>NC_068913.1:110102500-110727500 GCF_023091745.1 Budorcas taxicolor | reverse complement strand
GCTAAATTCTTCAAAGATATTGAGTTAATCTTTCTTTCTCATCTAATTATTAATTTTGTTTGTTCCTTTTCATAAGTCACTGTTAATGGAGAGAAGATAAACCATCCTTTAATTGCTTCTGATTTTACCTTCTAGTCATTGTTCTTAGCAAAGTAATTTTTAATACATTTAGGGAAAATGTAAATATATATTATTAAGATAATATACTCAGTAGCCTGAACCCATATTATAACTGAGATTGCTTATGATCACAGATTATTTTATGAGTCAGTCTAATGGATCCACAGTATGCATTATGTGCAATAAAATGCATGCAGTCTTCATGTAAATTAAAAAAATGTGAGGTTTTAGATGATTTTGTAAGAAAAATGGGCTTCCAGTTTCAATTTAAGTTAAACACATCACTCAGGATTCTAACTGTTTAATTAGAGAACTTAATAAAGATACTCTTTGTGAGAACAGAAGTTGAAAAAGGGAAACCTCTAGGACTACAGTACAGTGGAATTAGTAACAGAAGGGGAAAGAAGTCGTCATCCCTCCCACTCCTACAAGAATACAGAGCTATTATCAGAGGCCAGACTGACACAGAACTAGGGGAAGAGAAATGCTTGCTAAGACTGCAACCTTAAGTTCAGAGAAGAGTGTGACGCCAGCATACACAGCTTCAGGGAAGAAAACTGGGGCAAAAAGCTATTAACCACAGTCTCTCTTTTCCCTGTGTTTCTAACAGGCACTGCCATTAATACAACACATCTGCATATGAAAGAGAAAAGGGATCCCATACATATATACATATATATATTAATAAACAAAAACAGAAACTTGCTGGGACACCAAGCAGAATAGAGAAGGGTGAGCAGTGCACTGGAAGGGCTAACTGGTAGACCACCAGGCCAAGAGAGTGGAAATAAATATTGGTATACCTGTCTCAGAATAATCAGTGAATTTTGTGTTGGTGTGATTATATATGATCCTGGTCAAACACTGTAACACTTCTCACTCTTTCATTCCCTCCTTTCTGTAAAGTTGGCCTCATCTGCAGCCGTAAAATATTAAAGATAGTGCAAAAAAATATAAGGACTTAACAGTTTCTAATCCCAAATTAAACACTAAAAAGAAGCAAATGGTTTATTCACCATTACAAGAGGATTTCCTTTCAGAATATAATATTTTTATAGGTTTTGTTTGGGCTTCCCAGGTGGTGCTAGAGGTAAAGAATCCTTCTGCCAGTGTAGAAGGCACAAGAGCCTTGGGTTTGATCCCTGGGTTGGGAGGATCTCCTGGAGTAGGATATGGCAACCTGCTCCAGTATTCTTGCCTGGAGAATTCCAGAGACAGGAAGCCTGGCAGGCTACAGTCCATGGAGTCGCAAAGAATTGGACACAACTGACTGACTGAGCATCCACCCACACACACACAGGTTTGTTAGTAGAAAACATTATATTGTTCATTAGTAACACAAGTTTACTTTCTGGAGCACAAAACCCAGAAAAATTCAACTCTTGTTTAAGAAGATGTCACATGACATACTATGTTTTTGTTGTTGTTGTTGTTGTTTGTTTGTTTTTGTTTTTAAATAACAGCAAGACTGGCTACTTTCCCAATTTCATTTTCTGCCTTCAGGTACACACAGTATAACCCCCACTCAACCAAGTAAGAAACCTAGCTGAGCTAGGCTCAGCTCAATCCCAACAGGAGAAAGAATCATAAGAATGTGATAAAATTTTCTAGGACTGAAATCTGTTAAGAAGACATGCTTTCCCCCTTAAAAAAAATCATGGATGACTATATAGCATCTATTCACTGGCCTCCCAAGAGTCATGCAACATATTCAAACAGAAGACCTTTGCTTTTACAGATTGATAACACAGCCGTGAAAGATGTAAATGAAAAGAACGGTGTAAGTAAAGAAGTGCAGTCAAGATAGATAGCTTTTATCTTAAAGAATAATTACTAAATCATCACACAGAGTAAATGGATTCTGCCACTGGTATTTCAACATTAGGAATTACTGGCTATAGAACAGGACTGATACGGGACAGAACGAAATAAGGAACAAAAAGTTAGTTTTTGAACCATGACTACAACAGATACACCATCCTCTTCATTTGAGCTAAATGCAAGGGGGAATTCATAAGCTTATGTAAATGTTATCCATAATTCTTTTAACCACATTCTCAAAGAAAAAGCTGGCATCTTGAAAATAGGTACTGATATTTATTACTGTATTGCTTAGAATATTCCAATGCCCAATATCAGATAACGGTGAACCTAAAACTGTTAGACTCTCTATTAATGGATTCTGTACAGCAGCCTGCATCTTCCCAGATTTATTTTCCTATGTTTGTGACCTCATGAAGAATCATATGGCTGTGTTCTCCTGGGCCATAGGAGAATAGAACCGCCTTCTATAACTCCCTTATATATAAACCTCAATCTTAACAAACAGAAAACGTACTTTTTAATATATTCATGGAACTCTCCATGGCCAGAATACTGGAGTGGGTAGCCTTTCCCTTCTCCAGGGGATCTTTCCAACCCAGGGATTGAATCCAGGTATCCCACATTGCAGGCGGATTCTTTACCAGCTGAGCCACAAGGGAAGCCCAACAATACTGGAGTGGGTAGCCTTTCCTTCTCCAGCAGATCTTCCCGACCCAGGAATCGAACTGCGGTCTCCTGCATTGCAGGTTGATTCTATATCAACTGAGCTAACAGGGAAGCCTGTATTTTCACTATCCTTAAATATTAAAAATAAAGTCTCTTGAAAGGGCAAATAGTAAACACTTCATCATTATTCTATTAATATATATAAAATGGCTGGATGCATTCACATGTGTAATTTACTCTATAGGGGAAAAACTGCATAGCCTGAAATGTAGGCATTTAACCATTTCTCTAGAAACCAATACTTATTTACTATATACTTTTAGTATCTTATTTCTTCACATTATTTTGTCCTGAGTGATTTTAATTTCAAAATCACTACAGTAATACATTACAATTTTCTAAATGGAAAAAGCAGTAATGTGGGTACAAGGAATAGCTTTCATTCTCCTGAAATATTGTTGTATTTAATTTGCTTTTAATCTACAGGGTTCTTTTAGTTTCAAACATACTAAAGTTTCTAGAACAGTCTTTCACTCAGAATACATAAATATGTTGATCTGAAGTGGTTCTGCTCAGCAATTTAATAAATTGTGCAGTCCCCAGGGAATACCATTAATTATGTAAAGACCGATGGGGATTCATTTACTTGGGTTTCTTTCAGAACCACTTGACTTGTCACTATTTAATTAAACAATAATAAATGTGACAGGAGGGAGAAATGTATGCTGTCAGTGAACAAAACTAAACATGCCCATGGAATAGACAATGGGATTTTAGATGTCTTCATATTTATAAAGAAAATCAGAGAAGGAGAATTATAAACACTTGCCCATATGACATAGATCTCCTGTCACATCTCTTCTTTAATTTCTTGTTAAAGAAAATACTGTGAAGACAAATAACTATCAGGGCAAAAGAACATTCCTTTGTTTCATCTCTCAAGGCGTCCTTTTTTCTTTTTCTTAATGAATTAATTTATTTTAATTAGAGGATAATTACTTTACAGTACTGTGGTGGGTTTTGCCATACATCGACATAAATCAGCCATGGGTGCACATGTCCCTGTATCCTGCTGAATCCCCCTCCCACCCCCCTGCCCTCACCCCATCCTTCTGGGTTATCCCAGAGCACCTGCTTTGAGTGCTCTGCTTCAAAAGGACTACTTTTTCTTGTAGGGTAGTAGATTTTATACATTTTATATAAAGTTTACATGTTTATCAAGTCTGAAAATACGGCATTGCAAATACTGCCTATGTCATTAAATGGTGAAAATGCCAATATCAAGATAATAATGACCTTGGTGAAGGGTAGGGAGAGTTGGTTTTATGCAATTATAAATATATATATATAATTGAATAAAAATACACATTATGAACTTTTTACCTGTAAGTTATAAAGAGTTGACAAGAGCTCACAATTGTGTAATTTTAATTTCTTTTTACAAATGTTTATTGTATAAAACCCACTCTCCCTACCGTTCAGTATCGTGTCTCTATTATCTTGATATTGGCATTTTCACCATTTAATGACGCAGGTGGTAAAGAATACACCTGCAGTGCAGGAGACCTGGGTTTGAAACCTGGGTGGGGAAGATCTCCTGGAGAAGGGAAAGGCAACCCACTCCAGTACTCTTGTCTAGAGGATTCCAGGGACAGAGGAGCCTGGTGGGCTACAGTCCATGCGGTCGCAAAGAGTCAGACAACAACTGAGCGGCTAAGACTTCCACTTTTTCTTTTTTCTTAAACAGTTGAAATATCTAAAAATTGTAACTGCAGAGGTGAAACATCTAAAAAGTTCTTTTTTTTAATTGGAGCATAATTGCTTTACAATATTGTGTTAGTTTCTACTATACAATGAAGTGAATCAGCTATACATACACATATATCCCATTGTTTTTAAGTTCTTAAACTACATGATCCCTGACCCTATTAAGCTGTTGGCACCAGAGGACTGTTGTGAAAGAGATGGCCTATAGATGACCATTTGTCAATTTTCCAGTCTTCGGCCCTTGGGAAGATCATGAAACTCTTTGTCACATTTTTCTAACATGAATTGGCAATCATTTACATTGGAATACACATAAAGCTCATCAAGTCATAGGTTAAACATATGGAAAGCATATATGCCAGTTCATACAGCAAGGATAACTATTATAAATAGGCATTAGAATCTTTTCTCTGATTTTATGTTTCATAACACTTTTAGCTCTAGGAATCAGTGGAAGAGAGATCAATTCTGCCACATTGAAACAGGATAAGAGACCTACTAACTGACTAGGCAGATTCATATTTAACTTTCTATTTATAGTTTATCATGTATTTTCCTTGAGGTATTATTTGCCTTGTAAATCTCAGATCACATACCTCCCCACATGATGTCAAGGAGACACTACAATAAACAAAGTTGTATAGTAATTCTTTCCCAAAGATATATTTTATGTACCCTAAAGAATGTCCCTAAATTGGCGCCTCTGTCCATGGGACTTTTCAGGCAAGAATACTGGAGTGGGTTGCCATTTCATCCTCCAGGGATCTTCCTACCCAGGGATCAAACATGCATCTCCCACACCGACAGGCAATTTCTTGACCACTGAGCCACCAGGGAAGTCCTGAGATGTCCCATGACTCAAAATTCCCATTTAGTGTAGTCACTGCTTATTTTTTTCCATGGGGCTGTACTTCCCCCTCCCCACCCCCAAGAAAGCTCAGTTCAGTTCAGTTGCTCAGTTGTGTCTGCCTCTTTGCGACCCCATGGACTGCAGCACACTAGGCTTCCCTATCCATCACAGACCCCTGGAGCTTGCTCAAACTCAAGTCCATTGAGTTGGTGATGCCATCCAACCATCTCAGCCTCTGTTCTCCCCTTCTCCTCCTGTCTTCAATCTTTCCCAGCATCAGGGTCTTTTCCAATGAGTCAGTTCTTTGCACCAGGTGGCCAAAATATTGGAGTTTCAGCTTAAGCATCAGTCCTTCCAAAATTCTTCAGTGCTCTATAAAGTACTATAAAGTGCTTTCTTTATAGTCCAACTCTCACAGCCATACATGATAACTGCAAAAACCATAGCTTTGACTAGACGGACCTTTGTTGGCAAAGTAATGTCTCTGCTTTTTAATAAGTCATGTTGGTCATAGCTTTTCTTCCCTCAAGCAAGGGTCTTTTAATTTCATGGCTGAAGTCACCATCTGCAGTGATTTTGGAGTCAAAGAAAATAAAGTCAGCCACTGTTTCCACTGTTTCCCCATCTATTTGTCATGAAGTGATGGGACTGAATGTCATAATCTTAGTTTTCTGAATGTTGAGTTTTAAGCCAGCTTCTTCACCTTCTTCTTTAATCTTTTTTCTAGAGGCTCTTTAGTTCTTCTTCACTTTCTGCCATAAGGGTGGTGTCATCTGTGTATCTGAGATTATTGATTTTTCTCCCAGCAATCTTGATTCCAGCTTGTGCTTCATCCAGCCTGACATTTCACATGATGTACTCTGAATATAAGTTAAATATGCAGGGTGAAAATACACAGCCTTGACGTACTTCTTTCCCAATTGGGAACCAGTATGTTGTTTTATGTCTGGTTCTAACTGTTGCTTCTTGACCTGGATACAGACTTCTCAGACATCTCAAGAAAGCTCAGATCAACATTTATTACTTTACCTCCTAATCTGAAACAATTCTGTAAAATTTATTTTATTTAACACAAATGTTCTATGCATCTGTGCTTTCTGTCTCATTGATGTAAGGAGATTTATAGTTTCCTCTCTAAGTAGTGAAAATCTTTGCTGGGGTCCAAATAAAAAATGGAAAACCCCATTTTGCAGAAATATGATTTTGATTTTTCAGGCTATGGAAAGACTTTTCGTCACTTCTTTTTTAGTATGCCACTTCTCTATGAGTTCCATTCAGAAGTCATACTCATCATTACATGGTAGAGTGGCAAAGTTTGAGATTCTCTAGTTGAAAAAGGACTAGAAGAAAGACTGTGGTGTGCACATTTTAGGTGATGATAACTCTAGTCTTGAAAAAAGAATAGAATAATCATTGTGGATATTTTGCAAACATTCCTTTCTTTTTGCTACCCAAAGTCACTATTCACAAATGGAAGCGTCTTTACAATTAGTTTTCAGACTCCATCAGCTGGGATTTCTTAGGAATAAACTCAAACTTTCTTGACTAGCTTATTTTAGCTAGCCTCTGTCCACTGGGGCAGTGGGATGGGGTTGGGGGTCATCATGGAAAGGAGGCTTTTTTTTTTTTTCCCCAATCATAGGAAGAGAAATCTTGAATGTTCCACTTACAATCTCTTAGGGGAAAAAATCAAGTGAGAAGTTTTATATTGTTTATGTGACAATGTTTTCCCAATCCCATCAGTTTCTTCATTCTACTGTTTCTAAATTCCCTACAGCATTGAGGCTGACACGCCAAACAAAAGGAGCTGAAATGTTTTCAAATAGAAAATTCATTCTGAGGGCAACAGTAAGTTATTAGAGCTGGAACACGTCTCTGGACACACAGAAGAAAAGAAAAAAATCAGGCTGTGTTTCCTTTCAGTTTTGCATGATAATATGATTATAACCCTAACTATTTAGTTAATGTGCCATGGATCTTATATTTTCAGGTTTCAGTAAGTTGTAGTAGGTCCTCCAGCTTTGGTCTTTCCTTTTCCTCCTATGGTCTGCCCTCACCATCTGTCCTCCTGCCCAGCCCTGGTGGTTTCATAACTAATATTTCTGCTCTGCCCACCCCTATAGACCCATTCCTACATCAACGTATTGATCTGTCTCTCAGCTTTTACTCTCTGACGCCTTGGCTCACTGCATTACCATTGATCTTGGGTGATCAAATCTTATCTAGAATTTCTCCACCATAATTCAGGTTGATATTTCAAGGTATAATAAAACTGTGCTCCCCTTACTTGAGTCTTTCTCAGATATGTAATGAGGTCCCATCCAGTGGCAGGGAAGGGACAATTTCTAGAGATGTTTTAAAGGAAGAATTTATAGTTGCTGATTCAGTTCAGTTCAGTCGCTCAGTCGTGTCCGACTCTTTGCGACCCCATGAATCGCAGCACGCCAGGCCTCCCTGTCCATCACCAACTCCCAGAGTTCACTCAGACTCATGTCCATCGAGTCACTGATGCCATCCAGCCATCTCATCCTCTGTCGTTCCCTTCTCCTCCTGCCCCCAATCCCTCCTAGCATCAGGGTCTTTTCCAATGAGTCAACTCTTCACATGAGGTGGCCAAAGTACTGGAGTTTCAGCCTTAGCATCAGTCCTTCCAGAGAAATCCAAGGGCTGATCTCCTTCAGAATGGACTGGCTGGATCTCCTTGCAGTCCAAGGGACTCTGAAGAGTCTTCTCCAACACCACAGTTCAAAAGCCTCAATTCTTCAGTGCTCAGCTTTCTTCACAGTCCAACTCTCACATCCATACATGACTACTGGAAAAACCATAGCCTTGACTAGACGGACCTTTGTTGGCAAAGTAATGTCTCTGCTTTTCAATATTCTATCTAGGTTGGTCATAACTTTTCTTCCAAAGAAAGTTGCTGATTAGGTAGACCTTAAACGGAACTTAGTTAAAATCATCATTACTTGGAGAAGGATGTACTGGAAATTAAAGTGGCCTTTGGCAGGAATCAGCAAGTGTGGATGTTTTAGTGATGATGTGTTTGGTTGAGCAAATGAGTAGAGGGTTAAGATTGGGGAGAGATGGTATATTTTGACGTCAGAAGATAGTTTTTAAAGGAATGGACCTGACTCTGGAACTTAAATAAGTACTACTGAAAAAAATGTCAAGAAACAGATGAAATCATTGAAATACTACACCTGAATTCATATATGGTACCAGATAATAGTCCAACTTAGTACAATAAATGTAGAATTTAGTTTTATAAAAAATAATAAAAAAAAACAAGATGTTCTGTGTCAGGCTCACATTTGTTCTCACTGGTTCTGATGAAAACTCACCTCCAGAACATCAGAAAAAGGAATATAAATTTGGCAGTATCATTCGTTTTCTCTCCCAGCTGGAAGACAGACTAAGTGATGAGCTCATACATTTTGTGTAAATTTAAGGTAAAAAGCATAAGAGAATGCATTAGTGTAGCTGGCTGAACTTATGCAAAAGTGAGGTAATGCAAGTCAGGTATATAAATTTAAGTATCTGAAATATAAGATCACTATTCACTGGCAACACCCAATTATAACAAATGGGCAACCCAAATCCTGGGTGATATAGAGCTTGGAATACTTTTATTATTTGGGGACTCAAGGTTTCCATTTTTAATGCCAAAATTAAGTTGTTCATTTTAAGTTATTCAAGTCATCTTTAAATCCATTTGCCCAGAACATTTTTTAAATCATCACCATTTTCTGAATCGTCAATTCAAAACTGGCATTTTATGGAACCCTGCCCTTAGAGATTTCATTACTTATCTTTCTATTTCCAAGTTGTAGTTAGTGGCAGATATTTCCAAGTAGTAAGCAAGAGTACTGGGATACTAAAAAAATCTCCAAAACCCACTTTTAGTAAGAGGCATCTTTTTAAAGCTTGGAAAAATGTTTGGTTCATATGCAAGTTTAAAGAATGAAGTCAACATACTCTCAGACTAGATGAGTCATTTTTCTTCCAAAAGTGTAAGCAGTGGCGTATTTTGAAGAACAAGTCATGGATTAAATATTGTGTTAATGTTATACTTAAATTTCAAGTCTAATATATCTGGAAAAAAATTAGTGAGGTTGAAATTAAACCAGTAAGACTGGAGTACCTTTTAAAATAGAATCATAAAATGAAAATCTGCAGTTACTTTTAAAGCTAAGGCTCTTAGTCTACCCTTTGAATTTAAATTCCAATTACATTGTCACACCTTAATTTTTAAAGGTTGAGTGATTACAAATCTGTTTCCTAAGGTCAGTTTAACTACTATCAGTCTTTAAAGGAAGCTGCTTGAATTTATTTGATGAAAAAACTTGTCAACTTTTACATTAGTGCAAACAGACTAACTACACTGTAAGGCAATGATTACAAAGTTCTTTTGATTTGCCTTTTGTGATATTATTTGCTACAAGAAATAAAAACTGTGAATTTAGGTAGAACTATTCTGTTCTGATTCTTATACCATTCTGGGTTAGTAGCAGTGATAGGGCATGCTCAGTCATGTTCAATTCTTTGTGACTCCATGGAATGCAGCCCGCCAGGTTCCTCTGTCTGTGAGACTTCCCAGGCAAGAACACTGAAGTGGGTTGCCATTTCCTCCTCCAAGGGATCTTCCTGACCCAGGGATCAAACCTGCATCTCCTGTATCTTTTGCATTCCAGCTGGATTATTTACCATTTGATCAATCAGGAAAGCCCATCTGGGTTTTACACTATTTTTAAAAAATACTTGGCTGTTCTACACTACATGAAGGAGAAAGAAAGTGGAAAGTCTCATTAATCTACAATGCTGAATCTCTTTCTTTTTACTTCGGTGGAGGATTTTTCCTTAGCTGAACAGAGGACCCTACCTTCTAAAGAGAACAATATGAGTCTTGAGGATAAGACATGAAGGGAGTTCACTGGTTAAAATATATATATAAACATATAAATATTTATAAATATATATATATACACACACCAACAACATCGCTCAGTGTTTTGGAGAGAATATCCTACAGCTTTGACACTACAAGAACCAGGAAGCAAACTACTGACAGCGGAGGTAAAAGAAACACTGCTGCTGCTAAGTTGCCTCAGTCGTGTCCGAGTCTGTGCGACCCCATAGACGGCAGCCCACCAGGCTCCCTCGTCCCTGGGATTCTCCAGGCAAGAATACTGGAGTGGGTTACCATTTCCTTCTCCAATGGATGAAAGTGAAAAGTGAAAGTGAAGTCACTCAGTGGTGTCCGACTCTTAGCGACCCCATGGACTGCTGCCTACCAGGCTCCTCCATCCATGGGATTTTCCAGGCCAGAGTACTGGAGTGGGGTACCATTGCCTTCCCTGAAAAGAAACACTAGGGATGGTCAAAATAAACTTAGAAGTTCCAAATAACACTGCAACAATGCAAAATCTTAAACTTTTGGTGTGTCTTCCTATGCATATATTTCTATGTGAATATATACTTGCACGGTGATGGTGGCTTAGTCGTTAAGTCCTGTCCAACTCTTTCGTGACCCCAGAGACTATAACCCACCAGGCTCCTCTGTCCATGGGATTTCCCAGGTAAGAACACTGGAGTGGGCTGCCCTTTCCTGCTCCAGGTGACCCTCTCAACTCAGGGATGGGACTCCAATCTCCTGCATTGCAGGCGGAATCTTTACTGCTGAGCCATCAGGGATTTCCATATATTTGAATATTTAACATTAAATCAAAATAGATTTTTTGCCATTGATAAATCCTGTCTGGGCTGCAGAGCTGTCTGTAGCGTCCTATACTCGCCACATACAATCTTTTCTTCTACTTGTCCAATCTAATGCAGCCCTCGGCTGATGCCGCGTTAACGATCCACAGTTTAGTTTTCCCTGTAAACTTCAGTTGACCTTCTAAACAATAAGTGATCTGGCCACTCAAGACCCCCACGTGATGCTTGGTGTCCATTTTCTTGCTACCGTCCCTTGTAGTTATTGTGCAGACATGTCAGAGGTTGCGTTTGCTGTTTTGACAAACCTAATACCTGTGTGAGAGTCTCTTTTCATTTCATTTTGCTCCAGAAACAGAGTAGTGCCAGGGATATGCTGTTTCTAAGTGTTTGCTTTAATTTGACCATGAATGCAAGTGTTTCTTTGTCAAATGACCTTCAAGGTCAGGCCCCCTAACCTAAGGCACTGCATTACTCAGTGTGTATTCAGATGTTGTGACATGTCATCTTCCTGGAGTCATATGCAAACTTGATGTTTTTCCAGTGTTTCTGGGAAAACAGAAGTCAAATCTCACAAAGACCTTAGGACTAAGAGAACTCACAAGGGAAACTAATTCTAGTCTAGAGCAGCTGAAGGCCACAAGTTGATGGAGCTCTTATGTGAGGCAGAATTCACCCAATTATTACGCTTTTGCTACTTTTTAAGAAATGTGCAACAGGTGTTTTTTCTTTTAAACTGAAAAAGAGAATCACATTTCTTTAATTAAGGAAACAAAGCCTCAATTTTATATCTAAAAAATCTACACTTTTATATAAAATTGGATATAAAGATCTATTTCCAGACTTGGAATATATGAAGTAAGAAAGTTCTTGGACTCCCCTTGTGCCCCAGTGGTTAAGACTCCATATTTTCAATGCAGGGGGAATGGGTTCGATCTCTGGTTGGGGAACTAAGACCCATTTGCTGTGTGTGCAGTCAAAAACCCACTCCAGTGTTCTTGCCTAGAGAATCCCAGGGACAGGGGAGCCTGGTGGGCTGCCATCTATGGGGTTGCACAGAGTCGGACACGACTGAAGTGACTTAGCAGCAGCAGCAGTCCAAAAAAATTTAAAAAATTCTTGTATAAAGAGAAACAATGTAGTGAGAACAAATCCCTTCAAACACCATTTTAATCTGAGGACACAAGTGAAGTGAAGTCACTCAGTTGTGTCTGACTCTTTGCGACCCCAAAGAGTCAGACTGTAGCCCGCCAGGCTCCTCCATCCATGGGGATTCTCCAGGCCAGAATACTGGAGTGGGTTGCCATTTCCTTCTCCAGGGGATCTTCCCAACCCAGGGATTGAACCCAGGTCTCCCGCATTGCAGGCAGATTCTTTACCATCTGAGCCACCAGGGAAGACATCTGAGCACACAGAAAGTAAAAGTGAAGTTGCTCAATCGTGTCTGACTCTTTGCGACCCCATGGACTGTAGCCTATCAGGCTCCTCTGGCCATGGAATTTTCCAGGCAAGAATACTGGAGTGGGTTGCCATTGTTTTCTCCAGGGGATCTTCCAGACCCAGGAATCGAACCCGGGTCTCCTGCATTGCTGGCAGACACTTTTACCATCTGAGCCACCTGAGAAGAGAGAACACCGATCAAAGGCAAAAAGCCAAGGCTCCTGGACCACATACGAGGATGGCTGGAAACATCAGGAAAGCACCTGATGACCCAGTGCTTTCTAGCTAGCCAGGAGCTCCCTGGCTGTGCTCCTACTGTTTTGCATCTTAACAACTAACTGTTTTAGTTCAGTGAATCCTGCACCCTTTGAAATTTTAATTCTGACCAAGCATACCAAAAACTGTCTTTTCAAAGCATCTGAATCTATAATTTAGGATCTCTTTTAAATATCATCAGCTGTAAAAAAGAGAAATTGCGGCAGAGGGAGTGGGTTAATTGAAAGTTATAAAGAAGCCATTGAGTGAAAAGTAGCAAGAAGGAATGAAAGCAATTTCAGACCGTGTCAGTCATTATTTAGTTTATGCCCTCTGTGAGAGCCATACTGGGGCACTTTTTTCTCTTCTCATTTTCTTTTTGAGGGTTTGAATGCACCGTGCTCTCTTCATTATTTACTGTCTGGTGTTCCTCGGTTGGTTGCCATATAAGCTGTACCTGATTTAATGTTGTAGAGCAAACTTTTTTTTTTTTCAAATGAAAATTAAGCCATCCTTAAAAATCCATCCCCTGTTTCTAGAATCAATTGTGTACATAAACGTCACAGCGGCGAAGGAAATTTTCTCTCCCCAAGGCTCAAGGCCCTTGGAACACTGCAGACACCTGTTTCAGAGAAGAAAGGGTAAAACGAGAATGCTCGGAGAAGGGCTTTTGTTGTAGTCCTCCTTGAAGAGTAACTGTCTACACTGGTTTTAAAGTGGGATTCAGAAAAAAAAAAAAACAGATTCATACTAAATTTTCCCGTGTCTGTGGAATATAATTTTATCAGCAGAAAGCCCAGGTTGGGGAACTGGCTGGCGGCAAATCTGGGACTAGACCTGAGGTCTTCCGATCCTCAGTTCTCTCTTCCTGCCACGCCTCGCAGCCTTCTGTAGCAACCGCAGACTCGGAAGGCAGCAGCTGTGATGTCTGCAAGGATAGCTTTTGCACCGTCAAGGGACGAGGTATAAACTTCGTATGAAATTACTTTCGGGACCATAAATGTAATTTTTTGCTGTTATTTTGTCATGAGGTAAATCTCATTTGTCTATGGATGGAAATCAAAGCGTGGTCTACATTGAAGAGTTTTCTAGCTTAGGATAAGAATTTTAATTACAGTTTCTGATTTAACCAACAGTGCCAGGTGAAAAGGGGCTAGAAAGCCATTTGGGGGCAGGCGGAAAGTTTCACATTACTTGCGTTTTATAGGTTCTTTTGAACCTGAGATTCAAGAAATAAATCTATGTTTGAAATGTAATGAAATTCTTTGTGACCCAAAAGAATTTTATATTGATCTATAAATACATACACATATATTTACATATTTTACATATTATTTATATGTACATGTATACATAATGAACATATATATATATAATATGAACTTGACTACGCTTCTGCCATCTGTAAGTCTTGCTTCATGTGACTGGAGTCCACCAAATCTGTATTTTGTCATTATATACGTACTATATGTGTGCATGCTAAGTCACTTCAGTCATGTCCAACTCTCTGCAACCTTACAGCCCACAGCCCACAGGGCCCCCCTGTCCATGGGATTCTCCAGGCAAGAATACTGGATTGGTTGCCATGCTCTCCTCCAGGGGATCTTTCCAATCCAGGGACTGCAACTGTGTCTCTTAAATCTCCTGCTCTGGCAGGCAGGTTCTTTACCACTAGCGCCACCTGGGAAGCCCCTATGCAAATATTATTTTATCTAGTAATATGTACACTGCACATTTACTTCTTTGTCCACTGCATTTTAGAAAACACTTTTTAAAGAAACAAAAATGATATTTTAATCAAAAGAAATGTTCATTTCGAAAGAGAAGGGATCAGTCTATTTATGCCACCAAAAAAAGAAAAAAAAAAACAAACTCTTTGAAAGTATCACTTCTGATGCTGTGAGCAGCAGGATTTTGTCACTTTTTGATTCATGGATGACCCACGTCTTGAACTACAAGACTAGTGTTAAAATGCTGCTTTTCTTCTTGTTATTACTTACAAAAGGTTTCGGAATGTGTTATATGTTGTTTCTTTAGGGAATATGACTTGATAAGTCATGCTGGTAAGGTGGGGCAGATAAAACCACTGACTCTTATTCTGGAGGCAGAACATCACCTTCTCCCACTGAAAAACTGGGTACCACTGGGATCGTTCGTGTTTTAAACAAAGAGACAAAAGAAAAAAAAGTGTCCACTGGACATTTCCTAATGTGGTGAAGCCGCGCTACTGGTACCAATAGCACAGACACTGAAAACCAGTCTCCACCAGCACTCACCCGTTACCTTTATCTCCACAGTCTTTCCAAGATGATAAGGTACAATTTGCCAGTGGTGAAACTGCTGCTGCTTCGAGGGTGAAAGCCCAGAGCGGTAAGGAGCACAGCAACACGACTCTGCCTGTCTCCGTAGCTCACTGAAGGATGCCAGACCCCGTGCCCCTCCTGACTACCTAAGAGGCAGCAGAGCGGAATGATCAATCTCTCAATTAGCAAACTAATTCCTAAGATTCGCATCACTTTCCTGAGTTCTTTACCAAGGGGCAGGAAGGAAATGGCTCCCTGGAAGTCTATCCCTGTTAGTACCCAGTGCTGTAAGTCAGAGTGCTGTCTGCAGTGTCTGTGGACATATGGTCTTGGAAGATTAGCCACAATATCGCAAACTTATGTGAGGAAATTACTGCTCCATTAAAGTAATTTATGGGATCACGTGCAGAAGAGCCGTTAGATATGGCAGCCGTGGTGCTTGGACGGTATTTCATATTGTTAAAGGGGTGTTGTACATGATAAACTCTCAATAGAAACAGCTGTAAATTACTTGCAGTTGAAGTGTGATAAGGCTTCAAATGATTATATTATATGAGCATGAGTGTTCAAAAAGTGCATCTGAATGTTGAAATCCAAATCATTTACTCTGAATTTCAAGGATCCTCACTCCATCACACCTGCAAAAGATCACCTCTAGGTCCTTATCTCGTCTCTTTTTATTTGCGTACTGACTAAAAGGTCAGTCCTGACAATCCCGTTTCACAATGTCTCCACACACAAACCCACTTAACTGTAAACTGTTTTGCGCATGTACAGAAACTGAGTTTCACATATGGCTTTTCTCTCCATCACCCTGTTAGCCTCCATCTTCAACTTTACACTAAATAAGATATAACTGGTGGCAAAAATTTTAAACTAAAATATATTGCAAGAAGCAACCCCCAATCTAGCCTGAATTAGCTGCATGGCTCCGGAAACGTTATTTAACTTCTTGAGGCCAAAATATTATTGATAAACATGATGACTCGTCACCAACATCATCAGCATCAGTGTCATCATAGAGCATTTTCCACGTGTACAATCTATCACGTGGCCAGTGTAATCCTCATGCCTATTTTATGAGTCAGGCATTTTGACTGCCATTTTAAAGACTGAGAATGGATCAAAGAACAAAGTCCCAATTCCACTGCGTGCAGGAATTAACACATTTTTTTTCCTTTCTCATTTTCATTCAATGATTACAAATAGGTTTAATATCAATCTACATTTTTAAGTATTGCAATTTGAAAAAAAATGCCTTTTGTGCTAGGGAAATTCATAATTACTATGATACATCATTAGTAGCAGAAAGGTTAATGAATTTCTCAAAAGCAGATGCTTTTCAATACCAAAGCTTAAGCCCCCACATACTGAGATTCTGATTTAACTTGTACCTGGATGGCTTTTACGTCCAGCCACAGCTCAAAAGCACTGATTTAACACAGTTGTGACATTACTCATACGGCTGAGCAATAACCAATTGAGATGTCACATTGATATCTACCATCTGTTAGCTCAATAACTCACAAGTTTAGGGTACTCTGGGCTACTCTTTTGATATAAGATGCAAAATAAATGAACTTTTATTTGTCGGTTGGCTGTGGGTATGCTGACTACACAATTTTTCAACGATTTTATCTTCCATGCTGGTAATAATTTTATATCATTTATATCAGAGAATCACCAGGAATGTCATATTACTCTGACCTAACAGCCTAGAATCAAATGTGTTCACGTGATATCAAAGTCTTCTACAACTTATTAACATATCTAAGCAACCAGCTGCAAGACGCACAGAAACTTGATAAAGTGGGGAAAATGTGGCATTAAGAGTCCTTATTTTAGGCTTAGTTCTACCACTTGCTGATTAGGGCAATGCATGTTTTTTCTCTGAACCTGCTTCTCCACTTGAAATGGCAACCCACTCCAATATTCTTGCCTGGGAAATCCTCTGGACACAGGAGCCTGACAGGCTATGGTCCATGGGATCACAAAGAGTCTGACACAACTGAGCAACTAACACACACACACACAAAGTCTCTGGTGGGCTTCCCTGGTGGTGCAGTGGTAAAGAAGCCGCCTACCAGTGCAGGAGACTTGGATTTGATCCCTGGTTCTGGAAGATCCCCTGGAGGAGGAAATGGCAACTCGCTCCAATGTTCTTGGCTGTGAAATCTCACGGACAGTGGAGCCTGGTGGGCTGCAGTCCATGGAGTCGCAAAAGAGTCGGATGTGATTTAGCAACTAAACAACAACGAAGTCTCTTATAGCCTTAAAGTATTTCAAGTTCTGATTTAGAAGGTACATATGTTTATTAACAATCCTAACATGCTGCATTAAAAACGTTCACTGCACTATTTCAAATCTCATTTATATCAGGCAAAAATTGCATTTATGGGCTGAATCAAATGTCAATTAGCACATGGACTTCTTTCTGAAATCTTTTTTTTCTCCCATAAGTTTCTTTCAATGTAGGAATTTTCCTCCAAAGGTAATTTCCCTTTGATATTTTAATACATAAACTGAGATAAAGTTGTCTTCACATTCCATTGTAAGATGTTTTAATTTGCCCATACCCTACTATATACTCATAAATACTAAGACTATGGAAAAAGGCCAAGAATTATGAGTTTTGAAACGATCAAAACTCAGAGGAACTATTCTGGTCATACTGGTAATAACAATAAATGCAGAAGTACACTGGGGCAGGCAAGTCAGCAACATTATTCGTGGGTTACAGGAAAACTACCTTGCATTTATCATTACACATTTCCGAACAGAGGGCTTCCTGCTTCACAATAATCTATCCTTTGTTCTAGGAAGGCAGAATATGTGCCCATGATAAGCTGGATGAGAGAGTTCTATGCTCTCTGACTGAATTTCTTATCTGCAAAGATGCTCTTTGAAAACCCTCCTACACTGTTAGTGAGAATGTAAATAGTTATAGCCACTATGGAGAAGAGTATGGAGGTTCCTTAAACAAGTAAAAATAGAGCTATCATATCATTCTGCCTGCTATGCAAGAGACCCCGGTTTGATTCCTGGGTCGGGAGGATTCCCTGGAGAAGGGATAGACTACCCACTCCAGTATTCTTCGGCTTCCCTTGTGGCTCAGCTGGTAAAGAATCCGCCTGTCATGCAAGAGACCTGGGTTTGATCCCTGGATTGGGAAGATCCCCTGGAGAAGGGAAAGGCTACTCACTCCAGTATTCTGGCCTGGAGATTTCCATGGACTCTATAATCCATGGGGTCACAAAGAGTCAGACACAACTGAGTAACTTTCAATTTCCTGATTCTGCAATCTCCCTCTTGGGCACATATCTTGAGAAAAACATAATTAAAGATACATGTACCCGATGTTCCCTGCAGCACTGTGTACACTAGCCAACACATCGCAGAAATCTAAGGGTCCACTGACACTGAGGAATGGAAAAAGAACATGTGGCACATGTATACAATGGAGCATCACTCGGCCATAAAAAGACTGAAACAATGCCATCTGCGGCAACATGGATGCACCTGAGTGAAGGAAGCCAGACACAGGGAGACAAACAGGATAACATACGCTATCCTTTACAGGTGGAATCTAAATAATGATGCAAATGAATTTATTTATAAAACAGAAACAGAATCACAGACATAGAAAACGAATTAACTTGTGGTTACCAAAGGGGGAAGGGTAGAAGAGGGATAAACTAGGAGGATGGGGTTAACACATACATACTGCAGTACGTAAAACAGACAACCAACAAGGACCTACTGTGTAGCACAGGGAAGTATGCCCAATATCTTGTCATAGTCCATAAAGAGAATGTAGAAAAAGAATCTATACATAAAATGATATGTGTATATATATATATATATATATATATATGTGTGTGTGTGTGTGTGTGTGTATGATTCACACACATATATAGGGGCTTCCCAGGTGGTGCTGATGGTAAAGAACCTGCCTGCCAATGCAGGTTAGATGTAAGAGACACGGTTCGATCCCTGGGTTGGGAAGATCCCCTGGGAGAGGACATGGCAACCCACTCCAGTATACTTTGTCTGAAAAATTCTATGGACAGAGGAGCTTGGCAGGCTGCAGTCATTAGGGTTGCGCAGAGTCAGACACGACTGAAGCGACTAAGCACACGGCATACACACACACACACACACACACACACACACACACACACACCGCGGATCACTTTGATGAACACCTAAAACTAATCTGGAACTGTAAATCAACTATATTTCAGACAATTTTTAAATGGATGCTCCTTGAGAAGTTTTCAGAGAAAAGAGCAAGACTGGGGCGCGGGGGGAATGGGGGCTTCTCTCATAGCTAAGTGGTGAAGAATCTATCTGCCTGTCAGTGCAGGAGGCATGCGCTCAATCCTTGATCCGGGATGACCCCACGTGCAATGGAACAACTAAGCCCGTGCGCCACAACTACTGAGCCTGGGCTCTAGAGCCTGGGAGCTGCAACTACTGAAGGCCGAGCACCCTAGACTCTGTGCTCCACCGTAAGAGAAGCCACTGCAATGAGAAACCCACAGACTGCAATGAAGAGTAGCCTCTGCTCACTTCAACCAGAGAAAGCCCGTGAAGCAATCAAAACCCACCACAGCCAAAGATAAATACATTTTTTTAAGAGAGATAGAGAGAGGGACAGAGGGAAATTTGTGTGAGCCATGTCACACCAAACTAGGGGAGCCAGAGATCACAAGGGCACAAACAGTGATAAAGCAGCACTTATGGGCTCTAATACTGTAATAACGGGCACTTTTAAGAATCCCCCTGCACAGCTCCATCTGTGTGCTATGGAGCAGGATTTTCTAGGCTATTTTGTAACAGCTGCCACGTCCTCTTCTGCACCTGCTCTGGTGGTGTCAACAGCAGCCTCACACCTGCCCGTGCTGTTGTCTGCCTCCCGCATGTGACACAACTGACCTTGACCCCCATCTCCCACTGGAGCAGAAGCTGCCCGAACCAAGGGTGCTGTTGCTCCAGGGATCTTCCTATTCTACCCGCACTTACTAGAGCAGGGTGGGATGATACTCTGAGTGACGATTATGCCCTTTAATCGGATTCCCTCAACAACGTCAGTGATGTGACTAGCATTTTTGAAGGTATTTCTAAGGATAAAAACAGTCTAGGTCTAAGATCTTTCTTGGCTTCCCAGGTGGTACAGTGGTGAAGAATTCACTTGCTAATGTAGGAGATGCAGATTCGATCCCTGGGACAGAGAGATTCCCTGGTGGAGGAAATGAAAATCCACTCCAGTATTCTTGCCTGGAAAGTTCCAAGGACAGAGGAGCCTGGTGGGCTACAGTCCACGGGCTCACAAAGAGTTGGACACGACTGAGCAACTGAGCACACTCACAAGATCGTTCCTACGTGAACAGACATGATCCTAGTGCAGTGACAGTTTTGAGATTAAGGGCTAATACGGAAACAGGATACAAGAGACTGATTTCAGGTCTGGCTCTGACATTTATTAGCTTTGGCAACTACAGGAAAGTCATTTGAATGTACTATGTCATCTTAAAAAGTAGGTAATATAAAGCAAATGAAAGTGCAACGCATGGAAACAGCCTCCAGAAAGGTTACTGAGTTTCTGGAATGAAAAATGCAATAGACAGCAAGACACCCTCAATACAAAGGAAATCAGCTGTCTCAGACTTGTCACCTGCAGTATTAGATGCCGGAAGATAGTAGAGCCTAGGCAGAGAAAAGAATGTGACCAAGGACTGTATACTCAGCCAAGTTATCAGTCAAATATGAAAGCAACAGAAAGTCAATTTCAAATCTATCACACACAAAAGGAAAAAAAAAAAGCAACAAGTCCATATCAGACAGGTAAGATTTTTTCATAGACATATAAATGGACAAATTACGATATGAAACTGAGAGAAAGTACAGTCAGCCAGTCAGTTCAGTCGCTGAGTTGTGTCGAACTCTTTGCCAGCCCATGGACTGCAGCATGCCAGGCTTCCCTGTCCATCACCAACCCCGGAGCTTGCTCAAACTCATGTCCATCAAGAGAAAGTCTAGATTCAACTGAATATATAAGCTAGGTTTCCATAACTACGATAGAATTATTTTATCAATATATATACTTAATTATATATATATATATATATAGGAGAAGGCAATGGCACCCCACTCCAGTACTTATATATATAATTTAATACACATAATTAAAAGTGGGTTTCAGATGTATAATTCTTGAGGAAAAAGCACAAAGAGAAAGATAAGTATAACAGAGAAACAAATAAATACAAGAAAAAATTTCCTTCTGTTTTGTTGTTTAGAGAAATGGAAGGGAACGAAAGATGAAACAAGGCATGAAGACACCCCTTCTCTTTTCTAGAACATTGATAAACGCCCTAAACTAGGCAAATGGAGGCGAGGAAGCTTCAATGTAACATTAGTAATATTTGAAGTAGAATTCAGCACAGATTTTATTACATGGGATCGAGGGGGTCTGTTTTACTGATACAGATTATGTTAGTGTTAGTTGCTCCATTGTGTCTGACTCTGTAGCCCACCAGGCTTCTATGTTCATGGGATTCTCCAGACAAGAATAGTGGAGTGGGTTGCCATTCCCTTCTCTAGGGGACCATCCCAACCCAGGGATTGAACCCAGGCCTTCTGCATTGTAGGTGGATTCATTACAGTCTAAGCCACCAGGGGAGAGATTACAGTCTTAAACAAAAAGTGGGCTGTATGTCCTTATACACCTAAAAAGCATTAATTGCTGGAAGTGCAAGAAAAAGTGCAGAAAACCAATTTCAACACCTCTCTCTCACTCTGTGTGATAAAGCATGCAAATTAAAATATCTGAAGAAAAGGACTGAATCAAATAACTACTAAGTTTTATCTGATAATGTTATATCAAAGCACACAGTTCTGAAACAGAATACCTATCTCAATTCCAAGCGCCCACACAGTATTCACAAAAGTCATCTTTACCTTAGGTCACTGAGAGAAATTCAGTGTTTTCCAAAAAGAAGACATAATACAAACTATGATCTCTGCAAATAATATTTAGTTATATTTATAGTTATACAAATGGACTGACAAATGAGAAAGAACAAGAGGTATCAATCTGTCAAACTGCTGAAAGTTTACTAACACTGCACCGGTGTATATTCATTAAGCAATTGGAGCAACCCCACGTCCAAGGAGCGGTGGCTGTGCAGGTGCAGGAGGGCCTAGAGGAGCTATCCCACGTTGAAGGTCAGGAAGGGCAGCGGTGAGGAGATACCCCTCATCCAAGGTAAGGAGCAGCACCTGCACGTGTGAGACAGAAGTTCCATGAGAGACAGCCACTGCCTCTCGGACTTCACAGCACAGACGTACCCATTAGAATTACAAGTGGTTCCCTCTAGATCCTGTTCCTTTTTTATAATTCAAGGCCTAGCTATTTTTTCTGTCAAGGGCAAAATATTAAATATTTTTGTTATGGGGAGGGAGGTGGGAGGGGGGTTCATGTTTGGGAACACATGTAAGAATTAAAGATTTTAAAATTAAAAAAAAATAAAAAGAAAAAAAAAATAAATATTTTTGGCTACAAGAGACATATGGTCTCTGTCATTGCCACTGAGCACTGCTGTTGTTGGGTAACAGATCCAGAGGTGAAGTGCAAACAACAGGCATAACCAGATTTCCTCTGCCACGTAGTTCACTCACTCCTACTCAAGCGAACCCTACCTTCTCTCCCAGCTAACGCACCAAAAATAGTTCCTTTTCAACTAGGGGGGTCTTTATTACAAACTTGACAGGATGTCCTACTTTATATCTTTTAATTCAAATGTGCTGTGATTAAGCTGTATTATGGCGTTTCACGTTTATGGATTGAACTTGGAAACTGACCACTGTTGATCTCACAATAATAATTTTATGAGGAAGTATGTTCTGAATTTTTAAAACCTTCAATTCAAGCATAATTTTTGGAATGTGGTATGCTCGTGAAGCAATGCTAACATTTTTATTTCATTAACGTTCAGCAGAACCGACATAGTAAATCATTACTAAATATGGAAAAAAAAAGTGAGCAAAATTATTGGCAACATAAAAGATAATGGAGTATGTCTAGGCTTGCTGCTGCTGCTGCTAAGTCGCTTCAGTCGTGTCCGACTCTGTGCAACCCCAGATACGGCAGCCCACCAGGCTCCCCCGTCCCTGGGATTCTCCAGGCAAGAACACTGGAGTGGGGTGCCATTTCCTTCTCCAGTGCATGAACGTGAAAAGTGAAAGTGAAGTCGCTCAGTCATGTCCGACTCTTAGCGACCCCATGGACTGCAGCCCACCAAGCTCCTCCGTCCATGGGATTCTCCAGGCAAGAGTACTGGAGTGGGGTGCCATTGCCTTCTCCAATATCTAGGCTTAGCTTACTCAAATTGGGGCATTTCTATGAACCCCCTTATCACAATTATGAAGTATTTACATACATACTCAATCCCTCTCCTGGTCTTCTTTGAAGCTTAACATTTCACAACTGTCTTTCTTCAACTACAAAGGAGGAATTCATCAAGGTAATGAAATTATCATTCAAATCATTCACTTTTCCTTTGTAAAATATTCAACAATTCCAATTATCCTTCATGAAATACTAATATCCACCTTTGTCATCGTTGTTGTTCAGTGGCTAAGTCATGCCCAGCTTTCTGCGACCCCATGGACTGCAGCATGCCAGGCTTCCCTGTGTTTCACTATCTCCCGGAGTTTGCTCAAATTCATGACCATTGAATCGGTGATGCTGTCTAACCATCTCATCCTCTGTCACCCTCTTCTCCTTTTGCCTTCTATTTTTCCCAATATGAGAGTCTCTTCTGATGAGTCTGCTCTTCATATCTGGTGGCCAAAATATCCACCTGGGAAACTATAATTCAAGCTTTCAAGAAGGCAGCAATCCCTCTACATGGTATTTAACTGAGTCTGAGACCGAGGGAATAGAGCAGTACACAAAACCTAAAATGTGTTCCATTAAACCATTAAGTAATGTTTCTTCTCTTAACTATTATTAATTAATTGATCCCTAATGTAATTTTCCACATTAGCATGGTACAGTCTTTTAATTCCTAGTAGGTGTTAGTGTTTAGAATTACAAAGTCCTTAGCTGTCTGGAGTCTATTTAGTCTCTACTGTATTCCATAATTACTGTAATCCCGTATTACTGCCTGCCATTTAAACTAGTTTAGGAACCATATGCTCCATTTTTAAGCTTTACCTGAATTCTTAAAATATTGCTTTATCATCAAACAAACTAATTCATCAGTCAATTTATATATATATATATATATATATATATATATGTGTGTGTGTGTGTGTGTGTGTGTGTATGTATAGTAACTACAGGGCATAAGTTTCTCAAATTTATAGCCCATGATTTTTGCTTCTAGACATATTGAGAGGTTGGCTGGGTAGAACTATGCCTAGAATCTGGAAACTGAGGCTGGGTACATGGAGCAAAGGGAAAACAAAATTGATGACTTCTATAAGGGAGATCTTGATAAACAAGAAAAAGTCAAGTTCATATTTATAAGCAAGGACCAAGTCCTGCATCCAAAGTCAAAAGTCAGCTACTATTAGATTACCAGTTGGAAATATAACATTCAGTGTGTAAACCTTGAGAGATTTCTCAAAGTAACGTCAAGCCAATACACAAGAAGAATATTTTTCAGAGATGCCAAGGCAGAGAGAATTGTGGGTGAGAAGAGTATTATAAAAGGGCTCTGAGTTGGCCTGGACAAAAGGTCATCACTCCAGCTCAAGCACTGATGTCATGGAAGTAATCCATCTGTCCCCCATACAAATTTGGGACACTGCACACTCTGACAGAGCACCTCTACAGGGGAAAGGGCAGTAGGGTTCTAGCAGGGCTGTGGTGAGAAGTGTTCTTGGGGCTGCAGGGTGGTGATGGGAGCCTGCAGCAGTACTGGATGACCTAGCCTCTTGTTTCTGGGCATAGTTTCCTTAATAACAGTTGGATGGCCTTTTGCTATAAGGTGCCACCAGAGAAGCCAGTACAAGGTGTAGGTTTTCATTAAGGCATAAAATACACAAGCGGAGCAAGCCTCAAACACATAATCAAAGGCTAGTAAAACCAGGAAAAGAAAGTGGATGGGTCATTTATAGGAAGTTCCAGGTATCTTCTCACTAGTATGTTGAGAAGAGCATTTAAGGTCCATGAAGGACTGACTGCAGCTAATGGACCCCATGGCTGTCTGGGCCAAACGTGTGATCTGAGATGCCAGAATCCCTCCTGGTCATCACCACTGTGGTGTCTTCTCCTTGCAGTGTGGGTTGGAAACAGAGCTCTGAAGGACATGACATCTCTTCAGCAAGAGCCAATAAAAAAGGAATTGTGCAGAACACTCATAAAGTGAAGCAGAATCAAGACTGCATCCTGAAAGATGGCTTTACAAAAAGTGGAAGGACTAAAAATACCAAGAGAACCTTTACAGGATATCCCTTACAGGCTACCTTTTCGTTCTTGGCTAAAGAGAATCTGTTAGACAAGATATGCACGCTTTAACAAAGAAAGCTAATGGATTCAAGTGTAGAAAATGGTCATGTCTAAAGGAAAAGAGCAAGAAATAAGAACTTCTATAAACAAGACAAGGTGTCATTTGAATAGGATGTAGAAAACTGAGTGTCTGGGTTGCTCAATCACTTCAGTCAAGTCCAACTCTGTCCGTGGGATTCTCCAGGAAAGAATACTGGAGTGGGTTGCCATGCCCTTTTCCAGGAGATCTTCCCAACCCCGGGACTGAACCCATGCCTCCTGAGTCTCCTGCATTGCAGGCAGATTCTTTACCCACTGAGCAATATGGGAAGCCCAGAAAACTGAGCAGGACTTAGGAATTGTGGTAAAGATTACAACCTTTGTGGAAGAGATTAAATGTGAGCTGACAACAGATGTATACCAGTAAGACAGACACGAACTAGGATTCTAGAGTAAAGAGACAGCAGGTTAGATGCGTGAGGCTGACCACACATGAGGGCTTGAGGAATCAAATGGAATGAAGTTTAATTTAGTAAAAATTTAAATCAATAATTTAAAGGGTAAAAGCAGTGTTTAAAAGGGATGAATCTGCTGTGCCAGAGGGAAACAGAGGCTGCTAATACACTGTGGTTGAACCAGTACTGTACAATGGAAATGCATAAGAAGGATGTAGGGGCCCGTGTCTGCAAAAGCTATGACAAAATAAACCCGAGAGAATTCCTTTTGCTGTTTTAGAAGAAGGCATTGTGTGTACTCTTGGGGGCATATGGTCCACCAGAAAGGACATACATATTTCTGCTACTTCCAAATAAAGTTCGTTGTTGTTGTTGCTTAATCACTAAGTTGTGTCTGACTCTTTGTGATCCCATGAACCGTAGCCCTCCAGTAGTCCATGGGGTTTCCCAGGCAACAATACTGGAGTGGGTTGCCATTTCCTTCCTCAGGGGTTCTTCCTGACCCAGAGATTGAACTCACGTCTCCCGCATTGGCAGGTGGATTCTTTACTGTCTGAGCCACCAGGAAGACCTCCCAATAGAGTAGATTTGCCATATTCCTAAGGAGAGAAATATTCAAACATTATATGTTCACATCTCCTAAAAAATGCCAAGCCTTCTAAATCTATATCCATTTATAGGAGGGATTCCTGTGGGGATGTCATTAGACATCAGAGGAAAGATAATTAGGCCAATGGGGTATCCTAAACAGGCAAATCAAATGAACAAACAAATAAAAAGTGCCGGAGCAACTCCCCTGGTTCCCTGTGGAATCTTGGTTCACACAGACATGCGATTTATCCCCATTCATATTTACTCTTCAGCCTATGCTCAGGGGAAAAGGTACCAAAGATTTTAGTTCTAAATTTCTGTTTTCCAATTTCTGGGTGTTTTTGGTTTTTTTTTTTTTACATTATTCTTTTATTCTGTTTCATTTTTCTGAACACTGGCTTTTATCTGTTACAATAACTTTAAACATCACGTGGACATTAAAATTAATTCCGGAAACAATAAAAAGGATGGAACACAAGCTCTAACCTTACCTACAGAACTGGCTCTGACTGGAACACATCAACCTATTACAGGATATTAAATCAGCTCATGATGAAGAAACTCTAGTGCCGATGCCAGGAAGTCCACTTGTGAAAGAGCCTGGGTGAGCAGTGATTTCCCTTTAGAGTCTCAATGTTTTGATTTTCTGCTTGCCTGGACAGAACTTAGGAAATGCTTGGATCATAAAATATAACATCCGTTCATGGGTAAAGCGTCGAATTGCAGGTCTTTACAAACAAGCCCACATTTATTTTACCATGTAAGCATAATACTACAGCAAAATTCAATGTAATATTCATTTTGAATATTCATCTGGGCAGTGAAAAAGCAGAATTTTTAGTCATTCCACAATTCCTATCCTAGTTCTTACTTTAAGAGCTAAAAGGCCTTGGTGAAAGTGAAAGTCACGCAGTCATATCTGATTCTTTGCGACCCCATGGACTGTATAGTCCATGGAATTCTCTAGGCCAGGATACTGGAGTAGGTAGTCTTTCCCTTCTCCACGGGATCTTCCCAACCCAGAGATCAAACCCAGGTCTTCTGCATTGCAGGCAGAATTTTTACCAGCTGGGCCACAAGGGAAGCCCAAAAGGTCTTGGTAGCCACAGGAAGAAATATATTCTCTTGTGGCAGGGTATGGAAAGATCTGGAAAACTTCATTCAGTTGAGACTTGAAGATGTACTACATGTTAAACTTGACGTTATTGTTATTAAAAATGATGATTAAAAACTCAGCATTGCAGTTTACCTTAAATATTGCCTGGGGCAATTTTTTTTTCATATTCTTGATAAAGAATCTGAAGCCAATATAGAAAATAAATTACCCTCAAAAGCCAGAGCTGTTTAGTGGCAGGGTTGAAAAATCCAAGCATTTTAAGTTCCTTTATTTATTTTGCTGTCACTGATGCTAAAACAAAGACAATGAATCACAGATATTGTGGCTTCTTAGCAAATTTCCCTCCCCATCTCACTGTTTCCCAAAGGTGCTTCAAATAACTCACTAATGATAGCAAATTGTTGAGACGCACACGCATTCAAATTTAAAGTCATGGAAGACTGTCTATTCACTCTATGAGTGCAAAATGGTTCTTAGAAACTCAGACTAAGGCTTGAGAAAAGTGTAGCCAATCAGGACTTACAGAGTAGGAACACACATCGCTCCTTCTTGACCTCTTACGGTCAACTGTCAATCACCTTCAAAGGACACATCCCATAGACCTGAACTTGAACTTCAAAAGAACTAGGCTTGAATCACAGCAATTCTATTTACTGATCATTAATCTTGATGGTCTCATATGAAACCAATTCAATAAAATAAATTTTATTTTATTCATTTTTTTACTTTCATAAAGTTAGGACAATGATACATATGTCGAAGGACTGTGCTGAGCATCACACATGGCAAATGCAACCGAGATGGTTTGGTCGTTGGTTTGCTGGATAAATGAAAGAGTGCACTATCATGACTTACTAAATGCTACACGGCACGGAGAAGGCAGGTGGTCAAGGAGAAAGCAGCAGCAGAAGAAAGGACTGCATGTCGAGTACATGCATTTTAGTTCACTAGGCAAAAAAATCTACTTCGGGTAATATAATCATGCATTCACATTGAGAAAATGATCTGTAAACTTGAGTAAGTTTTAAATGAAACAAATCTAAAAGCAAACCTATTCTGATGGAGAACGGCTAGAAGCCCCCATAGAGTTCACCTTAAACTTTAACAACTCTAAAAATTAGCAGAACGAAAGCAAAAGAGGGATGGAAAGGAGAGAAGGAGAAAGGAAAGAAAAAAGGAAAGGAGGAAGAAAGGAGAGAAAAGAAAAAATATACTGGGAAACAGAAAGGAAGGGAGGGAACATTTGATGAACATTCAGGAGGGCTTCCTGGTAGCTGAAGGCAACTCTGTGATTGCCAGGCTACTTAAACCCTAAGTATCTAGTCAAAGAGGCTGCAAATTAACACTGTTGTAATTACTAAAGGGAAAAAATTACACAGTCTACACTTCCGCGAAGGGTGTTTTTCCTGTTACTTATTCTTTGTGCCAAAATATCCAACAACACCTAGAGCTCAGCACTTTGGCAATCACTGTTGCAATGTTTGAATAAAAGTTTGTTCAATTGTGAATGGCTTGGGAGGGAGAAAGTGTAACACAGACACACACACACACACAAAACTAAAACTCATTTCCTGTTGTTTTAGAGGAAGTTAGACAACTTATTCACGGTGCTATTTCTGTAAAAACATATTCTTTTTCTTTCTTTCTTAAATCAATTAACCTCAATTAAAAGACTATGTCCTCGATGCAATTTCTTTCATCTCAGTTACTCATCTATATTCTATTACAATCTTAGGAAGGTTTGAAGCATTTCTTCTTCATTTTGGGAATATCACTTCAGTCTATTCAGTTCTGCATCAACACAGGTTATTTGACCCAATCAATTCACTTAATTCTTGAGCTTCACTTACCTCATTTACTCATGTATCAAATTCCTGATATTTAATGATTCTCTAAGCATATGCTATGTTCAGCTTTTTTTCAGTGAAGCCACATAAGTCTAAAATTCATAGGAAGTTGTGCTCAGGTAAGTGTATCAATTACCTTTGATCATGACTTCTTTAAGTGAACTTAATGCTACAAGTTTTCTGACACTTTTAGGGCACATTTCTTTGATGTTGACAATTATGAGTAGGCTATGAAGGTTGTTAAGCATGTAGGTTTAAAAGTATTATGTAGCCTATTATTGAGGATGCTACAGAATTAAAGAAAGCATCTATGGGACCTTTCAGTTTTAAAAAATAAGAGGAGAGGAAGGTTTAAGACAATAAAAATAATGGTGGGAATATGGTCAATGAGGAGGGGCTACAGTCCATGGGGTCACAAAGTGTCAGACACAACTGAATGACTAAGAGCGTGTGTGTGCACACACACACACACACACACACACACACACACAAACACACTCACATCTCATCAGTAAAACAGAAAAAAATAAACTCAGTGTAAACTGTTGGCATTCAAATTGGATGTCCAATCTACAGCTACCATGCAGAGAAAAATAAAAGGCAACACAAAATAAATAAACATATCAAAACTGTGACAAAGTTACAAATTAGAATGTGATATTCACAGTCTATCTAGATCCTAGCACATTCTTTCTGTGAAAAGAAGCTACTTTGGGCTGAATCCACTATCTTTACAGACAGGGAGTCTTAATAACGCTGGATTCTTTGCAACTGGAATCTGTATCATTCAACATTTATTCAACAAAACTGTAACAATACCAACTCAATATATCTGTAATACTGTGATAATATTTCTTAAAGGCCCATGAACCAGTTCTTCCCACTTTTTTTTTTCCCCCTCCTATTCCCATGTAGCTGGGCCTATGAATGGCTAAAATCTCCCAGGGACTGCCATCTCTACCTTCTGTATCAATCATAAAAGCCTTTATCCAAAAGCCCCTGTTCTGTGGCCCATTATACTAGAAAGCCAGTCTCAGAGGGATGAGAAGAATAGAGCTGAGAGGAAAGAAATGTCTCCTCACAAAAGCACAGGACACAAGACTGACGCATCTGCCAGTCACTCTACAAGCCAGCCCACAGGGAAGCCCTTGCTTACAATGAATACAGCACAGTAACACCCCCTTTGCCAGAAACCTAGCACCCTCCAGAGTATGATGGCAAATATTCATGGCAGAAGAGACTCCTCCAGCTGAATTCTCTAAAATCCATGTTCAAAGGAGGAGTCACTCACTTCTGGTCGCAGCTCAGGAGGTGAATCACTTAGCCCTGGGCCACTCGCCATCATCGCCTCCTCTGCCTGCACGGGGCATCATTCTTAGTTGTTTCTGTTGTTCAGTTGCTAAGCTGTGTCTGACTCTGCAACCCCATGGACTGTAGCACAGCAGGCTTCTCTGTCCTTCATTATCTCCTGGAGCTTGCTCAAACCCATGTTCATTGAGTCGAGATGCCATCCAACCATCTCATCCTCTGTCGCCCCCTTCTCCTCCTATCTTCAACCTTTCCCAGCATCAAGGTCATTTCCAATGAATCAGCCTTTCGCATCAGGTGGCTAAAGTATTGGAACTTCAACTTCACTTCTTAGTGTTCCCCTTTAATTCTCCTCCATGCCTCCAGCTACTCATTGTGATGCTCTGTCTAAAATAACAGTGACCCTATTGACCCCATGCCTAATACGTCCTTCTAATAGATCTTATTAAACCCCCTACCCAAAGTCATCATCACTCCTTCTTAACTCCTATCTTTCTTGACCTCTTTCAAACCTTGTATTTACTCAATGTAGCCTTTTTTTTTGGAGAAGACAATGGCAACCCACTCTAGTACGCCTGCCTGGAAAATCCCATGGACGGAGGAGCCTGGTAGGCTGCAGTCCATGGGGTCGCTAAGAGTCAGACACGACTGAGGGACTTCACTTTCACATTTCACTTTAACGCACTGGGGAAGGAAATGGCAACCCACTCTAGCGTTCTTGCCTGGAGAATCCCAGGGACAGAGGAGCCTGTCTATGGGGTCACAGAGTCAGACATGACTGAAGCGACTTAGTAGCAGCAGCAGCAGCCTTTTTTTTAGCTAGATGATCAGATACAAGAAAACTAATAAACTGATGTAAGTTTAGTTTGCGTGCAACTAAGCATATTACTTGCTTTATCTCATCCAGGATACTGTATTTGTTATAAAATCTTCCATTTTTGTTTTTAATTGGTCAATTTACTTGCTAACCTAGCACCTGTATTTGGGTGGTAAGGACGCCCTCAGATCATGCCAGGTAACAGACCAACCACCTGCTGTGTGGTTTCAGACCCAAGTTTAGGTTTACCCAAATTAGGATCCTGATAAAGTTATCTCAAGTGTTTCTCTTAACCTTTGCTTTTAGGATTATAAACAAAGCCAATGGTCAGATTATAGGAACTGAACTGAAAGGATAATTCTGCTTATCTGTTTCTCCGTATTCTACCTGTAGATGAATCATCTAATTTTTAATAAAATATTTACTATTTGAGGAATAACCAGTACATGTGTATATTTCAACATTAAGATCTGACATCTGGAGATTACAAGAAGTAATAGTATCAAAATGGAAAGATTTAAAAAATCTTAAGAGAACTGTAGGTTGGAGGTCATTCCTTGCATGCACAGAATCCTTAATTTTTAATATGCCTAAATTTAATTTATTTGTATTTTATGCAGTAATACCTAAAAATAAAACAACAAACCACATATATAACATAAATTACTTTCAGTGGGGGGGGGGGCATGTCTCATAAATCTGATGCATCACAGAGTAGCTATGATGAAATCACAGTTTTAAATAATCAATGTTGATATGAAAGAAACATAGGCAATGAAGGATATGTTCCAAGCAGATTATGGAATAACATAATGTGCAGGCAACATGAAGGCATTCAGGACTACTAGATTATATTCAATAAAAGAAGACCATTCTCACAGGTAAAGTGGAAGCATTAAACCTGAGGATCTCTAAATTTCTACACTATGATTCTCTTAGTTCTAAAAGTACAGGCTTCAAAAATTGATGAAACGGTCAGAATAATAAGATAGACTCTGTGTACAGGGGCAGGAGGAAATAAATGAGAAAGACAGTGAAAGTCCAAAGCATTTCTTACATAGAAATATGTATCCTTCTATTACAAGCAGAATAGTTCAAGAATTATTTTCCTAGGGAGATACTGGGGAGTCAACCTTTCGATTTATCAGCTTGTTTTCACGTCTTCATATTGACACGTAGAAGAGAAATCCAGTGCCAATGGAACTAACAAGGAATATAAAGGATTGGAAGCACTTCTTAGAAGTAAAAACATAACAGCTGCTCTGGTTCAGTTTAGCTTCTCACTGGTATTTTTCTGTTATAAGAGCAAATGAGGTGAACAGAAAAAGAAGAAAATGACATGGCATTACTGGAGCCAATCACAAGAAATCCAATCTCTATAAAGATTTGCGTGTATAAACAATTTGACAATTGTTGTGTTTTTATCTTTTTTTCAGATTGTGTCTCATGCCTGGAATACCAAACCCTGTTGATGCCTCAGATGCTTAAAAACCATGAAGAAACTGAACGTTATTCCAGAATTCCTTCTACTAAATCAATACAGCAAAAGAACCTGGTCAAGCAAGACAGGCTCTTGGGGAGGCCCGGCTGCCCTTCAATACCATCCAGATCTACAATTCAGGAAACGCGATAGACATGAGAGTCATTCAAAATTTACAGCCCCTGAAGAAGCAGCATGAAAGGATTGCAGAGTGCAAGCAAAGAGTGATGCATGTTGAACAGAAGAGGCTGGAGTAAAAGGCAGCTGAATTCACAGCAACGGGAGAGCAGAACAGTTGGCTAAGGCTTTTGCTGATGCAAAACCAAACTAAACAAGGCTCTTTCCATTTTGTGCCTCCTGCCTGTTGGTCCCTAGTCTTTCCTGACCCTCTCTGAAGGCTTGAGGCCACTTGTGGCTATAGTTTGAGGCCCAATGTCTTCTCCTAATTGGTATTTTATCTCATAGTTATCCAGAAATCAATATAACTCTATCTAGATTCTGGAAGTCCAACTAACTCATTTAAAGACAATGACAAATTTGCTAACAGACCATCTAAAAATAATATCCAATTAATTGAGAAGTAGCTTCATGAGGGCCAGTAGTTTATATGTTTTACTTTCACCTGAATTTCCAGCAGCTAAAAGAGTTTGGCGTGTAGCAGGCTTCTCAAATGTTTGAATGATGAAATGAGTCACAGATACAGACTTCAGCTTTACACAGAATTTCTACTGGGTCCCAGGGAATTGCACACTCTGGTTTTCATCCTGTTCATGTTCAGCTTGAGTTCCTTTTGCCTGGCTTCCCGAAGGATGTCTAAACTCTCTGGCAATTTGTATTCCAATCAAAAATGAGAGCCAAAACCCACTCCCAGCGTACTTCTATCTTCTGAGACAAAATGATTTGTCTCTTTAATCCTCCTTTTTTATAATTCCAAATCCTAAACTTAATTATCTTGTTTTATAAAGGGGCTCATAGGTAGTATGATCCATGTAAAAAAAAAAAAAAAGGACTGATTTATTATCTATTTCAGATACCAATAAAACAAATGGCAGATTTCAGTAATCCCAGGTGTGAAATTGAACTTATAATTATTGACCCCCCCAAAAGCCATATTTATCAGTGATTATGAGGACCCCTCGGGTTTCCTGGGTGGTGCTAGTGGTAAAGAATTCACATGCCAATGCAGGAGACCCAGGAGACATGGGGTCGATCCCTGGGTTGGGAAGATCTCCTGGAGGAGGGCACGGCAATCCACTCCAGTATTCTTGCCTGAAGAATCTCATGGACAGAGGAGCCGGCGAGCTGCAGTCCATCGGGTCCCAAAGAGATGGACACTGACGGAAGCAACTTAGAATGCATGAGGACCACTCATTACATAATTCATAAATACTTATTAACTAGTACATTATCTTATTCTGAAATGTGAAGGAAGAAGTTTTGTTCCAAAATGTGAACAAAAAGTTTAAATATGCTTTCCTAAATAATATATTTGCATATATAGGATATAAAAGTTTCCCCTAGGGTAGCAGTAACTGTAGATGTGGAAAGTGAAAGATTGCATTAGAATAACTGTGACTTCCTTTCAGCTTTTCTGTATAGTTTCCATTGCTCCCACTAGGGACATAAGCCAATGATGCTAAATATTTAGCATCTATAATCCTACATCAGGGGTATTGCCAGTGATGCAACAATAGAAAAGGAAGAGAAACAGAAAAGGACGGAGTGCAGGGAGGAGGAGAGAGAGACAGAGAAAGAGGCGAAGAGAAAAAAGGAAAAACAAGCTCTAATAGCATAGAGAGAAGTTATATCTTAGAACTAAGTGAAGGTCATGCTTCGGAAACGAACAATCAAGGAGAGAATAACAACATATCCATTCATATAAATTTGGTAATATTAACCCATCCAACAACTGCACTCAACAAACATTGATCTCTAAACTTTCCTTAATATTTTTAGTCATTCATAATCATCGATATTTTCTTCTGCAGAATCTCAAACTCATTGATATACATCTTATCATAAATGAAAATTAGAGGGATTATAACATCCTGACATCAAACTCATATAATATGTTTCTGCTTATCATATGAAAATGCATGATTACATTATCGTTACCCTGGGTGAGCATCCTATCTCACTCTTTCATATCTCTCTATATGTGAATAATCCCTGATAAGTAACTGATTAGGCAGATGCAGAAACCTGAAGACAGAACCTTTTATGCCTGAACCTCTCATGCCTCAGTTCCGTAAAGGCTAACGTCAACTTCTCATATTCTGCCTCCAGACCTTTCTGCCTGGTCTCCACATCCTTCAGTTCAATCTATTTCAGTTCTGTATTTTCAGCCTTTAGTTTTGAGCAATTTACAAGATCAGCCCTCTTTCTGGTTCAGGTTATTATGTATTTTATATTCACTAAGGTGATCCCTGCATTCATTACTATTACTGCTACGGATCACAGTGGTTTACCCACTCCTTCCTTAACAAGCGGGATACTTTTCATCTCAATTGATTTCAGCACATAGCCTGGTGCCTAAAATACAGTAATTTTTTGCATAAATTAATAAGGAATAAACAAGTGAGTTACACCATATCTGTGAAACCTACACTTCCATGACATTCCAGACATATAACTCTACTGTAAAATTTTAGTGAAACCTTAATGGAAGTGTTGGGACACTTAAAATAGTGTATGGATTTTAATTTTTCCATGTTTAAGGAATAGGTAATATATGGATTATTCCCTTTCCTGGTTGACGTCCTTGTAGTTATAAATGAGTTTTGGCAATAAGCTCCAAGACTATAAGCTCAAAGAAATGGATGGATCTCATACAGAATATTAAATTTCCTTATTGTGAGTATTCCTGCTTGGGGCATCAATCATACAGAGCTATGCATTTACAAGTAACTACTTCTTGGACATATTTTTATCCACAGATTGATTATTTATTCCTACAAAATCAGGAATGTTATCACCTGTTTTTAAGTAAGACATACTGAATGTACTGATATGTCAGGCACTCTTTTAAGAATTGTATATGATACATTGTACAGTAATGAGCTAAGCCATAGAGTCTCAGTTCTCATAGAACTTACTATATCGTAAAGAAACACTGTAAACTACTGTTCACAGAAACAGTCAAAAAATTACAGAAGTGACAGAAACTTTAACAAGGACGTTGAATTTGTGAAGGAAGTGAGAGAACTGACATATGGAGTCACAGATCTGAGCTGAACTTTACGTCCTAAAATACACTTGTATGCTTAACATGCTGTAAACAGCCAAAGTACAATTGTGTGCATCTGTATTTTAAAAGCAGATAGGATTACATCAGGTTTTTTCCAAAATATCAGTGTTAACAAGTATTAAGAAATATTCTGTTATAAGGAGGATATACACAAACTCCCAGAGACAGTGAAGGACGGGGAAGCCTGGTGTGTTGCAGTTCATGGGGTCACAAAGAGTGGGACATGACTGAGTGAGTGAACAGCAACAACTATCGATCTATCTATCTATCTATACTATTATGGACCTCAAGTACATTATTCAATCTTTAAAATGAGATTAGATGAAAAACACGAACCTACTTTAATAATATAAAAAATTTAAAAAGAGTTTAAGGTGAGCCTTTAAGCAAAACTATCACAAACACAAAGTTCTCCTGTGTGCCTGTGTGTATACTAAGTTACTCAGGTGTAGTGTCCGACTCTGCACAACTCTACGGACTGTAGCCCTCCAGGCTCCTCTGTCCATGGGATTCTCCAGGCAAGAACACTGCAGCAGGCTGCCATGCACTTCTCCAGGGCATCTTCCCCACCCTGTGTCTCCCGCACTGCAGGCAGATTCTTTACCATTGGAGCCACTTGGGAAGCCCAAAGTTCTCTACAGTAAATATTAAATCAGTAAATGTCTACTTTTTAATCCTTAGAAATAATACTGTGCTTCTACTTGTCCCAGACAGAATTATATCAGTGTTTTCAAAACGTAGATGTTCACTGGAATTTTGTGGGGTAAAAGCCTGAAAAAAAATTTATTTATTTGTAAAAAAGGAGCTTCTAAAAAAAAAAAAATGGAGCTTTCTCCTTGAAAGAAATGCTATGACCAACCAAGACAGCATATTAAAAAGCAGAGACATTACTTTGCCAAGAAAGGTCCATCTAGTCAAAGCTGTGGCTTTCCCAGTAGTCATGTATAGATGTGAGAGTTGTACTATAAAGAGAGCTGAGTGCCAAAGAATTGATGCTTTGAACTGTGGTGTTGGAGAGGACTCTTGAGAGTCCCTTGGGCTGCAAGGAGATCAAGCCAGTCCATCCTAAAGGAAATCAGTTCTGAATATTCATTGGAAAGACTGATGCTGAAGCTGGAACTCCAATACTTTGGCCACCTGATGCAAAGAACTGACTCTTTGGAAAAGACCCTGATGCTGGGAAAGACTGAAGGTAGGAAGAGAAGGGGACGGCAGAGGATGAGACGGATGGTTGGATGGCATCACCGACTCAATGGACATGAGTTTGAGCAAGGTCCAGGAGTTGGTGATAGACAGGGAGGCCTGGCATGCTGCAGTCGATGGGACTGCAAACAGTCGGACAAGACTGAGCAACTTAACTGAACTGAAAAAAAGAGCTGGGGAAAAATGGATTAAACAGGTTTCAATTCTTCATGACTTCTCAGGGTCTTCGATAAAGATTGTGAAGCTTCTTAGGTCTATAGATCCAATACTTCTGAAACCTATCAGGCTATGATCTCTCGCAGAACATCAGTTAGCCAGGTCCTCCAAAGAAAACACATCAGAAACCACCGAGGTAGAGCTTTTTAAATTGAGAGTTCTGGAATAGCCTACTGGTTTCCAGCAACTTTTTACACTGTAGTATGCACAGTAGCTAATTAACTACAAGATTCCTCCAATTATCCCCAGAGAAACAAAACACATAATGATTAGAACTTAATTCATTATTAAAGATTTGGAATGATGGCAGTTGAGAGGTTCCAAAAGTAATGTTCCTTATTTAAATCAGAGCCAAAGTGGTTAATTTGGGAAATATCAAAACAAGAATGAAGAGAATTTTTTTTCTTTCAAAAAAAAGTGAATGAATTTAATAAAATCAAAAGAGGTAGAAGAATCTAGACTGGGGGGAAGATGTGCAGAGTAAGTGTAAGTAAGTGTTTTTCAACCACTGACATGGTAGGAAGGAAAACTCTGTGCTGTCCTGTACATTATAGACTATTAGCAGCATCCTGGCATCCTCGCCACCAATGGTGACGACCAAACGTGTCTCCAAATCAGCTAAATGTTCCATGGGAGGAAAACTGCACCCAGTTTAGAACCGTTTGTTCAAACAGAAAAAAGAAAAAAAAAGTGGTTTCGGAAACAAACTTTAAGAAATCTGTGAATGGTGGCTGAAAATGAGGAAACAAACAAGAAAACACAGCAGTTAAAAAGAAGTATTCAAAGTAAATGTATTTTAAAGCATAGGCCAATAAAATATGGGCATGAAGTATTTAATTTGTGGAATAAAATGAATGGAAAAAACCAGTTTGTCTTTCTTAGCCTAATTAATGAACAAATGATATAAAAGAAAATATGTACTCAAGGTTGAACACAATTTTAATTCATTTCAGGTCTGTTACCTCTACAGGACTACTGATAAGCTATCAACACACTATATAGTTAAAATATGGAAACATTTATTAAATATTTTTACAATAGCTTAGTGTTAACTTTATAAATTTTCTATTTTATAGCATTATTTCTACAGCATTTAAGAAAGACATCATTTTCCTTGTATGTTAATAGAAGTGTTGACCAGTTCAAATTCCCAAAGTGATGATGATGTTTGATGAAAAAAGGAAACAGGGAAATGTACACATTTTTTGATAATGAGTTCAAATTATAAAACAACTGCTCACAGCTTTTGAGTTAATGAAAATAAATACTGAACCTATACATATCATAATGGAAATCAGATTCTTAAACTGATGAATAAGATTTTGTTTGGCTATTTAAAATATTTCACTGTTTTCTTACCTATTGGTATGAATGCTTGTCATTCATTTTGGTATTTTCCTTTTCTGACCAGATTTTTCTACCCAGAAGATCTAAAAAAACTAATATTAAGGAATAGGCTTAAGCAAAAAAAAACTGAATTTACTGGAACTACCAAAGGCAATAATTACCCATCCATACTACAAAGTATTATTTTGTCCCATAAAGTCTTTTTTTTCCCCTCCCCTTAGTTATTGTTTGTCTAGAAATGTTATTTAAAGATAAGAGGGATTTGCACTTGTCCACTGACAATCAATCAAGAAGCTTTTTAGTGGAAAACTACTCAATACAGCAAAGTATAATGGCAAAAAAAAGAAAAAAAAATGTTCCCCTGTTAAGAAGTAAATATTCCACAAATTCACAAATGGATAAAGCTTAATGTCTTCATAACCTCTGTTTGTAATCACTTACTTTTACATTGCTCTAAAAACATTAGGTTTATATTTTATTTAAACCTGCATTTTTCTTTATATTTACCAAAAGTATTTTTCTAAAATTATTATTTTCTTTTGATTTACATTATAATCAGATTTCACCTGAGAAAAAACACGGTACTTAAAAAATATTAGTACCACTCAATCATTTTTTTGAAAAACAACAAGCAATTATCAAGCACTTACCATGTATCAGGTCCTATTCTAGATGCTTGATATTATATAGATATCAGAGAGAAAAAAAGGATAAGTCAGTCTCACTTTATGCGGCTTACACTTTAACAGGAGACAGTTAATTTAAAAAATTAAGTATAAATAATTTATATATGATAGAAGGAGACAAGCTATAGCGAAAAGAAAATGTGGAGGAAAAGAACAGGGCTTGGATGGATTGTATTTTCAAGCAGGGCAGGTCCCCTTGAGAAGGTGACATCTGAGCAGACGGTAGAAAGTAGTGGATATCTACTGTGGTACCTGGCTGAGAAAACAGTATCTGGTATTTATGGTGGGTATCTGGCAGAGAAAACAGCCCATGAAAAGGTCCTAAGACTCACACACACCCCAGCAAGTTCAAGGGCTTGAAGCCCGTGGAGCTGCAGCTGAATGAATAGAAGGGAGAAGAAAAGGTGATGAGCGAGGTAACAATGCAGGCAGTTTATGGAACGTCCTTGAACACCTTAGTGTTTATCATGAGTGAAATGATCAGCCATTCCAGGGTTCTGAGCAGAGGAGTGAGACAATTCGACTTCTATTTGAAAGGTAACTCTGGCTTCCATGTTGAGACTAGTTCAGAGTAGGGAAGAGCTAGAAGCTGATGAATCAAGGGGAGCTACTGTAATAATTCAGATGCAAAGTAGTAATAATAATGGATTTGCAGCAGGGAGCAGATTGGATACCATGAGAACTGATTGGACTCTGCGTATATTTTGGGTAATGTTAACAGAATTTCCCTACCAACTAAGTGTGGGGACGAGGTAAAGAATGGAGTCAAGGAAGAATTCAAGTGCTTGGATTGAACAACTGGAAATAAACAAAGCTGCCACAGTCTGTGATAAGGAAAGCTAATGACAAGGCATACAGAGGTGGGGTGGGGAAAATCAGTTTAAACTATATCGGAAAAAAATTTTAAAAGGGAGTGCCCATAATCAGTACCAACTTTAAGGAGAGAGTTCTAAATCTACACCTGTATCTAGATAAGAATTTTGAGCGTGCATTTCTAAAATCATATTGGACTATTCTTCATGGATAATCCACAACTACCTCAAATTATGTGTCCAATCAGAAGTCCGGTAACTTTGCCCTAAAACATCCTGTGTGCGTGTGTGCGTGTATGTGTGTTGTGTGTTAGGGTTAACTGCTTCAGTCCTGTCCAACTCTTTGTGACCCCATGGACTGTAGCCTGCCAGGCTCCTCTGTCCATGAGATTTTCCAGATAAGAATACAGGAGTGGGTTGCCATTTCCTTCTCCAGGGGATCTTCCTGACCCAGGGATTGCACCTGTGCTTCTTATGCCTCCTGCACTGGTAGGCAGGTTCTTTACCATTAGCGCCACCTGGGAATCCCAAAACATCCTCTGGTCTAATATTTCATAAATCTTTAAAAGAGAAAAATCAAAGATATGACTGAACTAGTAGGTAACTAGGCATCAGTCTAAACTCCTTTCTCTTCTTACCCACAAATATCCAAATTTTTAAAACCTCTTGAATTTCTGTCCTTCTCTTCCTCCTTCTGCTATGGTGTAGTCCTATACTATTTTTCAACTGAGTCATGCAGGGGTTCATTAAGTGCTAACACCTCAGCACACAACTGCAATATCATTAATAAGACTGTTCCCTTAAAATTTTAGCTAAAGCCCTGTTACCATCTGAAGTCTTTCATGACACCCTGTACCCCACTGAAGCTGATGCTGAAGCTGGAAGGACTGATGCTGAGGCTGAAGCTCCAATACTTTGATGTGAAGAACTGACCCAAAGACCCTGATTCTGGGAAAGATTGAAGGCAGGATGAGGAGAAGGGGATAACAGAGGATGAGATGGTTGGATGGCATCACCAACTCAATGGACATGAGTTTGTGCAAGCTCCGTGAGTTGGTGATGGACAGGGAAGCCTGGCATGCTGCAGTCCATGGGTCACAAAGAGTCAGACATGACTGAGTGACTGAACTGAACTTCTAAGGTTCCCACCATATCCAAACAAGTGTCCATTATAACACCTAGATCCAATGACTAGTATCATGCATTTGTCAAATGTCTAATGTCTGAATAATTCATATCTGAGCTACTAGGATTAACCACACTCGTTTATGGATATGAGGTTTGGCTGTAGATTCTATTGGAGAAAAAAATATTTTAAAAGAATTAGTTGATTAACTGGTAATCAGAATTCTGAGAAGACCTTATTCTTGTGATTGAGTTCACAGAGAAGCTACTGGACAGCCAATAGTCAAGACCTTGTATATCCCTAGCTCCATGTTGGGGAAGAAGGCCCCCAAGGTGCCTCAATCCTTCTCACTGCATGTCATATGGAAATTCCATTTCATCCTTTCTCACTTAGATTACACACATTTGATTTCTGAGTTTTTCTTTCATTCCCTGAAACTTCACAGTTCTTTTCTCGGGTTTGAGTTTTGACATCCTGGTCTAACTGCTTTAGGGCTGATGGGTGTCTAGCCATTAAATCCTAATTTTCCCCAAATCTCTCTCTTCTTCTACAGGGAGAATTGCTCCTGCAGGCCTCCCAAAATCCATCTCAATTCTAATGTTATATAAGTTGATCACAGTCAACAATTCAAGAGGGTTGGATCAGCTACTAGCATGCACAATAATTTGAAAAAACAGATTAAATATCAGTTCATTAGTTTCCTCATATATTTTCTGCTGAAGAACTAGAAATGAACAACTAGTTTACAACACTGTATATATCTACATCTATAAAAAATTTCAAGTATTTTATTGATATTTGCATTATGATTTGAGTAATCTCATGAAGTAGGCATGAAACCTCATCCAAAGTTAACACTGTTAATTCTATGCAAAAAAGAAAGATAAATTTCCAAATAAATTAACTTTTGGAGTATAGTCCACTGGAAGCTAAAAAACTGGCCAAAAAGATGTTAATGTTCCCAAACATTAAGCATGTTGTTTCTCATTTTAGCATCACACACATGCACACACACACACACACACACAGGAACACAAATAATAACTACAATGCAACAGGAAGAGAATGGTTGAATGATTTACTGATAGGAAATAACAACACATGCTGTTAACTATGGACCTAATGCAGCTTCTATCATCATGAATTACACAAGTGATTCTGTGCAGTCCAAAAGAAAAATAATTTATTATTAGGTATTACAACCCATTAACTCTTAAACTAGTCACTTTTGCTGCTGCTGCTAAGTCGCTTCAGTTCTGTCCGACTCTGTGCGACCCCATAGACGGCAGCCCATGAGGCTCCCCCGTCCCTGGGATTCTCCAGGCAAGAATACTGGAGTGGGTTGCCATTTCCTTCTCCAATGCATGAAACTGAAAAGTGAAAGTGAAGTTGCTCAGTCATGTCCAACTCCTAGCGACCCCATGGACAGCAGCCTACCAGGCTCCTCCATCCATGGGATTTGCCAGGCAAGAGTATTGGAGTTGTGTCCAGTTCTTTGTGACCCCATGGACTGTAGGCCACTAGGCTCCTCTGTCCATGGGGATTCTCCAGGCAAGAATACTGGATAAGGTCGCCATGCCTTCCTCTCACACTAAATTCTTATTTGCATGCTCAGTCATTCAGTCGCATCTGATTCTTTTTGATACCATGGACTGTAGCCCACCAGGCTTCTCTGTCCATGGGATTTCCCAGGCAAAATTTTCCTTCTCCAGAGGATCTTTCCCACCCAGGGATTGAACCCACATCTCCTGTACAGCTTGTAGATTCTTTATCACTGCTCCACTTGGGAAGCCCCCAAATTCTTATTTAACGATATATATTTCCAACATTAGTTCATTTTTAATATAAATTTATTTATTTTAATTGGAGGCTAATTACTTTACAATATTGTATTGGTTTTGCCATACATCAATATGAATCTGCCACGGGTGTACACGTGTTCCCCATCCTGAACTCCCCTCCCACCTCCTTCCCCAGCCTCTTACACTGCTGGTGGGAAGGCAAACTATTTCAGCCACTATGGAGAACAGCGTGGAGATTCCTTAAAAAATTGCAAATAGAACTGCCATACGACCCAGCAATCCCACTGCTGGGCATACACACCAAGGAAATCAGAACTGAAAGAGACACATGTACCCCAATGTTCATCACAGCACTGTTTATAATAGCCAGGACATGGAAGCAACCTAGAAGTCCATCAGCAGACAAATGGATAAGAAAACTGTGGTACATATACACAATGGAATATTACTCAGCCATTAATTCATTTTTATGGCACTGTTAGGTGGAGATTTTATCAGCAAAGAAATATCTATATTAATTGGCGATATCATTGGAAAATTTAAATATTGCTAATATAAAATTTCAATTAATCAGTTAAAAGTACTAACTGAAAAACTGTCTTGAAATGTTTAGCGTTAATAATCAAGAGAAGAAAACTGATAAACTTTATAACCTATATAAAACTTATACAAAAATTTGAAAGAAAAATAGCTCTGCTAATAACATGCTTCTATTCTTTTGCCTACCATAAGTTGTTTGGTACAAAACATATCTCAACCATGCCACCTTTTGGAAATATTACTTATTCATAATAAAATTATCAAAACTGATTTGAATTAAGAAAGCCTTCAGTTTCTTTTGTATTTGTGATGAAGTAAACATTAAGCATTTTATTCTAAAAGTACATTTTCTGTCTTACTGAACACTGCCAAATTCTCTGAAAAATATCTCAGTAATCATATGTTATGCTTTTCCAAGATACCAAAAAATGTTTTTATAAAAAAGGCTCACCAAAATTATAATAGATTTTTCCACTGTCTCACAGTTTGGAAGTTAAAAAATAATTATCATACGTTACAGTTTGGCAAGGGCACCATATATTAATTTCTAAATATAAATGTTCACAGGAATATATAATAAGAGCTAAAAATATTGTTTTGTAGATTGCTAGAAACAAAAATTCATTGTGTGTGTATACAGGGCTTTGATTGATAGAGTTCTTCCAAACACCCCCCTCCCACACACAGAGCTTTTCATTTAAAACTCCACTAAAAACTTCATGAAGAAGACTGGTCCTTACTAAAAGATGAGAGGTACAATTCTCACAAAACTCACAGAAAGAAGAGGTCTACACACAAACTATCCCTTTTACATAATATATACAAATACGAGATTTATTTTAAAATTATGACACATTTGTAAAATCATACAAAAATGAAAGAAAGATAACCAACTGGGAGTCATAAGAAAGAGCTGGAGTGTTCAGAGTCATGAGATAGTAACCTAACGTGCAAGTCTAGGCAATAAAGCTGGGTAGAGACAGACCTGCTTCTTTAGTCAAATGAGAAGGCAATTGAGATGTGACCTATTGATGGCCTTCAAGTTCAACGAGACTTCCTGGTCAGAAAATGGAAATCTGTTCTAATCACTCCAGGGGACTTGCTGTCACATAACACCATTAAATCAACACTAGAAAATAACCATATTTGCAGAGGGCTGCTAACATAGCATCAAATAGCCATTTATATAATACACATGCATACTGACATGCATGCATGCAAATATATATTATGTATATTTATATACACACACACACGTTACCTTCTCTAAATATTAATACTTTAGAAAAAAACAATGGTCCACCTCTTCAGGATCAACTTCTTTTGGAATGAGCCGGTAAGCAAAATACGACTGTTGTGTGGTTAGTCACTCAGTTGTGTCAGACTCTTTGGCACCCCATGGACTGTGCCCCGCCGGGCTCCTCAGTCCATGGGATTCTCCAGGCCAGAATACTGGAGTGGGTTGTCATTCCCTCCTCCAGGAGATCTTCCCAACCCAGGGATCGAACCCAGGCCTCCCACGTTGCAGGCAAATTCTTTACCTTCTAAGCCATCAGGGAAATCCATGAATACTGGCATAGGTAGCCTATTCCTTCTCCAGGGGATCTTCCTGACCCAGGAGTCGAACACAGGTCTCCTGAATTGCAGGCAGATTCTTTACCAGCTGAGCTACCAAGGAAGCCCTAAAATATGACTCAAAGATGCCTATGAATTAAGAGTCTGTCTTTCAGTTTGTGTTTAATGATGTCTTATGACCTACACAGTAGAGCAAATTTCAGTGCATTTAATTTATTCTTAGAGAAAACAAAGCTGAAAAGGAAGAAATTACTTAAGGTATAAAGCTATATTTGAAAAGTTCAACCTGAACTAAATATTGACTCACCAATTTTAACGAGGAATTTTATAAAACACTGAGAACACTTATGGGTCCTTGTCTGGATATTCAGAGCAGGTTTTTGTGAAAATCAGTACAGGACTCAGTATTCTTATTTCAGTGAAGTGAAAGTTGCTCAGTCGTATCCGACTCTGCGACCCCAAGGTCTATACAGTCCATGGAATCCTTTCGGCCAGAATACTGGAGTGGCTAGCCTTTCCCGTCTCCAGGGGATCTTCTCAACCCAGGGATCGAACCCAGGCCTCCCGCATCGCAGGTGGATTCTTTACTAGCTGAGCCACAAGGGAAACCCTATTTCAGTGAAAGGGAATCTGAAACTCAGAAAGTCTGTGTGTTTAAGATTCTATACATAGGTGAAGCAAATCCTAAACTTGTGTCTAGTTGTATTTCTAACATACCATATTAACTCTCTCTCAAAATATAATGCTACCTTTTATTTAATATAACCGAGGCTGGTTGAAAATATTTCCTTCAAAATAGCATAAAAAATCTTGGCATTTGAGATCATTTATAGCAGGAATGAACATAAGAATTTAAAAAAAAGCATATGAAAATAATATATAAAAATACATAAATATGGCATATTTCTCATATGTTCATGGTAGTGTGAAATTAAAGCTAGAATGTAGTTTGTTATTTATCCCATCATTTACCCACCAGGTTCCTTATAGTTAAACTATTTACTCACCCATCCACCTGTCTCTGCCTAGCTCTCCTCTGTTTCTCTATCTCTCTGGAGAGAAATTACAGGAAATTAAATGAAAAGTTTTATTTCCTAGGTAGTTTTGACTCACCACTACTTGGACCACATCGAAAATACTTCAAAGGGGCAAATCTATCACCAGAAGTGTGCGTACAGATTTTTATTTTCAGGGAGGAACACCGACTCATCACTCAACTAACAGGGAGGTGATATCAACACTCTCAACACTCATTCCGTGCAGAACTGGGCCACTCTTTCCACTGATCAGTTCCATGAGCCACTAATAATAAACCTTCATAAGAATGGAAATCCTAAGTAGAAACACTTCACATAAACCTGTGAATGACCTTTTTTTTCCATATGCCTGTTAAATATACGAAAGTTTGAGTCAAAACATTTGGATTCACTTCTCAGTTTTACCTTTAGTCACTTATGACCTTCCTCTTTGGAACAGATCTTCTACAAAAGTGCTATAAACCAAGTATTACTGAAAAGGGGTACATAAAGAAGAACTTTGTGAATAAACAGTAATTTAAAACTGACCTCCTTATTTCATATACATTAATTTTATGAGAGAGTTTTTTACAATTTTTTCCAGGCAATTTTCTTTATTAGTTTTTCAAAATATAGAGAATTTAATGTTACCTCACTTCAATTTGTAGTTCCCCCAGATGTGTATCACTGGTTTTCATCTGCGATTCCCAAAGATGGAATGAAAAGCAGACACACAGAACTGTAGTATGTACTGACGTGCTGGTGGTTTACTCATTAAGTCGTTGCCTACCTTTGCCACCAAAGCTTCTCCGTCCATGGGATTCTCCAGGCAAGAATACTGGAGTGGGTTGCCATTGCCTTCTCCAGGGAACCCTCCCAATGCAGGGATTGAAACTGGGTCTCCAGCATTGCAGGCAGATGCTTTACCATCTGAGTCACCAGGGCAGCCATAATGTACTGATGTGCTCCTTAAAACACGAGACAGAAATTCTCCCTTATTTCTCCTTTTCTCTACATGGTGACACTAACGGAATTCCCAGCACACCTGCCCTTAGACATCACCTCCGCTTTGAGAGACACCTCCGCTTTTGAGAAACTATCCTTTTATGCAATTACTTATTTTTATTCTTAATTCCCTTTCTTTAACCTCATTGCAAAGTTTCTGAGAACATCTGCAGAAGCCTCAACAAAAAGTCTATGACTTGAATTCAGTTCAGTTTATTTTAATTCAGCAAGAATACAATTCAGTGGCCCCTCTTAGTTAACAGGGATAAAATTATATGGGAGATAAAAAAAGATACTCTGATTCCTAGTATTTACTGTTTGAATTATACATTTTAGTGCCTGTTGGCCTGAAACATTATTGCAATTTGGGAGAACTTTGCAGAAGTCTTTGGGGGAGTCAATTTAGATTTAAATGCCTTAAGCAATAAGATGGGGAGTAGGCAATGGCAACCCACTCCAGTATTCTTACCTAGAAAATCCCATGGACAGAGGAGCTGGGTGGGCTATTAGTACACGGGGACATGACTAAGCAGTAAGTGAGCTCAATAAGTAAATTATTGAGCATATCAATATGACTGAGCTGAGTCAGGACATGACTGAGCAAATAAACAACAACAAGGGTCTAAATGGTCATCTCATCCTTGCCTGTGCTGTACTGCAAAAGAACAAGTTCTATTCCTACTCAGCTATTAATCTGGTGCATATAATACAACCAATCCTTGAATCAATTAAAAAAAAGTCAATCTAAATCCATATGTTGTAGAATAAATATTTCAAGTTTCGTACAGGATTTAAAGACAAACCCTGGAGAAGGAAACGGCAACCCATCCCAGTACCCTTGCCTGGAAAATTTCATGGATGGAGGAGCCTGGCAGGCTATAGTCCATAGGGTCGCAAAGAGTTGGACACATCTGAGTGACTTCACTTCACTTTAAAAACAAATATTAACAGTAAAATGAGAGAGAACAACCTTTCAAACATTTTTACATTCATGTACTACATGACGACAGTAACTGTACTTTATTATTTTCTAAGCTCAGTCATTATCACATTCTTTCTCCAAATCATCCATTGTAAACTCAGAACAAAACTATTTGAGGAAGGCTGGAAGTCCCTTTTTCAAACACAGTCTGTATGAACTGAAACACTGTGCTCAAAACATAAAATGAAACAAGGAAGCAAAAGGAAAATGAACAATCAGTGTTTGCCAAATTGCTTCTTTTGTAATAATGTCTTATCAACGCAATTTTCTTTAAACAAAAGGTGGAATAAATTGAAGAGGCAGAGCAGATCATAAAATAAAACTGGAAGTTTAATAATCTGTTGCTTTTCCTTTAGTCATAGAAAATATACTTTATGAATACATAAAACATCCTGATAATAGAGATTATTGTTGCTATGCATTATTCATGTGGCGATGAATTCGCTCTTTACATCAAGCAAAGCAGACTAACCATAAGGAACTAACTTCAAAGTACACTGTCTTTCTGGTCTCCAAAGCAATAAAGATCCAGACACTTTCCTTTTAGGGTATTTGTTCTGCACAATTTAGAATGTAGTAGTTTCTTTCCTTCATTAGGCCCTCCATGTGAGATAGACTAAATCAGAGGCTACAGAAATAGCGATTTCTTTGTACTGAGAGTCTCAGATGTTTAGAACTGTTTCTACACTAGTGACTTTGTCAACCTTCTGCTACCCCATCCACTCATTCCTTAACAGCTGTGCTCCAAAGCTTCCACTTTTGTTCACAGTTTGACTACATTTTCTGAATAAATAACAACCGAGTCAGACATTCCAAAATTAGAAGATTGATATGGTAAAGCTTGCACTGGTGGTTCAGTGGTAGAATTACTGCCCCCACCGTGGGAGACGCAAGTTCAACTCCCAGCCAATGCATCACACTTATACTAATTTAGGGTTTCCCTGATGGCTCAGATGGTAAAAAATCTGCTTGCCATGCAGGAGACCTGGGTTCAGTCCCTGGGTTAGGAAGATCCCATGGAGGAGGGCATGATAAACCATCCCAGTATCCTTGCCTGGAGAATCCCCATGGACAGAGGAGCCTGGCAGGTCCATGGGGCCACAAAGAGTCAGACATGACTGAGCAACTTTCACTTCACACTTCATGGTAAAGCTTGGTAAAGCTTTCCTAATTTAAGTGAATCTCTTGCTTGTATATAACCAGTCTACACTAAAGAGCATTCTGTTAAATTCTGCTTCAGCATAGATCTGACAAGAACATGGAGGCTGCATTTATTTTTTATAAAACTGTCATGAAAACACAGCAAAAATTCTAAGATCATAAACTATAAAAACTTTATCATGAAGAAACACTGAAATAAACTGCAAAGTAAAATCAATGATATTAAACATTTCCATAATTTGTGAAACAGTAATAGGAAGAAAATACAGCTTGGTATTACTTAAAATGATGATAGATATGAAATGAGTAAAACCATATGAAGCAAAAAGCCCAAGATTAATTATAGCAGATCTTGTTTTGATCATATTTATTGCATGTGAAGTTGTACCACTGGAAAAGTCAAGAATTAAATCAAAAATATATGTTTTATATTGAAACGTGGATGTGTAAATTTAGTGTTTACAGGAAAACTTCCTGGAATCGAGCAGTAGGACCGTTTAAGATCCTGAACAGTAACAAACTGATCCACGTATAGACAGATTAGGGAAATATTTTCATCAAGTAATTTTTGATTATCACAACATCCAACTGAAAGGAAACTTTCTATTATATGGCCTATGTGGTAATTCCTTCATAGGCTTTGAGCTAACAATTGAAACTAGGCAAAAATGTGAAATAAAAACTCTTGATGATGATTCTCAAATCTAACTGGTACTAATGGTCCTATTTGAGGGGGTAGCAAAGGAGACGCAGATGTAAAGAACAGTGTGGGAGGGGGAGAGTGGGATGATGTGAGACAGTGTTGAAACATATATATTACCATATGTAAAATAGACAGACAGTGGGAACTTGCTGTACGATGCAGGGAACCCAAGGCCTGTGATAACCTGGAAGGGTGGGATTGGCAGGGAGATGGAAGGGAGGTTTAGGAGGGATGGGACACATGTATACCCATGGCTGATCCATGCGGATGTATTCAGAAGCCATCACAAAACTGTAAAGTAATTATCTTCTGATTAAAATAAAATTAAACTTTAAAAAACCTAACAGGGATTTCCTGCTAAAGTCAGCTGTTAATCAGCATAACTATTAAACACCATGTTGTAGGTATTAATCAAGGTAAATATGTAAGAAATAACAGAAATATAAGAATTGGAAAGAAGACTTAAATTGTGTCTGTTTTCAGGTGCTATAATAATAGATCTAAAGCTTCAAAAAAATATAGAAATATAGAAATCTATAACCTTTGTATATACAAGCAATAAACACTTCGGGGATATAATCATGATACTATAATCTTGACAGTAAGGAAATAAACTCCACAAATACAGACAACATATGAAAAAGTGTTCTCTGCACTGCTATTTGAAATAGCAAAACATTGGTAAGAGCAAAACAAGAAGATATTAAGAAAGGACATAGTTTTGAACAGGGCAGGGAACCAAATGGAAAATTATGAAACTATAAAAAGGAAAGATACAGAAACCTTTCTATACAAACATTAGGGAGCTCTCCAGAGCAAGTTACAAACCAATATGCAGAAGAGAATATAAAGTACATTAACTGTTGTTTTTGAAAGGAAGAGAAATAGGAATCCACACATACTTGATGTATACAATCAAGTACACACATACTTGATTTTGCAAAAAGTAACACTGGAAGGATATAACACAAACTAAAGCATGATTATTTATATGAGTTAAGATAAAAGGCTGGGGTGAGTAAAGATGGAGCTGAGATTTCTCTGAGTGTACCTTTCATATGGTTTTGATATTTGAGTTGGTTAAATAACTTACATATTTAAAAAGAAAAAAGAATGTCACAGAGAAGTCCTCTGGTCATTTTGATTTTCCGCTTGTAAAACCCAATGATTCAGTTCAGTTCACTTCAGTTCAGTCTCTCAGTCGTGTCCGACTCTTTGTGACCCCAAGAATCGCAGCACGCCAGGCCTCCCTGTCCATCACCAACTCCCGGAGTTCACTCAGACTCACGTCCATCAAGTCCGTGATGCCATCCAGCCATCTCATCCTCTGTCGTCTCCTTCTCCTCCTGCCCCCAATCCCTCCCAGCGTCAAAGACTTTTCCAGAGTCATAACCATCAGCCAAATAAAACTTCTTCACCAAATAGTAACACCCACGAGTAATAATTTCCATTAGTACTAAACAAATTTTTTGAACTGTGGTGTTGGAGAAGACTCTTGAGAGTCCCTTGGACTGCAAGAAGATACAACCAGTCCATCCTAAAGGAGATCAGTCCTGGGTGTTCATTGGAAGAACTGATGTTGAAGCTGGAACTCCAATACTTTGCCCACCTCATGAGAAGAGTTGACTCATGGAAAAGACCCTAATGCTGAGAAGGATTGGGGCAGGAGGAGAAGGGGACAACAGAGGATGAGATGGCTGGATGGCATCACTGACTTGATGGACATGGGTTTGGGTAAACTCCGGGAGTTGGTGATGGACAGGGAGGCCTGGCGTGCTGTGATTCATGGGGTCCCAAAGAGCAACTGAACTGAACTGAATTTCTAAATAGTACTAAATTAGTACTAAAGATAGTTTCTATTAGAAATTATCATTTCTTGTTCTTGAACTTCATATAAATAAATATACATATATATATATGACTGTCCATCTTTGCTCATATAATGATATTTGATAATACCTTCTCATGTAAACATCAATAGTTGTTTATAATGTTGAGTTGTATTATTTTACATGAATATAGTGCTATTGGGTTATCCATTCTCTTGTTGATAGAATCTTGGGTTGTTTCTATTTAATGTTTCTCTGAAAAATGTTGTTACAAAGATATTTTCACAATTTTGGGGAACATATGCTTTTATTTCTATTGAATACATACTTAGAAAAGAAACAGACAGGTAAGAGGGTAACTGAATACTTGTTGGTAAAAGACCATAAGCTTGTAGTTATAAGATGAGTAAGTTGTGGGATCTAACACAGAGCCTAATGAATATAGTTAACACTACTGTATCACATACTTTAAAGTTGACAAGAAAATAGACCTTGAACGTTCTCACTACAAAAAAAATAGAAGTTATGTGAGATAGCAGATGTGTTAACTGCCCTTATTACGGTAATTGTTTTACAATTGATATGTGTCTCATGTTATCACACTGTGTATCTTTAAACTTACACAATGCCATAGGTCAATTATATATCAACAAACTTGGGGTAAACTAAACTAATATATATATATATATATATATATATATATATATGAAACAACCAAAAAGATTTGCACATTTTCCGTACCATTTTTTATCCCAACCAGCAAACTATGTGAATTCAGCTTGCCACATCCTCAACACTTGGTATTATTAGCCTTTATAATTTTAGCAATTCTAGTGTGTAGCTGCATTTCTTTTTGTTTTAATTTACATATTCCTGATGAGTTATGATACTGAGTAGTTTTTAAATGCCTATGGGCCATGTGTTAACCTTTGTAAACTATCCAAGTCTTCTGCTCATCTTATTTACACTGTCTTCCTATAATTGATTTGTAGGAGTTCTTTACTTGGCCCAGATAAAAGTCCTTTGTCAGATATATGCCATGTGATCATTTTCTCCCAGGGCTTACTCTTTTCATTCTCTTAGTGGATTTTTCTGAGGAGCATAGTGTTTTTCTTTATTGAAATACACTTTATCTTTTTAAACATTTTATGGCTAATGCTATCTGGGCCTTTGCTGTGAAATCTTTCCCTAGTCCAAGGCCCAGAAAATATTTTCTTACATTTTCTTCTAACTGAGGATAAGGTTTTATATTTGGTCTATATGCCATTGAAGATTTTCTTTGCAATATAGATATACAGCTTTCTAAGTACAGTGGCAATATCTGGTAGTGGTGGATCATAGAAAAAGCAAGAAAATTCGAGAAAAACATCCACTTCTGTTTCATTGAGTTTGCTAAAGACTTTGACTGTATGGATAAAAACAAACTGTGGAAAATTCTGAAAGAGATGGGAATACCAGATCACTTTACCTGCTCCTGAAAAACCTGTATGCAGGTCAATAAGCATCACTTAGAAATGAACATGGAACAATGTACTGGTTCAAAACTGGGAAAGGAGTACATCAAGGCTGTATATTGTCACCCTGCTTATTTAACTTATATGCAGAGTACATCATGCTAAATGCCAGGCTGGATGAAGTACAAGCTGGAATCAAGATTGCCAGGAGAAATATCAATAACCTCAGATATGCACCACCCTTATGGCAAAAAGCAAAGAGGAATTAAAGAGTCTCTTGATGAAGGTGAAAGAGGAGAGTGAAAAAGCCAGCTTAAAACTCAACATTCAAAAAACTAAGATCATGGCATCTGGACCAATCACTTCACGGCAAATAATGGGGAAACAATAGAAACAGTGACAGCCTTATTTTCTTGGGCTCCAAAATACTGTGGATGGTGACTGTAGCCATGAAATTAAAAGAAGCTTGCTCCTTGGCAGAAAAGCTATGACAAAATTAAACAGCATACTAAAAAGCAGCCACATTACTTTGCCTACAAAGCTCCAGATAGTCAAAGCTATGGTTTTTTCAGTCATGTATGGATGTGAGAGTTAAGACCATAAAGAAGGCTGAGCACCAAAGAATTGATGCTTTCAAACTGTGGTGCTGGAGAAGACTCTTGAGAGTTCCTTGGGCTGCAAGGAGTCCAAGCAGTCCATCTTAAAGGAAATCAGCCCTGAATATTCATTGGAAGGACAGATGCAGAAGCTGAAGCTCCAATACTTTGGCCACCTGATGCAAAGAGCCAACTCACTGGAAAAGATCCTAATTCTGGGAAACATTGAAGGCAAGAGGAGAAGGGGAAAACAGAGGATGAGACGGTTGGATGGCATCAGTGGACATGAATTTGAGAAAATCTCAGGAGACGGTGAAGGACAGGGTAGTCTGGCATGCTGCAGTCCATGTCGTCATAAAGAAGTGGACACAACAGAGCAACTGAATAATAATGAGCAATAAAGGTACAGTGGCTTACATAATTTTCCTTTGATCATTAAATTACATTTGTACCTTTGCAGAAAATCAATTAACCATATATGTGGTGGGTCTAGTTCTGGACTCTATTCTGTTTTCTTCGTCTATTTATTATATATGCACACATACACTTGGCTTCTCAAGGGGTGAAATGGTGAAGAATCCACCTCCAATGAAGGAGATGCAAGAGACGAGTGTTAGATCCCTGGGTTGGGAAGATCACCTGGAGTAGTAAATGGCACCCCACTCCAGTATTCTTGCATGAAAAATTCCATGGACAGAAGAACTATGGTCCACGGGGCTACAGTCCATGGGGTCACGCAACAGTGAGACATGACTGAGCACACTCACCCCTACTCTATATTGTCCTAAATAATGTAGTTCTACAGTCGAACACTGTGCCATGTATTAGGCATGGTCCACCCAGGATGATGGACACATTTAGATGGAAAATGGTTCTCTCTTTGAACTTTCAAGCCTCTTTGATATAAAGTTCAATATATATGAACTGGGGCTTCCCTGGCAGCTCAGCTGGTAAAGAATCCACCTGCAATGCAGGAGGCACTGGTTTGATTCCTGGGTGGGAAGACCCCTTGGAGAAGGGAATGGCTACCCACTCCAGTATGCTTGCCTGGAGAATCGCATGGACAGAGGAGCCTGGCAGGCTACAGTCCATGGGGTCACAAAGAGTTGGACAGGACTGAGTGGCTAAGCACACAAACATACACACACATACGAACTGACATCCTTGACAGCAAGGGACAGTGAATGAGAACCAAGCCTCTCCAGACAAACAGATGTGAATTTGAATACTTTCACACAAGAAATATTTTGTTATTTATATGCCATTTTCCTCACCTAATTAAATAGGGATCATACTACTCATCTCATAAAATTTTTGAAAGGTTTAATTAGAAGATATCATAAGTAAAGTATCCAGCAAATTATTTGATATATATGGAATAAACCAACAATAACACAGCTAGCTGTATTAACACTGTATTCACAGAAAGTACATGCAAATCATTCCTTGTAGAAATTGAAAACATGGAGATAGCTTTGTTGACTACCTTATTTTTTTTCAAGATTAGCAATTTCTTTCTTTATACACCAATAATGAGAAAGTAGAAAAAGAAATTAAGGAAACAATTCCATTCACCATTGCAACGAAAAGAATAAAATACTTAGGAATATATCTACCCAAAGAAACTAAAGACCTATATATAGAAAACTATAAAACACTGATGAAAGAAATCAAAGAGGACACTAATAGATGGAGAAATATACCATGTTCATGGATCGGAAGAATCAATATAGTGAAAATGAGTATACTACCCAAAGCAATTTACAAATTCAATGCAATCCCTATCAAGCTACCAGCCATATTTTTCACAGAACTAGAACAAATAATTTCAAGATTTGTATGGAAATACAAAAAACCTCGAATTGCCAAAGCAATCTTGAGAAAGAAGAATGGAACTGGAGGAATCAACTTGCCTGACTTCAGGCTCTACTACAAAGCCACAGTCATCAAAACAGTATGGTACTAGCACAAAGACAGACATATAGATCAATGGAACAAAATAGAAAGCCCAGAGATAAATCCACACACATATGGACACCTTATCTTTGACAAAGGAGGCAAGAATATACAATGGAGTAAAGACAATCTCTTTAACAAGTGGTGCTGGGAAAACTGGTCAACCACTTGTAAAAGAATGAAACGAGATCACTTTCTAACACCGCACACAAAAATAAACTCAAAATGGATTAAAGATCTAAATGTAAGACCAGAAACTATAAAACTCCTAGAGGAGAACGTAGGCAAAACACTCTCAGACATAAATCACAGCAGGATCCTCTATGATCCACCTCCCAGAATTCTGGAAATAAAAGCAAAAATAAACAAATGGGATCTAATTAAAATTAAAAGCTTCTGCACAACAAAGGAAAACACAAGCAAGGTGAAAAGACAGCCTTCTGAATGGGAGAAAATAATAGCAAATGAAGCAACTGACAAACAACTAATCTCAAAAATATACAAGCAACTTATGCAGCTCAATTCCAGAAAAATAAACGACCCAATCAAAAAATGGGCCAAAGAACTAAATAGACATTTTTCCAAAGAAGACATACGGATGGCTAACAAACACATGAAAAGATGCTCAACATCACTCATTATCAGAGAAATGCAAATCAAAACCACAATGAGGTACCACTTCACACCAGTCAGAATGGCTGCGATCCAAAAATCTGCAAGCAATAAATGCTAGAGAGGGTGTGGAGAAAAGGGAACCCTCCTACACTGTTGGTGGGAATGCAAACTAGTACAGCCACTATGGAGAACAGTGTGGAGATTCCTTAAAAAATTGCAAATAGAACTCCCTTATGACCCAGCAATCCCACTGCTGGGCATACACACCGAGGAAACCAGAATTGAAAGAGACACATGTACCCCAATGTTCATCGCAGCACTGTTTATAATAGCCAGGACATGGAAACAACCTAGATGTCCATCAGCAGATGAATGGATAAGAAAGCTGTGGTACATATACACAATGGAGTATTACTCAGCCGTTAAAAAGAATTCATTTGAATCAGTTCTGATGAGATGGATGAAACTGGAGCCGATTATACAGAGTGAAGTAAGCCAGAAAGAAAAACACCAATACAGTATACTAACACATATATATGGAATTTAGAAAGATGGCAATGACGACCCTGTATGCAAGACAGGAAAAAAGACACAGCTGTGTAAAACGGACTTTTGGACTCAGAGGGAGAGGGAGAGGGTGGGATGATATGGGAGAATGGCATTCTATCATGTATACTATCATGTCAGAATTGAATCGCTAGTCTATGTCTGACGCAGGATACAGCCAGCTTGGGGCTGGTGCATGGGGATGACCCACAGAGATGCTATGGGGAGGGAGGTGGGAGGGGGGTTCATGTTTGGGAACACATGTAAGAATTAAAGATTTTAAAATTTAAAAAAAAATAAAATAAAGTCTGGGGAAAAAAATAAAAATAAAAAAAATAATAAAAATAAAAATAAAAACTCTTAAAAAAAAAGGAATATATTATCAATTACTTATAATGTACTACTTTGTCCTATTTATGACAGATTATTACACTTGTATGCATTACTAATTATTAATGGTGGCTTTTGTAATATAATAATTATACACATTCATTGTTTTTTTCCACAGTGTTGACAAAAGATAAGAACTTCACTGGTTGTGCACATACTTTTTCAGTATTTTCTCTTAGTCCTGAACTTCCCAGAATAGAAAAAGAAACAAGCGTGCGCATCTTTATCAGGAGAAAACACAGCAATGTTACTCAGAGCATTTCCCCAATAGTTTACTTTTTCATTACTGTGTAATTAACCCCACATTGAGAATTCTATTGTGAATTCTTTTGCAGCAGCAAATTAAACATTTGACTTGCAGACTATTATGTGTCTGTGAAAGTGACTATCATGTCATTAGAAAACAGGCAAGCAATATTGTGAGTAATGAAGAGTTTCTGGGAAGCTTTCAATGAAGCTAGAAGATTTGCCCTGGGAGAAAATACTCTATATATTTCTAAGGCCTCACCACAATCTTCAGCACAAAATCCATCAAAATCTAATAAAACAGCTTCATTAGCATGATCTTCACTTTATTAATAATTTATTGGCTGGCAAAGGTAATGATGGGATTATAATGCATCATTTTAAGCATAAAAGAACATTATTGTGCTGCTCATCAAGGTGAGCACAACAGAAGTCAAATCTGCAATAAACAAATTTGGTATCTTTAAAAATTATACCTAGGTGTTCTCTGACTGGCTCAGATGGTCAAGAATTCACCTGCAATGCAAGTGACCTGGGTTCAGTTCCTGGGTTTGGAAGATCCCCTAGAGAAGGGAATGGCTACCCACTCTATTATTCTTGCCTCGAGAATTCCATGGACAGAGGATCCTGGAGGGCTACAGTCCATGGGTTGCAGAGTCGGACACGACTAAGTGATTAACACTTTCATCCTCCCATTAGCTAATGAAGCAACATCCTACAATGCTGCATATTTTTCTAAAAACTCATATCTAAAAATAAGAATTTCAAAGCAATCCCTTTGACATCTTGGAAATATATTTTCCCGATCAAAAGTCCACATTGAAGAATTTTCAGAAAGTGACAACCCCAAACAAGCAGCATCAGCATCTCATCCACAGAAAATGAGACTTCCATGGGCAACAGAATAATTATAATGCCCACTGCATATCCATAATTCATTGTGTACCCTGCATATGGAAGTCAATAGAACAGAACATGATGTCTATTCTAAATCTTCTTCATATTCAATGACATTTGAGTCTGAGTGACTGCTGAAAACTGATGCTATCTGGCTAAAGGGACTGACACGGAATACAGTGCGGACAGTACCTGTGTCGGTAACTGAAGTGTGAACACGGAAAGTGCCTGGGGAAAAATGGGACTTCCTACTCTAATCACCTTTACAAAAGCCACTTTTTTCTGGATAAGGGTGTCCTACACCTTCTAATATAATGCTGCTACAGCTTGAAAAGACAGGAAAAACCCAGCTGTCCACCTAGAACAGCCTTTCACAAGATATCCTTTATAAAACCCTCTCATTTGTTTCAGTGAGTCTCCTCTTAACAGGATGCCCTGCAACTTGGCTCCAACAGGCTGCACCATCTCCTAATTGACAGTTTTGTTTTATGAACTCAAACAACAAGAGGTGCTTCCTTCCCAATTAAACATGATTCAGTCCCTAGAGACACAGCTCCATTTCAGTGCTATGGTGTTTCAATGCTTAGCTACAGCATTTTAAAAAGGAATAAGAACAATTGGATTTAAGGAAAATAGAAGTTCCTAGCAATTTGAATCACTTGGTCTTCAGCATGATTTTAAGGAGAAATGAGAAACAGGTCTTTTCAGAGTTGTCATCTGTCTGAAATAAAAGCCTGTATTCAAAGGCTATATATTTATTTATATGTATTATTTAGGAAACAAACTAAAGTGCTCAGAGCCCAAGTAGGGAAATTGTGTGTTAATTACACACAAGATTTCACTTCCTTCACATACCATTCACTAATACAACTGCTTATCCTAGAAATGGAAATACAGATTCCATGACCTTTTCTTAATCAAAAAGCTCTCGGATGCATACAAAGGACTGTGGATTATACTAACACTGAGAAACTACTTAGAAAGAAATTATTCTGTCCTCAGGAAAAGTTTCATAAGTGCTTAGCTTTTAATGTAGGCTTAAGTTACATGCTTCAGAAATTTCATGTAACATTTTTAACAGTGAAATCTTTTAAAACTCGCTAGCTCATTAGTTTTTCAATATTATCTGTCCAGTTAATTATTCAATATCTTATCAGAGTGATCTGGGGGTTTCCACAAAGATAAAACCATATGTTAAAGTACAGAGGGATGGTATAGGGAGGGAGGTGGGAGGGGGGTTCAGGATGGGGAACACGTGTACACCCGTGGCAGATTCATGTTGATGTATGGCAAAACCAACACAATACTGTAAAGTAATTAGGCTCCAATTAAAATAAATACGTATTTTTTAAAAAGTACAGAGAGATCTACTATAGAGGATTCCCTTTGGGACGAATAACTCCAAGGCAAAAATACTGACAAATATTAAAGAGAATAAAGTATCTCAACAGTGATCAGCTCTATATTCTTGATTTAATGGAGTGGACTAAAGGAAAAGAGAAAAAAATTAATGAAGCATATGCCTGTCACCAGCCTTCCCCAGTGGCTCAGACAGTAAAGAATCTGCCTGCAATGCAGGAGACGCGAATTCGATCCCTAGTCTAGAAGATCCCTTGGAAAAGGGAATGGCTACCCACTTGAGTATTTTTGCCTGGAGAATCCTATAGACAGAGGAGACTGGGGGACTGTAGTCCATGGGGTCACAAAGAGCTGGAGACAACTGAGTGACTAACTTTATTTTTCTGGGCTCCAAAATCACCGCAGACGGTGACTGCAACCATGAAATTAAAAGACGCTTGCTCCTTGGAAGGAAAGTTATGACCAATCTAGACAGCATACTAAAAAGCAGAGACATTACTTTGCCAACAAAGTCCATCTAGTCAAAGTTATGGTTTTTCCAGCAGTCATGTATGGATGTAAGAGTTGGACTATAAAGAAAGCTGAGCACTGAAGAATTGATGCTTTTGAACTGTGGTGTTGGAGAATACTCTTGAGAGTCCCTAGGACTGCAAGGAGATCCAACCAGTCCATTCCGAAGGAATCCTAAAGCCAGTCCTAAAGCCAGTCCTGAATATTCACTGGAAGGACTTCTGCTGAAGCTGATGCTCCAATACTTTGGCCACCTGATGTGAAGAACTGACTCACTGGAAAAGACCCTGATGCTGGGAAAGACTGAAGGTAGGAAGAGAAGGGGACAACAGAGGATGAGATGGTTGGAAGCCATCACCAACTTGATGGACATGAGTTTGAGTAGGCCCCGGGACTTGGTGATGGACAGGGTAGCCCGCTGTGTTGCAGTCCGTGGGGTCACCAAGAGTCAGACGCGACTGAGTAACTGAACTGAACTAAGTGACTGATAGTTTCACTTTTGATGTTTATCTCACCAATAAATTCTAAACTTCCAAAAAAAAAAAAAAGAAATTCTAAACTTCCTATGGTTGCTGACATAACTTAAATATTCTATGATCTTAGTTTATCCCACTTTGTAATAGTTGGTTGGCTCTTATTAACTGTTTGCTTTTGCAATAGAATCTTAAAATGAATCCTTAATAATATATGAAATTTGCATAATGAAAAGAATCTGAACATTTTGCCCAAGTGTGAAAATATATTTATAACTTTTTAAATTCTACAATATTCTTAATTCCCTTTTTAAAATATGTAAATCCACATGAAATCTTAAAAGATCGGATATAAGTAAAATATTCTTAAACTGATTGCAGTTTCATGGTGCTCTCTATTAATCTGCTGCTCTTGCAGTAAATAATATTCCTAACTGTGCCTGCTCAATTGCTTCAGTCATGTCTGACTCTGCAATCCCATGAAATATAGCCCACTAGGCTCCCCTGTCCATGGGATTTCCCAGGCAAGAATACTGGAACGGCTTGCCAGTTCCTCCTCTAGGGGATCTCCCTGACTCAGGGATCGAAGCGGCATCTCCTGCAGCTCCTGCACTGCAGGGGGATTCTTTATCACTGAGCCACCGGGGAAGCCCCTCCTAAATGCAAACTATTTCCAAAATAAAATACATCACTTAGAGCTGAGAAGTTCTAAATTCTTTCATTTTTATTTAGCCGACAAACTGCTTTATCAGAGTTATTAATATACAGTAAACACTCAATTCTGTCCTCAGTATTGAAGGAAGGAAGGAAGGTGAAGTCTGACTCTTTGTGACCCCATCGACTGTAGCCTACCAGGCTCCTCCATCCATGGGATTTACCGGGCAACAGTACTGGAGTGGGTTGCCATTTCCTTCTCCAGGGGATCTTCCCGACCCAGGGATCCAACACAGGTCTCCCGCATGGTAGGCCCACGCTTTTACCATCTGAGCCACCAGGGAGTAGAAAGAAGGGAATACACCAGGGAATTCAATTTCAGTATTCAAAGAGGATTAAAAACGCATGGCTTCTCTTGTAGGTAAAAACCTGCTTTGTCTGCCCTGTTTGGATAGCTGGGCTTATATTTACTTGCCTTCAAGAAATGGTACACCAAAGCACTCTATTTTTGTAGAGCCTGTGAGGCACTTCCACTTTATACATTGATTTTCAGAAGTGGAAACCAGTCTTGGAGCCTCTCCTCTCTGAGATTTTTGTTGTTGTTGTTGTTGTTAGCTTATTGCTAAAAGCAGAAGTGCACTGCTGAGGGACCATGGTCATTGCTAGGTGAGCATGGATGACATATTTGAGAGCTGCTTAGCATGCAGAGGGGAACAATTCTTATTTCTCTATGAAACTCCACTGGGAAACCAGCACACAGGCAATTTTTCTCACTGTACTCGTTCTATAGCAAGGACACAAAAAGACTTCTGTTCTTTTCCAAATATAGAATGTCTCCCTTTCTTTCAAAGATTGCTGCCAAGATTTCTAGTTGCCTAATATCAATTCTCTTTTTCTTCCTTACTAGAGCACCTTAATTTCGTTTGGGATAGCAAAGTGCCCAGCTGAAATCCAATATTTTCATTTGGAAATAAAAAGGGGCTGCTGCTGCTGCTGCTGCTAAGTTGCTTCAGTCGTGTCCGAATCTGTGCGACCCCACAGACGACAGCCCACCAGGGTCCCCCGTCCCTGGGATTCTCCAGGGAAGAATACTGGAGTGGGTTGCCATTTCCTTCTCCAGTGCATGAAAGTGAAAAGTGAAAGTGAAGTTGCTCAGTCGCGTCCGACTCTTAGCAACCCCATAGACTGCAGCCTACCAGGCTCCTCTGTCCCTGGGATTTTCCGGGCAAGAGTACTGGAGTGGGGTGCCATTGCCTTCTCCAAAAGAGGGGCATATGACCCCATTTCTGGTCAAAAGGATATACATAGAAGTCACTGGGTGGCATTTTCAGGAAGGTTCCTTAGGGAGACTCAGCTGGCAGTGCTTTGCCCTTCACCCTTGGTTCTTTCCCTGGCTTTGATCATGGACGTGGAGGTCAGAGCTCCAGCCACTCTCTTTCAACCATGAAACATCACCAAGAGCATCTCAGCATCTGAGTGTTACCTATCTGTGGATTTACTTGATAGGGTCAATGTTTGGGGGTTTTCTATGATGTATGATCAGTACAAATTCTAACTTCCATGAAAAAATTTGTTAATCTACTGAGTTAATCCTCCAGTCCCTACAAGCCTCCAGCCCTGGAGGCTTTAAAACATCATCTGGAGACTTAGATTATATCCTTTTCTTCCTTCTGATCCAAAGTCTTTTATTCATTCTTTCGCTCTTCCTCTGTGATCCTTCCTGACTGAGTTTCACCACTCACAAGACTGCAGTTGTAATCAGAATGTTGGAAATGAGAACGATGATGAAAGTAATTAGTAACAGAACATCCTAAAAAATTACAAGGAGCAGGAGGAAACAGAAAAAAATGAAATGAGATAAATACTTTATCTTCACTATCTTCCCCTTACAATAAAATAATATGAGAGTATGACTCCAAACTCTTAAAGGGGTATAGCCTAAGTACATAAATAACAGTGACTGACAATGGCCCTGACAACAGTCCACTCAACAATAGCAAAGTAACCTACAGTCTTACACACACACACACACACACACACACACACACACACACACACACACACACAGAGTCATCCACTGGCATCCCCCCTCCCCAAATAAAGTCGGGAACCAGGAAGAGTGAAATAAAAACTATTTTTAAAATATTTTAAAATAATTTAGTATAATTTGAAAAGCCTTTTTTGCGGGGAAATATTGAGACACAGAAAGTGTAATACGGATCAAAGTTATGTATGATATAGACCTCTGATATTCCAATAACACTGTAAACTTCTTTTTTAAATGTTCTTAATCACTAAACACATTATTTTCATGAAATAATGTGAAATAATGCTTCGTGAAACAGTATAGTTAGCCTGTAAGCTCTGTAGGAGACTGGGTATTATAAACACTGGAAAATATAACATACAGGTATTCTTTATTCTGTAAGAGGGGTGAGCTAAAAGAACAGAAGCCAGTCTGAAGAGGGTTTCAAAATTATGCATTTCTGGAGGTTATGTCATTCGGATAAAAATAAGTTTATAGGAGTGATAGTCATAAGACTGCACTGAATCCATTGAGGACTCAAATAAGACAGCATAATTTAAGTGCGACAAGATTTAGAAATGAGAATTTTGCCCTCATTCATAAAAAACTAAAAATTTAATAACTCAGGACCTAATTTTAGGCATATCATTAACAAAGTAGAATCCATTATCTCTGTTTTCTCATTTGTGACTTCAGGGTAAAGTGAATTTAAGTTATTACTTTCAATGACTTTGAATAAAGAGAAAGTAAAGTTTGAAGAAATTTTCATAAGTTTTTAATGTTTATTCTGAAGAAATCTGAAAGAATATAGCAAGAATGATGTCATTCTCTACCAAAAGTCACATAAGAGGGACCTCTAGTCCCATAAACCAAGAGATTTATTATTTCATGTAGAATTAGAAGAGAAACCCCAGTGAAAATAATATGAAGGGAAAGTGTACATAGAATATAATCATTTAATTTGTGGGATGATGCTTATTTTCTGTCCATAAGTGGGAAAGTAGGTCAGGCCTGAATATTTTAAAAAATTGATAAAGGAGATTATATTGAGCATGGTCAGATTTTGCTAACATTAATTTCTCCCTTTCAACTGTTTCCTTCTCGTTTTCTTATAAAAGCCTCTTCTATTCCCTTGTAACTATTTCACTGGTTCTTAGAAATTTTCTAGTTCTCTCATTCCTTCCACAGCCAAAATCACGCTGAGGCCTGCCATGACTGTGTATACACTTTGTACTTTGCACAAAGGTACTCAGCTGAAGGGGCAAATCCCTGGCTGAAATTGAGCTCACAAACTGCCCACAAAGTTGTGAAAGGCATTGTCTCTCTAGAGGAAGGGAAGGAGATGGAAATGGAATTGTTTGCTCACCAGACCCTGCACTTCAGGGTAAAGTCTTCAGAAGCATTACTCCCCCTGCAAATGTTTCTAACATTTCCCAGGGAGTGGCACCTACAAAAGTCAGCTGTAACCTAGTAAGCGAAGTGAAGTCGCTCCGTCGTGTCCGACTCTTTGCGACCCCATGGACTGTAGCCTGCCAGGCTCTTCTGTTCATGGGATTTTCCAGGCAATAGTCCTGGAGTGGATTGCCATTTCCTTCTCCAGGGGATCTTCCCAACCCAGGGATCGAATCCAGGTCTCCCGCATTGTAGACAGACGCTTTACCGTCTGAGCCACCAGGGAAGTCCTTAACCCAGTAAGGTGTGGGTTAATAGTGACAGACTGATCAAATTCAGTATGTGTAGAACTGAGAAACACAGAAGCTGGAGACCCAGCACCAGTCAGTATCTCTGAACGCTGCACAATCAATGATGATTCCTGTTTGAGGTCATCTTTCCCAGTAAACTATACTATTGAGGAACAGTACTTAGACACTGTGCATGCAAGACATAAAAGATGCAGGTTCGATCCCTGGGTCGGGAAGATCCCCTGGGGGAGGGCATGGCAACCCACTCCAGTATTCTTGCCTGGAGAATCCCACAGGCAGAGGAACCTGGTGGGCTACAGTCCATAGGGTTGCAAACAGTTGAACGCAACTGAAGCGACTTAGCATGCACACAACAAAGTATAAAATAAAGGGAAAAATCAGATTACGTAAATTCGCTATTAGTACTCAGCAGAGTACTTTTCATGCTTGAAAGAAAACCATGTAATGTGACCAAGAAACACTGCCGTTGTATTTTCTTGAGATGTATAATCTTACAATGAAATAAAAAATAACTCACAAATGAATCTACAGTTTTTAATGATATAACTGCTACTGAAATACACAGCACACGCAAATGCGAACTTCCTAACCAAATGAAAGGAATATTTCTCATGGTGTTTCACACTAACTTAGCTTGCCTCTGGCCAGCCAGAGGGCAGATGGCTCTCCTTTTACAACATCGAGGTGAGCCATTCTGCAGAAAGGAGATGATGGGCAGAATAACCCTATATTCCATTTCAAACTGACTAGGCGGCTGTTTCCTTTTGTAATGAGAGTTATACCCTTTCATTCAAAAAAACACTATGTCAGAAAATTCTGTCCCTCAGCCTGGAGATAAGAAGCCAATGCGCAAAAGGGAAACAGAAAAAGTGATGGCATTTCCTAAAACAATACTTCTCAACTTTGTCAAATCCAAGGTCAAGTCTGTAATGTTTGTATGGATAAACATTTAACTCCCTTTTTATAAACCTGAAATAAAATTCATGACATTCTAATCTATGCACAAAATTCAAACATAAAACATCCTAATATAATAAAGGGAAAGTGATTTATATGGACAAGGTATATTTCAATATGCAAATATCCAAGTTCTCTCACACTAGAAGACATGGTAGTGGATGCTGTACTCATACCTAGTATCACAGTGAATATAATAGCTATAAATACAGACTGACGCAAATGTGCTGTATCTGCCCCTATGACCAACTTTGTTATGTGTGAGTTTTTGAAGTGCTAAAAACTCATATTGATGATTGGAAAAGATACAGTTTCCTAAACTTACACAGTTGTTGTATCTGGACAATTAATGCATATTAAAAAAAAAACCTCTGTAATATATTTCAAATTTATATTCCAATTCTAGTTAAGTTCTAGAGTTGGAGATTTCTAAACAGACCTTGTTCGCTTGAATCTTACAGGCACTGAGTGGTGGGAGATTCTTTCTGGGGCAGGCTTGACATGCAGACGGTCAGACCTGCTAGCAGTCCTGGCCTCCCCAGCCTTAATGCCAATATCCCTACTTCATTATAATCAAGAAAAACACCACCGCCAGTTTCCAAAATGCTCTTCTTTGGTTCTATATTCTTTGAGATGCTTTCATCAGAAGGAGAAGAAAGAGAACACATTTTTCTTCCTTCTCCTCACAATTATTGCTATATAGAGAATAAACTATATGAGGTGATTTAAGTGAAAGGTTCCTTATCAACAAAATTCAGCTTAACCCTGCAAAGAGCTGCAATTACATCTTTTTTTAACCACCCAAAAGAAACAATGGGAGATGCTGGGGTTACTCCAGATTTCCCAACCTCAAGTCAAAACAGCTTAAACAATGGATATTTTCAGCCATAGAAATGATGAGAGTTAATCCATGAGAATCAAATTAATATATCACCATGGAAACAAGACACGTCAAGACAACGAAACGTGACAACAAAGTGAGGTAATATGGGGATGGCATTAGTAGTAGGTAATTAATAGGTTGAGTAAGGACACTGGAAATAATTTTACAAATGAGTTTCAGGAGACAAAAACGAGGAAAGAAAGGGAGTGGGAGGTTTCAATATGTCAAAGCACACTGGTGCATTTTGTCAAAGAATTCAATACTGTTGTCACTTTTTCTCTGCCAAATCTCTTTCTTAGTATTTTATCCCTTTTCCACACAGTATCAAAGTTCATGTCAGTTTCTTGAGTCACTGAACAGGAAGTGGTCCCCACCATCGATCGTGGACCTGTTGGATCTCTTCGAGCACTCTCTGCTTCTGTACCTAACCTTCTACATCATAGAAAATGTCTCATCTTCTTTTCTGGTTCATCTGCCAAAGTGAGCTGTCCACAAACTGAATTTTTGAAATGGAATTTTCTTCAGCAGATGAAGCTGAATCTATTTAGGCAAATTCTGAGATATAGCAGGCAGCCCACCAAATTAAACAGGGGCAGGGAGACAGGCATGGAAGTGTTACACTTGATGAGTAAGACTCTTGTAGCTGCCCAGACAGCAAAACAATGAGCTAACAGGAAGAGAGCTAATAGGGGCTGCTCGAGCCCTAAAACCATGTATGAATTACATGTAAATTTTACACAAAGATAATGAAAAGAAAACTGACATTTATGAAATACCCACACTGTGCCATTCACTAAGGTATGCACTTTAATGCACGTCACCTCATGGTAACAGTAATATCAACAGATATTACTATTCCAATTATTCCACAAATGATAAAACTGATGTTCGTGGATAATAAAATACTTGTATTTCCACAGACTTCTTTACAGAGTAAGTTGACTCCGGGGTGTCCAATACAAAAATCAATTACATTCAAACAACAAATAAATATTTTTAAATGGAGGGACAGACCAGTTGAAGGAATGAGTGTGTTGATAAAAATGAATGAAAAACCCCAAATGTCCCACACATAATTTTATGGAAAATTAACCATAAGCACAGAAGAAACTCCAAGGCATGCAGAGGTCTGTTGCAATGGAAGTTTAATATATCTTCTAAACAAATAGACCTACTATAATCTTTCCTATAATGGTTTCAGAAGTCCTTTTTAATGTTAAACGTCAGAAGTCAAAAGAGAATTTTGACGTCAATAGGATGAAAGAGAAAGCACAATGGCCTAAAGCCATTTAGTGGTAGAAAAAGAAGCTCAAAAAACCTGATTGGTCACTGAAATAATAATCAACATAATATATTTAATAAATATTTATATCCATATCCCTAAGCACTCAGGATAATTTTATATTGTATTTGAGCCAAGAAAGTATGATAGATGTAAGTCATTTGCAAATTTTTTAAAATATTTTTTTGATTTATGTCACTTCAATGAGGTGAGTTGCATTTATTAAGAATTTCAACTATGCGAGCAACAAATTTCCTCATAAAGTAGGCTAAATAAACTGACACCCCATCACACACACACACACACACACACACACACACACCCCACACGTAGACACAAATGTGTATCTTAGAGAGAAATCCTGAGAATTAGACATGTTTTGCCAAAATGAAAATGGACTTTAAGACCTGGGTGTTCAAAGGTTGTATTTCTTACTTATACACTGTATTTTCCCGTAAAATATGTGAATGCTATTATCTGTATTGTTCAAGACCTAAACTCGTTTCATGGATATCTTCAGTATTTCTTTATATTTTTAGTAGCATAATTAAAAGATCACTTGTATGAAAACTGCACAGTAACATATTAACCTCTCAGAACTAACAAAAACAAAACAATGAACTGCAAACGTCAAGTGATTAAAATTTCTGAGATGCAAATGTGAATACATCTAGTAAGTCAATGGTGGACTACAAACAATTCTACATTCTTCAGACCTTCCATACCATTTCAAAATTCAGTGCACAAAATACATTATATTTTTCACAAAGTAAAGAAAGTTGGAAAATATCATTTCACACCTATTTCTTCATAAAATTCCCAGAAGAAAAATGCTAAAATGACAGTGTGACATTCGTCATCAATTTACAGCTAAAGTTTTATAGTTTTAGAACTTGAGAATGTTTCCTCTCTTAGGATGCTTTTCTTACATTATGCCACACATCTGGCTTTAGTTTCATAATTTACAAGAAATATACTTTGTAAAAAACAAAATATAACTGAAGAAAATGTAAGCATAAGCTGCAAAAAAATTCTCACTATTAATTTAGTTATGATGTTCTTGAAGAAATTTCAAAAAGAAATAAATACCCCACTATGCCCTTAAAAATGGATGAAACATTCCTATCTTCCATGTGGCAGGTAAGTGGATATTTAAATAATGCATTACCTTCTCTGCTGCTGCTGCTAAGCCACGTCAGTCATGTCCGACTCTGTGCGACCCCATAGACGGCAGCCCACCAAGCTCCCCCGTATTAGTTAGTTCTAAAGATAAGATTTCCAGGCAAGTCAAAATGCAATATTCAGACTACAGACTGCCGAAGCACACCAGTTCTGTTCTAAAGAGACTTGACAAATGGTGCGCCATGGCAGAAGTCCAGAGAAAAGTTAAAAAACAATTAACATACCTGGGTCATCAGTATAGGTCACTGGGCTTATATCTTAAATTTTCCCCATTTCAAGGTTTGAAAGATTTTTGTTTTTCTTCCCCTAGAGTAATCACTTATAAGTCCCAACATGAGAAATAGCCATGTATTGTTTTCACAAATCACCCAACTTGGTGTGAAAATGTTTCACCTGCTCATTGTGCTCAGACTTATGTCCATTCACCATGAGCAGTGACCCTATTTTGATATTTCAAACAAACCACTGCCATGTAACCCAACAAACACCCAACAGTGGAAACCGAACCACTGGATACTGAAGGCAAGTGCCGCTTGAGGGGATAAACAGGTGGGAGGCTCTCAACAGCCTCCACCTGCTCCCAAGTTTCGAGAATGAGCCCAGGCGGACACTATTAACATTCCTCAGGAGATGCTGCCTGCTAAAGAACTAAACCAAACCAGACCAAAGGAAACAACAAGCCAACTTACAATTCTGCGAGATGAAATTCCTTGGGAGAGCACAACCTGACTACCCTTAATACCCCTTCCTGGGAACCATACTAATGTCCCCTAAACTTTGAAATGCAAGACTTAACCGCCACTGACCCTAACTTTCCCACTGTAATCAGTTCCTGGCATTCAGCAATATTGAGGGCAACAAGATATCAAATATGTTCATAACAATGCTTTGTGGTCACTTGTAAGTCAATTACATAGGCAAGACTGACCCTGATTGTTGTTTTTAAATGGAAAAACTCACCATATTGGCGTAAATCCCACATAATTTATGGGATGATATCTAGACTATTGGCAGGCATCCATCACGCCCTATGTAGTAATTCTTTGTTGTCTACAATGTAAAAATCACCCTCAGTCAGTATTATGAAGGACACAGAACACCTTGATCAATCTTATTGATTTTCTATACATCTCTTCACATAGAGAAATATTTCCATATTTATAAAGTTGAAATAATATAAAGTAATAATAATTGCATGTCAGTAGATGAATATGTGCTTTACAAGCATGACATCACTTGGAGTTGTTTGCATACCAGTAAACAGTATCTTTATTGAATATTAGAACAAAATAGTACATAGGCACATTTTATCAAACATGAGAAAAGTATTCTAGCAATTGAAATTAGATTAATTTTGGTAGGATTCTACCAGTTTTAACAGAAAAAGGCACACATTCTTTCTTCCTTTGTGATTATCTGTTTATAATGAATCGATTTACTTAGAAAGCATTATCTCTAGTATATTCTCAACTACACAGCTACTTTGTTACTATAGTTTTGTTTAGCACATCTCTAGAAATCTCCATGACCTAAAACAAGTTACTTCACTTTCTAGGATTTGATCTTCCCAATCTTCACAATAATATTACTAATATGTAACATTAGTTTAGCATTTGTCCTTGGTAAAGCAATTTGTTAAGCATTTTAAATGCATAATACCACTTAAACTTTATAAGAGCCTTGAGATTCTATCCCCAAGCTCCTGTTAGAGACAAAAGCAAGACTGAGGTTTGGAAAGACACTCCATTCTGCTTTAACTTTGGAAACTAGAATTATATATATTTTTAAATTGTCATGGGCTCTAGAGGTAATCTAGTTCAATTCTTTAAAGTTATAAACGTAAAACTAATATTTAGAGAGATCATAAAACTGGGAAAGACTATCCAACTAACCCACTTACTTCAACTTTTTGCATGTTTTATCCCCAAACTATATCACTGACTACAAGTGAACCTTCTATTAACATAAAAAATATTTAATAATGTGACATAATGAATGTACATTTTTTCCAATTTTCCCCATTTAGGTATGCTTCCTAATTTCAGAATAAGTGAGAAGGTTGTTATAGTATCTTTCATTACAGATTTCAAGTTCAAAACGTGGCTACTCAATATGTTGTTCACAGACTACTCAGCTTCGGTATCCCATGGGAGGGGAGCCTGTTAGAAATGCCACATCTTAGGTCCCACCTCAGGCCAACTAAATCCACGTCTGCCAGGTGGTTCATGAGCATCTAAACAGGTAAGAAGTGCTACTTCCTCAAGTTCCTTCTTCTTTCACATCAAATTCCTCAACACCAGCTCCCGTAATGGCCAGCGTTGCTGAGTGCTCAATGCCCAACAAGCATCCATGTATAACCTCTTGCTGGCAAGTATTTTAAGTAAACCAGTCATCTGCTTAAAAGCATCTTTTTGCATAGACTAAAATCTAAGATAAAGATTATAACCTGAGATATAGACACTACTTGGGTTTGTTTCAGATACACATCATCCAGCACTTGCAAGTTGTGCTTTATTTTATGTCAAAAGTGAAGGCCTCTGATGTGTGGTCAACAGTGAAAAGTTAAGCTGCAAAGATACTAACAGTATCAAAACATATCAAGTTCTATATTGCCCTCTGAGGAATTGGTGCATTACTCAAATTTTGAAATAACCTTATTTTAATATTACATTCCTTAAAAACAAACAATTTGTATGGAATCAAATTAATAAAGAATACACGATACATTTTCTAACAATTCTTTGACTTGCTAGCATTTCTGCACACATAGCCTAATGTAAAATGCATACATCTTTAATAAACTCAACCATTATCTTCCCAAAGTATATAGCAATCAACTAAATCTTACTAAAATGAGAAAATTTTTTGAAGTATATAGCATAGTAATGCCAGTGGGATGTATTAATACTTAAAAATATGAGGCATATAACCATTAATCACATTAAAAATAACTGCAAATACCCTGTAACTATTGAGTTAAAATATCAATAAGATACTATTATGTGAAAGTATATCATAATTACATGCAATATTATATACTTCTTCAAAGCCAGCTATAAACAATACATTTTGAAAACATATTATTTAGGAACTTGCCTCTTATTCAATGAGTAAGTGCTACTTCAATCATATACATCCATGTATTAAATGATCAAAGTTATTTCTCTCCTTACCTAAATTCTCTAAGCTAAATATCATTGAATTACTGCAAATATTAGTATTGATGTTTATGAGTCTGGAATGATCTGTCATGTAGACAATATTGTCCAGGAACAAAATAATATTTTTGCATAATGAAACAAATATTCCTTTTGATATTAAAATCATTTAGGCAATACATACTGACTAGAATGTAATTATAAAAACCGATACACATTTCTGAAAATCGTATACATGTAACTATATGTTAAAGCATTTAGTTCACTTAACATTTCCACCCCCTCCTCAACTCTGGGTGTACTGTTTTTCAACTGTCCTTGATTTCTTTCAGATTTAAATGTGCTTTGTGTCAATATATAAAATAATGAATTTAATTTTCAAAGAGAAAGAAGCATTTAACTTCTTTACGCCTAATATCCTGGTGTCTGGTGAGAAAGAACAAGTCATTTGATACAAAACATTCATGAATATTTTCTCTTATTGCTCATTTTTATTACCTGACAGACGAAGATCAGTGATTTTTCCCTCACTATTATAACCCAGTTTCCTTCCACCTCAACTTATCTATCTTCCTGTTTGATGAGAGTAGGCAGAAGAAAAAGAGACACACGGGTAATAAAAAGCCATGCGAGTGACTCTGGACTTGCTTTAAATTTCCCGGAGGTAAAAGGAGAGTGTTGATCTTTTTCACTCTCTCCTTTGTCCTTCTGTTTCTATTAATTAAATTATAAATCCACCTCCTTTTACTGAAAAGAGTATTCAAAATTTGAGGAAGCGAAGGAACAATATTTTCCAAGATGGTTGATGATATCCTATGGCCAGGAAGTTGGAAATTGAAAAATAAATTTCTAATATATATACTCTACCACTGTCAGACAGAAAATGATAATCCCATCACCTGGCATGACGCAGGCTGGCTGCAAGGCAAGGACCAGTCATGGCCTCCGGCTCACCTGAGTCACAGAGAAATATTGACATTTTCACTAGGAAATATTGACAAGGTCTCAGACTATGTCACACGGTATAAGTTTCTAGTGACTAACTCTCTCCATCAGTTTTATGATCCTATTATTTCAATTCATACCTTAATATAGTAAAACGTAATTGTTAATTTGGCCTGGGCCTTTGCAAAGAAATTACATAGCTTTTAGAATAGGCAAAGTTGCTTATTTAAAAAGTTAAATTATAATTTTTTTCTACCTTCATAGAGTATAAAACCCAACAGGATAGAGACACTGTCTCCAAAGTTTTCATAATCTCCAGAGTTTACCACAGTGATCTATTTTTAATAGACATTCAGATGTTTCCATTAATAATGAAAACATGTCTATAAACAATTTCAGCTGAGTGCTGAACCTCCAAAAATCCTGGGCACTGATTTTCAGGGTCTTAAAATATACCACTGATTTCCCAGCTTTCTAGTTATTTGGATAGTTAAATTCAAAAATGAAAAAAAATTGTCAAATTTCTTTTTATACTTTCCATCACATTTCAGAAAACAAGCTTTATACCATCTGCCCATATGGCTGACAAGTTACAGTAAAAATGTTTATGCTTTTGGATATGTTCCTCATGCCCACAAGCTCTCTTAATTTGCACATGTTGTGGGTTTTCAGAAACATTTGTGAGTAAGGTAATGGAATGCCTACTACATTATAAAATGGGCTCTCCTAAATAGATTAATTATTTTATACTGCTTGAGTAATTTCTCCCTTACTTTTTAACAAGAGTATACTTTTAAAACAAATGACTTTTAAGTACTAACATCGCTGTGTGTATAGCTCCACTTATATTTCCATCTATAACAAATTATAAATTCAATTAACATAGATGATATATGCATGATTTCATTTTGTTAATTCTTTCATTAAGAAAATGAGATATTACCTCCCCTGTTAACCATTTACAGGTGGTATTACATGAAAATTAAATAATAAATACTGGTCTTACCTTTGCTAACTATTCCAAATGTAAGTGTCAGCTTCTCAACTAAATTATGAAACAAACGTCTGAGACAATCACACATAATTTTGCAATATCTACATAGTCTAATTATAAATACTGTATAATAAATATCAAATGCATTAAAAAATAACAAAATTACTAAAATTAATCTATCATCATGTGCCACTCACTACACATCTTGTCCTTCATCCTTATAGCAAGCCTTTCAAGAAGGTACCCTTATTTCATCATTTTAAATATCAGGAATCTGAGGCTCAAATTTTAGATAGTTTGTCCATGGTCACTGAGGAACAGAACTAACAACCAAATCCAGCCTTTCTTACATGAAAGTCTGTGCTAATAAGCATTAACAGATACTTTTCCAAAATAATATGTAGTTTCTTTTTAAAAAATTTGCACTTTCACCTAATTAATGTCAACACATTTGAGCAGGTGTCCAGTAGAAAAATAATTTTCAGCAATGACTATAGAACATTATGTGACAGTGATCTTTATTTTAGGAGATTCTAGGATGAGATATCCTTTCACAGTAAAGGATATTATTTCACATATTTAAGGATATTATTTCACATATTTAAGGAATTCAGCTTTGACAATAGAGAAATCTTGCCACAGATAATAACAGAGTTATGAACGCTGACATGGAGACGACCCCTTGAATCTAAGATTCATGGGTGGTGAATAAATGAACAAATACATTCATAAATAAATTGCATACATACAAACATAAAACATTCACATAGATTATTCAGATTTTTGTTTACTTAAGTGAAGTTCACCTAGCCAAATTTACTGCTTCAGTTTAAAACCAAAATAGATTTCAACTATTTTTAATTCATATAATCAGCTAAAAACTATTTAAAAAGCAAAGCAAAACAGAAACAGATCAAGTTTTCCAAAAAATTTAGAAAATGGCATATATTTTTAAATGACAATGAAGAAACACCTTATCCCCACCCACCCTACACCCAAATCTATGCAGAATATTCTCTATGCAGTAAAAGTAATTTATGTAATAGTCTATGTGTAGTAATATATATGCTTCTTATTCCAGACACCCAACCTGGATGATAGTGTAGCTCATTCATAGAGTGCAAGATGTTCTCTTTCTTTAAAAAAAAATAGGTATAATTGACACATAACACTGTATGAGTTTCATGTGTACAACAAAATGGTTAGATATTTGTAAATATTGTGAAATGCCTACCACAACAAATCTACTTAACCTTCATCACCACAGAGTTACAACAGTTTTCCTGTGATGAGTACTTTTAAAATTTACCCTCTTAGCAACTTTCAAACATGTAATACAGTGCTATTAACTAGGGTCACCATGTACATCACATCCTCATGACTTGTTTATTCTATAACTGGAAGTGTGTACCTTTCAATCTACTTCACCATTCTGCCTATGCTCTCAACTCCCCACCTCTGGCCACCACCAGTCTAGTTTCTGGAACCATGTGCTTGATTTATTAATATATTGATTTTTAGGTTTCACATATAAGTGAGATCATATGGTATTTCTCTTTCTCTGACTTATCAGACTTAGCATAATATCCATTAGGTCCTACCCTGTGTGGCAAAAAGGCAAGATTTCAGTATTTTTATGGCTAAGTAATGTTCTACTATACATGTGATATATTAATATATCTTCTTTATCCACTCTCCTTTCAGTGAACACTCTGGTTGATTCCATATCTTGGCTATTATAAATAATACTGCAGGCCATATGTCTTTTCAAGTTAGTCTTTTCATTTTCTTGAGGTAAATATCCAGAACTAAAATTTCTAAATCATAGAGTAATTCAATGTTTAATTATTTGAAGAATGCCCATAACGTCTTCCATAGTAAATGCACAGATTTCCTCGCCTACCAACAGTGCACAAAGGTTCTCTTTTCTTTGCTTCCTCACCCACAGGTTAGTTCTTATATTTTTGATAACTCATCCTCACATCCCCTAATATGTGAGGGGATAGCTTCATTGTCCTCTTGATTTGCAATTCCCTGATGAGTACTGTTGCTGAGCATCTTTTCATGTGCTTTCCAGCTCTCTGTTTTCTTCAGGAAAATATTCAGATCCTCTGTCCAGTCTTAATTAGATGATGTGTTTTTTCGCTCTTGAGCTGCATGAGTTCTTTATATATTTGGATATTAACCCCTTACTGAAAACAGCAGCCCCCACTAATCTGCAGGGAATACATTCTAAGATTTCAGGTGGATGCCTCAAACCATAGATAGTACCAACCCTATACATACTATGTTTTATCCATATATATATATATATAGGGAAGCTTTAATTTATAAATCAGGCATAGTAAGAGATTCACAGTAACTAATAATAGACAATTATAACAATATACTATAACAGAGGGCCCGTAACTTTTGCAATTTGAGGTCCAGCACAAAAACAAGCATGTATTTCTTTTTCCTTCTGTACAATTCTGTACGTATAGATGACTTGTTCTTACTGTAAGTCTTAGCAACCTCAGTAAGTTGAACACAAGCACAGCCACAATCAGTGCTGCAAACCAAATCCAGGACGGTCAATCTGATAGTGAGGTTGGCTACTAAGTATTTAAGGGGCAGAAGGTGCTGGACAATGGAATGATTCATGTCCTGGGTGGGACAGAGCCGGAAGGCATGGAAGATTATCAAGCTACTCAGAATGGTGCACTATTTTAAACTTACCACTTGCTTATTTTGGAATTTTCCATTTAATATTTTCAGACTGCAGCTGACCTCAGTTAAGTGAAACCTTGGAAAGAGAACCCGCAGATAAAGAGGAAATACTGCATAGATTTTCAAATATTTTCTTCCATTCTGAAGGCTGCCTTTTCACTTTGTTGATGGGCTCCTTGGCTATATTTAATCTTTTTAGGCTGATGTCATCCTACTTTCTTACTTTGCTTTTGGTGTCAGATCTAAAAATTCATCACCAAGACCAAAGTCAAGGAGCTTATCACTTACACTTTCTTCCAGGAGTTTTATAGAGTCAGGCGGCACATTCAAGTCTTTAACTCATTTGGAGCTGATTTTTGTGCATGGTGTTAACATAGTGGCCCAGTTTCACTCTTCTGCATATGGCTGTCTAGTTTTCCAAACACCATTTATTGACGAGACTATAATTTCCCCACTTATATTCTTGGTTGTCATAAGTTAATTGACTTGGCTGATAGTCAAGTTCATTCATAGATTGTAAGGTTTCTTAATGCTTATTTTTAACAACACTGGTAAAACATTATTCTCTTACTAAAGCTAATACATGCATATTCTCCATATTTTATCCAGCAAAAATGTATTTTCCCTCTATTTGTTGATAAACTATCAGGCACCGTTATTTACTCTTGCAAAACTTTATTTTTTTCTCATCTGTTTTACAAAAGACTTATTCCAAAGTCATGAGCTACATCCCAATGAGAGGGAGGTCCAAACTTGGCCAATGTTGTGACTACAAAGTTGTTCTCTTCTGCTTGGAACACTTCTCCTCTTCTTTTCCCTTATGTAGTTCCTTCTCATTCTTTAGGTTCCAACTATAAAGTCGTAACAGAGAGGATCTGGTTAATCACTCACTGATGAACTTGCCTCTGGAGTGACTGAGAAATTTTAACTGAAATTCTAACATGCCTAGTAAATAAAAGATATTTAAGGTAACTTGCTAAGGTTGAATATTACAAAAAAGGATAGTGAAAACAATTTTGAAATGAAAGTTAAAGAAACAAATAACATGTGTGACTTACGGAAGCATGGTGCGGGAGGAGACTCTCGAGAGTCCCTGGGACAGCACGGAGATCAAACTAGTTCATCCTAAATGAAATCAACCCTGAATAGTCATTGGAAGGACTAATGCTGAAAGTGAAGCTCCAATACTTCGGCCACCTGATGCAAACAGCCAGTTCACTGGAAAAGACCCTGATGCTGGGAAAGAGTGAAGGCAGGAGGAGGAGGTGGCAACAAAGGATGAGATGGGTGGATGGCATCACTGACTCAAATGGTACTATATTATTATTAATCTTTCCCACTACGATTAGCATGTTCAGCTTATGAACATTCAGTTTATAAACTGAATGTGTTACATGGAAGATTATTAAGAGTATAACAAATAAAATAATGAGAAATAATTTTAGGTCCAAACCTAGGTCGCTAATTTTCCAAAACAAGCTAATCTTCATGCATGCTTCTGAGTAGTTATTTTTTAATTATTCCTCAGGAAACATTGTCATAGGCCACTTCAGCAGGCCAGTAATTCAGCTGCTAGCACGATTTGTCTTTGGCTCCGCCATTAGTACATTTGTCATTTGAAAGTTCAATACATAGAAACAAACACAGTATGAGATGCTCTAAATACTATAATTATAGACATATAAAATGAACACACAGATCTGACAGCCTCTTACAAAAAGCTCCATTGATGTCAATTTAATAGAAGAACGTGTCATTTTTATTTACAATATTTGAAATCTCTTTTAAATTTGGATATATTACTCTAATTTTTTCACATATAAAAATGTACAGTAATGATACATTTTAATAATGATCTACTTTCTGTAAAACTGAAATGCTTCAGATCACTGTATACAATAATTATGTAACATTAAAGCATGTTTCCATGATATGAAGACTACTTGAATTGCAGTAATATTTTCCTCATATACTTTGGGCAAAGAATAGACAATAAACTGAAATTTAAGATTATGTTGCCTTTCAGTTTAAAAAAAATAAAAGATGTAAATTAGGCTTTAAAATAACATTTAATACTCTTACATTTTGCTGTTGTTATTGTTGTTCATACAGATAAGTCCATTTTAAGGCAGTATTTTATAAGACAAGAATTATTACTTACAGATTAACTTTATTATAACTAATATTATATTAAAATTAAACTACTGATTACATTGCATTTAGCTATAGAAATATCAGTAGAACTGATAAAAGAAATCTTTACATGTCATTACAATGTAGCTATTTGCATAATTTATATATAGAACTCATCTATCAATTCAATCAGATTATATTTATGTTTATAGACCCAGAAATGTTATAGGTCATTTGAGGGTTATAAGTAAATATAAATCAAAATGTTTTCTCTTCAGTTCAGTTCAGTTCAGTTGCTCAGTTGTGTCCGACTCTTTGCGACCCCATGAATCGCAGCACGCCAGGCCTCCCTGTCCATCACCATCTCCCGGAGTTCACTCACTCACGTCCATCGAGTCCGTGATGCCATCCAGCCATCTCATCCTTGGTTGTCCCCTTCTCCTCCTGCCCCCAATCCCTCCCAGCATCAGAGTTTTTTCCAATGAGTCAACTCTTCACATGAGGTGGCCAAATAGCTATATTAATCTTTGATATGTTAATTAGCCATCTACAAAATAGTGACTTAAAATTTAATCAGACTTCATGATATCTGTCTTCAAATACTTTACAGCAATAGACTATAGACTAGATACTAAGCTATTATTACCTTAAAGCCCAGCTAGAACTAATGGCATGAATTTATGAAAATGTAGATTACGTGTTAGTATATGGGATAATTTAATAAAAGTAAAACTGTATAAATGTGAAGTCTGTGAGTTTTTAATTTTTTGAGCACCTGGAGAAGGCAATGGCACCCCACTCTACTACTCTTGCCTGGAAAATCCCATGGATGGAGGAGCTGGTGGGCTGCAGTCCATGGGGTCACGAAGAGTCAGACACAACTGAGCAACTACACTTTCACTTTTCACTTTCGTGTATTGGAGAAGGAAATGGCAACCCACTCCAGCATTCTTGCCTGGAGAATCCCAGGGATAGCGGAGCCTGGTGGGCTGCCGTCTATGGGGTCGCACAGAGTCAGACACGACTGAAGCGACTTAGCAGCAGCAGCATGCTTTGAGTATTCCAAAATAAAGGTAACTGTCTAATTTTACATGATAATTCAATGCAACTAGTACATATATGGTAAAAGATATATAATGAAGTCTAGCTCTTCTGATACAATGGCACACTTATATGTATTAAGCTAAGAACAAAACGTAGGCTGTGCCCATGCAGACCAGGGGTTAAACAGGAGTCACTTGTATTATCAGCAGATAGTGCTGGAGAATCATTGTAAAGCTTACAAATTTTTAACCAGGTTTAGCTGGATGGCAGACTTTGAAAAGGCAAGGCTGGAGGATATTTTAAGGATGAGGTGCAGCATGTACATAGTTTCAAATGTAGGGACAAGAAGAGTTAGTTCAAAATGTAAACACATAGAATATAAGTGATTATTTTTTGTATTCATCAAAGAATATTCTTGTTCTGTTAAAGATCAAAATGAAATTCACTGAACATCCCACAGCAACTTTGACAATATCAACTAATGTGCTGGATAATATACACTAAATATATGCAATTATCAAGTTTCTCTGCAACTACTCTATCATTTACAAGATTTTTTGACAACTTAGGCACTCTCTTTAAAGTACCTGTTCAGTTCAGTTCAGTTCAGTTCAGTCGCTCAGTCGTGTTCTGGAGTTCACTGAGACTCACGTCCATCGAGTCAGTGATGCCATCCAGCCTTCTCATCCTCTGTCGTCCCCTTCTCCTCCTGCCTCCAATCCCTCCCAGCATCAGAGTCTTTTCCAATGAGTCAACTGTTCGCATGTTAGGCACAGTAATTATTTTGTTGACATCTATCTTCAACTTACATGCAGATTACAGGTATTTCTTTGAAACAGCATGTTTTCAAAAGGGCATTCATGTTTGTCTTTTAATGAGTCTGACCAACCATATGGCTTAAGTGAAGTATAGAGAATGTTATAAAATAGAGCCATGTAGCAAAAGGGTTTGAGATGTCGTAGAGCTGACACAGCATGGTTTCTTTCTCTCCCTTGAAATGATAGATTAATATTCATATATAAATAAGGATAAACAAGTATCTGTGCTTATCACTGCATGACAAGTATCAGCAAATTGAATAATTTCTCACTCTAACATTAGATAATTGAAGATAACTTGCATTATCTGTCATTGGTCTACTGCTTATAAGTGCAAATAGCAAAGGAACTGCTTATTATCCTCTTGATATTTTGCCTGCAATTAGACCAAATCACCACAGGGAGGTGATGTTACCTCCAATCTGCTCCAAAGTTCTGAGGTTTGGGCCATGTATTAGATTTTTCTAATATCAGCCTATACAAAATGGGAAAAGGCATTTCAGAAGGAGGGAACAGAATGTAAGACAGTATAAAAGAAATGTGATTAGAAGCAGCATGTTGTACTGAAGAAGTTGCAAGGATTGTAGTATGGCAAGACTCTGGAGGGCAAATGTTGGGTTAGGGGAGATTACATCAAAGGGACAGACAAGAACCAGAGAAGTGGAGCACATGACAAGATTTGTGTTTGAGGAAAGTATTTCTGGCATATGTATCAATGATAAACTAGAGGAGAATGATTAAGAGCAAGGAGACATACTAGGAGGTTGCTAAATTAATGCCTGGATGGAAATGCTAGAAATCTTAACTAGAACTGTGGTCACAGGGATGGACAAAGAGAAATAGGTACGAGAGGTATTTAAGCATTAGAACTGACAAATATTTTTGAGACAAATAATTTCCCATAGGCATTAAAGATAAAGAAGTTTTCCTCTTGACAAAACTCTCAAAGAAAGTTTTATGATTAATTATCATTTGAAATTCATCCTCAAAACACTGATTACAGATGACAGAGGTATCAACTTTTAACCTTTGGTAATGTCAATAATATTTGCAGTTCTGGATACAGACTGCAAAATTTCCTGAAGACCAGTTTTAAATAGCTTTTCTTCCTGACAAAACATTTTAACAAATATTTTCCATACCTTTAAATAAATAGTTTCACAAGATAGAATTCCATTGTAAAATAAGTTTATTATGAAGAGATTTAAAATATAAATAACAGTTTCCATTATTATCATTCAATGGTATCACTGACATAGAAACATTATGATGACAGGTATTTTTTTCCCTATAACTCTACATAAGCAGGTAATTAATCCTTAAAATACTGCCTAGATGCAAGTTGAAACTCAGTTAGAGAGAACTGGAAGTCAATGTGGTGCCATTGTTAAGGAGCACAGACTCTGTGGACAGATCATACAAGTGGCCTGAAAAGCTACTTTAATTCTCTGCCTTCACTTTCTTATCAGCAAGTTGGAGCACTGTTGTATTAAATGAGTTAATACTTCCCTGGTGGCTCAGACAGTAAAGAATTCACTTGCAATGCAGGAGACCTGTATTTGATCCCTGAGTTGGGAAGATCCCCTGGAGAAGAGCATGGCAACTCACTCTCGTATTCTTGCCTGGAGAATCCCCATGGACAGAGGTGCCTGGGGGGCTACAGTCCCTGGGATCTCAGACTCAGACATGACTGAGCAACTAAGCACAGCACAGCAATACATCTAGAGAGTACTGCTTGACCTGAAGTATGCAATCAGCAAATATCAGTATTCATGTCAACTGGAAACAAGATTTAAAGCATAATAATCTCTATTGATGCCCAGAGCTCTGGAAAAGAACACTAACTGATTGGGGCTGAAAAAGGCATTGTTATGAGTTTTTAGAACTCAATCATGAAACATTCATTAGAGAAATGATATATACTTGTTGAACAAGCATTCCAGTTTTGACATCAATTGCACACAAACACATCAGTATATAAAGATTTGAAGGAGGCTGTTTATATTTGTGGGGCTGCTCAGGTGGCGCTAGTGGTAAAGAATCTGCCTTCCAATGCAGGAGATAGTAGAACCAATGTAAATACCCAATTATGACACACTGATATCTTTGACAGAATTATCTTTGTCAACTGACATAATAAAATGGTTATTCTTACTTCCATACTCCAGATAGTCAACAATACTAGAATCTGCTTTAAACAAGCCATGAGAAACCTACATGCCTATGTTAAGATACCTGAGTAAATCTCACATATACTACAGACATGCATGAGGTACCATGAAATTGTACTCTTGGAGATTTCATCACCACCATTACAACTTCTACTGGATAAAGCAGACATAAAAGCATTTTTTCCACGTGATAACACTGAATATTAATCATATGATTTAAGTAATGAGTATAGTTTCTCATTAACAAAAGTCAGCTGAAAAACCTCCAGTGATGATAACCTACATAAGCAAAAAATAAAGTTTTATTTTATAGATCAAATCTGATGAGATTTTATGTGGTTGCCTGGTAGATTGTGTCCAGAAGGATTTGATTTTGTGGCCATATTCAGACTCACTGAGAAAAAAATGCCACAGTAGGTTAGCAGCACTATCTTGATGATGGCATCAAACTTACGTTTTATTGTGGCCATGACTGTGTAGGGACAAAAAAAAGTCTGGATCACATGTTCTTAGATCAGCTGACGTTAAAATCATTAAACTAATAACATATTAATTTAATCATTTGAAAAACTGACATTCACAAATGATTTTCCAGATATATTTTTTCTTGAATCAAAAATTTTTCAAATATACCACATGCATTCTATAAATTTCAAGCTTAAATTTATTAGCAATTAAGTAATTTAATGAAGAAATTATTCATGTGTAATTACCAAATTTTAAACACATGCTATCCCTAAAATATGCTAAAATTTTGCCACATTATATAATTAGTCTGATTTTTTTTTTCATGTAGTCCTTCTGTTCAGATATTTTGCACAATATGTATATCGTCTACTGAGTATATGATACGGAAGTAAACGTTTGCTTTTATAAGGTTGATTAATAACTTGATTCACATTAAGTAAGAGATGACTGACTACCTAGTAAAATGAGTTGAGTAATGCATTTTAATCAATATACAATTTACCTTAGTTCACAGTAACTGTTTGAGTCTGCATGATTTACAAGTTAACGATAAACACCTTCCATTTTAAAAGAATATTCTTACAGGTAAATGTATTATTTGGCAAAGTATGGTGCTATTTCACTCCAGAATCAGTTGTTTTGTTAATTCAATGCACAGGTATTTACTTTGCCTGTGCATTCCTTTTTAAACAATATCATAATTGAATGACTTAGTTGACACTGTTATAGTGGCTACGAGAAAATCAGGAGTCAAGGCAAAATTTGTCTTTTTATGTACTTTTTTCAACATGACATATAATGCATAGAAGTGAGCAAATCCTTACTGAATTTAATTAAACTTTCTATAACTTGCTTCCAATGTAGACGTACCACAAAAGACAGAGTCAGGGAGCCTGACTTTATGAAGGTTAACCTTGATTCACCATCTTCTATGATACAAACTGATTAGTAAGACTGTGCACCCAACACGGGGTGAACTGGAAACAGGAAGAAGAACCTTAGATATCTTTGGGGATCATTTTTCCTGGTACAAAATATTCTCAGGAACTAATTTTACCTCCTTCTTAAATATAAAAGCATTAAAGAATATATCACTATGTATGTTTACGAGAGTATTTCAAACAAACGTGAATCATAAGGAAAATGCTGACTACGGCCTTCGGGAGCTTGCCTGTATTTCTGCAGCATTTTTATAGTATACCAAAAATGTGAACTCTTCAGAAGCAAACTCAGAGCCAACGAATACATCTTTATTTCCAGATTTCCTACTATCAGGGGAGGTTTTAAAATCTGGAGTGCTATAAAAAATTCAGTTACTTCAAGCTGTTATTATGAATAGTCTACCCCAAAAATGAACTAACTAAGAGTTTAACAAGCTCTTTTTCAAAATTTACAATCAAGGAAATCAGTCAACTTTGTCTTCAAAGTCCAAATGTTTCTGTTTCTTTCGTAGAATAACTGATCCAAATCATCCAACTCTTCATGACTGTGCAGTAGGAACACAAATAGGAAGTAACGACCAACTCAAGTCACGTCAAATTCTCCCGATGCTTAAACGGACAGCATGAGATTGAATGTGGAGCTACTGAAGTCTATAACCAAGACGTGTGTTTTAAATGGTAATGTTAACCCCAGATAAACAAATGGTTTTCTTTTAAATGTCTCTCTAAAATAAATATCACTAACAGAATCACGCAGATGTGAATGAAGGAATGAATAGAGGAGCTTGGAGATCACAGTTAGAGTAAGTCAATTCTCCAACTCATCCTCCAGGAGGAAAAACAAGTCGTAAATCGCCACTGGTTTTTAACCATGTTCATTTAGTTCAATACTAAATAAGCTTATTACTGGCAACTTTAATATGTTGGGGCTTGATAGGGGACAATAAACATCACTCCTTTCTCTCTCTGAGTTCTTGATTAAAAAAGAAGTCGCAGATGGAGAGCAAATATCACCCTTTACATAATAATTGCAGATACGGAAGAAAAGTGCTTCACTATGTGGCAACCGTGGGATGCATTAACCTTAATTCTGAAATTAAACAGGCCTTCTACCCATAGGAAGAGCTGAACATCATAAGACTCCTCATATTACCACAGAAATTACTGCAGAAGCATAGCCTACTCTTGCATGTCTTTTAGTAGAACCTACTATACCTTTTGCAGGAAGCCTGGAAGAAAGAAGGTGCAAGGGCTCAGCTAAACTAGGTTCTTCTCCCAAAGTCACCTATCAGGTTAAGTCACTCCACCTAACCTGGAGTGGATGAGTGAACAGCAGAGACAGAGGCTAAGAAGGTTATAAGTGCAGTTTTCCCCACATTAAAGAAAACATTAAGACAGAGGAAGGGGCGGGGCACACTTCCAAACACCAACAATCTCTTTAGTTGGTCAGAACTAAAACAGGCAGGTTCGAAAGATCCCAGGAGATGGGAAGATGCAGTTTTAACTGATCATTCTGTTGAGAAGTATTCTCTTGTATCAGTCTCATTTGAAAAGCTAAAGCCTATACAAAGATCACTTTATCATTATTCTTACATATTAACATGGAAAAACTAAACACATAATTTCTTCCATGACCAAATAGGAGATGATTATAGAAATATAGCTTAGTTTTCGACAACCTACTTATCTTATAACATGTATTTATCTAGAAACACTCATTCAACTTCAGACACTGATTATAAATATAGCATTCCTTTTATTTCCTTAATGTAGACTTTGAGGCTTAAATTATCATGCACTCTATTGTGTAACTTAGCACACAGTGATAAATGATAAACTAAAACATTTCTCAAATCAATGAGACATGGGAAAACTTTGAAATTACCCATTTGCTTCTTTATTGCATTAAAATCAATCACTACAGAGACAATATGCAGAAATGGTTCTCTGTGTGTTTAATATTTCTAAAATAATCACCCACGGGATTTTAAGTAAGAATCTCCCATTATTCTTCACCACATTTACAATAAATAAAATCTTTAAAAAAGAGAAGCAAGTCAAGGGGCAGTACATCGAATTCTTTTTATGTTTCAATCATGAAAAGGATACATCAAACAAGATGACTTACTAGTTCACTTTTAAAGACTTATTAAGATTTTCTCTGGAAGAATTTATAATTAAGGGAAGTGATTTAAAATCTCAAAGAAGTTATAGACCTTGAAACGTCCTGCCAACTAGAATAGAAAAAACATTAGAAATGTGATTTTAAAATATATATGATGTACATCAAACAACTTTGATGTTATTTGTCTAAAGATGATGTGTTGTATGTTTATACTTGTTTAAAAGTTAATGGAAAAGTATATTGAATCTGTGGATTGCTTTTTTTACTCACTTTTTCCAATATCGATATTAAAAGAGAAAATTTAGAGAAAGATCCCAATTTCCTGAACAATGAAATTAGGATCATATATTTATCTCTAATGAGTGAATAATATTTTTCTTTTCATTAGTTTGGATTAAATAAATAATGTACGTCCTCTTATCAATCAATGAATTCTACTGACCTAAAGCACTTTTTAAATTAAATTCATTTAATTAAGACAAATTTGTTATTATGTTCAAGCTCAGTATAACTAATAGTATTTGCTTTCACATTTACTTTTATATTTTACATTTAATTCAACTATTTAAAAGATACCATTTTAAGGTTGGCATATGAACTAAAGAGAAAAAAGACAAATTTATTACTGTTTTAATATTGTTTAGTTACTTGAAATAATTGCACATGAAAAGATCTATCTATATATGTGCAAGAAACTTAAACCCCTTGAGAGACTTGTTAGAAAACGTATAAATACACATATATTTTTTAGATATAATAAATAAATATTATCTATATTAAATAATATTGTATCTCTATACATATTATATCACACATATTATATAAAATGTATTTAAAGGATTTTAACATATGCATATATAAATATTTATATACATTTGTGCTTATATAAGTAAAAACATGTTTGCTACAAAGTCTTTGATCAATTGAACCCACACTTTTCAAATACTCCAGTCAGTGAAGTTATAGTTTAATGGCTATATAAAATAATGCAAAGCAACTTTTATTAGAAAGCACTATTTAAGTCAAAATTTAGTGTACTTTAAGAATAAACTAAATTCACTAAATGCTAGCTCAAGCTTCTCATCATTTAGAAGTTTTCTGTCAGGATCTTTCAAATGTGTTCAAATAAATGCAGTTCCCTGAGTAAAATACTCAACTTAAACTTTACATCTGCGCCCTGTGCATACACATGTAGAAGAAGCAAGGCTCTCTGATTCCATTGGCTCAGCAGCAGCTCATTTCCACTATCTGCCAAAAAATTAAAATCCATTTCTACTTAATCCTAGAGATAAGCTTCTTTAAAGTTTATTTTAGTTGAGTTATAAAAAAGACAGTATTAACAGGAACAGCCTTCGTATATACAGTTCAATAATAAGGAAGAAGAAATAAGCCCGAAGCCAATGTATATCTGAAATGATGTTGTTATGAAATTTTAAAATATTAACCGTATCTTCCAAAAACATCCATCATATTAGAAAGTTATCTGGGAACCGTAAGTTTTAGCATAGTCATCATATTTTTTAAATGGGTACCAAATAAAAACATTACTTTTAGGTTTTCAGGCTACTTTTTGTCTTGTGATGACCTCTCCTGGTTGAGTTGTTCATTATCTTAGATTCGTGTAGTTAACCATTTTTTCTCTCCTTTGGGTGCTTTTAGTATTTCAAACTTCTTCAGAGCTGCATATATTATATAAACAAAACTTTACATTAAGGGTAGAAGTATAGATTTAAAGTACTGAGTATGTGAGTCGTTCTAATCAGTAAAATTGAAATCATTCTTATTGTTTAATTCATTTCCAGAAAGGGGGCAACTCTGAGTTTGGTCCCACAATTTAGATTCAAACAAAAGGAAACATCATTTTGTTTAAACCATTACACATTTTTTTCAAAAATGAGGAATAAGAGTTACATAAATAAACCTGAATAATTGAACATAACTATTACCTATCTTAAAAGTAATGGTCTCTGTTCTTCCCTGTAGCTAAATTCTAAGTTATAAGAACTAAGAATGTATGTCGGAAATGACAACTTTTTGGTTCTTAAAAAATAGTAACCCAATGACTGCATGTAAGCCATTTTTGACACATAAATTTTTCACATGGATCCATTATAATTAAAGTATACAGAAAAATGAAGTACAGAACTCAGGAAAAAGTCTGGCTGTAAGGGCCTTCAGTCCGTGAACACAATAAATTTCATGTATAATGAGCTTATTTTCTGAGAAAAGTGGCAACTAGTTCTATATAACCAGACCTTGACATGGAAACTGAAATTTCATCAGCATAGTTTTCTCAGAAGCTAGTTACATATTTATGGAAATATTAATACCAAGCATTAAAGCTGCATAAGTTATACTGAAATCTATAAAACTGGCATTAAATATTAATAGCATATCACAGTTTTATGTCTAATCTATTTTGTGAAAAAACTGTAAAACTTTTTTTCAAGTTCATTACAAACTTAGATTACCATTTAGTGGCTTCTCTATCTTGAAATGATATCTTGAAATGAAAGGGAATCAAATTCTGTACTTGGGAAAATTTGTCAAAACAGTTAATTCTGGATCATCATATGATATTATTACTTAGTAGGTTTTTTAGCACAACTTGTAAAGTCAGTTTTCAATGTTTATTCTTATTAATATTTACACACTGGAATAAGCATTAATATTAACATATGGACAAAGATATTTTAACGAATCCTAGGATTTGATAGAAATACTTCAAATATGAATTCTGGAAAACACTAAACTTTTCTTCCTTCATGGAAAACACTTATTTTTCAAAATCTAAAATCTCCATGATGATTTTTTAACAAATCATTCATTTTCAGAAACAAGTATTTCTTAGGAATATCATCCTAAGATTCCTACAGGCAATCTTTCTGGTGCTTAACTCTTTCTGAACCAAAGGTGCGCTCATGCATTTCCTCTCTAGACGCACAATATGCACTTCTAAAGCAATGCAGAAGATGGGCTGGAATCTTCCATTGCTTTCTACTCTTTCTAACCTGACGAACAAATGAACAATCTTTTTCAGAAAAAGCTAGCTAAAACATACAGAGATAAACATACTGAAGAGCATCTTTTTTTTTTTTTTTCAGAGAACCCTCAAGAAATCTGTTCACTACTGCATTAGAGATATTTTGCATTCCCTGTCCCAAGTTCCAGACTGCGTTGCACTCCACTGCCAGGAAATTAAAGCGATTTCTGTTACAATACTAGATCACTGTGTTTCATTTTAATAAACAAGTACTTAACGGTCATTCTCAGGGTGGGGGTGACAAGCAGAAGTCCATAGGTGCCCAACCTGCTCAAAATAAGCTCCTTTCCCACTCCCGAAGCCGTGCTCATTTAAAGTTAAAACCATAAATAAACTTATTTTTGCCACGGTTTCACTTTTCATCTTCCCTGACCTACCTAAGCCCAAGGCAATGAACTACGTCTACACAAACACAACGAAGTAGAGAGAGAACTCCTAAGGAGCCGTCACCGACACTGTATCACTCTAACCAAGCGGCCGCCAACCCATCTCCATGACCACAAACAACTTTCTAGAAACATCACCAGCATCAACCACCCTCTCTCTCTCTGCAGCCCGGAGCGCGGGGTTTGGAGTTTCCCCCTGCTGCAGCGGCCGCCAAGTGCGTGACAACCTAACCATACACACACACACACACACACACACACACACTCATCAGCCGGGCGAGACCCGCGAAGGCACCTCCTCGGAGTTGGTACCCGGGGCGGGTGGAACATCAATGCGGCACTGAAACTGCTCCAGCGCAGAGCGAGGCGGAGGAAGGGCTACTTACGGGACGTGGCGGGAGCCGTCCAGGCTCTGCAGAAGATGCCGCCGAGCAGCCCGAGCCACAGCGCTGCCCCGCAGCGGGCTCCCCGAGCCCCGGGCATCCTTCGCCTCCCGGCTCGCGGTACTCCAAAGGCTCGCTGCAGAGAGACGCCGTCCGTCCGTCAGTCTCTTGGAGGGCGATGGGCAGTCCTCGGGCACCACGGAAAAAGCCAAGACCCTCCTGCGTCCTCCTTCTGCGCTCACCCGCTCCGGGCTCCAGTCCGGAGCAGCAGGGCGATCGCAGCCTGCCTTTTCCCTCCGCGCGTGTTGTCTCGCCTCTTGCTCTGCGAACCAATGTCAGGGGGAAAGAATTCAAACCCAGAAGAAAAAAAAAAAAAAAGGAGGCGGGAGGGGGGGAGCGGGAGGCGGGGGGAGGAACAGAGGAGGGGACTCTTACCCCGCCCTCTCCTTCTCAGGGAAAAAAAAATCACCAGGGGACGAGGCGGAAAATCAGGAGAACGGAGGATGCCGGAGATGCGGAGAGCGCGCGCGCGGGGACGGCTCAGTGCTAATGCTGCCGCTGCGGGCGAGCGCTCCCCGGCCGGCCGCTGGGCAGCGGGACTCGGAGGGCTCCCCGGCAGCTCACATGAAGGGACTGTGTTTGCGCGCACGGAGCACGCAGCCCCGCGGCCACGGGCGGGCGCACGCACGGCCTCAGCGCGGCGCGGCGCGGGGCAGCATCTCCCCGCGGCCGGAGGGCTGGAGACGCCGCCGCCGCCGCCGCCGCCGGCAGCGCCAGGGAAGCGGGGCGGCGGGCGAGGCAGGGGGCGGCGGTGGGGTGGGGGGCAAGCCCTCCCCTCTCTCTCGCCGCGGCTCCAGGCCCCTCCCCGGCTCCTCCTTCGCCGCCGCCGCCGCCGCCTCCTCCTTACCGTACCCCTCTGGCTGTCACAGCCCTTCTGCCCTGCCCTCGCCTCGCGGGGAAACAGCCGCGAGAAGGAGCCCACGGGCCCGGGTCCATCGGCTGGGGCGGGGGCGAGGAGGGGGGCGCGCGCCTCTCCCCCACCCTGGGCTGGAGGCGGGGCCGAAGTTGGGAATTCGCGGGGTGATCGCGGAACCCGGCTCCAACCCTGGCGCCCCTCGCCTATCCCCCCTACCCCCCAGCTGCAGGAAACACCACCCCTGCGCTCGGGTGCCTTCTCTCTGCCGCCTCTCCTCCCCTTCAGACAAGAGATGGTACAGGCTCCGGGAGCTCCGTCCCCCCTTGGGAACCAGAATCAGGCGTCCGACAGGCAGGTCTTCCGAGTGGTCCTAACACCAAGGGACGGAGCCGAGCATCCCGACAGGAGCAGCGCGGACTGCAGACGCTGCTAATGCAGATGTTTTCAATATGTAATTAATTCCTCCTGGTACATATGCACGCGTACACCCAACCCACGCTGCGGCCAGGAGAACTCCATCCGGGCGAACGCGCACACAAGCAGACCCAAACACAAAACTGAAACAAGCGGGCGTAAGAATAACTACTTCAGGGTGTCGGATGCGTTGCAAGTACTGAGAATTGCGAATATCTGGGGAGACCCAGATTTTCTTCTCACACTCATATCATTTCAGTAATAAATTTCAGGCTCTTCTCCCCAGCTCACACCTCTCCACACCCCATCCTCCCTACAGTTACCTTCCAGCCAGTCTACAAATAGTACTGGGATGCTTATGTCTCTGCAGAACCAATCCTTGCACTGACTTTACTGACACTGTTAAGAATTATTGGTCATCTAACTATCTAACGATGTTTAGGGAGGAAAAAAGAGGAGGAACCATGTCTTTGGGTGTTATGCAATGAATAAGCATTCGCCTTTCAAGATAAATAAACATTTTATGGAGAGTTGGCTACTCTGAGTTGAATATTATGGTTAGGTCTCAGAAAGGTCCACTGTAAACAGGACAGTGTGTTTGCTGCATAATTAGTATGGTGGTAATGGGGCTGATTCAGCATTCTTTATTAGAGCTTTGTTTCTTATTGATTTAAAGGGATGTTTTTGTCCTAGTAAGAACTGCAGATTGGGTACAAATCTGGGAAATGAAGACACACAACAGATGACAAACATGGGAAACTGTATCTTCATGCTATAAAACTCGCCTCCTATAAAGTGATACAGGAAAGGCATTCTTATGGACTATAAAATGCTCCTTTTCTGTTTTAATTTCCGCAGACTGTCAGACTTCAATGAACACTTGCAAAGATGCTGTAGTAGGGAACTGTTGTCAATCATTTGTAAGAACCCAAAGAAACCCATCATACGAAAAAAAAAAAGACATGAGGGAGCTCAACTTTTCAGAAGTCAATTTTTAATCTATTTTCAGCAACAGCTAAATAGAATAGCTATGTCTGTTTTAGCTGTTGCCCTAAATGCCACCAAAGTCGTGTTCAAGTGTTTCAATAGAAGACTAGAAATGAAAACAATTGAAAATGTTGCCATTTCAGTCTCTCAATGGATGCTATTCAGTAGGTATCTCAAGCGGATTTGAACTGAATCCGTTTCTTAGGGTACTGAGCAAAAAGAGCTGGCTGTAGATTTCTACTTAATTGTTTTGTAATAGAAAATAACATACCTGGGGGTATTTTTATCTTCCAAAAAGGATTCTGACCAGTTTGAAAGCATTCCTCTCAAGGAGTAAAAACAAACAAAACATAACATTTTTTAATGACACACATGTAACCCTGCAACACCACTGTGCAATATGTTTCATGTCAGAGGGAGCTAAGAATCTGCCTTCATTCATTCTCAAGGAACTTCACCATGTTTCAAAGTTAACAATGTCGCATTCTTTGTAATGCAACTACTTTTGTTTCAAATTTCTGTTAACTTAATCTGGACATTGGGATTCATAATTATACTTAAAGAAATAAAACTTTAATAGTTTGAGGATCACACATTCTTTAGATTCTAATGCTACCTTCCCACATCAGTTCATCTTTTGCATTGTTAGATAGTAACATTAAGAAGCTTCTTATTGACTTCAATTAAAACTATTAATGAGAAGGTAGGAACTACTAAGCCTGTTTGGCCTGGTCAGCCTTCAAGAACCTGTAAAATTGACAAGTCAAACAGTAGATTCAGGATAGTTCCACCAGAAGGCAATTAGATATGGTAAACATAGACTATCTTATGTGTATTACATTATCTTTGCAAATTAAGACAGTATATAATCAAATAAAATGTTTCTTCCATTTGATATAAGGTCAATCAAAGTTTGAGAAGAGTAAAACTAAATAGGCTGAACTATCAGAAAGTAAAAACAAAAACATGCTGAGGAAAATAGATGGTCAAGGGGCATTATTTTGGAAGTAAAGTAATAGAGAGTATGAAATGAGAGATGATCCCTGGTTCCCATCACCCAAGTCCTCTTCTCTTCTTCTACAGAAATTGTTGGGCTCATTTTATATTAACATGACCCCATAATTTGAACAAGTTATTGCTTCACAAGCAATATATTTATTATTCACTTATATCTTAATATTTGTTGAGTTTTTACTATTGTGGGCATTGTGTTAGATACTGTGACTGTACCTCTGAGTGAGCAGATAACAGTTTGTCCTCAAAGTTGGTAACTGTAATCCGTGGGATTGCAAAGAGTCAGGCACGGCTGAGTATACACGCACGCACCTGAAGGGACTATTGAATGAAACAAGGAAAATATTCAGGACTTTTCAATAAGTAGAGAAACAATTGGCATATTTCTGGGTGTGGCCTTTGGAGTGTAATTTCCCAGAAATCAAGTTGTACAACTGTGCCCAGAAATCAGTCAATTCCCCCAGAAAAATGTGTCTCACTTGCCACTCTGATGGTATACTCCAAGAATTGAGTACGGGGATGTATAGGCTTTGGGATGCATTTTCTAGTAAGGATGAACAGAATGAGGTCAAGTCTTATAGGAAAGCCTCTGCTGTACAGAAAATCACCTGGAGTCTGGGCCTTTGGCAATGCTAATTGGCCTTAGGCACAGTGAGATACTTCCCATCATAATCAAATATTAATTGCAAGAAAGCCTGTTTGAGGAAAATAGCATAAACTAGAAGTAGCTTTCAAATTTCCAGTCTATTTTAAAGGTCTCAGAGAAATGTGTGACAGCTAGTGTTATTTAGATTACACTTTCTGAAGATATTCGTTTAGTAAACACTTCATGGTTAATGATTTATTCTTTTAATATTAATGGAAAGTTGTGAAAAGGTGGTCTTAATGTATGTGTAAAACATTTTTGCAATCAATGATCAGGGTTAGGAAACTGAGAGGAAAATTACTAAACCAATAAGTAATATTTAGAATATAAGATCTGATCTTAATCTTTACTGCATTCTTCACTTTCTGGACACTAGCGTTCAATTGATTATGGTCTAATATGTATGAATCACATAACCTAGAATAAATATTCTTCCAGAATTGCAATTAAAAATTACCTTTTTCCCCATCCTGAACCCCCCTCCCTCCTCCCTCCCCGTACCATCCCTCTGGGTCATCTCAGTGCACCAGCCCCAAGCATCCAGTATCATGCATTGAACCTGGACTGACGACTCGTTTCGTATATGATATTCTACATGTTTCAATGCCATTCTCCCAAATCATCCCACCCTCTCCCTCTCCCACAGAGTCCAAAAGACTGTTCTATACATCTGTGTCTCTATGGCGGATACATGTTGATGTATGGCAAAACCAATACAATATTGTAAAGTAATTAACCTCCAATTAAAATAAATTTATATTAAAAATTAATTAATTAAAAAATTACCCTTTCTATGGCATTTTAGTGCTTTAGCTCTGACAAATCCAACTCACAGTTTATGTAGTGGTTACTTTAAAAAAAAAATCTCCCATTACTTGATGATCTCACAGTTTAAGGAAAATATAATTTCAAATGAGCATCCCCAGAAAAATGCCATATCTTTGAAGAGTAAAATGCAATATTTACTTTCAGACAGGAATCACTGAATATAGGACATGAAGAAAAATACATATGCTTTGAATATCAAATTGTGTGGTCATTTCCTGTTAATATTATGGATTTAAAGAAGGAAGAAGAAGGCTGTTAGAATTGACATATGTTTTTATTGTCTTATCATTTATGTTTAAAGTGTTGTGATGTCAAAGCTAATCATGGTTATAGACAAGAAAGAGGAGGATCAAGAAAAAAAGAAAGCAAAAGAGAGAGAAGAAGAGTTAGCCCACATCTATGGCTTCCTAGTGCTAAACACCCATGCCTGTCTGTGCCCAGTCGCTCAGTCATGTCTGACTCGTTGTGACCCCATGGACAGTAGCCGTCTAGGCTCCTCTGCCCATGAGGATTCTCCAGGCAAGAATACTGGAGTGAGTTGCCACTTCCTTTTCCAGGGGATCTTCCCAATGCAGGGATCAAACCCAGGTCTCCCACATTGCAGGCAGATTCTTTACTGCTGAGCTTCGAGGGAAGCAAAAAGCACAACTTGCCAAAACACCTGTAAGAGTACCTGATTACTCAAAGGAATGACGGCTAAACTATAATTATTTAGCATTGAGTGTGATTTTTAGGTTTCTGTAGATTCAAAAACTTTTTAAGCAAGTTCAATATTTGTAATGTCTCAGTTTGATTTTAAAATTAGAGTTTTATTTACATAGAGATTAAAACTAGCTAAAAAATATAGGTTACCAAAAAATACCTCAAGAAACAAAAGTTATATTCAAGGCACAATAACATTAAAAAAACTATCACATCCAAAACACAATAGTATTAAGTGAATTACTTTTGAGTAATTTCACACAGAAAGGAGAGTCAGGTGATCCTCCAGGAATCCATTTATAGGACGGTTGTTGAATCTGGTCTCTGGGTCTTTGTTTCAGCTCTGCAACCCTCTTTGACATACTCACAAAATACATGCTTTATTTCCTCATTTATTAGATTAGATTTGTATTTATACCAATTGAATTATTCTGAGAATTATAAATAATTTACATAATATCCCTGGTTCATATAGAGTGCTTTTATGATTATCAATGATACAAATGAATGATACAAAATTGTATACTGAAGTCAAGTTCATGCCTCCATATATTTAAACTACAAATTCATTCAAAAATTTTTGGGTTAAAAAAATAAGGCTTCAATCAGAGAAATTTTAAAAAAAAGGTTTCTTTAAATGCTATACTATGTAATGCCTGCCTTTTGAATGCCCAAATCTCTAAGATCTTCAAAATTATCCTTAAGTATTTCTTGGTCTTTCAACTTCAATTTTCCTCCTATCAATTTTTTATAATGCCAGACCCACTGAGAAAGTTGAATGGCATCAGGAGCATTTAAAACACAATACAAGCATTATATTAAACTAGTAGCCAAGTTAGACCAGGGAGCATAATAAAGCAAACAGGGTATATTGTTCTGACAATATGGACATTTTAAGAACAAAACAAATAAACAAACAAAAGAACAATGAGTGTTCTAACTGTAGGAGTTACCATCACTGATTTGAAACTACACATTGCTGAGAACATTCTTTTCACTCCATCCAGGAAGCTGAGTTGACTTAAATCTCTGTACAATTTATTTATTATGTCCTCAGTTTGCAGTGGGGAAGGTATTGAGTGGAGCAGGCTTGGAGGTGATAATTACTGCCTAACCATTTTCAGCTAGTTTGAAGAGTTACTGCCAAACATTTAAAGCTAGATTCCATAGTTTATGGTGTTCCTAATTCCCATGAAGTTGCAGTGCCTTATCAGGCAATAGGAAATGGTCTGGCCTCTTTTGCTTATGCAGAGTTGAAGAAAATCACAGGACCTATAGTTGTGCTTTATATCACCTAAAGGAAACCAAGAATAAATTCTATTTCACTCTAATCTGTGTGATAATTGTTGAATGAATTTCAGAGATGGCTTTAACTACATGCTTCAGTATAAACATGGTTCTTTCTTATAAAAAATGTTTTCTTTTTTATTTATTTATGTTCTCCTAGGATAGCAATTCTATCAACACCTAAATAACTGTGGTATTATAATTTAACAATATGTGAGGTATTTATGTGATAATCTAACGTTTAATGATCTCTTCGTCTATTGAACTTTCTGCTTCATAAGCATTTAGCCAAGAATGGGGAGGAGAGAAGGAAGATGGCTTTTCCATTTTGTCTTATTTAACAGTATCTCTCATGTATAATTAGCTCATATATACCTGCTTTAGTATGTTGAGGAGATGGACATAATTGAAATTTTCTTTAATAATTCATAAATTTGGTAATGTAATCTTTCATTTTAACTGCTTATGTTATAATTGATGGTGTGAGATCAGATTTTTTTTCTCATCTCAGAATTAGTGCGATATCTTTCAAATTCGCTTTTTTCTAATCTTCTCTGCATCTTCTTCAAGTCCTAAGGGCCCGCCCAAGTAGCAAGTTGGAACTGAACTTACCCCTTGAAAGATAACTGTTCACTCTCTTAAAAGACCTGATGGAAATGAGGTCATGATGAGGGGCAAAATGCACAGAAGTGGATGATCTTTGACATAGGCTGAAGTTTTAATCTGGTCTATTTTTTTTTCTTTTTTTCCTTTGTCAGAGTGACATAATTCCTCTAGCTAAGAAATAGTATGAGATAGTTCAGTTCAGTTGCTCAGTCGTGTCTGACTCTTTGCGACCCAATGGACTGCGGCATGCCAGGCTTCCCCGTCCATCACCAACTCTCGGAATTTACTCGAACTCATGTCCATTGAGTCAGTGATGCCATCCAACCGTCTCATCCTCTGCTGTCCCATTCTCCTCCTGCCTTCAATCTTTCCCAGCATCAGTCTTTTCAAACAAGATGGTAGTAAACAATTATTTGACTATTTAGGATTCTCTATGTTCATATCTCTCTGGGACCATGGTTATAACTTTTTTGGATGAAAAGACTGTCTTTCATAAGTAACTTCAAGTCATATTGTATATAGGCCAGTTCTCATATTTTCAATTTATGCCATCTTCATAAATGCTAAATGCAGGAGATAATGCTGGTCTACTGTAACTTCCAATCACTAACATTAAGCTAATAATTGGTGGTTACTATAAAGGTTATAGACTGACCTGTTGGTATTTTCATTCCACAGAAGATTCTGCATCCTTTGTCCCTCACCCCAAAACTCCCATTAGAGACTAAAAGTCATGTACAGATGTCTGCATTGGAAGTCACTGAAATAAATGAGCTAAAACCTTCTTTTCCTGAGATAATTTAAATTGTGTGTGGAGGAGGATGAGAGGGACAAAATAGACATGTATCAGATTGTTATAAGCCTGTGCATATTATTCCCAGTTTAGGTATAATCTTGATAAATACACTGATATACTTTGCATGTAATAAATCATAAGTAATACCATATGCCAACTCTTAAGTACTCTCCAACATGTAGCATACTTCATAGTCACTCAATTTGAGAGTGAAAGCCACTATCATCTACTTTTAAAATATTTGAAATATGACAGTGTTCATTTTTACAGTGTGTTAATATCTACCAGTATTCATTTTTACAATGCATGACATCTAGAGTAAGGGAGAAATGCTTTCACCATATTGCTTCTTTAAATTCACGTTTGTGGAACTGTTGCTTACCTTGCCATTGGGGTGAGTTACCAGAAGAATGGGCTCAAGGGAGACTTTTCTGTTCTTTCTTCTGCCAGATTCCAGGACTTAAATTCCACCAGAGCCAGGAAAAGTTGGGAATGGCTTACAGTTAACATTTAGTAGCCACTCAGTAAAGTATTCTCAATTGATGAAAATGTGACTCTTGTTCAGTCATTTGAGTTATTGGTTTATATGTTTCATCAGAAAAACATCTTAAGAATTCTCTCAATTTTATTGATGAAAAAACTTCAACAACTTTTCTTGTGTTTGCTCTCCTTCTTAATGTTAGTATTCTGGTAGGAAAAGTCCTAGGGTAAGATAATTAACTTCACCCTAAAAGGATCTTCTTGGCTAAGATTGTCAGTTCTGATGATTGTCCACTAACTCCTTAGAAAGGAGGATGAACGCACAAACAAAAATAAACTGAAATAATAAGACAAATTCTGATGACTTCACAAATATGCTTGGAAAGATCCAAAGCTATTGTATGAAATCAGTCTGTGACCTCAGCCTCACTCTCTTAATCTTTCTTCTCAAGTTATCATCCCTGAAGCAAACAATTAAGTATGTTCCATCCTTTCCTCCTCATCCAATTTGACATCCTAGAGGAGAATTGGTATGCAGTTTATGACTCAGAAAAAAATAATAAGGACAAGTGGAGGAGTGGGTAAAAAAATAAAGCTTAATGACACACAGTGAAGTTTGTCCTGGGGAAATGGCATTGGCACCATTCCTACTTAAATAAATTTCAGAATCTCTTGGACTGCAAGGAGATCCAACTAGTTGGTCCTAAAGGAAATCAAACCTGAATAGTCATTGGAAGGACTGATGCTGAGCTGAAGCTCCAATATTTTAGCTACCTGATGTGAAGAGCCAACTCCTTGGAGAATACCAGGATACTGCGAAAGAATGAAGGCAGGAGGAGAAGAGGGCAACAGAAGACGAGATGGGTGGATGGCATCACCAACTCAATGGATGTGAGTTTGAGCAGACTGGGAGATAGCGACAGGGAAGCCTGGCATGCTGCAGTTCATGGGATCTCAAAGAGTCGGATGAGACTTAGCAACTAAATAACAACAACAAACTGTGAATTGGGGGTTCAAATCCTTATGGATTCACAAAAATCCATGCTTTTATACACACAACTAGCCAGAATGTTCCCAGTGTGCCCATTTGAAAGTAAAATGGGATTGCACAAAACTAAACTCAAAATTTCTTTTTTTTTTAATTTTAAAATCTTTAATTCTTACATGTGTTCCCAAACATGAACCCCCCAAAATTTCAAAACAGAATCAAACTTTACCACCTTCAGTGGTAGAAGTGAGTAATGCAGTTATATTCCTATATGAGGAAGACCTTTTAAATAAATATTTAGTTAAAGCAGATACCACATAGATTAGGAATTCTCTGGGTAAAGCATTCTCATTAACTCGTTTCTCAAATGAATTCTCTTCTCATCACTATATTTGAGGATTATTAAAAAACTGATAAAATTGTGATATAATAATTAACAAACTAATTATCTACTCCAGACTACTCTGGAAAGAATATATACAGAAAAAAATAAATAACTTTTCCCCATTATTTAACTTCAAAGACCACATAGCATACGGTTCTCATTTTCAGGAAAAAAAAAAAAAAAGCATATCTATGAAAGAGAGAGAGAGAAACAAAACAGAAATAGTTTCTCCAAGCAAAGTAAAGAAGGAAATTATCTACATAATTACAGCCATCAGCCGAAGTTGCTTATAGTGTAGAAAGAAATTTAAAGATGGCCATATTCCATTCTCATTTTAGGGTAAATAATTAAAACAGAAATCAAAACTAAATAAAGAGACTATCATGAGAGCATGAAATAGCTTGCAAAGGTCTAAGTCTTGAAACATCTATCCCTGAATTGAGAGCATTAGCTCATATTCTAGTGTCTGTAATGTTAACTACATAAAATCAATGGAATAAAACTGAATGAAGGAAAATGTAGTCTGCCACAGGTTACTTTTGATTCCCCCAAAATAACAATATTGATTTTAAACATAATCAGAAATGTGATAAATCCAAATATTATATCAACTTCCATACTATTTTTTCTCTTAGTTCTTAAAATACAGAGTGATCATGTAAGTTCAATAGAACACCTATTAAAACATTAAAGGAAAGATTTTGAAGATCTTAATAGTTAAATCAATCCCCTAATTACAGTTTTGAATAGCAGTTATAATTACTTTTTAAAAATCCTTTGAGAAGATGTCAAAGGAAGAAGAGAAAAGAAATTAAAACTAAAAACAAAGCAAAACAAAACTGTAATCTACTCTTTATAGTCCTATAGCAGGCAGAGTGTGAGATTAAGAGCAAGGTGATATGATTTGTTTTAGATTAAACAAATAGTGTAGAAGTACTTCCTCTTTTGTTTTAACTGAAAGACTGCTAAAGAACATGGGTATTTCCATACACCAAGGAAAGAAAATGCCTGATTAATCCAAAAGGTGTGATTAACCTACTGTTCACTCAAATTTTGTATCTTCTGTTTCACCAGGAAATAATCTCTAATTACCCCCCATACTCCAGGAAAAATAAAAATATGTATAAGGTGCTCTGTTTACATTCAAAATAAAAATAAATTTAATTGATGCCAAGAAAAATAATTTTATAATTTAGATAAGATTTATTGACTAGAATATTATGAAGAAAACTGACACATCTTTTAACCATTAAATGTTAATATCTGGGCATTTTCAGAACTGGCAACAAGGAGGGTGTTTCCTTTTATCAACAAGTACATTTGTCTACCATTTCAAAGACCACAAGATACATTAAATTTCACCTCATTTCATCCTTGAAACACTATTTCTATTTTCATTCTACTGTTTTGGGGAAAAGAGTATCAGATAAAATGAGAGAGAGATGCAAATATCTCCAAGTTTTATTCTCTCACTCATTCATTTTATGCCAGAGTCTGTGACTGGTCAGGCGTTGTTCTAGGTGTTGAGTATAAAGCAATAAAAAAATTATTAAGATACCTGATCTTCTAGGTCTTTCATCATATTAGGACGGGATGAAATATTATGCAGAGGAGGTCAGCCCTGGGATTTCTTTGGAAGGAATGATGCTAAACCTGAAACTGCAGTACTTTGGCCACCTCATGCGAAGAGTTGACTCATTGGAACCGACTCTGATAGTCGGAGGGATTGGGGGCAGGTGGAGAAGGGGACAACAGAGGATGAGATGGCTGGATGGTATCACGGACTCCATGGACGCGAGTCTGAGTGAACTCCAGGAGTTGGCTGTGGACAGGGAGGCCTTGCGCGCTGTGATTCATGGGGTTGCAAAGAGTCGGACATGACTGAGCGGCAAAACCAATACAGTATTGTAAAGTAAAATAAAGTAAAAATAAAAATTAAAAAAATAATAATAAAATAAAATTAATGTGATTTAATGACTGTTGCTGTTCAGTTGCTCAGTCACGTCTGACTCTTCGCCACCTCATGGACTGCAGCATGCCAGGCTTCCGCGTCTTTCACCATCTCCCAGAGCTTGCTCAAACCCATGTCCATTTAGAAGGGTGATGCCATCCAACCAGCTCATCCTCTATCATCCCTTTCTCCTCTTGCCTTCAATCTTTCCCAGCATCAGGGTCTTTTCTAATGAGTCAGCTCTTCACATCAGGTGACCAAAGTATTGAAGCTTCAGCATCAGTCCTTCAGTGAATATTCAGGATTGTTGTTGTTGTTTTTTTTTTAGGATTGACTGGTTTAATCTCCTTGCAGTCCAAGGATTAATAAGGACTTCTTGTGGAAGTGGAGTTTTTTTCTTGCTGAGATCCAAAGAATAAATCAATCATATGAAAATATAAAGGAGAAGCATTTCATCTTCTTTTTCTTCTCCTTCCCCTTCCCCTCCCATTCCTCCTTCTCTTTATTCTTCTTCTTTGCAAAAGGGATATCTTTTTCAAAGCTATAAAGAGGCGATGCATTTAATATAATTGCAATGTGGTAGCTTAGTTTGGTTAGAGGCCAGTGAACAAGCAGGAAGCAAGTAGCTGATGAGGTGTTCAAAACAGATCAGAACCAGACAGGGCACCAGGACAGGAAGGAGAGACGCCAGTTAGCAAAGTCAGGCCAGATAATGATATCTTGAACTGCTATAGTTCTAAAGGAGATGGAGAGAAATGGATATATTGGGTTAAATTTTGAAGTAAGGTCAAATGACCTATTAATGGATTATATGTGAACAGAGGAAATCCAGTATGCCTGCTATTTTTGTACATTTATGTATCTATTTTTAATTTTTAATAAGTAACTGTATGTGTAATGATACCATTTACCAAAAAGAGAAGGGTGAGGGCAGAAGAAGATTTGGCATGAAAAGAATTATTCTCTTTCAGATAATTAAAATTTTGTAGTGCTCCTGAGAAATTCAAGTACGGATATCCAGTATATTGATAGATGTCTGGTCTGGAGTTTGAGATAATAATCGGGGATGGAAATAAATTATATAAGATTGTCTGAAAATGAATGTGAAGATATGGAAGGAAAGGAATGGAACAAGCGTCTTCATTTCAGTTCAGTTCAGTCGCTCAGTCGAGTCCGACTCTTTGCAACCCCATGAGTTGCAGCACACCAGGCCTCCTTGTCCATCACCAACTCCCGGAGTTCACTCAGACTCACGTCTATTGAGTCAGTGATGCCATCCAGCCATCTCATCCTTGGTCGTCCCCTTCTCCTCCTGCCCCCAATCCCTCCCAGCATCAGAGTCTTTTCCAATGAGTCAACTCTTCGCATGAGGTGGCCAAAGTACTGGAGTTTCAGTTTTAGCATCATTCCTTCCAAAGAAATCCCAGGGCTGATCTCCTTCAGAATGGACTGGTTGGATCTCCTTGCAGTCCAAGAGACTCTCAAGAGTCTTCTCCAACACCACAGTTCAAAAGCATCAATTCTTCGGTGCTCAGCCTTCTTCACAGTCCAACTCTCACACCCATACATGACCAGTGGAAACACCATAGCCTTGACTAGACAGACCTTTGTTGGCAAAGTAATGTCTCTGCCTTTGAATATGCTATCTAAGTTGGTCATAACTTTCCTTCCAAGGAATAAGCGTCTTTTAATTTCATGGCTGCAGTCACCATCTGCAGTGATTTTGGAGCCCAAAAAATAAAGTCTGACACTGTTTCCACTGTTTCCCCATCTATTTCCCATGAAGAGATGGCACTAGATGCCTTAGAGCACTCAAATATTCAGAAGTTCAGCTGAGCAAGGAGAAGAAACAGGGGTGACTGAGACAGCGTGATCAGTGGCTGGGAAGAAAACCAAAAGATTTTGTGTTACAAAAATTAAGAAAAGCAAGAGGTTTGAATATTGAGATAGAATGAAATGAATTATTTCTGAGTAACATTCATGAACCCTTTTAAATTAATTTTATCTCCTCCCTACTCCTCTTTTACCCCCACCTTTTTTTTTTTTTTTTTTTCATTTTTTCCCCCACTGCATAGCATGTGCGATCTTAAGTTCCCTGACCAGGGATCGAACCAAAACCCCCTGCAGTGAGAGCATGAAGTCTTAACAAATGGACCCCTACTGGACGCCCACCATTTTTTAACACATACTAATGCTTCCATGTTTCAGGAATGAACAAAGAAACTGCCTTTTCTAATTTGGACAGAGAAAGGTCCAAAATAAAGATCACATGAGGACAACACAGGGAGAAGATGGCCATGTACAAGCCAAGAAGAGGACACCTTGAACTTGGACTTAACCTTCAGAACAGTAAGAAAACGAACTTCTCTTGTTCATCCTGTCCAGGCTTTGGGGCTTCATCATGGCAGCTCGAGCGAACTAACACAGGGAGGAAACAGTTTTCTACCTGACCCAGTTAAGGCGGAGAGTTACGCAAGATCAATCCCGAGTCCTAAAGACAGTTTCTTTGAATTCTCTTTTCCACCTTTCGTGTTTCTCGTGATGTATAAGAATGAGAATTGAATGAAACAAGAGCTAAGCTATGTCACTTAGTTGAGTAGTCAGGCATGGTAGCCACAGCCAGTAGTTCCATTGCCTTTCCTGCAATCTGTCATATTTGGTTAAGTGTTCAATGAAGCTGCTCCTTATTACAGATTGCACCAGAATGCTGGTGTACAACTATGGAAATGAAGTTAACCCATCTTCAGTCTCTAGAGTAAATTGTAGAGCCCTGGTTCCCTCCAGTTCCCTTCATGGCATGGGAATCATCTGTCAAAACAAGTCAATATCAAGCTTCTTCGTTCAAAAATTTTACCATTCTCAGAGCTTCAACAATCAACTGTTCCCTTTTTATATTTCTAAATAGAACAGGACCTTTTCAAAATGAAACTTTGGGGATTAATAGAATAACCTTTGCAGGATTCCCATCTTGCTTGTGTGTTTAGTTCATAAAACCATAGGGACTTTGAATAGGGTGAGCTCTACAAACTGCTTGATGTTTTCCAATCTCATTGTGCTTGAGGTTGTTTTTTTTTTTTTTTTTTTTTTTTTCGCCATAGTGGCTGGCATGCAGGATCTTTGTTCCCCAACCAGGGATTGAACCTGAGCCCCCTGGATTGAGAGCACAAAGTCTGCCAGGGAAGTCCCATGTCCTCGAGTATTAATATATAGAAATGCATATAAGTTACTATAAATTACTTTTCTTATCATTTCCATTTGTATTAGAGTTAAAACCTTGAACTGATTTTCTTTTTTTTTTCTGGGAATTGTGATTTTTAGTAGGTTCTATGACCTTTGCCTGGAAAAAGCACAAGCTGGAATCAAGATTGCCAGGAGAAATATCGATAATCTCATATATGCAGATGACACCATCCTTAGGGCAGAAAGTGAAGAGGAACTAAAAAGCCTCTTGATGAAAGTGAAAGAGGAGAGTGAAAAAGTTGGCTTAAAGCTCAACATTCAGAAAACAAAGACCATGGCATCTGGTCCCATCACTTCATGGGAAATAGATGGGGAAACAGTGTCAGACTTTATTTTTTTGGGCTCCAAAATCACTGCAGATGGTGACTGCAGCCATGAAATTAAAAGACGCTTACTCCTTGGAGGAAACGTTATAACCAACCTAGACAGCATATTGAAAAGCAGAGACATTACTTTGCCAACAAATGTCCGTCTAGTCAAGGCTATGGTTTCTCCACTGGTCATGTATGGGTGTGAGAGTTGGACTGTGAAGAAAGCTGAGCACCGAAGAATTGATGCTTTTGAACTGTGGTGTTGGAGAAGACTCTTGAGAGTCTCTTGGACTGCAAGGAGACCCAACCAGTCCGTTCTAATGGAGATCAGCCCTGGGATTCCTTTGGAAGGCATGATGCTAAAGCTGAAACTCCAATACTTTGGGCACCTCATGCGAAGAGTTGACTCATTGGAAAAGACTCTGATGCTGGGAGGGATTGGGGGCAGGAGGAGAAGGGGAATGACAGAGGATGAGATGGCTGGATGGCATCACGGACTCAATGCACGTGAGTTTGAGTGAACTCCGGGAGTTGGTGATGGACAGGGAGGCCTGGCGTGCTGCGATTCATGGGGTCGCAAGGAGTCGGACACAACTGAGTGGCTGAACTGAACTGAACTGATGACCTTTGATTTGAAAAATGTTCTAAAATATTTATTTTAAGTTGTGTTGTGCCTTCCGGGCATGATTTCTCATCATCATGACGGTGGATTTTCATGGTCGTCTTCTTGCAGTTATGCATTTCCAAAACACGAGACCCCAAAGACAAAATTCTCCTGCTACTTCGGTCTCCAAATTATTTTCATTTTAAAGCGATTAAAGAGGAAGAAAATACTTATTAGATGGCAGCCAAAGGGACTATTTTTATTTAGATATGCAACCACTTCAACAGTTTTTGAAAAACAAAATGAAGGCTATCTCTTCAGTGATGTGACTCTCGATATACTCTAATTGGCAAGCATATTTTTTCATTCTTTCCACCTTAGACCTGAAATTCAGCATAATTAGTCATATCTATCTCGGCTGCTCAGACGCGGGCTTGCCACCTACCTAAATTTCCTGAAGGTAATCTGGTTTATGATATATTATTTAGCATATACATATAGCATTTCCTAAGTGCCAGGAACCATTCTAAAACTTCACAAATATTAGCTCATTTTAATCTTTACATCCACTATTCTATCCCCATTTCAGAGAATAGACTGAGGCACTGACAAGCTGACTTGCTCAAGGTCAGTAATATCTAGTAAGTCATGGAGCCTGGGTATCATTCTTTGAAAGCTGCCATTCAGCAAGTGGAGGAGAATTCTGCACTGAAAACTGATGAGCAAAGAGATTTAGGTTCCCTTGCTTCTTTTCAGAGAAGGATCTTTAGGTTTCCACTTCAGTTAGATAAAATTGATCATCCTGTATCAGATATGAATAACCAATTGATGATTATATTCAGATAAAGATCAATTTAACTGTTGGAAATACATGGTAAATTACATGAAAGTTGCAATTGCAGTTTCCCTGTAATGGAACAGCAGGAAATAAAAGATAAAATAGGTGTTATTAAACGTACTATGACAATTTGAGAGAGGGAGTGAAGGAGGGAAGAAGGGAGGGAGAGGGGAAGAAAGAAAGAGAGACAGACAGAGGGACAGGGGAATGTAGAGTGAAAAGCAGAAGGAAAAAATGTGAAGAGACCAATGACTGATGGAAAACAAAGGTGAGCATTTCTTATTTATCGGTTCCCAGCAAATATCTAGAGTCTGATATTATTTGTTTTTCTCATTCAAAGATCTGTTTAAAACAGTATCCTTCTTTGAGGCCAGCTCAAACCTCCCCAATTTCCAGGATTGTTTGTCCTGGAAAAACTGAACCAGTCCTGATTTCTCCCTTTCTGGATGGAAGCATTTCATGGTTTACACTTGGTCTTGTATTTTATTTCTGCGGCTTCCTCCATTTGACCATGCTGCTGCTGCTACTGCTAAGTCATTTCAGTCGTGTCCGACTCCGTGCGACCCCACAGATGGCAGCCCACCCAGGTCTCCCGTCCCTGGGATTCTGCAGGCAAGAATACTGCAGTGGGTTACCATTTCCTTCTCCAATGCAGGAAAGTGAAAGTGAAGTCATGTCCGACTCCTAGCGATCCCATGGACTGCAGCCTACCAGGCTCCTCCATCCACGGGACCTTCCTGGCAAGCTATTTATATATAAATTAATCAAACTATTGTGAGAAGATTCTGGTGAAATAGAAATAGTAGAAGATGAGTGATAAATAAAAATATCTACTGGATGAAAACATTATTATTGTTATTGATTTTGCAGTTCCAAGTTTTATTTGTTTTTATTTTTTAAAATTTCTCAGTATTTTAGCATTTCCTTAGCCTGCTATCCTTTGTTGACTTCCAAATATTACCGTTGGTTCAGAATTTACATTTGATCTCACTTTCTTTCCTTTAACAAGAATTCTTTTTGAATATGAGAGACATAAGAGCTTTGCTTGATCTCTCTGAGCACTTAGAGTTTGGGATCTGTGTCACATATTTTTCTGTTTGTTACAATATTCATATTTCTTGTTATTGTCTCATGTTTCCGATGGTCAAGCACAACTGAAAATTTACACTAAAGAAATTGATCCTTGCAGAATAAATGTCAAATCTATATGTGGGTTTTGAGGAGATCGGAGAAACTGGGTAATGAAATTCTACAGATGCTGAATGTATGGCATTTCATTGTAGAGAATATACATTTTTTCAGTGCATAATCACTTAATATCCTAATTTAATCATAGTTTTCAGTAGGAAAAATTGCAATATGTTTTTCCATTTAAATTCATACAAATGAAGAGGAAAACAAGGAAGATAGAAATTAGAAGTTACAGAACCAATGAATTATATTGATGAGTAATCATAAATCTGAACTGCAAGATGTTTGCTGGCCTATACTGATTTTATTTTTTAATATTTTTAAAAAATATATTCCATTTGAAAAATATATCATATTTAAAAATACATAATATTTTATAAAATACAAGGTACATTGCAAATACTGACCTTCACCTAGGGAAATCTAGTTTTTATCTTAATAGTTTTATGTTTGTGAAAGAAATGTATTTAGTGTTTGTGAAATCATGATGTCTCATCAATTTCAAGGCAAAGTCCCTACCCCTCACTCTGCCCCTTGATTCTAGTCAAACTTAAAAGAGAACAAACATTATTGTTCATCCTAATGTCAATCTAATTAAAACTCTCCATTTTATGCCTCTCAAATCAATTTAGTTTTTATATAAATGTCAATATAAATATGTAGTTATACATATATGTTCATATTCATACAGGTGTGCATGTATATAAAAGCATGTAGTTGCTTATAGCCTAAGATTTGACTTAGAACATAGATATGCCTATTTCAATAAATAATTCTTTAGAGAATGCTTTTAATCACTTCATAATTTTCAACTGAAAAGTTACGAGTCACATCTAGAATTGATTTCTCCAGTAATTTACAGTCAATGACTTATGTTCTTTTCAATATACCTTTATAAATAATATTGTACTTAACATTGTATGCACACACTTTTGCACCAAGTTCAGCTACCTTCTTCAGCCATTGTTTGGTGAGTGTGCTGGCTACTCTCTGTCTTTCTTGAGTGTCTCCTCAGATCCATTGCCTGCCTTTCTCTTTGGGGTTTGATCCCCAGGAATAGTCACCTTCATAAGTTTCATCACTTAGGACCTTGACTTTCCATTGGTTTCCCTTGTCCGATTGGAGACACTGGCAGATTAACTGGTGGGAGAAGAGAAGAGTTGGGATATTAATTCTACACTGACCTCCATCTCTTAATTATCCGCCTCTGGTCTAACAGGGGCTGAGTCCTGTGATTTAATCTCCTCCCCCCCCACCCCCTTTCCTTCTCACTTGGCTGTCATCAGTTCTTGACTTACCCTCTTGTCTGAGAGGTGAGGATGGTCTCCCCACGCGGCCAGTCTCAAATGCTTCACCACTCCTTGGCTACACTTCTGTAAGTAGCACATTCATTCATTTTCATCATTTTTATCCTTTGGGTGAGTCCACCTATGCACAGCGTAATACACAGTATCCATTGATTACTAATGAGGATACATATTAAGAGTGTCTGTGTGTATGTTTATAGATCAAATATTAGATAGCGAAGTGTCAAAAAATACTAGCTTTGCACTAGTGTTCACATTTCAGCTCAAATATAAATTAGCTATGACAGTTGAGGCAAGCCCCCCTCTTCTTTTAAAATATGCTTAAACCTTTTTTTTAAAATCATATATGTGATAGAGATAACAGGAGTATTCTAAGTAAAGTGATTGGATGTGCTGTCTCTGATCCCTCCTAACTTTAAGCCTGTGATCTTATATCTCCAACAGTAATAAGACAGAAAGAAACCCTGCTTGGTTTGATAATACATGAGTGATAAAGTGAATTATACTTCATGTGTTTAGTTGCTTAACCATTTGTATGGCAACTTTTTTTTTTTCATTTTATTTTTTCCAAAGGCTGATACATATCATGATTTTTTTAAACCATGCCACATGGAGTAAACTTAATATTTTACCATATTAAAAGTCAGATCCCATTCACCAAAAGCAGTCAAGCTAATAAGAGAAATGGAATCCCACAACTCTATCAAGTCACATTTAATGATTGATTGCTTTTTCTGAACTCCTTGGTTAGCAAATTTCATTTTGCTATCCTTACGTTATCCAGAAAGGGCTAGAATCACTATCTGAAATTAAACACTTCAGTTAATCTAATGCTATAGATCACATTATTTCTCTTAGCAGAGGGAACTTCCTAGGAATTTTAAAAGGCTGGGGGTCTTCAGGTACATGGAGGAAATGGAGTATTTCTTGGAAGATGAGAAATATGAACCCCAGAAGGAGCTCATTTGTACTGGAGGTAATGGTGTGAAAAAAAGGTAACTCAGAGCCTTTGAGAGATTCAATGGAGTGGAAAAGGTGGAAAGAGCTTACAATATTTCCTGCAAATACCTAAGATTTGCATTACTAGGACTAAGCTGGGTAGAACACATAGTATGAATGTACTTACTCTGCTTTGGGTTTCATGTTATTGATTCACTGGTAAACAGGTCTTATGCTTTGAGTTGCTGGGGTGATGGATTTGCCCTGTTTCTCCTGCCAGTCCTCCACAAGCACAGGCTGGGTTTGTGAGACATCTGCGTAGGATTAGGAGGGCAGCAAAGGCTGTTGAACAGGATGGAACGAACAGGCTGGTGCACAAATTCAGCTTGGAAGCATGGAGCCATCCGTGCTCTGCCGAAATGCTGAGCAAACATCGCTGAGGAAGAAAGAGAGAAGTCCTTAGCAAGGTGATTTGGAGAGATGAAGGGATGCTTGGGTGGATGGGAAATCCATAAGTGAGATTTCTGTGAGTCTTTTGCAAGAAAAATAATGTACAGGAGCATCATAACATTGCTCAAAAGGACATGTAGATGCTTAAATACCCATTTAGGCTTCTATGTTTAGCAAACTTGATTTTTAAGTGTTTTTAATCTAACATGTAACAGCAAATCTGGCATTCAAGGAGGCTATCACTGAAACAGGAACAACAAAAGGCTTCTCCTGCTGCTGCTGCTGCTGCTGCTGCGTCACTTCAGTCGTGTCCGACTCTGTGTGACCCCATAGGGCTGTGGCCCCAGGAGCCTCAGGTGAGCGGAAGGGAAGGCAGACGGCAGGTCCCAGGCTTGGTGGCAGCCAGCCAGTTTGGCCAGAGTTGGCATGGGCTTCACGACCCTTCCGCTCTAGTGGGAGAGTGTAAAGTTCTGTCAGCTCATCCGTTTGGATAATTAGCCAAAGATATTATTTTTCTGCTCCATCTGCTTGCCTTTTTGCTAATAATGGGAACACTGAATAATGTGCCCACGTCCTTCAGCTCTCTGTCACCACCCCTGAGCACATACATCTCTAGGGAAAGGGCAGGCACTGAGAACACTGAGGATCATCTCCTTTGGGAGGGACAACCACGAAACCCTGACTCTGTCACTACCATCCAGAGACGTGTCAGGGCTCCCTGGTCGTGGACTTGACTGTGGTCAGGGTGGCAGAGACCACTCCACTGGGGAATCCACAGCCGACACCCTTAAGTGCAGATAGCTGGCTGGTAATTGCAGGGCTTGGTGAACAGGAGCTGACCAAAAGGGAATATGTAAGACCACTGACTCAGAGATCAGCTTGAAGAAATTGCCTCTGAACGGTGGGTGGGTTGGAAGTGTGTGTGCTGGTGCTTGGGGGCTCAGCTGTGTCTGACTTTTTGCAGGCCATGGACTGTAATCTTCCAGGCCCCTTTGTCCATGGAATTTTCCAGGCAAAAGTACTGGGGTAGGTTGCCATTTCCTCCTCTAGCGGATCTTCCCAACCTAGGGATCAAACCTGGGTCTGCCTGCATGGGCAGACAGATTCTTTACCACTGCGCCACTTGGGAAGCCCGGGTGGGAAGTATACTCTATTTTTATATTTAAAAAAATCCTATAGCAGCTCTCTATGGATATGAGATTATGAATGTCTCCAGATGGGGACCTGGCCTCCTCCTTTTCTCTGTATGGTAACTCACGATGGCACCCTCGATTGAGTCCAGCTGGCTGGCTGACCGAGAGCAATTCCAACCATTGAAGAACTAACTGAATAGAAGCAGGAAGAACAAATAACTGCATTTTGAAATGAGTGTTACATTATCTTTTCCACTGTAAAGCCCTTCTCACATTTTATTTTTCATGAATCTATGACTTTAATCTCAAAAGGAGAAAATATTTCATATCCACCTAAGCATTCATTCACTCATTGTGTTTTATTGAGTATCTACTATGAGCCAGAGGTCTTGGTGAGGACTGGAGAGGCCTGGTGGACCCATTTCTGCAAGACAACCATTGTATTTTTACAGGGTCAAGAGCTCTAATGTATCACCAAGATAGTTATATTCAAGTTGAAGTTAGTAGTAATTAACATTTTTGCTGCCCGATTCTATGGCATTTAGAAGATTTTATTATAAATAGTATGAGAGGAAGTAGTTATTAAAAAACTAAATTCATTCTACTAATGATGCATATTTTTTTCTGAAAATTCATTCTACTGAAAATACGTGATTTTTTTTTTTTCCTTCAAAGGGCTAAGTAATAGAATGAGGACCAGAATAGACATACTGTTAAATGTTTTTACTTTTTTCTTTCTCCTTTGACATAAGAATGGTGCTACTACTATTTACTTCAAAAAAAAGCAATTACAGTTTTTAAAAAAGATTTTCTTAGGCAATGTTTTCATATCACAATTAGAATAGAGAGATCCTTATACTGCAAAGCAAAGTTGCTCTTGTCTGTAATCGAAATGAAATCAAATATGATAAATGCATTTCAATGTTCAATTTAAATAATGTATTTCCATAATGTTTAATACATTTGAACTACCTGTAGGAAGAACACAATTTGCAGATTTGCATTTTGATTTTTAACTTTTCTAAAACTTTAAATGCCACAGAATAAGTGAATTTTCATTATAGGATAAAACTGATTAGATGCAGCTGTTATATATTTTACAATATATAATCTGCTTGTTGATCAAGTTATCTGGAATTTTTCCTGAACACCTCTTTCTCTCTCTCTCTCTCTCTTTTTTTAAAATAAAACTCCTGACAACGAAGTTGATGCATTATTGAGATAAATTGTATGCCATTTTTAAATAAATTATGTTTTTCTGTGTGAGTGCTAAATTAATGTGACTGCTTTATGCTACAGTTCTGCTCATTGGATAGCAAAGCTGGATTCTACTTTAAAATTCAGTGTTTGTTACAAAGACCACCCATTCCTAAACTTCATTTTGTAAGTTTGTGTATAATGAAGCTTAAAAGCTTAACAAACTGGCCAATGTCACAGATCTATGCCTGAGCTGAGTCTTGCAGGCCTATATTATGGTTTCATCCATTGATACCCTGCTAGCTGATTGATAAACAGCTCCCTGGAGAAAAAATTCAGATAACTTGATCAACAACATTGAAATGTAGCATGTACTAATTTCCAAGGTGTATAGAGCTAACTCTCATCAGGGCTGATTTCAAGACACCAACACGATGTCACTCAGGAGGAGCTACAGAGAGGTGTGGTAGCTCCGTGTTTTACGTCATTTCTAAAACAGGAATTTGTATTCATATTTTTGGTGTGTACAACAAAATACAGATTAAATAAATATAAATAACTCAAAAAGCAGAAATAACAGTAAAGTATATTGACATAATCAGGACCTGATGAGTATTTATTATCTTTGTTTTCAATATAGTTTATTCAACCTTAATATAATTAATAAACAATTTATAAAATTGTATATAATTATATAATTTAATACTAATAGCAGGTTTGTTTAACAACTGGCTCACTAAATCCCTGAATATTTAACAGCTGGCTGTTGCAAGTTGGGACAAGAAGTTTTTAACCCAATACTGGATCACCAAAGAAAGTCATTTTGGTTGATTGAAAGGTTTTCAACGTCTCCTCTCAAAAATTTTTCCTTGTTGTTGTGTATGTACATGTGTATGTAATAGTAATATGTCATGAAATTGTTCTATACTGGTCTCAGATCTGAGACAAGTGATGGCATAAACTGCAAAGACTATTGATGTTAAAATGCATATCATTGCACACAATTCCTGAAAAATCATCAGCTTCTTAACAATATTTTTAGCTCCTGTGCTTAAAAAACTAAATATAATATTCCTTCCTCTTGACTCTGGAAATTTCCAATCCTGCTTACTGCAGATAAACATCTGCTAAGAGTCAACCCTAGATTTTTCATGTGAAACATTTTTGCCAATTAAACATAATACTTGCAACACAGAATTATTGCCCTACTAGCATGTACAAGAAAACTTGATTATGTTTAATAGCAAATCTGTAACCATATTGTCATTGTATTAGCTACGTATTAATGCCGCTTCACGTTATGAGCGGCATTGCTTTTCCAGATTCTATTTTGTTGTGACCATTTTGTGTTGAGTGAAAACATGTATTATATGGGCTGAGGTTTGATTTATGTGGTTGAAAATTCATAGTAGGTAAGCCTTTAATGGTAGAAAGGATTGAATACAAGCTTCTGACACCAAAATGGAAAAAAAAAAAAGTGGAGTGGTGAAAAAAGGCCCTTAGAATGATAGCAACAACAAAGCCACCCATTAAAGACAGGCCTTCAGTACAGGTACATAGAAAGGACTTTTACACAAGGATGTGGCAATAGCGTGAGAGCTGGACAATAAAAATGGCTGAGTGCCGAAGAATTGATGCTTTTTGACTATGGTGCTGGAGAATACTCTTGAAAGTCCCTTGGACTGCAAGGAGATCAAACCAGTCAGTCCCAAAGAATATCAACCCTGAATATGCAATAGAAGGACTGATGCTGAAGCTGAAACTCTAATACTTTGGCCACCTGATATGAACAGCCAACTGATTGGAAACAATCCTGATGCTGGGAAAGACTGAAGGCAGGAGAAGTGGATGACAGAGGATGAGATGGTTGAATGGCATCACCAACTCAACGGACATGAGTTTGGGTAAGTTCTGGGAGTTGGTGAAGGACAGGGAAGCCAGGCGTGCTGCAGTCTATGGGACTGCAGAGTTGGACACAACTCAACAACAACAAGAAGGTACTTCTAGTAACTCATTCTCTGCTTAGCATGGAATGGTTGAGGGGATCACTAGGGAACTATGTGTAAGTATATACCGTGAATCTAGCTGGTCCATGAGCAAAGTACAACAACGTAGAGATAGTTTAATTAGTCATCAAATGGAGGGTTGGGAATTCCCAGGCAGTGCTAATGGTAAAGAAATCTGCCTGCCAGTGCCTGAGATGTGTAAGACTCGGGTTTGATCTGAGTCAGGAAGATCCCCTGGAGAAGGAAATGGCAATCCACTCTAGTATTCTTGCCTGGAAAATTCCATGGACAGAAGAACTTGGCAGACTATAGTCCATGAGGTTGCAAACAGCTGGACACGACTGAACAACTGAGCACACAGATAGGGGGTTACTTGGAGACAAGGATATCAACCATTCTTGAAACTCTGGTAGCAAACATACTAAACCTTTTAGAATCTGCCATAATTCTCCAACTCTGATTTCACTATATGGCTACTGGGATGAAGATTACTATCTGGGGAGGCACTCCTAATAGGCCAGATGGTAAAATGAAACTGCATGCCCCTGACTATGTGTGTGTGTGTGCATGTGTGCTCATTCGGGTCCGACTCTTTAGCACTATGAAAAGGCAGATTGACAGCTCTCTCGGGGTCTCACAGGATTCTGCAAGGCCTGGAAAATCTAACAGCTGCACTTGGTGTGCTATCAAGCTTAAATTCCAAATGTGAGAGATTTCTTTGTTTTGGCCTTGAAAGTGTATTCTAATAATGATGCAGTAGAGAGGGGCAGAAAAGGAAAAGAGAAAGCTACATTAGTTATTCTTAACTAAGAGTAGAGTGGAACTTTCCCTCCAAACCAGACAGTTATAGCAAAGAGAGCAAATCTCTTAACCCCTCAGCCTATGTGGATGCTGGGTAGAAATGTGACGAATGGTCCAGCAAAAACAATGCATTTTAAGTGGATCCGGGGATTGTCAGTCACTCAGTCATGTCCAACTCTTTGAGACCCCATGGACTGAAGCACACGAGGTTTCCCCATCCTTCACCATTCCCCAGAGTTTCTCAAACTCACGTCCATTGAGTTAGGGATGCCATCCAACCATCTCATCCTCTGTCTTCCCTTCTCCTCCCACCTTCAATCTTTCCCAGCATCAGGGTCTTTTCCAGTGAGTCAGCTACTCACATCAGGTGGCCAAAGTATTGGAGCTTCACCTTCAGCATTAGTCCTTCCAATGAATATTCAGGGCTGATTTCCTTCAAGATTGACTGGTTTGATCTCCTTGCTGGTCAAATGATTCTCAAGAGTCTTCTCAGCACCGCAGTTCAAAAGCCTCAGTTCTTTGGTGCTCAGCCTTCTTTGTGGTTCAACTCTCACATCCATACATGACTACTGGAAAAACCATAGCTTGGACTAGACAGAACTCTGTCAGCAAAGTTATGTCTCTGCTTTTTACTATGTTACCTAGGTTTGTTATAGCTTTTCTTCCAAGGAGCAGGCATATTTTAATTTTATGGCTGCAGTCACCATCTGCAGTGACTTTCGAGCCCAAGAAAATAAAGTCTGTCACTGTTTCAATTTTTTCCCCATCTATTTGCCATGAAGTCATGGACCTGGATGCCATGATCTTTGTGTTTTGAACATTGAGTTTTAAGCCAGCTTTTTCACTACAGCGGTAGATAATGATCATATGGAATAAGGACTCACAATGTAGACTTTTACAAAGGGCTGGTCCTTTTTACAGGCATTGATTAATTTGGTATTGCCAAAGAGATTTTATTTAAATTTGTTCAGAGGAGTTTTTTGTGTGTCTCCCAAAGTATTCAGATGGTAAAATGCATCTAGAAACTTTCTGACTTAAGTATCAATTAACACAAACAGTGCACACTTAATATTATGAAATGTAATGGATGATTTACATCCTTTGCAGAACAGATTCATAAAAAATAAAAAGGAAAATTATACTAAATGTCCACGAGGTGGCGAGTTTGCTATATAGTGTTCAGAGCACCTAGTTAAGGTGACGCTGTTTCATCTCACACATCAAGGAGATCCTATCAGATTGTTTTGGGGCCAAACAGATGTCTGAAGTAGATTTTAGAAGCCAGATAAGAGTTTCCAATTATTAGAGAGTAACTTGCTTTGTGAATTAAATGTCTTCCCTAAGCACTAAGCTGCATGAAGGGACTGCTTATTAGATCCTATGTGTTTTAATACCATTGGTCACTGCTAAGATGCTTTTGTATCTGAATTCTCTGTTCCAGTTACTCTCCTAATACCATGAAATCGAGAGTTAAGAACACCTTCCTGGGCTGCAGTCTCTTTCCTGCAATTTTCTATGTGATAAGCATTGTTAATCAACCAAATAGACCTGAGATCCTCTTCCTCCAGCACTTTACAAGTCTTTGTTCTCTCTTTATAGCCTTCTTCTGTGAAGGACCACAATTTAAACACTACCCACTGAGGATTAATAATTGCAGGGTTGGAAGAGAAGATGAAATGATCTGGGGAAGTGCAATAGCCAAGGTTACTCTACAGTGAGGCTTCTCTCTCAGAAAACCTCTCATTTATGAACCCTTTCTTGTGAAGGGAGAGTAATTTGCATTGTTGATAAGCCAATTCAGATCGATCTTTAGACTTTCTAAAGTGCATTTTCTTCTACTTTGACTGGCCTAACAAAAGTTGTTTTCTTCCCATCATACAATGATCTCTAATAATGAATCTTATATCCTTTATTTTTTACGTCTGATTTATTATTTTTTAATTATAGAAAAATACACAAATATCATAATTCTCATCTAACAGTGCTGAACTCTTTTTTCAAATGTTTCGGCTGTACTGTTGATCTTGATTCAAGTTATTCGTATCTCCCTTTCTAAAGTTCATTAGGATTTTGCGTATTTGTGATTTCTGATACAATCTTTAATTTGTATCAAGCATTACATAAAAGTCAAAACATGAAAAGAAAGATCATTTGGAAAATCAAGGTAGAAAAATAGCCACAATCTTATGTAAGTCAATTATGAACTTAAATTTATGTCTGCATAAATTTCATGAAACATGAATAGATAAAAATAATTTTTAGTCTTAAATCAGTTCTTCTAAATGTCAATTCTTCCTTGTAATTGGCTCTTATTTACTGGCCTTTTCTTCTCTGATAATATTTCCACTTTACAAGGCTAGTGATGGATTCTTTCAGTTTGAAAGTAATGTGATAATCTACATTAATTTATTAATAGCTCATAATCTCATATTATTGCCCTTAATAATATTTACTTAAGAATAAAGAAAACACCTTAGTCCCCTAAATTATTTTTCAATCATTGCATCTCTGACAGCAATTAGAATATTCTTTCACATTGCAGCTTCATCAGTCTTGCCATTTCAGCAAGTCAAGATACAAACTCTTTTAGTGATAGATTTTCCCCATGGTAGAAGGCTTCCCCGGTGGCTCAGTAGTAAAGAATCTGCCTGCAAAGCAGAAGACCTGGGTTCGAGCCCTGGGTTGGGAAGATCCCCTGGAGAAGGGCATGGCCACTCAGTTTCTTGCCTGCAGAATCCCATGGACAGAGAAGCCTGGTGGGCTACGGTGCATGGGGTTCCAAAGAGTCGGTCATGACTGAAGCAACAGCACGGATGCACAGGAGGCTTAGACCAGTGTGATAAAATTGATCAGGTAGAATCTTTGTGCCATTATTTATTAGCTGAGTGATTTTGTACAAGATCCTTAATCTCTCTGAACCTCTGCTTCCTACTCTATTAAAACACAGGTGACGAAGGGGGAGATAATAATGACTAATACATAGGATTGTGTACAATGCATATGATGGGGTTTGAAATGAGATAATACTTACATTTAATACTTTGTTTGGTAGAGAATAAGTCCAATAGTTGCATAACTTATTTTTCCTTTGGTGATGGAAGATGGCTCAGATGAAATGCTAAGAGGCAGGTTTATTATCATTGTGATTTAAAAAACATATATTTATTCATTTATTTATTTGGTTGTGCTTGGTCTTATTTGCTGCATGTGAGCTCTTAGTTGTGGCATATGGGATCTATTAACAATTCCCTGATCAGGGATGGAACCCAGACCCCCCTGGATTAGGAGCTCATAGTCTTAGCCACTGTACCACCAGGGAAGTCCCAACCATTGTAATTTGTTTACCAAATTTTCAAGGATAATACATTTAAAACACTTCCAAACCTGTATTTTTAAAATTACTTATCTTGCAATGTACACAGTTTTTGTGATATTTTCATCTCAGCTGAGCAGAGAGTCTTGTCATCAAGCCATTGGATAATTAAAGACTGCCCTTAGGCCTCATTTAGAGATATTCATTTTCCCAATATTCCCCACCACATCCCTGTATAGTCATTTAAGACTTCTCTAAATATATCAAAAGCAATAGGAAGAAAGTCTAATTTAAATAGTAACTAAATATATTTGAAGAAATATATAATTTAACATTATATTTGAAAAACAAAAAATGTTTTCATTATTGTGTATGATAAACTAATTCTCTATGTTTTTTAAGAAGTTATAATCTAGTAGCATTGAATATGTTATTGAAAATAAACTTTGTTTTAATAATAGATATTGTAAAAACTTTATTATTTTTAAGTAATATTTATTAGAAAGTAAACACACATCTAAAAATACATTCTGGAGACAAATAAATTATAGGCAATAAAGTCATTATGAAATGCATTGTATAAATAAGTGTGCTGAATGATTATAAATTTTAAAATACTTGAGATTTATTTGGATTTGCCTTCCTGGACTTAGCAACAGTTTGCTTAATGAATGCTACTTAAACAACATGTCATGTTTTGATTTTAAAGTTTTTTCAGCGATATTTTCATACTTTAATAATATTTCACTTTTGAAAAAGACCACAAATTATTATGGAAATAATTTGCAAAAAATATGTTGTTCAAATATCCATACAAATATAATGACTTCTTGAACTTTGTATTTTTATTGACATTTTTATAGAAAAATTTGTGATTATTACAAAGAAACATTATCTGGTATACATGTTCAGAATTAAAAATAAAAAACTTCAACTTACATATCTGATCCATCTCTCTCTACTTTATTTCCTAGGCTCTATTTAAACATTTGCCTCTCTCTGTTTCTCCCTAGGGACAAGAGTATCCTGTTATGTGATCTCCATGACAAATTACATGCATCTGCTGTAATCCAGACGCATAGCCATCGGATTCCAGCAAAATGCAATCCAAACAAAATGCTGATGGCTGTAATAAAAAACTTTGGCCTTTAAGAAATGCACCCATATACACACATAGTACAATGTGAAATGATGTGGGATGATTCTCGAACTGTGATGATTGTTCCATGTGAAAAGATAAGAAGCAAAAACCAGTGTGCTAGCAGAAAAAAGTGAAGGTGAGCCCGAAGTCCAAAAAGAAAAACTTTTATAGTCTTATTTCCAGGCTTCCTGAAGCTTGTATAGTCCCTTTCCCTTTGATTCCATGAGTGTTCAGTATATTCCAATAGCAAATTTCTCTATTTTTGCTTTAGCTAAATCAAAGTGGGTTTCTTGTATATGTACATAAGCAAATAATATTTCTTAGGAGTACATTGTGGCATTGGAAGTGCATAACATCCCTAAAATAAACTATATAAAAGCATGTTTTACTAAGCTCATCACACATGAAACTCCTTTAAAAATGATGCTACAATATGACTAAAGTACTGAAAATAAATTTTCTTAGATATCAAAACTGTACAGATATGACATTTCCGCCCCCCCGAGTAATTATGTACCACAAAATGGTAAAGTACAAATCATTGTTGAAGGAATTGTTTAATGAATATAATCAAATTAACCCAAGAATATCATTTGTTTCAGATTTTTCTGTGTAATTAGGTACTCATTTTATATAAACAGGGACTAGCTTTTCTTAAATTTGTATTAGAAAAAAAGACTTATGAAAGGCTAATGCTTAATGTACCCTCTTAAATGATGGATGATTTTATTGATCACGCTGAATATTGAGATCCATATACATTAATTATTATAGAATAGGAACTAAAAACAGAATTAAATAATCAACATTAAATAATATTTTACATGCTTCCTGGATCAGAGAGAGAAATTCATTTTTACCTAGTAGATGTAGCCAATATTTTTGGCAACAAAGTAGAAGAATCATAAAAACAAAGAGGGAAACTAAACCCCGAAGAAATTTTGGATATATTGCAGATAAGAAAAAAATTGTAGAACATGAGGACAGAGTACACCAAAGAAGTCAGTAATAGTACAATATCTTTTTCTACAAGGTTTGTGTTTTCTCAGTCACACCAAGTTCACAAATTTGGGAAGTGGACTTCACTTTTTAAGACTTCTGCAGCTAACATTTCAGCATTTACTTACCAAATTCCATTTCGAGACAATTTTCTTCTGTGGTTAAGCTGTGACTTTGAAAAATATGCTGTTACACAAGTAAATTTGAACAAATAAGAAAATATGTTAATTTTGAATGGCTGAAGATGTGGCTTAAGCTTAAGAAATCGCCATTTCTTATTGGTATATGTATGATAATAACATTATGCATGACTATGGACTAGATCTGAAAGTCAATTTGAAAAAACAAACATGTTTAAGAAGTAGAAGCAGCAGTGATTTTCAAAACTCCTTTCAAAGTTTATTTTAACTTTATAGATATGTCACATGTATCTTTTAACAACAAACATTTTAGTTGAAATTATGGATAAATTTTTATGTTCAATTATTCTTCTAAAGAGCTTCATCCTGTTACTTGAAAATCTATTATTACAAAGCCAACACAAAGTTCTCCCATTCAGAATAGACAGTGACTTTTATATATAAGTGATTGTGTCCTTGTATAGCATTATTTTCACAGAATCTAGATTATTTTATAAAGAACAAATATGAACTTGCTTATAGGTTATTCAGAGCTATGAGGTTCAGTTCAGTTCAGTTCAGTCGCTCAGTCGTGTCCAACTCTTTGCGACCCCATGAGTTGCAGCACGCCAGGCCTCCCTGTCCATCACCAGAGTTGACTCCTGTCATCCCGGAGTTCATTCAGACTATTTTCACAGAATCTAGATTATTTTATAAAGAACAAATATGAACTTGCTTATAGGTTATTCAGAGCTATGAGGTTAGCCTATATTTATTTAAATGTGTACCATTCTTTTCTTAAAGTTCTAGCAAAATCCTTTAGAAGCTTGAAACATTTCTCTGAAAAAAGCCAGAGAAGCTACAGCTGGTATAAATGATTACTAGTGGCTGACATAAATGCATTATTAATTCAGTGGATTGTACTTTTCAATATTAATTACCCATGGCATGGGTTTTCAGATCCAGTCTTATTAATCACAGGCCCTGAGCCAGTATGTTAATTTGAAGACTATGTAAGAATTAGTACATATTTGTTCCTTGGTAATACAGTGATAAAACTGTGAACTAGAATATATCATTGTAGATTTATATTATTCCCTTTGTGTATGGTTTCATGTCTACATTTCTGAGTCCCATTTCTTTCATTTATAAAAATGGTCATTGTTTTTGTTTGTTCATTTGTTTGTTTTTGATTTACACCTAACAGGAATTATTACCAAACCAAACTTGGATTGACTCACCCAACAGGCAGGGAATCTGAGCCACTGACACCAGGTTGTGGTGAAGGAAATTACAGCCTTCATTGCAAGGTGGCCAGCATGGTGCCAAGCAAAGAGAATGGGCAGCTCATGCTCAAAATTACCTAATTCCCCTATGGCTTTGAAGGAAGGGCTTTCAGAGGCAACATGAGGAATGAGGTTTGCAAGGTTGTGATTGGTTGGTGGTGGGGTAGCAGGGTAATGTTTGGGGAATGTCAATTATCAGTTCCCTGGCTTCAGAGAGTCTGAGGACTAAGAGCTAGTGATCAGCACACAGTTAACTTCTTTCATCTGGTGGGGTTTTAATGTATGCAAAACAATTCAAGGAAATGGCTCAGAATATTACCTATAGCCCTTGAGGAAGAACTAAAGGCGCTTGACTTTACTGGTAGCAAAACTATTCTTATTTTGTCTGACTGTATTCCTTTGTGTCTGCATTTCTCTGATTAAGTTTGCTCTTTGGAAGTCTGGGAAGGCCTAGGAGGCTAAAGGTTTCTTATTAATATAAACAAGAGGTGGAGGACACTGAGAGGTCTGTCCCTGGGAAGGCAGGGTTCTGTTGGGTTTCAGGATTAGAAGGCCCATGGCACTAATTCCCTGTACTGCTTGCTAATGCTTTAATTTTCTGATCCCCTAAGAATTTCTTCTTGAAAATTTAGGCTTAAATAATGGCTTTGACAATTTAGCTCTCTCTTTGATGTCTAAATCTTAATTTTTCCAATGATTGATAATTCAAAAATGATCAAGACCCTTTGTCAGCTCTCTTTGTTTATACTTCCAATCCTCCCATTTTTTTTTTCTTTTTCTTTTATTTTCCCTCATTATATTAGAATCAGTTTTGGAAGAGGAACCAAGTAAACCTTTGTTGGATCTTCCCTGGTGGCTCAGATAGTAAAGAATCTGTTGGCAATGCAGGAGACCTGGCTTCAGTCCCTGGGTCGGGAAGATGCTCTGGAGAAGGGAATGGCTACTCACTCCAGTATTCTTGCCTGGATAATTCCATGGACAGACGCAGGCTATAATCCACAGGGTCACAAAGAGTCAGACACAACTGAGCAACTAATACACTTTCAAACTTCTGTTACGTCCTGGCCTCAGTGACTTTGTAGAAATTATTTAGCATTTGTAAGCTTCAAATTATCCATTGATAAAATATGGTATATAGCCTAATCCCACAGAATTGTTGTACCAAATAGATACATGAAGATACACAATTCTTTTCATAAGTGACTCAGCAATTTTTGTTTTCTTTCTTATGAGGCTATTGCCATCGCTGGCATTTGATAAATACATCACCGAAAGACGGCTAGTTGTTACTCACATGCTTTCTCACTAAAACACATCTTAGCAAAGACCCTAGTTTTAGTTTATCTTAATAATGTTTCTACTTCTTCCTGTTATAGATAATCATTTAATCTACATACGACCACAACAAATCCTCAAGCTTTTGTGCTCTAAATTTTGGTCTCCCCCACTTAATTCTCCACATATTAGCTGAGGTGAATATAAATGTATGATATAATCATGTGTATAATTATATAAACAGAATCACAATAATAGTTTAACAGGTTTTTATTATTCATACATGATAAGATATATGCATATTAAAAATCTATTAAGCCATCTATTTAAATAATTACAAAATTTCTAGTCAGCATTTTTTAAAAACTTAACAAAATAAATGAAATCACTGGGGAAAAAATCTTTTAAGAATAATTAATATCCCTTAACGTCTACTGTTCTCTTTAAAATAAATGAGGAAAAGATGAACAATGCAATAGCTAAATGGAAAAAAAAATGAACACAGCAAGATGTATGTGGTCAATGACATTATCACACAATATTTATTCTAGTCACAATTTAATAAAATTTAAATTAGAAAGGAATAAATTAAAAAAAAATTTTACCTGTGAATTTGTGTGCTGCACTCAGTTGTGTTCAACTCTCTGCAATCACATGGACTGTAGCCCAGGCTCCTCTCTGTCCACGGAATTTTCCAGGTAAGAATACTGGAGTGGGTTGCCATTTTGAGGGGATCTTCCTGACCCAGAGATCAAACCTGCATTTTACGTCTCCTGCATTGGTAGGAAGATTGTTTATCACTGCACCAACTGGGAATCCCAACACAATTTTACTAAAAATTAAGTGTTAGCAATCCCCGAATATGCTGAGGACATGGAGTGTGCTGTCATAAACCTTAAAGTCTGCATTCTTTGGCTTGGTTTATAAGTCCCTCTGCCCTGGACCCTTCCTGTCCCATCAGTGTGTTTCCAGTATTCTCTGTCATACACCAATCACAGGAACTTTATTGCTTTTACCTAAGAAGATACAGTATCACCAATCTTCAGACAGGTTTTTTTTTTTCTTTTTCTCCTACAAAAAAACATGTTTTCTCTTTAAATTCAGTTTGTTAATACATCCTTCCTTTATGTTTCATTGATTCAATCTTTCACTTGGAAGAGCCCACTGTATTCCATAAACCCTGGTTGGATGGCCTTGCCGCATCTTTCCATAGTACTTCTCACCTCTCACTCATATGCTGTAATGTTCAAATTTAATTGCTTGTTCAATTTTAACCAACCCTGATAGACCTCTTGATGAAAGTGAATGAGGAGAGTGAAAAAGTTGGCTTAAAGCTCAACATTCAGAAAACGAAGATCATGGCATCTGGTCCATCAATTGATGGCAAATAGATGGGGAAACAATGGAATCAGTGATAGACTTTATTTTCTTGGGCTCCAAAATCACTGCAGCCATGAAATTAAAAGACGCTTACTCCTTGGCAGAAAAGCTATGACCAACCTAGGCAGCATATTAAAAAGCAGAGACATTACTTTGCCAACAAAGGTCCGCCTAGTCAAGGCTATGGTTTTTCCAGTAGTCCTGTATGTATGTGAGAGTTGGACTATAAAGAAAGCTAAGAGCCGAAGAACTGATGCTTTTGAACTGTGGTGTTGGAAAAGACTCTTGACAGCAAAGAGAAGACCCTTGGATAGCAAAGAGATCCAACCAGTCCATCCTAAAGGAAATCAGTGCTGAATATTCATTGGAAGGACTGATGATGAAGCTGAAACTCCAACACTTTGGCCACCTCTTTTCAAAAGAGCTGACTCATTTGAAAAGAACCTGATGCTGGGAAAGACTGAAGGCAGGAGGAGAAGGGAAAGTCAGAGAATGAGATGGTTGGATGGCATCACCAACTCAATGGACATGAGTTTGAGTAAACTCCAGGAGTTGCTGATTGTCAGGGAGGACTGGCGTGCTGCAGTCTATGGGGTTACAGAGAGTTGGACATGACTGAATGACTGAACTAAACTGAACTGAGACCATAGGCTTTCTTGAGCACTTTCTTATCCCTACCATCTAAAAAAAAAAATGCCTTAAATATAGTGGGTTCTCAATAAATAAATAATTTGTTAACTGCTAATATTTCAATGTTTTCATGAATGTATGTTTGCACTGAGTCACGTTAGTTGTTTCCAACTCGTTGTGACCCTATGGACTGTAGTAGCCCTCCAGCCTTCTCTGTCCATGAGATACTCCAGGCAAGAATATTGGAGTGGGTTGCCATGACTTCTTCCAGGGGATCTTCCTGACCCAGGGACAGAACTCGCATCTCTCATGTCTCCTGCATTGACAGGCAGGTTCTTTACCATTAGCGCCACCTGGGAAGCCCAAAAGTAAAGAAATATTAGCTTATTTGTAGACCAATAGACTTCTCACACATACCCTAAATGTTACAGAGAATCAAATCATTCATCCCATGCATATAATTTGTTCTAAAATTGCAGTGCTCTTTACTAAAGTAATAATATAAATATTTAATCAACCTATTTTACTGTTAAAATGAAGACATCAGCAAGATTGAAATGCATGTCTTAGATATGTGAAGCCACCAACTTCTGGTGTTTAAAGCATCATATTAACATAAACTTAGGAACCAGTTTAATTTTTCTCAGAGCATATGAATCGGGTCTGCTATGAGCAGAGAGAACAGGATGTGTCTGTATTAAATAAGATTTTAGTAGGTACCAGTAACAGAGTCGGAGAAGGCAATGGCAACCCACTCCAGTACTCTTGCCTGGAAAATCCCATGGACGGAGGAGCCTGGTAGGCTGCAGTCCATGGGGTCGCTAGGAGTTGGACAGGGCTAAGCGACTTCCTTTTCACTTTTCACTTTCATGCATTGGAGAAGGAAATGGCAACCCACTCCAGTGTTCTTGCCTGGAGAATTGCAGGGATGGGGGAGCCTGGTGGGCTGCCGTCTATGCGGTCGCACAGAGTTGGACAGGACTGAAGTGACTTAGCAGCAGCAGCAGCAGCAGTAACAAAGTAAGAGAGGGACAGAAAGATGGGCTCCCCACGTGGCCCTAGTGGTAAAGAGAGTGAAAGTGAAAGTCGCTCGGTCATACCGGACTCTTAGTGACCTCATGGACTAAACAGTCCATGGAATTCTCCAGGTCAGGATACTGGAGTGGGTAACCTTTCCCTTCTCTAGGGGATCTTCCCAACTTAGGGATGGAACTCAACTCTCCTTCATTGCAGGCAGATTCTTTACCAGGTGAGCCACAAAGGAAGCCCATGTGGTAAAGAACCCGCCGGCTAATGCAGGAGATATAAGCAACACAGGTTCCATCGCTGGGTTGGGAAGATCCCCTGGGGGAGGAAAAGGCAACCCACTCCAATATTCTTGCCTGGAGAATCCCATGGGCAGAGGAGCCTGGCAGGCTATGTAGTCCATAAGATCACGAAGACTCGGACATGACTGAAGCAACTGAGCGCTTATGCAGGAAAGGAAAGAAAAGGGAGGAAGGCAGTTGGTACATACTGAGTCTGTCTTGAATGAGGAAGTTAGATTCAGGAGTTCTTGTTCAATAACAAAGAGCTATCCAAATTATAAAATTACTAGGAAAAATACAAGTTCCCTAGCACTAACAAGAACCAGGGCTCTTTAAATTGTGCCACACAATAATACATTTCTTTGGGACTTCGTGGGTTTTCTGATATAAAAGTATTAAATTAGAAGCTGGGTGACATTTGTTGGTGTTATTAGGAAAAGAACTGTTGCCGTAGATGAGAAGTTAGACTCTAGTCCCTCAAATCTCTCAAATCCTCAGAGTAATGAGTCCAGGGCGAGGTGTAGGCACTCTACCCAGTTTGCTGTGATCACGAAACTTATACAAGCAGAATTCCATCTCAGGCTCATAAAAGTTTTAGTTGCCTTGTAATGAAGATCTAGCTGACAGGATGAACTATATACTCAGTGCCCAAAATGACAACTGACCGGAGGATGAGCGATCACAGACCAAAGTCTCTTTCATTTCCTATAAAAACACAAACTGGAATATTTTATACCTCCTGATGTATGTTTACAAGGAAAGATGTTTTGAACCAGTATGAATCCATCGTATGCAATCTTCATTAGAAATAATGTTTATCTGCACTTTAATCTTATTTTAAAATTTAATAACAAAGATATACATTTAAGATCTTTTGTAGTTAGAAGTTAAAGCATTATAGAGTAATCAGCCATAATAAATATTGAAGAGTACCAGTGGAATTAGAATCGCTACCAGATTCCATAAACTATTTCATTGTGTTTACTACTGCAGGCACGTGAAGTTGGTGGGTGGATTTTTCACTGAATGTAGAGGGGTCATTCAAGATAATCTCCTATGAAATATAGACTGTGTGCCATGTGCTAAATTCACTTCTGAGGATCCTGGAGTCCTCCTCAGCAGCAGTTCAAGTAGAGAAACAGAAGACTGTCCATTTAGTCGCCCGTCAGGAGAGAAATTCATGTATGAACGTATTATAGAAAATAACCATTGTTTTAAATAGAAACTTCAAATAATACTACAAAGGCAGGTGTTCTCAATTGCGAACAATGTTTTGCCATTGAGGTGTTTTTCAATGACAATTTTTATGCATCAGGCACAGCTTGGTGATGGGGAGAAGGGAATAGCCATATAGGGATTTTTAAATTTAAAATTGGTGAATGATTTGAAACAATAAGGATGAGATTATTTAGCAGTGAGTAAATTGAGTTCACTTTTCAATGAACCATTCAAAGGCAAAGAATCCATTGCTGTGACCAGAATTGGCAATGTCCCTGTCATTTGTGTGTGTGTTTACTCTGTAGGATATTTGGAAGTACATGTGTTTTTGTATTGCTAGAATGCAATTTTGTTCTCATAGAAAGGTTAGTTCTTTAATCATCAGGGAAAACTTTTATTAAAGAATTTTTTACTTGAAATATGGTTGATATACAAAGTTACTTTAGTTTCAAGTACACAACACAGTGATTTTATATTTGTATAGATTATACTCTATTTAAGTTATTATGGTCTTCCCTGGTGTCTCAGATGGTAAAGAATCTGCCTGCAATGCAGGAGACCTGGGTATGATCCCTGAGTCAGGAAGATTCCCTGGAGAAGAGAAAGGCAACCCACTCTAGTATCCTTGCCTGGAAAATCCCATGGGCAGAGGAGATTGGTGGGCAACAGTCCATGGGGTCACAAAGAGTAGACATGACTGAGCAGCTAACACGTTCAAAGTTGTAATGAAATATTGGTTATATGTCCCATGCTGTGCATTACATCCCTAAATCTTGTTTATTTCATACCTGAGAATTTGTACCTCACTTTCCTTCCCCTATCTTGCCCCGCCCCACCCTCTTCTCAGTGGAAACCCCATTTGTTCTCTATATCTATGAATGAATCTGTCTCTGGTTTCTTATATTCATCTTTTATTTTTTAAGAGTCCACATATAAGTTAAAACATACAGTGTTTGTCTTTCTCCATCTGACTTACTTCTTTCACTAAGCAGGTTGCTCTCCACTTGCATCCATATTGTTGCAAATTACAAAATTCCATTCTTTTTATGACTAATATTCCGTCATCTTTCTATCTTTTTATCTACCTACCACATCTTCTTTAACCATTCATCTGTTGATGGACGTTTAGGTTGCTGCCATATACGGCTAGTGCAAAAAGGTGGCTATGAATGTTGAGGTACATATATCATTTTGAATTAGTGTTTTTATTTCCTTAAGATATAAACTCAGAATTGATCATGAAACTTTTAAAAGTTGTACCTTCAAGAACTACTTGTATTAGGACAATCTAATTTATATGAAGTTATTATCTATAAAAATCTTTTGGTGTCAGCATTACAGATTGATAACGAGTTACTTCTGGAAGTCATCAAAAGGCTTTATAGATGCAGGTCTTGACAATTAGTTTTAAGGTAATAACTTGGTTGCTCATCAAGTGAGTTAGTCCAATTTAAGAGGCTTATACTCATAGATAATAGGTTTTAGTACTGCCAAGTATTAAATGGTACATTCTTGATAAACGTACACAGAGGAAATGTCAGCCAAATGAATTTCCTTTGAGAAGATGGACTGTTTCATGAACTCTTCACTTGTGTATACCTAGGTGATGATGGGAAAGCAGGACTGTTAGGATGTTTCTCCAGTACTTCCCCTCTTACCAACATGCTCTCTCTATCCAAGTCCCTCCTAATTTCTATGACTAAATCATAGAAATGATTAAACAGGTTAAATCGCCAGAGCAGATTCACAGGAATCAAGCTATTACCTGGTACCAATCTTCACTAATGATTCAGATTCCAGAAAACAGAAGGTGCAGATAAAAAAACAAAAACAAAAACCTTTTCCAGAAAAAGACTGAAACCATCAGACAATATCAAAAGTGTCCTCTTTCTTCTCTTTTAGGACATCTTTTTAGAAAAATTATTTTATTTATTTATTTCTGGACTGCAAGGAGATCCAACCAGTCAATCCTAAAGGAAATCAGTCCTGAATATTCATTGGAAGGACTGATGATGAACCTGAAACTCTAATACTTTGGCCACCTGATGCAACGAGCTGACTCATTTGAAAAGACCCTGATGCTGGGAAAGATTGAAGGCAGGAGGAGAAGGGGATGACGGAGGATGAGATGGTTGGATGGCACCACTGACTCAATGGACATGAGTTTGAGTAAACCCCGGGAGCTGGTGATGGAGAGGGAGGCCTGGTGTGCTGTACTCCATGGAGTTGCAAAGAGTCAGACACGACTGAGCTACTGAACTGAACTGTGCTGGGTCTTTGCCACATGGGCTTTTCTCTAGTTGCCACCAGTCAGGGCTACTTGTTAGTTGCGGTACACAGGCTTCTCACTGTGGTGGCTTCTCTTGCTGCAGAGCAGAAGCTCTAGGGTGCCTAGGCTTCAGCAGTGTGGCACGTGGGCTCAGTATTTCCAGCTCCTGGGCTCTAGAGCACAGGCTCAATAGTTGTGGTCCCTGCACAGATTTAGTTACTCTGTAGCAGGTGGGTTCCTTCCTGATTAGGGATCAAACCCCTGTCCCCTGCACTGGCAGGCAGATTCTATACCATTGGGCTACTAGGAAGCCCCTTGTGCAGTGCTTAGTTGCTCAGCCATGTCAGACTCTTTGAGACCCCACGGACTGTAGCCCACCAGGCTCCTCTGTCTATGGGGATTCTCCAAGCAAGCATACTGGAGTGGGTTACCACGCCCTCCTCCAGGAGATCTTCCTAACCTGGGGATTGAGCCCAGGTCTCCAGCATTGCAGGAGGATTCTTTACCATCTGAGCCACTAAGCAAGCCTTAGGGAAGCCCCTTAGGACATCTTTATTCACAAAGAGACCCACTTCAATTTTGGGGGAAATCTCTTTTGTATACACTGTTAATTAATTACATTACTTATTAGCCCAAATTCTCCAGGTAGCAGTGCAGCTCGAATCAACAATGCTAGGTTAATTCACAATATTGCAATTTATATGGTTTAATTATATACTGATATTGCCATTTAACAGATGGGACTTCCTTTTTCTGTGTAAATACCATTTCATGTTCATGAGGGAGACTGAGTCAAGGTCAATAGTATATTTACAAGGAGATCTGAGTGAAGCTGTTCATTTGAGAGTGGGGAGTTCAGTGAGGCCTGAACTCTCTCAATATGAAAGTAACTATTCCCAGGCCCTTCCCTTTTTAAGTTTCGGCACAGTTATTTTTCTTCTGTTGATGCATCTGTTTTCCTGTGAATTCCCACAAGGATAACAGCATTGTGCCATTTTTGGGGAAATATTGTTCTTCTAGGAATGAATCGGGCTTCCAAGGTGGCACAGTGGTAAAGAATCAACCTGCCAATGCAGGAGACACAGGAAACTTGGGTTCAATCCCTGGGTTGGGAAGATCCTCTGATAGGAAATGACAACCCACTCCAATATTCTTGCCTGGAAAATCTCATAGACAGAAGAGCGTGGCGGGAACAGTCCATGGGGTTGCAAAGATTTGGACACACACACACATAGGAGTTGATATGAGTTTTATCAAAATTCTTGAAAACTTTTCAAACTGTAAAAATCTTTTAAAAAATATAGTGGAATGGACATGATATTAACTCGCAGCTGAACCTGAATGTGATTTTAAATTTCACAGTCTACTTGCTTTACAGCAGCAGGAACATTATTGAAATTTTCTGAGAAGTGGTTTCCTTATGTGATGAAAAATCAAAATGGTGACGGAATTTAGTGTTCTTGTAGGAGATAAGGGTTCGATCCCTGATATATAGGTATACAGAAAGTGCTAAGAAAGTGCTCAGCATGTAGCAGGGGCTCAAAAAAAAAAAAAAAACCCACTTATTTTCTTTGCCTTTTTGTAAAATCAATCTGTTCTCGAATTTTTCCTCTCATATCAATAATGTTCGTTTCCCTCATTCTTAGCTGTATGACTACTTCTTGTCCATTTCCTTAGCTAATGTTCTTTTCCTTTTCCATTACCATAAACCTGGACATTCGCTTTTCAAATTTCACTTCTAACACTTTTTCATTCTACATTCCTAGTTTTAGACTCCTGAATATATGGTAAATGTTTTATTTTGAAACCACATACATAATTTGAAGCATCACTTTTATTTATAAGGCTAAAATCACATCTAGTTAAAAACATTTTAAATTAATAATCATAGTCATAATAATATAATAATAATCATCTCTATATCAGACATCTCTGACCATACTCTCAACTTCCATCCTGATGGTGAGAGATTTACATTGCTAATGTTAATGACTTTATCATTTGAAAAATTTATACAGTTTTCAAAGACCAATTCAGACACTTCTCATGGAATTTCAGTTCCTCACTCTTTTTTTGTTCAAAAATATTTATTGAGTATACGCTATAGGAATAGTGCCAGTCATTCAATCATGTCCAACACTTTGTGACCCATGGACTGTAGCCCACCAGGCTCCTTTATCCATGGGAATCTCCAGGCCAGAATACTGGAGTGGGTAGCCATTTCCTTCTCCAGGTAATTTTCTGGACTCAGGGGTTAAACCTGGGTCTTCTGCATTGCAGGCAGATTCTTCACCATCTGAACCTGGCAGGCTACAGTCCATAGGTTGCAAAGAGTTGGACAGGACTGAGCAACTATCACTATTACTATATGTCTAGTACCATGTTAGATTTTCTTTGTAGTGGTAAACAAAACCATCATTTTCCTACACTCAAGGATCACATACATTAAAGTGATAAAAAGACATTGGTTAAACAGTTACCCCAAATGTAACTGCAGTTGTAATATATAATACAAAGGTAAGAATGAAATGTTAGAGTTCATACAGCAAGGGAAGACTTCATTGGTCACTTTGAGGAAATGAACTTCAAGTCGAGATGAAAAAATGAGATCAAATTAATCAGGATATGGTGAGTTAGTGAGAGGAGGGGGACCAGGAAAATACTCCCAGATTCCTAGGTAAAGCTTTTTTAAAATTTATTTTAATTTTAATTTAAGGATAATTACAATATTGCAATGGATTTGCCATACAACAGGAATCAGCCATAGGTATATGTATGTCTCCTCCCTGTTGAATCTCCCACAAGCCTCCTGCCCCATCCCACCTGTGGAGAAATTAACACAGTGGCCTCAATCAGGTCCTCTTGCCCCATGTTCTCACGTCCTCTAGCCCCATGTTCTATAAACAATGACTTTGCACTGTTATGTAACAGCTGAGATCATTTATAGCACTCTGCATGTCACGAGGTACTTGTTTGGTCACGGGCTACTTTGTGGGGGTAAGCCTATATGAGCTCCACCTGCAAAGCCTTAGAGCCGTGTGTGGCTGCATTATGGCTGTGTCCAGTGGGTCAACCACGAGAGGAGAGAATCCAGCGTGTCTGCTGATACAGCTGCTGTGCCAGCCGGAAGAGAATAAATGCTTCTGCAGTTGCTACGGCTCCTCGAATTTTCTTCCAGCCTCTTAACTCGTGCCTTGCCTACCATGGGTTCAGGGAAGCGAGTGCCCAGTGAGACATAGTGAGACAGCTGGCCCTGCAAACAGGATCAGCAAGGCACCACCCCTCTAGATCATCACGGATTACCAACCAGGTAAAGTATTTGTTTTACTATCCACCATGAACGCTGTCAGGCAAGGCTTCATCGTCTCTCAATGGAATATGAGAATCAGCTGGTCAGAGAAGACAGATGAAAAGACTCAACACCTTCCAAGAAACCCAGTGGCATAAATGGTTTATCAGTAACACTCCTTATTATCCAGGTAATATACATATATACCCATTATAATCGGAACATCAATGCTGTGTTCTATTTGATTTTGGAATTGTATACCTACCATCTTCAGCTTACTTCCAAATTTTTCCCTTGTTCCCTTCAACTTCCCCACTGTTTTCATAGGATGAGTTAAAAATCCGTTGATATCAACTGTTCCTATTTGGCATCACTTTGCTGTTGATTGTTTTTGTCTAATCACTAAGTCATGTGCAACTCTTTGCAACCCCATGGACTGTAGCCTTCCAGGCTCCTCTGTCCATGGAATTTCCCAGGCAAGAATACTGGAGTGGGTTGCCATTTCTTTCGCCAGGGGATCTTCCTGACTCAGGGATCGAACCTGAATCTCTTGCACTGGCATGCAGAGTCCCTACGTATTGCTGAGCCACCAGGGAAGCCCTTGCTCTTGCTACAAATGCCTTTTGGGACTAGAAGTTTAAGCTCTTCATGATTACTCTTTGTGATGAAAAAGTTCTATTATATTCCTTGTATATAGATTTATAAAAGTTTATTAAGTGCACAACTTAATAAACTTTCATAATCGTTTGCTTTTTATTATTTGTTAAAATCTTCTTGTAAAATAGGGGTCTCCTCCATCATCTTTGGCTGAGCAGTTTCTCTTAGTTAACACATAGGGTATTTATAATCAATTTGGATCTTTCTTTTATCTCCTAACTCCTTCATCTTACTGGTAATATGAAAATTCAACTCTCGGAGTCTGCTGTCTACATGTCCGACAGTTTGACAAAATTTTGTGCCTTTAATCATGGCGTTGCCTCTGCCTGGAATTGCCTTCATCCTTATTTCTATTCAACTAAATATTTTGGCCACCTGATGCAAAGAGCTGACTCATTGGAAAAGACCCTGATGCTGGGAAAGATTGAGGGCAGGAGATGGGGACGACAGAGGATGAGATGGTTGGGTAGCATCACTGACTCGACGGACTTGAGTTTGAGCAAGCTCCGGGAGATAGTGAAGGACAGGGAAGCCTGGCATGTTGCAGTTCATGGGGTCGCAAAGAGTCAGACAGGACTTTGTGACTGAACAAGAACTACATAATTCTGTGAATAACATGCTTTCAAATAATGATTGGGTGACACACTTTGAATGATTTTAAAGAGATTAAAGTTATTAGCAAGTCAGCTAAGATATTTGTCACTTTTACAAGACAGTAATGCTTCTGGGCTTCCCAAGTGGCTCAGCTGTAGAAAAATTCTGACTGAAGTTCAGGAGACGCAGGAGATGTGGGTTTGATCCTTGGGCCGGGAAGATCCCCTGGAGGAGGAAATGGCATCCCACTCCATATTTTTGCCCGGAAAATCCCATGGACAGAGGAGCCTGGAGGGCTACAATCCAAACGGTCAAAAGAGTCAAACACAACTGAGCAAGCATGCATGCATGCACAATGCCTCTCAGTTTGTAAATTTGTCCGTGGATTTGTGAATCTGCCCTTGCTTGGGTGCCTGGTGATACAGTTGGAGGAGGAAAATTCAGTGCTTTCAGTGCTTACTCAGTCCTGAGAAAAAGCCCTGTATATTCCAAATGGCCCCACCAGAATATCCTTTTCTGGAGGAATCTTGGGAATTAACTGGAATTTTCTTGTGAAGACAAATATTTGTAACCTTCTCTTAACGTGTATGCTGGGTCTCCTCCCTCCACAGGCAGTGGGTGATGTGTGTTTTTCTTGCTCCTTTGTCATAAAATTTGCTTCAATCTGTTCAGTTGTTAACTTTTGCCCTCGAGATATGATTAAACCCATAGATCTCTTTATTTATTGCAAGACAAGTTTACATATTTACCAAAACAGGGCAAGGAAGCCCTAAAGGGTTGTCTCACAGCTTGATAACCACTGAACCAAGTTACCCTTTCATTAAGGTTCAGCATAAGTCACAGAACATGTTGGGGCCTCATTCTCCCCTTTAAATTCCAATAAGTCTTCCTTTCTATACCATTTATTTTTTTTATTTGGCCTCATCTGGTTTGTATTGTCCCTGTTTTCTTTCAAATCAGGGTCCATTTCTTCTAATCTTCACACAGAAAATTAAGATATTTAAGCTCATCATTGCTTTAGATTCACTTTCTCCTTACTGTTAGAGTGTAAGAAATGCTGACATTTTATCTTCCTTAATCATTCATGCTTACAATTATAAGAGTATTTCAGAAAAAGCTGGGGTAGAAATAAGCAAATGATACTTAAAGGAATGAAAGCTATAAATCCCTTTGTATACAGAAGCAAGAAGGAATATTTTGTGGGCTCCATGTTTTTGTAGTTTCTGAAATATGATACATTTTGTCATCTTTAGATGTACTTTGTGAAGCAATATTGTCCTGTGTAAAAAATCAGCCTCCCCAGGTCATGCTTTTCCTGGCCACTTTATCGTTGATTGGAACTTACACAGTTAGTTATATTTATATTCTATATAATTTTAGAAAATGTTCCATTCATATTTTATATAATATACATAAAATGTATACAATTATATTTAATAGAAAATGTTTTATATTTATATTTTATATAATTATATATATTGAAAATAAATATTAAAAACTGAAAAATTGGCCATTTTATGCTAGTACAAACTAATAAAACTGACAAATGCTATATATTTAAAAGGCAGAATTGTGTTGAGTTGCAATTATCTGGAAAGTTTCAAGGAATAGGAAACTTCTAAAATGGCACATCAGAAAAGAGAAGGGGTTCTAAGAGCAGAGAAGAGAAAAATGCAAGTCAACAATAATGCAGCAAAGATGTATTCATGGCATATGATGAGAACATTTTGGAGAAGAGCTATATGGGAACACTAAGGGTAGAGAGATTATTTAGACATTAAAATGTGAGCTAAAGAATTTGAATTTATCTTCTGTTGTATTTGCCAAAGGAATTTTTTGTCTCCTGCTGTGGTCTGATTACTGATCAGAAATTTCACATTCTTAGGGGCACATTAGAGGTAACATATGACTTTTTAAGACTTTCAAAGGGAACTACCCAATCATATGTAATTCAATGCATAGGTAATACATTTATAGAAAATCAGGAGTCATCTCTTTTTGTCACTGCATATTGCTTGATTTTTATTTTGTATTAGTAAATGACATACCAAGGAAATGAGAGACTTTAAAGATCTGAAGCCCCTCTTCTCGTCCTATATGTATATGCAAGCTCCAATGCTACCAATTAACTTAAACTCCATATAACGTGTTCCTCATTGTAATACTTCATAACACGCCATGTTATTGTTAATGAAAGCGGGGTCTGGTTGCTTGCTATTCCAAAGCAATCAAAGAGGCAAACTTGGTGGAAAGGAAAGTTTGATTTATTTTGAATGCTGGCAATAGGGGAGGAGTGCCCGGGAAAGGTGGACTCTTGCCCATAGGCCAACTCCCCCCAACCCGTGACAATCAATGGGCAAGAGTTTTTAAAGGGACGTTTCAAGGATACATGTCTCCTGTGTTAGCACGTGGGTTCTGTACCACTAGTTCTTCCCAGGTGGCACAGTGGTAAAGAATCTGTCTGCCAATGCAGGAGACTCAAGAAATGCTGATTCAGTTCCTGGATTGGGAAGATCCCCTGGAGTAGGAAATGGCAACCCACTCCAGTGTTTATACCTGGAAAATTCCATGGATGGAGGAGCATGGCAGCCTACAGTCTTTGGGGCCACGAAGAGTCAGACATGACTGAGTGCGCATGTGCGGGTGTATTTAGATCTTTACCCCTAGCACCGCCTGAGAAGCCTCCAATATTCTTGCCTGGAGCGTCCCATGGAGAGAGGACCTGGTGGGCTTATGGTCCATAGGGTCGCAAAGAGTCGGAAATGACTAAAGCAACTTATGCATGCATTGAAGGATATATAGGTGGAGGGAGGGGCTACTTGCATAAACAGCGCAGTCATCTTGAAACTGGTCATCGGTGGTCTGATTAGTGCTATCTTGATTAAGTACAATTGGTCTTTAGTTCCAGAGTGGCTTTGTTTCAGTTTCCTTGAGGTCTGTTCTCAGAATAGCAGCGCCTTATGTCGCGTCTACAGTCTGGTTATCTTGTAGTTAACTTCTTCCACATGGTGTGGATTTCAGTATCTACAAGGAAGCTCACCAGATATGGTGAAAAACATTACCAATAGTCCTTGAGGAGGAACAAAAAATCCTTGGCTTTGTTTAATGACTAAACACTTTCATTATTTGCTCTTGCTTGACTGGTCTCCTCTCTCCTGCATTTTCTCACTTCCCTGATTAAACTTATCCTTTGTCTAAAGTTTTTCTACAGACAAACTTCAGGCAGAGGACAGGAGGGGTAAGAACAAAGGGTCCTGCTCCATTTCATTACCTCATGTTATGAGCTAGTTTGATGAATGACACATCACACAAGATTAGAGGGGGAAAAAAAGCAAATTTTAAAAGTCATTCATCTGTTATTGGTTCAGGGTTCCAATTCCATTCAAGCCTATTAAGATTAGATTTCTCTTTTCTTTTTACAAAAAAACTACAACCTACTCATAAATGTATCCTTCTAAAAAGTGTATTTTAAAGGTTGTAAAGAGTTGGGATAGGAGGGATTACTAAATTTACTTAAAACATTATAATAAAAATTTAGCCAAATGAAACTAATTTTAGGAATTTTAAATCTAAATGTTTTCTTAAATGACTGCACACAAAAGGATATGAGAGAAACTCAGAATTTATGTAAATTTATTTATGATAACTCTAGTGGACTCAGTAAATCTTAGCACATGTATCTAATTCTCCATGTGTATGTTGCTGTTTTTAGAATGTCAATTTTTCAAAAATCTGTTTATTTTTGTATATTTAATAGTATCAGTTATTACTATTTATGTCTCCTGATAGCAAGAAAAAATATACCTGGTTCTTGAATTCCTGAAATTTAAAGTTGTTTAAAATTAGAACTCTAATGATAAAACAAGTATTTTATGATAATAATAGCTATAACTTATTATATGCATGTTATGTGGTCTTTCCTCAAAGTAAGGACTTTGAATAATGACAGCTCTCTTAAGTATAATAAAATAGTTATATGCCAGCCACTTTATATAAATTAGTTCAGTTAATAGCTCAGTTAATCTTTTCATTCTGGACAGGTATTATAAGCCCCATTTTACAGATGCAAAGAAGAAAGATTAACTTGCCAAACTGTAGACACCTAGAAAAAGTCAGAAACCAAATTTGCAATCAATTAGTAGTTGCTTTGGGACCTGTCCTTTTCTTCCTATGCCACATAGTCCCCTAAGGTGTTTCTCTGAGCATGGTTTTAAAATTTTACCACAAATATGTTTCAATCACAGTTTATAATTCACAGTTTTCTCTCTTGCTGCAGTGTCCTCTGCCCCTTCATTCATTGACTATTTCTATCCTCCTAATGATGTTCATGCCCTTAATCTTTTGTCATCTTCCTGGGTCACATTTTTTCCCACATTCATCTCATTTGCAACAGCGTGATAGTTTCAAGGGCATATAACCTTCCTCTGTATTATAAGGCATAAGGAGGCTTCATTCTGCCTATTGAATGCATGGCTATTGTAGTAATTGTTCCACTATTTTGTTTAATTTTGTGTCTCATTTATTCTATATCAGCAAACCATAAAAGCCTTGACAACTTTAACAATGAGGTGGAAAAAGATGATTCTCCCTAAAATGCAAAATGACCACTTCCTCCACAGGTTGGTAAGGATTACTTGTTCACCTCTGATGAGGGCACATTTTTACAAGAGAAATAAGATCCCAGAGGTAAACTCTCTTCCATTTCCCTATTTTTTCTTATAAAACTTTTCTGTTTTCCCATTCAGAACATAGCTCTTGCCTATTGTACATAAATGACACAGTCAAAGAAAACATATATTCCTGGTCTGTGACTCTCAGCATTGTTAAGACCCTTTCGGAAACTTTGTACGAATTATATGTGTACAACGGTAAGTCTGGAGCAGTGAAATATGGAGAAGGGTGTGGGAAGTGGTAAAACCAAATACTTCCTTTGCCCTTGAGCCCCTTATCCTCTGGTTTAAGAGAAAAAACTTAGTATAACCAGTCATAAATGGAAGCCAGACTATAATATTCATGATACCACTAAATGTTTTAGAATTTAAAGGCATAGAATACACACACACTTACATACATACACACACACACACACACACACACATAACTCATACATATATACATATCACATACTTATATACACATCTCATATATATATATATATACACACACATCCTTACATATATATGGTATATATTTTACATATATTTTACATATTAATTCTAACATATTTTAGGACTAGTAAGGAAATAGGTCTTGAGCTAGATCATCCTCAAAAGAAATCCAAGTTTAAGTACATGCCTCAACCAAGAGCATTTGCCACCAGTTGTGCTGTGGGGGAAACAGGATAACATTGTTTCCCATTTATTTGTTCAATTCCCTCATGTGTCTTTTTTTTTTTTTAATTTTCCTCATGTGCTCACATACGTTTGATCTATTTCTTGCTATGTTTATACTGAAGTATTTTATTTCTATTATCTCTGTACACCTCCTAAGGATGCATGGGGCCACTAGGGTCCTGTCATTGGTGACTGGCCACATCCACTCTTACTCTGCATTGTGGGGGCAACTTTGCAACTAGCTTTGGTGAAGATGCTTGTGAGTATGTTTTTATTTTTTCAAGTTGCTTAGCTTTTTATTTTTTTTTTAAATAAGGAAATCTGTAGAAGTTCAAAAGCTTTGCTGACCTTATGGTCTTGCCCTGACCAGAAACCTGCTCTTTATTGGTTTTCCATTGAAATATATTTGACATATAACATATGTAAGTTTAAAGTATGCAACATGTTGGTTTGATCTGTTTATATATTGTAATGATTTTCATTGTAGCATTAGCTAGGGCTTCTATATCATCACATAACTATCATTTTTGAATTTAAAATACCCAAGATATAGACACAATCTAAGTGCTCATCAGTGAATGAATGGATAAAGAAATATTCTTTGATGATTATTATTAATCTCCTTGTTTTGGGAGAGTTGCTTGTACTTTAAATAAAACAAGAATGAACATTGGTTTCACAATAATTTCCAGTAAATGATAAGAAATGATTTGTTCAGTCTATTGATATTTTTATCTAAAATGATCAATTATTAAGTATAAAATACCTATAGTGACAAAATTGTAAAAAGCATATTGATGTGTAGCTAAAATATAAATAGATATGTTTATAAGTATCAAGGACTTAAATTGATCATATTTTTAAGTTCAAGAATCATGCTTCCAGGTAGCTATTAAAAAAATAAGTTAAGAATGAAGATGGTAGTTTATCAACAGGATTATTTCTTATAATTTACAATAGTATACAGACATGCCAAAACCAGAAAAACTATTAAATAAATAGTAGCATACTATAGAGTAATAACAGGCATCTACTGTTGGTTAGAGCTGAAATTCATATTAATCTGATGGAGTTCTTGGGGTAAAAAATTGAGCCATACTTCTAATTAGCTTTGAGATATGTAGAGAAGTGCCTAGTAGACTGGGCAGAGGAAAAATTGGTCAAAAGAAGCCCCCAGTGACAATGATTTGCTAAAAATCAAGTATAGAAATCATCATAAGGGAAGAATTTTGCAATTCCAAATGAAACAGTACAAGGCTCCTGAGTCAAATGGGGGTAGTGGTTCCAAATATAGTACAGATTTGAACCTTTCTGATACAGACATCCTGCTGTAAGAAGCTCTCTTGGGGAAATGATACTGTATCTTTTCTGATTCAGCTAGATGAATGAAAACAGCTCCCCATAGCTGATTTGAATATATACATTTTAAAATAGTCACATGCCTACCTGTTATGTTTAATTTAAATTTAGTTGCATACATATTTTAAAATATTATATTAAGTAATATATTACTACAAAAAGATGGTTTTCTGCTGTCACAATTTATAAGTTAATTTTATTCAAACTCCTTAAATTTTGACATCAGTATTTCTGTCATCATTACAGCCAATTTTTGTCATCTATCACAGCTTTCAATAGCGCATTATTCTCAATTCTCATCCAAGTTGTTTTAAATACTGCACTCTTTCAATCTGTATGTGGTACTGTTTCTGGAAAATTTATCCTAATTGCCTAAACGACAGGCAATGATTTGCATAGCATCACAATTTAATTTTTTAGCAGTTTGTTGATACTTATCCCTGATTTACACGAAGTGATTAATTTTAAACCAATCATATTTATAGTACTATCTGACATTTGTAGTAAAGGCTAAAAATTATCACCAAGTATCTTTTCCCAACTTTTTACCTACATTATGACTGAGATCAGGGAAATATCTATGACCCTGAGAAGCAAAATGAATGTATGCTTCTGTCTATTCAAAGTGATTGAAAATAACTTTCTTGCCAGATCAATAGCTAAACATCAGTTATCCAATGTACGTGATGAAGGAACCACATCCAGCACAAGAACTTATGGCTGGGGCACCACGTGGCTGGGTTCATGGTAGTTCACCATAATCTAACATATTCCATCTGAGTTTTTCAATGGCCAGACTGGCAAGACCAATGCAGACACGATGGGGACCACAACTCCTGCATCTTGTTTGACTTTGAAGGAGACACTAATAGCTGCTTCTGGTTTAGTGTTTTGGCTGAGGAAGACTACAGTATCAGGGTCTTCCACTTGGCCTGCATTACCAGCATGTATCTTACTCCGCAGGTCAGGAAATCAACATGAGGATACTGCAGATGAATTTGTCTTCCCTATGATCATAGCGTGGAGCAGTCTCTCAGAGCTATCTGAGGTGCTGCCTGCCAACTTGCAATGCTCAAGTTGGGCATCATTTTTAATTGACAGTTATGGTGACTGATGAAGCGATCCAGAGTGGATTGACTTCCTTCAAGGAACCAGAGCTTTGGTACCAGCAGCAGCCCCTTTCGCCCATCCACCTCCTCGGGGAATGCAGGCAAATTTGGCTAAGTCTCTCCTGGTTCTCAGATCTCCCATATTGGTTGAGATTCTGAGTTTTATTTGGTGGTGGAGCAGGTAACCTGCCTCTCCTTCCAGTAGGAAAGCTACTGGTGGGGGTGGGGGATGGGTGAAACATCCAGGGCATACCCAGTGGGGCTCAGTTGAAAAATACTGAGATATTCCCACCCAGTCAAAAGGTACTGGGTTGAAGGGCTGGCTGAAAGATTCCAGGGAATACCCATCTAGTGGAAATATACTGGGGCTGGGGGTGCTCGATTGAAAAAAAATCAAAGAATACCTGGGGCTTGGCTGAAAAATGCCAAGGTTGCTCCATTGTAGGGGATTATATGGTCTTGTAAGTAAGAGGTCAATTTGATAATTCCTCAATTCCACTGCCTTTATAAGAATTTGTCAGGATAAAAGGAGAATATATTGGATCTTTGCTCTGAAAGAAAGGGACAAGAATCCACCCTGCTGATTTTGGTTTTTCTGAGATGACTGAGAAATTTATAGGAGTGGTGGAGGCCTGGTCCTCATACTGTGCAGTGGTCCCATGGGGAAACCCACTCATTTATTAGAATCCTTGCTCGTCCGAGGGTCACACAGAACTGGCCATTCAGCAATCTGAGTAGCCACGATGGCCTTAGATTGCCGTAGGCAGAATCTGAGACACGTAAGACAGGGTGAAATGACTCTGGGGTGACTCCTGAAGGAATTAAGCTCAAAAGCAGCACATAGGCCCACTACAAAATTTCACTAGTGATTTTTATCCCTGACAAATTCAACTTAAAATGGGAAGCAGAATCTCAAAAACAGAAGCAAAGGAGTGTCAGAAAGCCAGTCTCTGACTAACACTCCAGCCAGATTCATGAGCAATATGTATGGAGCTCATATTTTCAAGTACCTTGTTAATTGGAGAGATTATACTAAGAGAGCTCTCAACCTAAAATGGCCAAATTGGGGCTCTTGTGATATTCCAAAATTGATATTTTTGCACACACAATTAGAAAAGGCCAGCCATGCTTGGTTTGATTGGTATCTAGAAACTTCTAAAGAGGAAATGATAGAGTAATTTCTTTGCAGGAAACCAACAAGAAAAATGCTTGACGCTATCTTCCCTGGTAGCTCAGCTGGTGAAGAATCTGCCTGCAATGCAGGAGACCCCAGCTTGATTCCTGGGTCAGGAAGTTCCCCTGGAGAAGGGATAGGCTACCTACTCCAGTATTCATAGGCTTCCCTGGAGGCTCAGATGGTAAAGGATCCATTTGCAATGTGGGAGACCTGGGTTCAGTCCTTGGGTTGGGAAGATCCCCTGGAGGAGACCATGGTAACCCACTCCAGTATTCTTGGCTGGAGAATCCCCATGGACAGAGGAGCCTGGCGGGCTACAGTCCACAGGGTTGCAAAGAGTCAGACACAACTGAGTGACTAAGCACAGCGCAGCACGTGATCACATTGTGATAAGGGGACCACAGTCAATTTGCGGGACACCAGGTGTCAATGTTGGCTCAGACCCTTTACCCAGTAGGTCTTTTTTCAAGTTTTTATTGAATTTGTTACAATAGTGCTTCTGTTTTATGTATTGTTTTTTTTCGGCCAGGAGTCCTGTGGGATTTTAGCTCCACATCCAGGGATGAAACCCACACCCCTTGTATTGAAGGTGAAGTCTTAACCACAGAAACACGGGGGACGTCCCCATGTAATAGGTCTTGAGACAACTATTTTCATTTTTTATTTCAGTTGATACATATTTGACAATTATGAATTGTATCTATTTAGGGTGTACAATTTGATGATTTGATATATATTGTGAAATAAAATAACCACATTCAACATAATTTAAAATATCTGTTACTTCAGCTATCATTTTTGTCTGCATATGTATAATGAGAACAGTTGAGATCACCATCTTAGCAAATTTCAAGTATACAATATTGTTAACTATGGTCACATTGCTATAATTAGATCTCCAGAGCTGATTCTTACATAACTAAAATTTTGTACCCTGACCATCCCTTTTCTATTCCTCTCCTTAGCATTGTTATCTCCACTTCTAAGAGTTTGATCATTTTAGATTCCGTATATAAGTGAGATCATATAGCATCTGTCTTTCTGCATTTGGTTTCCTTCATTTAGTATAATGTTCTCCAAGGTCATCCATGTTGTTGCTGATGACAGAATTTCCTTGTCCATAAAAGTTAAATAACAATGAAATGTATTATGTATAATGTGTAATTATTATATTTACTTTGTCTATTTGCCCATAGATATTTATGTTGTTTGCATATTATAAATAAAGATGAAATGAACCTAAGAGTGCAGATACCTCTCTGAGATCTTGATTTCAATTTTTGGGGGATATATATCCAAAAATGACTCTTTTCTTCAGTTTACTAACATTGGGGAATCCATTCTGCATATATCAAAGGAATTTATTGTTTTCATTCTTTTAAATATCATATGCTTGTTTCTTCTTAAACTTCTTCTAAAATACTCTTGTATTATAATCTTAACTATGAAGGTTTAAGTAAGAGAAGAACATGTCAATATTTTTCCCTCTAATAGAGTAAGGAGAAAGTGAGTATAAAGCAATGATGAGCTTAAACATCTTAATTTGACTTTTCTCAGAAGCCTGACTCCATGTGAAGGCTAGAATAAATGGCCCCTGATTTGAAGGAAAAGCAATGACAACACAAACCAGAAAAGGCCAAATTAGCAAATGAAGTAAGAATTTTTGGAATTTAAGAGAGAGAATGAGACCAGAGTAGGAAAAGGGGGTCGGGGGAGGAAACTTGGTTTATCAAGGTTTATGAAGAATAGGAATATTCAAAAAATTTTGACCAGTATAAAATTTTTGTTCTTGGATTTTATCATAGAAGTGCTGTTTATGGAAAACAAAACAAAACAAAAACTTGCTCTTCTTTCCTTATCTTCCAAGGTAGAATCAGTATGTTGTTCTGTGAAAAGTTACCTATTTGTACACCAAATTCTCTAAACTGTGTGAGTCTAAACAAATATTGGGAGATTTGGCATATGATTTGAAAGTTCTCATGATAAGATTTTTATGACCCTAAAGGAGAGGAAACTAGATCTTCCAATGGTACATGCTGTCCCTTTATTTGTTGTTCAATCACTAAGTTATGCCCAACTCTTTGCGACCCTATGCACTGCAGCATGACAGCGTTCCCTGTCCTTTGCTATTTCCTGGAATTTGCTCAAACTCATGTCCATTGAGTCAGTGATGCCATCCAACCGTCTCATCCTCTGTTTCCCCTTCTCCTCCTGCTCTCAATGTTTCCCAGCATCAGGGTCTTTTCTAATGAGTTGGCTCTTTGCATCAGTTGGCCAAAATATTGGAGCTTTAACATCAGCATCAGTCCTTTCAATGAATGTTCAGGGTTGATTTCCTTTAGGATTGACTGGTTTGATCTCCTTGCTTTCCAAGGGGATTTCAAGAGTCTTCTCCAGCAGCATCATTCAAAAGCATCAAAGTCCCTTTACAGATAGGTTGAAATAGAAGCAGATCAATCCTAAATGATAAAAGTAGTAGTTAATCTTATGTGATGTAGTGGATACTTAAGTAACTATTAAAGCCCAGATCCTCTTATTGATCAGTGCAGTTATAGTGAATTAGAAGTACAAGTTGGTACATTTATAGATGACCTATATAGGAAAAATAGAAAATTTGTGTTGCTGCATTTTTACTGCCCTGGAGAAGAAAATGACAACCCACTCCAGTATTCTTGCCTGGAGAATTCCACGGACAGAGGAGCCTGGCAGGCTATAGTCCATGAGGTTGCAAAGAGTCAGATATGACTTAGTAACTGAACAACAACAACATATTTTTGCTAGAGTGATATGTTTGAAGTTCCGTCACCATGATTTGAAGACCTCACCCTGACTGACCACTTTATTGCATCATTTGTGATGGCTGTAGGTGATTTGTTATTGTGAGAATTATTTTTAATAGTATTGAAATCATACTGTTAAACTGTCTTGGAGTGATATTTCGAGCATGTAATCAGTCAGAATGCCACAGGGAATTCTTCTATTTGTGATGGACGTGCTAAAAAACAAAACAGCAGATGGTGAGCAAACCAGAATTTAGACACAGCAGATATCTTCAAAGCTCCCCAGCTGGGTGAAGCAAGGGATTAATTCCCAGGGTCAGAAGCCCCTTTTGGAACTATGATGGGCTTGTCTGGCAGAAACTGGGGATGTGGAAATATGCAATCATGGCTGGACACTCCACATAGGTGAAGAGAAGGCAGAGAAACAACCTAGCTTCTTCATTACTTCCTGTTCCCAATTTCCCAACTTCCAGTCCTCCACCAGCACTTCCCAATGGACAAACTAGCAAGAAGCCAGCTGACATGGCTGCCTAGGAAATATAGCTCACAGAGCAGTGGAGAGGAGAGAGACAGGCAAAAACCAAAACTGAAAGCAAAGGACTGGCCTGAAAAAAGTGTGATTCCAATCAAAATAAATAAATATATTTTTGGATATGCTATATATCTTAGGAGATTTCTGTAGAGCAAAAAATAACAGAAGGAATGGCTGAAGGGTCAGCTTCACCACCAAGAGAATTGTGCGGTTATGTCCAAAACTAAAGGACTTTTTTCTGGGTGCTGTTTGAGAACACTGGCTATAAGAGAAGTGATTGGCATGGACAATTAAGAAAGCTGCCATGGTCACAGAAAAGCCCACAGGATACTGCCAATAATAAAAGCCCAGGTCCCTTTTGTTTTGCTGGTTGGCAACTTGGACCAAACAACAATGCCCTTGTGAATTCAAGATGCCAAGACCAGAAGTACTCTTTATGTTAAGTGAATAAAAATTGGAAGGGAATGAAGTTTAATTTTGTGAGAATAATAAAATATAATAACAGAGATAATACAAGAGGAAATTATCTTTCCTTCAACATTAGAATCTCTATCATCAGAAATTAGCATCTTAAAATCACAATGATCACAACATTTTACCAGTGGTGAAACTGTGCATTAGAATCAGAAAGTTATTTAGAAACAGAATATTTTCTTACAATTTACACTTTTAAACAAAAGTATGCTGTCATCCTTGAAATTATTAGAAATTTTGGTAAAATGTATTACTGTCCCCAAAAGTTTTCTGCCTCTCCCTATAGAGGGGTTATTGATGAGGTGGTTCTCTCTGGTCAATCAACATGAGTGGTAACATTTTATATCACTTCTAGGCAGAAGATTTAAGGGCCAGCGCTTGGGTCTGTTGGTGTTGGTACAGATGACCTGTGAAAGATATTTAATCTGATTGCAGAATAAAAAATAGTAAGCCCTGGCTGTTACAAAACACTAAATTCATGGAGTTATTGAGATTTGGGGTTACGGCAGCTGGCATGCGTGCTCCGTCTCTCAGTCGTATCCCACTCTTTACGTCCCCATGGATTGTAGCCCATCAGGCTCCTCTGTCCATGGGGGATATGTATGGCTGAATCCCTTTGCTGTCCACCTGAAACTGTCATAACATTATTAATTGGCTATATGCCAACACAAAACAAAAAGTTTAAAAAAATGCTCCCACCATAAGCATGCATTTTGAGAATTTAAAGGCACATGACACAATCATCTGTTATCTACAACACAGCTATCATGTTCACCCATATGATCCTTTCTGCATTTTTAAAAATGTATCTGTAGTTGTGCCTATTATGTTCCTAAAATTGCCCTTTCTCAAATATTTCTTGGTATTGAGGTTTAATTAACACACAGCATTATAATAGCTTCAGATGCACAGTTAATGATTCAATATTTTATATATTGTGGGATGATCACCACAAGTAAGTCTAGTTAACCTTTGTCACTCCACAAAGTAACAGCATTTTTTCCTTGTGATAATAGGTACTTTTAAGGTTTATTCTCTTAGTACTTTTCAAATATGCAATACCATTTTATTAACTATAGTTGGCCATGTTATACATTACATGCCCATGTTATTAATTTTAAAGGTATATAAAGGTCTTTAACCTCCAATTAAAATAAATAAATTTATATTAAAAAATAAAATAAAATGAAAAAAAAATTTTTAAAGGTATCTAAAGGTCTTTAATTCAAAGTATCTTAAAAATATATATAAGATTTTTATTTGCTCCTGAGATAAATAATTCCAAACCAATTATTTTTCAAAATTTAAGATTTTCCTATGCCTTCATCTATATAGCACTAACACATATTGTGAAATATTTGATTTGTACTATTTCATTTCAGCTGACCTAAGGTCCACAGAGTTGCACTTATTGATTTAATTTAGAGAGTGTCAGGTGTCTGGAGACCTCTAAATTTATCTCATGCCAATCTTATGCCTTTATCCCTCTCCCGTTGCTTCAAATTTTCATTTTTAGGGATGATATATTTTACAGTTTGATCAATTTATATTCCAAATAATTAGTGGTTTGTGTTAAAGAGACACTCTTAAATCATAAGTGACATTAAAATAAAATGAAAATAGCTTAAGTCCTCATATCTTCAGCTGTTTGTATAAAGAGTATTTTTTGGAATCTGTGTTGTGTGCAGAGATAATTTCAGTGATTTTTTTTCCTCTCTCATCTAGAGTGGAAAGAAGGAGAGAGAGGGAGAGAAGGAATACTATAAACAACTTGGTTTTAGGTAGCAGTTGATTAACTGAAAGCTTAATGGTATTTTTCATAAAAGTACTAGATTTCACTATTTTTCTTCATTCAAATTATTATTTTTAATGATCTCCATTAATTGTGACTATTAATTATGTCACATATAATGTGTTTTATCTAATGACAAAACAAGAAATGAAGAAGCAGAAAAATCAAACTGTTTCACTTAACTTACTCATAAGGGTTGGGAGTGGCATTATTTAAACTAAGATTTCCCTTCCCTATGGTGCCCAAACTTTCACATAAATACATGTTATAAAAGTATGTGTTTCTTTAACACAAAAGTCATTGTATTTGTATATGACAGTCATGAAAAAGCAGAATTAAAAAATTTCAAAGCTATAAAGCCATTTGCATCAACACTCAGTTCAGTTCACTCAGTCGTGTCCAACACTTTGTGACTCCATGGACTGTAGCTCTCCAGGCTTCCCTGTCCATCACCAACTCCCGGAGCTTACTCAAACTCATGTCCATCAAGTTGGTGATGCCATCCAGCCATCTCATCCTCTGTCATCCCCTTCTCCTCCTGCCTTCAATCTTTCCCAGCATCACGGTCTTTTCCAGTGAGTCGGTTCTTCGTATCAGGTGGCCAGAGTATTGGAGCTTCAGCTTCAGCATCAGTCCTTCCAATGAATATTCAGGACTGATTTGTTTTAGGATTGACTGGTTTGATCTCCTTGCTGTCCAAGGGATTCTCAAGAGTCTTCTCCAACACCACAGTTCAAAAGCATCAATTCTTTGGTGCTCACCAATTCTTCAGTGCTCATCAATTCTTCAGTTGGATTTAGAAAAGGCAGAGAAAACAGAGATCAATATGCCAAGATCCACTAGATCACAGAAAAAGCAAGAGAGTTCCAGAAAAAACATCTACTTCTGCTTTATTGACTACACCAAAGCCTTTGTGTGGATCACAACAAACTGGAAAATTCTTCAACAGATGGGAATACCAGACCACCTGACCTGCCTCCTGACAAATCTGTATGTAGGTCAAGAAGCAACAGTTAGAACTGGACTACTTCCAAATCAGGAAAGGAGTACATCAAGGCTGTATATTGTCACCTTGCTTATTTAACTTATGTGTGGAGTACATCATGCAAAATGCCAAGCTGGATGAAGCAAAAGCTGAAATCAAGATTGCCGGGAGAAATATCAATAACCTCAGTTATGCAGATGACACCACCATTATGGCAGAAAGCAAAGAACTTAAGAGCCTCTTGATGAAAGTGAAAGAGGAGAGTGAAAAAGTTGGCTTAAAGCTCAACATTCAGAAAACTAAGATCATGGCATCTGGTCCTATCGCTTCATGGCAAATAGATGGGGAAACAGTGGTAACAGTGTCAGACTTTATTTTTGGGGGCTCCAAAATCACTGCAGATGGTGACTTCAGCCATGAAATTTAAAGACACTTGCTCCTTGGAAAAAAAAACTGTAACCAACCTAGGCAGCATATTAAAAACCAGAGACATTACTTTGCCAGCAAAAGTCTGTCTGGTCAAAGCATCAGCACTACAAATGTATATATTCTTAGGTATAAATCCTCCACAACATGTGCAACATATATGCTAAAACCTGCAACCTGCTGATGAAAGAAATCAACAAACATGGAAAAATGTGGAGAGAGACATGGTATTCATAGATTAGAAGACAGAGCCTGGTTGAGATGTCCAATACAATATTGTAAAGTAATTAGCCTCCAATTAAAATAAAGAACTTTACATTAAAAAGAACTATAGGTTAAATGTGACCCCAATCAAATTCTTAGTAGGCTTTATTCATAGGTGAATTCCTAAGAGATCATTCAATATGGCAGGTTCTCTCATTCCTTACCATTACTTTTGCTGTCTTTATAAAGTTTCAAGTTAAGAAATGCTGTTAGATAAAATACCACTGATCTGGGTACAACTGATGCCCTGCCTTGGCCTCTGAATTTGGTAGAAGATTCTCGTTTCAGTTTCATTGACATAATTATAGATACTTTCATTATGAGAGTGTTTCTTTTTTTTCTGTATAATCTATTGGGCATTTAGAAAGACTTTTTTATAGTCATCTTGAAGAAATTGGAAGAAATAAAAGTTAAAAAAAAAAACAAAAAACTCCAAAGTCAGTGTTAAACAGAAATTTAAATCAGTATATTGAGATGGCTGTGAAGAGAAAACAGAGAAGCAAATCATCTTACACTCTTATTTTATACAAATAAATTCAGTTTCCTAAGGGAATAGAAGTTGGTGAAGGATGTAAGTGTGTAGGCATCAAATATGGCATATAAGCATCTGTAGTGAGTTATTTGTCAGTAAAATGTAACACTAAATGTTTCATATATATTACATTGCCATTTTAAGAGACATATATATATAACAAAAGTTAAAACAATTTGCATAAATATTTTGAGCTATTTCTAAATGAGAAGAGAAAATTGCAGAATACGTTTCTATTCTATGACTACTAATATATTAATATGTGTGCATTATTAAAGAGCATAAAAATAACCCCATTTAGTGCATATATGTTTTAACATTACCCTTCTGAACATGGAAATAACAAGGGCTTCATATCATCGCTAAGAGGGTGATCCATATGTTAACAGTAATAAGGATTGAAAATAAGCTTGATCACTTTGGATCAGGTATTGAAAAGACAGTGGGGAAAGTGACAAGACATCTAACCAGGTGGCAAGAAATTTCTTACTCACTCAGCAATGCTTTAATTTCAAGCCCCCCATTCAGTTCATGGACATGAACTTGAGCAATTTCTCGGAGATAGTGAAGAACAGGGAAGCCCTGGGTGCTGCAGTCCATGGGGACACAAACAGTCAGACACAACTTAGCTGCTGAACAACAATTCTTTCTAACATCAGAAGACGTATGAGTCAATTCTAGGTTAATTGATTTATAGGTGTAAGCTCAGTCTTTGCAGAGTTCTCTAATGCTATCCCCACCCCACTGTATGGGCTTCTTCCTGGAATGTCATTCTAGAATAATACTGTTGGGAGTTAGGACGGTTGGGACATTATTTCATCCTGATCTGTCCTTGTCTGTCCAAGTTTGCATCTATGTGTTTTGCCCCATCCAGTTCTCAGAATGATCCATTTAAACACTGGGTCTGCTGACATACCTGATTTTTATTCATGCTCTGCTTGTGTAGGTCACACAGCATCCAAATCTCCCTGTTTCAAATCAAACACTTCTTCAGTTCTGCTAACCCCCATGCCCTTCTTTCTGGCACAAAGAAGCTCTGAACACTCTTCCATCCTTCCCTGAAGCCACATGTCACCTAATGTTTCCTTACCCAGTGGATCTCCTTACCCCACTATCTCACCTTATCACTGCTGTGCTCCAGCTAGCATGCCTTGATGTTTGCACTGAGGTAGCCACTGACTAAGTTGTTTTTATTAAAATTGTAATTAAAAAATAAAAAACTTAAATATTTAAATAAATCTTTTAAAATGTTTTAAAATACTTTAAAAAATGTTCTTTCCAAATGCAGCCCAAGTTCATTATTTTAGAATATATAGTTTCCCTAATATCTGAATTTTTGCATATCTACATTCTGTATACAGAGAAATGCTTCTTCTGCCAAGTCCTCTCTGTGGCTCCCTACCCCATTTTTTAAAATTTCATACATGCTGTCAGGAATCAAAGCAACCTCTTAAGTGCTTCCTTGGTGATCAGCTTCAGAGACACTGATTTAAACTTCTAGCTGCCAAGGACCACAGCGGTGGTCCTGGATGACACTGTGAAAGCCAGATTAATCTTTTTAGAGTTCAGCACTAGGAGCATGCTTCCATAGATTCTCACCAAAAACACACACTGGAACTCAACTATCACTGTTCAGAAAATGAGACTTTTATTTTTCTCAGCAGACATTTCTTAAGAATATAAACCAGTCTCTTAGATGCAAGGGAATGTACACAAGAATTGTTTATTTTGAAAGAAAAATTTTAAAAAGTGACAGGGGAGATACATGGGAAGAACTAGATTACTATTATTTTGCAGTATTTGCTTAGTGACTTTGGGCAAGCAAAATGTTATAAATTTATCAGAAACCTTAATAAAAATAGTCACTAAAAGTTGAAAGTATGTACATGTATTATTGAATGTCTTAAGGCTTCAAAAGCTGCAAATGTGCAAAAGAACTGGTAGTCATGGGGATATATTTTCAGTCAGTTCAGTTCAGTTGCTCCATCGTGTCCAACTCTTTGCGACCCCACGCACTGCAGCACGCCAGGCCTCCCTGTCCATCACCAACTGACAGAGTTTACTCAAACTCATCCATTGAGCTGGTGATGCCATCCAACCATCTCATCCTCTGACATCTCCTTCTCCTCCCACCTTCAATCTTTCCCAGCAACAGGGTCTTTTCCAATGAGTCAGTACCTCACATCAGGTGGCCAAAGTATTGGAGTTTCAGCTTCACCATCAGTCCTTCCAATGAATATCAGGGACTGATTTCCTTTAGGATGGATATATTTTAGTCGCTTCCTATTCACTCCATTGCTGAAGACAGAGTCCCTTCCTAGGGTTAACCTGATAGTTGTAATTAGATAGATGAGATGGACAGCAGCATATTAGTCACAGAGCATCCCAGCTTGGGGATGAAGGATTCTATACACCATGCTGGACCACATGGAGTTCCACTTGGAAAAGAAGCGAATGACAATGCCTGAGTATGACAGGCTTCATATGATCAAGCTGAGGAGGTGGCTCTTGGTTCCTGCGGTATGGCCGATTAATTCTACAGCTGACAGGGAGATAAAACCTACTGCTCAGGGATAATCAGGCACTGGGCCTGGATCCTGTAAGAGGGATGGTCATTTGTTTGGTTAGAGGACTTCCTCCATAGGAGGGAGTGAGGAACTTGTAGTTAAGCCACTGGAGGCTATTCTAGATTTTCCTAAATGTCCCGGAATACATATTATTGGGCCTGAATTTTTAAGGCTTTATACCATCAGTTCAGTTCAGATCAGTTCAGTTGCTCAGTTGTGTCTGACTCTTTGCAACACCATGAATCGCAGCACACCAGGCCTCCCTGTCCATCACCAACTCCTGGAGTTCACTCAGACTCACGTCCATTGAGTCAGTGACGCCATCCAGCCATCTCATCCTCGGTCGTCCCCTTCACCTCCTGCCCCTAATCCCTCCCAGCATCAGAGTCTTTTCCAATGAGTCAACTCTTCGCATGAGGTGGCCAAAGTACTGGAGTCTTCCAAAGAAATCCCAGGGCTGATCTCCTTCAGAATGGACTGGTTGGATCTCCTTGCAGTCCAAGGGACTCTCAAGAGTCTTCTCCAACACCACACTTCAAAAGCATCAATTCTTTGGCACTCAGCTTTCTTCGCAGTCCAACTCTCACATCCATACGTTGACCACTGGAAAAACCATAGCCTTGACTAGAGGGACCTTAGTCGGCAAAGTAATGTCTCTGATTTGAATATGCTGTCTAGGTTGGTCATAACTCTTCTTCCAAGGAGGAAGCGTCTTTGAATTTCATGGCTGCAGTCCCCATCATAGTGTACTCTATACCACAGTGTACTCTAAATCTCCAAATTTGACATTACAAATGTGTCCTAAACAACAATTTGAAAAAGACTTACTGTAAAACAGACCACGTATTATAGAATGCATGATTCATAAACAATTAAGGACAACTATAGAATTATAGCCCATATATGTAAAAATAATGCTATTGAAGGAAAAAATGAAAATACATGAGCACCACGAAAAATACATAAGCATATTCTCTCCCTCAACTCTGCTTAACAACAAAAAAAGAATATCCACTCTTTGGGTAAAGTATTTTTTTTTTTTTTTTTGCATGAGCTGGTTATCTTTTTCTGTAATCTGTCAGGTAGCAAATATTTTAGGGCCAGAAGATCTGTTAAAACTACTGAACCCTGTTGAAGCATGAAAGCAACCATAGGTAGTACACAAATAAATGGCTGTGGCTATGTTCCAATAAAGTTATAAAAACAGCCGGTGGACCAGATTCAGCCCACGGTGGCAGTTTGACCATTAATGAACAATATATTGATCAATTGTTCATTAATGTTATAAAAATACTGATAACATTAAATATATAATCAGAGAAATTCTAGGCCTCTATATTCTTATCAGGAGGCAAAATATGCATGACTAAAGCTTTTTTTCTAATAAAAAGAAAGTTTTATATTAATATACATTATTTATATTAATGAGGGAAAAATTTTGAGTACAAATTAAAAGATTTAAAAAGAATATTTATCTGAGTACTTTTAATTTTATAAAATTTTTATTGATTTCAGTTATTAATGGGCCATATTGTTACATATTTTAAATACTTTTTTTTTCTGTGCTTTGAGATTTAAACAGTGGTTTCAAATACAGAATTCTTTATTTTCCTTCTGTGTTTTTAAGATTAAGTGTTTCATCCTCTCAGTTTGTTTTCTACTTTTATCTTTTATTAGTTAGGAATCATAACATATATTCTATAGTTGAAAGTATACCTAGAGAATCCAAACAAAAATGAAAATGGGGAATTAAACATATTTTAAAGGACAAGAAATATATATCTATCTGATTTAGTCTTCGTCTTAGTACTGTGATCTATAATGAAATATAATTTCTTTCTCCATAAAAATAAATAAGATAGGCTAAAAACACCCATTTCTTTTAGATAATAAGATTAGCAAAGTGTGAAGAAATTGTGCCATTTTTAGTCTTCTTTCAGAATGATAAAGAATTATAATACAAAGTTTTCAAATTTCAAGACTATTTAGCAGTGGCAATAAGTTTACATAAGTTAAACATTTTCTTTTTTTTATTAAAGATATTATTTTCAACATGTCTATACCATATGTTCTCAACATGTCTATACCATCCTTCACAATCAATAGTGGAAATTAAGGATACGTGCATGCTCAGTTGTGTCCCACCCTTTGTGATTCCATGGACTGTAGCCCACAAATCTCCTCTGCCCATGGACGTTTCTAGGCAAGAATAGTGGAGTGGATTGCCATTTCCTACTCCAGGGATCTTCCCAACCCAGGATTGAACCCTCTTCTTCTGTGTCTCCTTCATTGGCAGGCAGATTCTTTACCACTGTGCCACCTGATTTACACATAATTAAAGGTCATGTTAGAGGATTATCATACGTCTTTCAAAGACAGTTGTCATGGACTGAATTGTGTTCCCCCAAATTCACCTTGAATCCCTAACCCCACTGTGATGGCATCTGGAGAGGGGGCCTTTGGAAGATAAACTGGTCCTGATGAGATCATGAGGGTGGGGCCCTCATAAAGGTATTAACATGCTTTATTTATTTATTTTATTTTATTTATCATTTTTTTAAAATTTATTTATTTTTTTACTTTACAATACTGTATTGGTTTTCCCATATATTGACATGAATCCACCACAGGTGTACATGAGTTCCCAACCCTCCCTTTCTCTCCCAGTTGTTTGGACAGAAAGAGAAGATAGACATCTGCAAGTCAGGAAGAGAGTCGTCCATGGGGCTCAGATCTCCTGGCACCATAATCTTGGCCATCCTATCCTCCAGAACTGTGAGAAAAGAAATTTCTCTTATTTAAGTCTCTGGTATTTTGTTATGGCTGCCTGAACAGATTAACACATCAATAATTTGGCTTCAGTAAATAATTCCATAGACTATAAATATATTTTGCTTGTATTCAGATCAAAATCCCTGAGCTTAACCCAATGCTGTAATAACTTTCCTTAAGGAATTTACTTATATAAGTCCTCTGCCCAATCCCTCCTTATTCAGTAGTACTCACTAGAGTTAGTGTGCTCCATTACCATGTTTCAGAAATAGCTAAAGTGCTACATTTTAGTCCTGAAGTTATTTTAGACAGTGCATTGAAAATTCAAACCAAAGCCTGAAGCAATTCTATTAGATTTTGAACACTTAAAATATCTTATTAGAGAGACTAGGGCAGAGAAATTCAACTAGAATTTTTCAGTAGTTCAACTATATCTATTTTTAGATGCATGGATTTTCAGGTGTCAGTGTATTAAATCTCCTTGTACCAAAAATATCTATTATAGGCTAATGAAGATGTGATTATTAAAATTCAACTTAATTGAATACCTTCATTTATCTATTTGGCATTTTCTATGTGTTCAAATATTGGTAAATGTTTAATTCAATGATTCTCATTTATTGTGAGTGTTCTGAACTGAAAACAGCATTTTATTTATTATTATAAACAACCAATTAAAACATAATAAAAGAAGAAATGATAGAGAAAATAGCAATGTGAAACTTACTGATACTGGATACAAAAATATCTTCAGCAGAACTTGAAGTTTTTCCAGAACTGGCATAGAATGATGATAAAGGTTTGAAAGCATTTTTTAACTTCCTAGCATTGTGAGAATGTCCCCCAAAACAAAACACCGGTGAAATTATTAATTTATCACTGGTTCTATATCATATAATATGTAATTTTAAAAAAGATATGCCCACTAAATCTATATGCATAGTAGAGAGAAAGAATGACAAAGTCTCTTATTTCAAAGCTGTAAAATCTTACAACTGTGAATTTTAAAAAACTCAGTAAAAATACTCAGAGCATTTATAAGACATGGTCTTTGCCCTTAGCTCCTTCTCTTCCATAAAAACTGAAAGTAAAACTTGTATGCATTTTATTATTCATAAAACAAGCCATTGTTGAATGCTTAGCAAATAGAATGACAAAGGGCAGAGAGAGAAAAGCAAAATCCACCCACAAACTCACCAAAGCAAACTCTGTGATTTTGGATAGATCCTCATTTCCACTGGATAAAAAAAAGAATACATGCCAGTAAGGCATTCAGAAAATGCATCAATGAAATAAATGTAGTAACAGATTTTGAGCTCAGAGATCTTTACTAGGGTTATTCTATTTTGATGAAAATAATATGTTGCTATTCAAAGTTCTATCTTTATCTTTTAATTTTTGATTTGGACATAACTTAAAACTTACAGAAAAATTGCAAAAATAAAATTCGAACAAAGAGCATCCATGTTTTCTTTCCCTAGATTTACCCATTTGCTGTCATTTTACCTCATTTGTTTATTGTTCTCAGTCTCTATTTATACACACCACACACACCATATAATTTACACACACACACACACACTTTCCTGAATCCTTTGAGGAATGTTTCAAATATCATGGCTTCTTACCCGTAAATACTTCAGTATTTCCTAAATATAGTGATGTTTTCATATAACTACAGTACAATTACTGTATTAACCTCAAAAGCCTTAACATGACTATAACAACACACGAAAATATTTTAACTGAATTTATCATTCACACTCCAGTTTTGTCATATAACACAATAATATTCTCTGTAGATTTTTTTTCCAATACAGGACCCAGTCTAGAGTACTTACACAGGCTTTCTTAGTTTTTAGGACATTAATCTATTGAAGAATTCAGCTGCCTTCTTCTTTGGTATTTGAGAGAAATACGTTCATTTTGCACTTATCGGTATATACTTGTGATTAGATTAGATGTCTTTATTCTGAGCGGTATTTATTGCCCAGGTGATGTGTTTTCAGGGTCGTGAAATCCATCTGTCTCTTAGTATTGAAATCTTTTTGGTCACTTGAACAATTATCTTTATGTATACTTTATTTTTCCTTGTAATTAGTAAGTATTCAATTGGGAAAAATTTTAAGACCATGCAAATATTCTGCTTCTCATTGAAACTCTTCCCCAGACCTAACATTCAGTGATGGTTTTTGGCTGATCCAATCCCTACTATGAAGATAGAGAATGATTTCCCCACTTGACCTGCACCTATCCATTTATAAGGTGGTCTTCCCCCTTCTACTTAAGCAAAAGGCTTCCCTTCTCCTTTGTTTATGTCTCTTTATATGCATGCAAACATGTATATATTCGTCTACTCATTATCAATATGAAATCACATATTTCAATTTTTTCAATGGCTTATAATTGATTATTGTACTTAATTTTAATAATGTTCCAGTTTTGACTAATGGGAACCCCTTTTCACTGGCTTCTGCAGCCATGTGAAATGATCCTGCTTTTTTATTTTTATTTTTTTTAAGCACTTTGAGACTTTCTGGAACAAGGAGATATTCCGGGCTCACCCTGTAACTAACACTTTCTGAAACTTGGAAGCAGCCAATATATGAGGAATTCTGTTTCAAGAGGTCAGTTTGGCCAATCAGACTGACTCTCAGGCCATCGTTATCATTTTTCTGACACTTCGCTCAAATGAAGCCTTAGAGGTTAGTTGAAATGACAAATATTAATTGTGCATTTATTTATTATGTTCCAGGCATTGCAACTAGATTGATATAGAAACTGGATTATGTATATATATGTAAATTCAAATATGTAAGTGAAACAGGATTATATATATATATGAAATTAACCTAAAAAGTAAGCATTGCTATCACTATTCTACAATGATAAAATGATACCCTCTATAATTAACTGGTCCAAGTTCATTTAAGAAATAATTTCCAGAGCTAGGTCTGAATTTAGTTTTCTTTACCAGCAAATCAAGTCCTTAATCTATTTGTTATACCAAGTTCTAGCGCTGTGGTGAAAGTGAAAGTGCAGGTTGCTCAGTGGTGTCTGACTCTTGGTGACCCCATGGACCTTACAGTCTGTGTAATTCTTCAGACCAGAATACTGGAATGGGTAGCCTATCCCTTCTCCAAGAGATCTTCCCAACCCAGGAATCGAACCAGGAATCGAATTCTTTACCAGCTGAGCTATCAGGTAACGATGTGTATTAAATGAAGCAGAGTATAATCTAAAAGCAAACTTTAAGAGGAAAAGGCATGCAAGTTGTGCTGGATTTATTGTGTTGGGCATTTTCCTGAGTAGTCTGTGGTTTGTTTTATAAAATATTCAATACACTTGCAGTGGTAACATGAGTTCTTTTCTTTAAGCAAATAGAAGACACATAATACTTAAAAGTACTTTCCAATGATTATTGCTAGAAAGAAAAATGATGTTGAGTTAGAAGGATCCTGTCCAGAATACATTAGGGTAAACTTGTGTGGGTGCCCAATCCCCCTAAATATGGTTCATACAAAACTCATGTGATCTTTCAGCTTGTTTTTCTAGTTTTACAGCATCTCTAACCTATTGTGAATTGATAGATGCTGACTTTGGCTCATGTGTGCTCCCCTTTTTATTGATCTATTATGCCAGGGTAATCTCTCCTTTTTTTTCTATTTTATTCTTTTTCTTAAATGCAGACTTGATCACATAACTTCTCTCTTAAAACTGTGTTATATGGAATATTAGGACTTAAAAGTCTCAACTTAAAGAAGTCCTGGGCACTTTCTACCAGGCTCAACTAGCCAGCTTTGCTTTCATCTGATGCATAGTTGGTAATTACGGGTGAACTTCATCAAGAGGAAACCCTGAGTATAGTAGAGGAAAGCATGTGCTTTGGGCCACCATTTCTTAGTAGAAGACAAACCAGGTCCCTTCAGTGGGCTTTTAGTCTTTGAGATGTAGGATGGGTACGTTAAAATTTACCCTGCCTGCATCATGGAGGTTTTGCTGTGATGGAATGAGACAATTCACATAAAAACATTTTGGAAATTGTGAATCTTTAGGCAGACATAAAGAATTATTTTATTGTTTGTGGAATTATCATTTTTAATATCCAGAGCTAAAGAAAAAAGCCTCATCAAATGAATACACATAACAATATTGCAGAATATTTACAAGTGTTGTATCTGGAGGTGAACAGTTCCACGCATTCCTCCTAAAATTCTTTCTTGTCTACCCTCAAAGCCTACCTAGAATGAATATCGCCAAAAATCATCTGATAAACAAATTATTAGGAAGTGACAATATTTTGTTCTGTGCCTGAAACAGTCTCATCTACCAACTGTTAGCAAGGCATACCAACAATCGGTTTCACAAACATTTTCTTTCCGAAGGCCTCCCTGCAACATTTAATGATGATGAATTGCTTCCAACCGGGCAAATAAAAATGGTGATTGTGGACAATTTAATGAATAGAACCTCTGATGATCTGATCTGCTGGCAGCTACTGCCAAAATCGCATTTAACATACTAAAAGGAAATTTTGCTTTGTCACCACAGCAAATCCACGTCTTAAAAAAAAAAAAAAAAAAAAGCAGCAGCAGCAGCTTCTGACACAGGAAAGTGTTGAGAAACAAGCAGCCTATATATCTGACGAAGCAGTGGAGGCAGAGGTGTCCAGCTGAAACAGTATATTAACCGGGCCCCACAGGGCCACATCGGGGGTTAAGGTCGGAGTTGTTAGCGGGAGGCAGTTAGTGAAGTGTAGGTGCTAGGGTTGATTTGCAGAGCAATCAGATCAGGCAGAACACTGTCCTTTTAAACGGGGAAGACTTACCGTTCAGACAAGGTCAAGTGGCTCTAGAACTGGGCAAGTAAGAAGAAAAAAAGAATCTGAGATGCAGGCAGAAGTTCCGGCAACAGTTTGTTAAGACTTCCGGAACAAAAAGACCAGATCAAAGCTCTTAGCAAGAAGAAATCAGAATCCAACGGGGATTTTGTGTTATAGCAGGGATTTCTCCCAGCAAGTACCGGCTTCGATACGGAAATAGCCATCTTTTGAGACGGCTTAAAAAAAAAAATCCCTCATTCCCAAGATAACATTTTTGTTTAAAAGTCTGGGCAATGTAATACTCATAGGATTGTGGAAGATGGAGATAAATTACATAGAGTGCAGGAATTCATCAGAATCACTCCTCCGATTTCCTCAATATACCCCATCCCGCAAAAGCATAGCTCTAAACATCTAAATACTTAGACCAGCTTGATGCCCTGGCAAAGCACTGAGCATGATTCCAGAACAGTCATCCTTGCCCTAAAGTGCTGGGTTAGGATTGCGTTTTCTTTGACTTCAACTTTAGTTGAAATAACAAATCTAATTAAAAAAAAAAAAAAGATAGTTGAAATGGGTTATTGACCTCTATTAAAGAGACCCAAATCCTCTCCTCAGAATTCTGGAGTTGCAACTGAATCCCTGTCTAAATTCTTTAGGAATTTAAAAACATTTTTCCCCCCTAAGGATACACACACACCCACTTTTGCAGCAATGCTGTGGTCTCCCTTCATGGTAAAGAGATAACAGGAGAGAGACATCTATAACAGGTAGGGTATATAATTCCTTAAAATGTTCTCAACATAAGGTTCTATCAGTGTACAAATGATATCTGAAAAGTATGTTATTTTCTGAGTTTAACCACAGGATTACTTGTGACAGCTTTCCATGTTGCTTGGTGGTAAAATATCCGCCTGCCAATGCAGGAGATGCAAGTTTGATCTCTAGTCCAGGAAGACTGAAGATCCCTTGGAGAAGGAAATGGCAACCCACTCCAGTATTCTTGCCTGGAAAATTCCCCTGGAAAGAGGAACCTGGTGGACTACAGTCCATACGCAGAGTTGGACATGACTGACCAACTTCACTTTCACTTTTCACTTTGTGTCACTAAAGTATGAAAGTACGTAACAGTATAACTTGGTAAGGTAATGAAAATGTAAATTACCCAGAGATTGGTATGAAGGTCTGGTTATAGTTGAAAATCAAAGTTCTAGCAAGTACCTCTCGTGATTCCAATAATGATCAGACCGTACTAGGGTCTTTAAATTTAATCCCCATGAAAAGTAAAGCATCAACCCCTTTCTTTAGAGCTTCACTCCATCTGGAAATTACTTCATGGAAATATTTTAATGTTACCATTTCACATGCTAATTATATATTTATTGAATGCTTGTGATATACGAGATACTGTGCCTTGTGAAGGAGGAAAAGAAACATGAAGTGAGCTCACTGTGAGCACTGTCTGTATATAAATTATATCAGGTATTTTTATTTCAAAAAAAATTCACAGTAAGAACCCCTACCCCATTCCCCACTCCCACCCCTCTGCACGGAACCAATCACACAAGTCTATAGTAAAGGATCCCAGATGTTTTCGATTTCTCAAGACCTATTCAGGTGATTGTGACCCACTCTCAGCTTGAGAATCACCTGTTTGCTTAGATCGCCTGGCAGTAAGGTGCTGACTGCACAGGTTAAATGAAGAGGAATGTTTAGAATCACCAAGGGCCAGAAGGGGTTTGTTGGCTTACTTCAGAGAAAGAAAATGGTAAGGATTAGGAATTAAAATTATCAATATGTTTGGATATCAAATTTGGAGTGAGCATGGCAGGAGGGAGAGAGTGTTAATGGGAGGGAAGAATCTATTTATGCTCACTCAAGTTTCTGGTCTGAGATCTGGGTTGGGATTCAAGGGTTCAGAAAAATGGGCATGTTTCCAGAAGCAGGACTGAAGTTGCTGTCCAAGGAACAAATACAGTTAACTTTCTGGATCCTTTCAAATCCTAGGTAAACATGTGGACATATTCTTGTAAATGTCCCAAATTTGAGATTTAATTTTTTCTTGTTTGTAAGGGGAATTCTCCCAATTTTATAGGCTTCATGCCTCACAGAGCTTCAGCCGAGAGCTGGGAAATAATTGTGTTGAAGGGTCTAATGCCTGAGTGACTTCCCACTAATGCTGTCATGTAGGAAATTTTACATATTTCTCTAAAAATTAGAGATGATATTTTCTTATAAGCTGGCCATTCAAAAATAAGTGATATATTGATACAAATATTAAAATAATTATATTTTACTCCAAGATATTGCCAAACATATTATGCAATGTGGCTTAGGTGTGTATTTAGAAATTAATTCTTCATGGAATTATCTGTCAAGAAACGGATATTTTCAGAAAAGCTCATTTATTTCCTTGTATCACAAGTGAATGAATATTAAATAAACTAGTTTTTTTTCTTTTGTCTGCCACTAAGCCCAAATTTGCTTAGCTCTAAACTGCAGAAGTTATTTAATTTATGGTAGTTGGTACATTTTAATATATCTTAGTTTTTCATGATTTTAATACACTTTTGATCCTTTTAATTTGTACTTTTTATTTTTCTGTTTAAATATCTTTTAGATTTGGTGGGATGTACACATCCCCTTCATCAATGTTGCAAACTAATTTTTAAATTTCATGTTTTTTAAATATAAATGGAAAAGGCTTATAAAAACACTTTTCTCATTAGTTATCATGATTCTCTATTTTAAATACTTAAAAATGTGTACCCAATATATACATTTTCAGGAGACTAAAAATGCGTGGCCTACAGTTCACCACACTTTTTGCATTTGTTACTTCATTTAAAAGTTTTTATAATTTTTGTTACCTTATGAATGCATATTATAATCTAGATATTATTTATTGATGACAAAGCATAAACACTGCTTTGGGGTGAAAATAATCACTGAATATACTTTTGGGTAAAAGGAGGTTCTTTCTAGATTATCTGGTTGGAAGTATAATGGATGAAATTAATACTGCAAGTACAAGTATCTTGAAAATTAGAGGAATATAGGATGATATACAGGAGAAGGCAATGGCAGCCCACTCCAGTACTCTTGCCTGGAGAATCCCATGGATGGAGGAGCCTGGTGGGCTGCAGTCCATGGGGTCGCTAAGAGTTGGACACGACTGAGCGACTTCACTTTTCATGCATTGGAGAAGGAAATGGCAACCCACTCCAGTGTTCTTGCCTGGAGAATCCCAGGGACGGGGGAGCCTGGTGGGCTGCCGTCTGTGGGGTCGCACAGAGTCAGACACGACTGAAGTGACTTAGCAGTAGGATGATATACATTTTTTTCTGGGGAATATTCATAACACTAAAAATAATCTTGTAAATCAATTTTAAGAACAATAGCTTGCCTTTGCTAACTGCACATCCTGTAGAGATGAATGTTGAACACCAGCCCAAAGATCCTCCAATGGCAGTGTTACTTCACATGTTTAATAGCAGTCATCCAAGTAAACAATTGATCCTGTTTGGTGTCCATGTCAATACGCACATAATGACTACACCATTGAGTCATTTCCCTAACATTATACAACCCATATCTTAGCAGGGTTTTTTTTTTCTTCTTTTTTTAATGTCAGAAGAGTCCATCTCCAGGCAGGTTTCAGCATGAATGTTTCTGTGTGTCATAATCCAAAAATGTCCCAAGGTCCTTAGAAGCCTGCCATAAAACTGAGTCTGGAGACACTGAGCAGAAAGCAGCTTGGCAGCTACATCCAAAATGACAAAATCTATACAGCAAGACTATAAATAGGAGGTTTAAGGAGAGTGTATTTCATATGATGTGTGCTGTAGACATCATCACCCATAAGCGGCAGGACATCTGAGGCAACTCTTCCAGATCTGATCCTGCAGAACTGCTATGTACATTGATTTCTCAGTCTCTTTCAAAGAGAGACAGTCGTGGGGTAGCTCCGACATACTGCACACTGCAGAAATTCTGAACCAAAAGATGCCTTGAGAGAGAGAGGGAGCACATTGGTGTTTTTGGTGTTTAACAAGTAACTCTCAGTTCAGGATCAAAAGCCTCACTTTGTTTTTCTCTGCTAAATAAGGGAGTATCTTACTATAAAGACAAAGTAAGCCTGGGGACTTTTGCTTTTCTACCAAACTCTGAGTGACTTTATAAAATGTCTCACATCAACTCTGCACATAGTCGAGGGTGGGAGATGAAAGAGTAAACAGGGAATTACACTGAAATGCAGTAAGTGCTGCCACAGATTTGAGCAAAGAAATCTACAGACCACCAGGCTGGCCATAGGTGATAAACAAGATGCCCAGGGTGAAGTTAAAGTTGGCTTTTAAGGATGAATGCAGTAAGCATGGTAAGGAGCTAGAGGACTTTGGAGTATAGCCTATATTAAAAGAGCAGTCATCAGCCTGCTAAGACTCCTTTATGAAAACAGTTTTAGATGCCTAATTGGAATTGTGGTGCTAGAATGATTCTTGAGAGTCCCTTGAACAACAAGGAGATCAAACCAATCAATCCGAAAGGATATCAACCTGAATATTCACTGGAAGGGATTGATGCTAAAGCTGAAGCCCCAGTTATTTGGCCACCTGATACAAAGAGCTGACTCATTGGGAAAAAAAATACCCTGATGCTGGGAAAGATTGAGGGCAGGAGAAGAGGGTGATAGGGGATGAGATGGTTGGATGGCTTCCTCAAAACAACTGACGGGAGTTTGAGCAAACTCCAGGAGATAGAGAAGGACAGGGAAGCCTGGCTAGTTGCAGTCCATGGGGTTGCCAAGAGTAGCTCATGACTGACTGAACATCAATCAATCAATTGGTTATTCACATGTCCCTCTAGTTTTGTTCTATTTGACAACCAAACATTGGCAAATATATGGACAGGATTTCATGTTGTACAAGACTGTTATAAGCACAGATCAGACATTTAATATTTTTGGAAATATGTTCCAATTATTTTACCTTCCTGACTTTCAATTTTCTAATAAAGTTAGAATCATAATACTGTCATTACTATTTAGATGTAAATTACATGCAGTATATTTAATGCAATGTATTTGGTGCATGATACACATGTCCTGTAATTAATTATACAATAATTGCCACAAACATTTAATAACCAAAAGAACAATGTGATAAAAAATAGGGTATCATCTGGTTAAGGTAGTATGAATGATTCATATATATGTATATACATGTGTGTTTAACCTTCTGATATAAATTATGTTTAAACAACTTCCTATTTCCTCCTTACACAGTAGAGACTACCCTCATCTTTTTATTATTAACTCCTTCCTTTCCTTTGTATGTTTCTTTATAAAATGATATTATAATATTTAGTTGGGTATATGCCAATGCATTACTGATGATCTTTAAATTATCTGTCAGATATAGTCATTCAGTTCATGCTAAAATCCCATTGTTTATACACAGTGGTGGCTCACATAAAAAATAAGTAATCTAATCATGAAAACTGTGCTATAATTAACAATAATGAGAGACAATATTTCATGTGTAATAGCTATTTCCACATGACAGCATTGGTCTATAAAAGGATGCATTTATTTTTATATGCCACATAAGAGGTGATATCTAGAAATTCTGGTTCTGAAATGGATGCCATGATTTTTAGCTGCAGTAGTCTCATCTGACTACTCTAGACAGAAATAGACCATCTGCCTAGGCTTGTTAATATGGCATCATCTCATTGATTCTTTTCAGGCACACATGCTTTCAATTACAATTTATCCCCAAATTGTAGAGCCTCTTGTCATCTGGATCGTCTTTGTTGCTAATATTCAGCCCCTTTATCAATGATGGCTCCTACCTTTTCATGTTGGAATGATCTTTTCTGAAAGATCAAGACAACAATTCTGATAAATAATGCAATGCTTTAGAGTATAGAAAACATTTTAATATGTATTTTTGCACCTCACTATTAACATATCAAACATGTTTGAGTATTAAAAAAAATAGAAAATTTGTGTTTCATGGTACAAGTATGCCTTTAATGATGTAATGCCGGAAAGCCAATGTCAGTGATGTAGGGGTAAGCTGATCTGTAAGGTAAGGGCTTATCAATTTTTTAACACAGAAGAAATGATTATTTTTAATGGCCACTTTGGATATTATAGTCAATTTGGACAAGAACTCTCAAATGTCTAAGACAATTTTTAATTCCTAACTAAACAACTTTACCTTTCTTTATAACTTAATAGATAAGAAGAAAAATACATAGTAAAAAGTTGTTTCAGTTTGATAAAAATACTGAACAGCTGTATTCCTCAAATGTAAAGTTATGCTTTTCATTCATGATTCATGTATATTGAGTTTAGGCAGGAAAGCAATTCAGTTAGCTTGGTTTGAATTACTGACAAAATTACAATCAAATATTAATGATAGCTATAATTTATTGAGCATTTACTGTGCTTCACACGTTATACCATATTTTAATATGCATTAACTAATTTACAAAACAGACTAATGATTTGAATATTTAATTTTCCTTACTTTGCACCTAAGGTGTATGACCATTGAGTTAGGTAACTTTCCAAATTTCACATTGCTTACTACTGTGGTAATTGTCAAGGATAGAATTTACCATCAGAAATCCAAACTACAAAATCTGTATTCTTAACTGCTATACTACCTAAGACTGATAGGATAATCCCCAGTTGCAAAATTTGTCAAAATCACAGTTCCATTCTGGGTCAAGTTGCTTGTTATTGATGCTGCAGTGGCAATGTGCAAACATCATGTGGGTGCATGTTCAGTTGCTAAGTCTCGCCTTTGATGCCTCTTTCCATGGATTTTTCTGGGCAAGACTACTGGAGTGGGTTGCCACTTCCTTCTCCAGAGGATCTTCCATACCCAGGGAGAGAATCTGTGTCTCTTACATCTCCTGCATCAAAAGGTGGATTTTTTTTTTACCACTGAGCCACATGCTGCTACTGCTGCTAAGTCGCTTCAGTCATGTAGGACTCTGTGCGACCCCATAGACGGCAGCCCACCAGGCTCCTCTGTCCCTGGGATTCTCCAGGCAAGAACACTGGAGTGGGTTGCCATTTCCTTCTCCAATGCATGAAAGTGAAAAGTGAAAGTGAAATCGCTCAGTTGTGTCCAACCCTCAGCGATCCCATGGACTGCAGCCTTCCAGGCTCCTCCATCCATGGGATTTTCCAGGCAAGAGTACTAGAGTGGGGTGCCATTTCCTTCTCCAACTGAGCCACATAGGAAACCCCTTAGTTACCTGGCCTGAGATCAAACCCAAGTCCCCTGCATTGCAAGGTGGATTTCTAACCACTGGATGACCAGGGAAATCCCAAACTTTGATTATTTTTCATTTCTAATTTTCCTAACCCTTTATTAGAAAAAATGTACATAATTTGAATTTTGATTAATTGTGATTAAAACTAAATTTCCTATGTCAGCTTAAATCTAGCCTCTTTCTAAAAATTTTCTTTTTGTCCCCTTTATCAGTCTTTCTAAAACCCAGATGTGAAAACTTGCAGTGGAGTGTCAGAAATGGGACACAGTGAAAAAATATACTTTGAATTTAAAGATGATATCCATTCAGTTCAGTTCAGTTGCTCAGTCGTGTCCAACTCTTTGCGACCCCATGAATCGCAGCACGCCAGGCCTCCCTGTCCATTACCAACTCTTGGAGTTCACTCAAACTCATGTCCATCGAGTCGGTGATGCCATCCAGCCATCTCATCCTCTGTCATCCCCTTCTCCTCCTGCCTCCAATCCCTCCCAGCATCAGGCTCTTTTCCAACGAGTCAACTCTTCGCATGAGGTGCCTGAAGTATTAGAGTTTCAGCTTTAGCATCAGTCTTTCCAATGAACACCCAGAACTGATCTCCTTTAGGAGGGACTGGTTGGATCTTCTTGTAGTCCAAGGGACTCTGAAGAGTCTTCTCTAACACCACAGTTCAAAAGCATCAATTCTTCAGCGCTCAGCCTTCTTCACAGTCCAACTCTCACATCCATACATGACCACTGGAAAAACCATAGCCTTGAGATGGACCTTTGTTGGCAAAGTAATGTCTCTGCTTTTGAATACGCTATCTAGTTTGGTCATAACTTTCCTTCTAAAGATGATATAGCTTTTCTCAAAGGAGAGAAAGTGAAAATGAGCAGAACATTTGGAAACGGTAATGGACATTTAGGAAAATCATAATTTTTCTCAGAAAATTTGGAGCATGGCTCTACAGTGATATGTAGAGCTACAGGTTTGGCTAGTCATGTGGCATGTGAAAATGGATCTGACCAGGTTCATGTAAAATAGCATCATAGTAGTGCCAAGACCCAGCTGAGCTTGGAGACCATGACCTTGGATTGGCACTAGTTCTTGACTGATGTGTTCTCTTATTCAGCCATACTGAGTAGCTAGTTATTAGGAGCAGAGAGGGAATTTGGGTAGATTAATCCAAGGTTGGGGATTTGTAAGGTAAGGACAATGGAAGGAAAATAGACCTAGGCATTGAAGGTGCTGACGATAAGTGGTTGAAAATGATGGACCACGGACCCCCTGAACTGTAGGTTCTAGGATGTGTAAGAGCCTAGAATTTAGAGAGAAGTAGTGTTTGGTAGAAAAAGGTCTGCATTTCTAAACAGCATGAGAGAAAGAGTAAGAGAGTGAGATTTCTATGATGGAAATTGAGATTCAAAGTTGCTACAGTTTAGGGAAATGACAAGATCTGAGTTCTGCTCATGAGAGCTTGGGGCTGAAGTGAGCATTGGTCAAAGAGATGGGTGAACTACAGTCCATGGTGTTGCAAGAGTCAGGCTGGACTTAGCAACTAGAACCAACAGTACCAAGAAAGATTTGACTCAGAGCTATGTGTTTGGTTGATCACAGGGTGCTGAAGCTGTTCAGGGTGGTTTGCAGCCACGCACTGAGAGGACTTCAGTGAAGTGGACAATCAGTGACTGAGAGGAAGTAACCTGGCTTTAATTATTACAGTGGATTTGGGAGACCACACAGAGAGAAAGACTTGGGCATAAAAGTAAGTGTGTAATGGTCTTTGTTCCTAGAAGGATATCAATGTACTTTCTCCCAAGTTCTAGGATGTGTAGGGCTTCCCTTTGTGGCTCTGTTGGTAAGAATCCGCCTGCAATGCAGGAGACCTGTGTTTGATTTCTGGGTCAGGAAGATCCCCCGGAGAAGGGATAGGCTACCTAATCCAGTATTCTTGGGCTTCCCTTGTGGCTCAGCTGGTAAAGAATCCACCTGTGATGTGGGAGACCTGGGTTTAATCCCTGGGTTGAGAAGGTCCCCTGGAGAAGGGAATGGCTACCCACTCCAGTATTCTGGCCTGAAAAATTCCGTGGATTGTGTAGTTGATGGGGTTGCAAAGAGTCGGACATGACTGAGTGACTTTCACTTTCACTTTCATGATATATAGAGCAACTAGCTCCTTGCAACATTCAAGTTAAGGCAGTCCTTGAATAAGAATTTGATTTCAGTAAAGATCAGGGTGTAAAAGGAGCAATGTTCCCAAAGTCCATAGTGTGGACTTTTTTTTTTTTTTTAATTTCTAATGCAAGAAGAGTTTGAGCAAGTTCTGTAGAGAATTTTATAAAAGAAAATTTGGAAAAGAGATATGAAAATTAGCAAGGATGAGTAGCTGAGTAAATATTATTTGAGTCTTGAATTTAGGTCATGGCAAAAAAAAATGAGATGTATATTTTATCTCACATTCTATAGTAAAATCTTCAACTCTTCAGCTCATAAGCAGTCTCTAGGATTTGTGAGTTTATAGTGTTTAGAGTCTAATTCATTCATTTGGCTTTTAATTACAACATCATAATGATTCAGGAACCATAAAGATGAAAGCATAAATTTTCTAATGTTGCCCTGGAGATTATTAAAAAAAAAAAAAGCAAACAAAAAACCCTTGTGTATTTAGTTGGATATGGTTAACTGATAATTTTTTCAAATTTCCAATAAAAATTAAATTAAACAAATTTCCAAAGGCACTACACAAATGGTAAAACATTGTCTTTCACTTAATTGTCAGGATTTCTATGTTCATTTTTCTTTCATTAAATAATCATAGTCATTGAGCACAAATATGTCTTTCTGCATGCCCTTAATATAACTCCAATAGTTTGGCTTGATGTGAAGAACTGACTCATTTGTAAAGACCGCTATCCTGGGAAAGATTGAATGCAGGGGAGAAGGGGATGGCAGAGGATGAGATGGTTGGATGGCATCACCAACTCAATGGACATGAGTTTGAGTAAACTCCAGGAGTTGGTGATGGACAGGGAGGCCTGGCATGCTACAGTCCATGGGGTCACAAAGAGTCAGACACAGCTGAGTGACTGAACTGAGCTGAACTGAATATTCAATCTTAATCATGTGAAAAAATGGCTAAAATACTAATCCCCTAAATTCTTGTCGCTTATATCAACAGTCAACTCAACTGGCTCCTATCATAAGAAATATATATATATATATATATATATATATAAATTATAAATTATACCAGGCTCAGGTTTGGATAAGTCTATTTCCTCTGGGCCTGATCCTTTTCCTAATTTCTATTTTGTAAGAGTACAGAGAAAATGTTTTAACACAGCTAGAGTGACCCCACCCCCATATTTCTATATCAGTCCTATGGGTGGAAAATATGAAATGAATTCAGGGAGCACTGATACCTCATACAGACACTATATTTTCTTCTAATCTTTTATTGTGAAAAAATCTTTACATCTCTAGCAAAGTTGGAAAACTTTTATAATGAGCTGACAGTCATCACCTAGATTCCAAAATTATCATTTCCCTATAAATGTTTTATCAAGTAAATATTATTCCATTTCTATCTCCCATTACAAAGCCATCTTATTTTTGGTGTACTTCAAACTAAATTGCAGACATCAGTAAATTTCTTCCAAATCTCTCAGCATGTGCATGATTAACTAAATCTCCTTGTCTCAAGTGATTTCTTGGTTCATAGTAAAGTTATTATTGAGCCAAAAATGTATGTGTATCCCCAAAAATGTTATACTCTCTTTATATTATAAATACCACATGGAAAAAACAACCTGAAATACCAATTTAAAGTTGATTTGAACCAAAGTTCCTCAAAACTTCTTTTTTAAAATTAAACTTTTTTTTATTACATAAGGGTTCATATTTTTTATTGAAGTATAGTTATTTACAATAATGTGTTAGTTTCAAGTATATGGCATAGTGGTCAATATTTTTATAAAATATTAATTCTATTATAGGTTATTATAAGATAAAGGCTATAATTTTGTTATACAGTATATCCTTGTAACTGAGCTATTTTATACATAGTAGTTTGTATCATTTAATTCCATTTCCATAATTTGTCCCTCCCTCTCTTTGGTGACCACAAGTTCATTTTATAGATCTGTTAATCTGTTTCTGTTTTGTATTTGTATATTAATTTGTATTATTTTTAAATTTATATATAAATGATATCATATAGCACTTGTCATTATCTATTTGACTTTTCACTAAGCAAAATATTTTCTAGGTGTATATACATTGCTGCAAATGGCAGTATTTCATTCTTTTTTGTGGCTGAGTAATATTCCACTGTGTGCGTATGTGTGTTTGTATGTGCACACATGCATACCATGTCTTAATCCAATCATGTATTGATTGGCACTTGGATTGCTGCCAAGTCTGGGCTCTTACAAATAGTCCTGCTATGAACATTGGAGTGCCTGTGTCTTTTCAAGTTAGTGTTTTCATTTTTTCCAGATGTCTACCAAGGAGTGGAATTGTTGGATTATATGGTAGTCCTATTTGCAATTTTTTAAGGCACTTTCATAGGAGAAGGCAATGGCAACCCACTCCAGTACTCTTGCCTGGGGAATCCCAGGGACAGTGGAGCCTGGTGGGCTGCCATCTACGGGGTTGCACAGAGTCAGCTATGACTGAAGTGACATAGCAGCAGCAGCAGCAAGGTACTTTCATACTATTTTCCTTAGTAACTACATCAATTTACATTCCTATCAACAATTTACAAGGGTTCCCTTTTCTCTACATCCTTTCTAACATTTATTGTTTACAGACTTTTTGATGATGGCCATTCTGACCAATGTGATGTGATACTTCATTATGATTTTGATTTGCATTTCTCTTAACAGTTGGCAATGGTGAGCATTTTTTCATGTGCTTGTTGGCCATTTTATGTCTCATTTGGAAAAATGTCTGGTGAAGTCTGCAGTTATTAATTGGACTATTTTGTGGTTTTTTTGCTGTTGTTATTGAGTTGTGTGAGCTGTTTGTGTATTTTGGATATTAACCCCTTGTCAGTTGCATCATTTGCAAAAGCTTTCTCCAATTCCACAGGTTGTCTTTTCAAAGTTTCCATTGCTGTGCAAAAGCTTGTAAGTTTATTTCAGTTCAGTCAGTTCAGTCGCTCAGTCGTGTCTGACTCTTTGCGACACCATGAATCGCAGCACGCCAGGCCTCCCTGTCCATCACCAACTCCCGGAGTTCACTCAGACTCATGTCCATCGAGTCAGTGATGCCATCCAGCCATCTCATCCTCTGTCGTCCCTTTCTCCTCCTGCCCCCAATCCCTCCCAGCATCAAAGTCTTTTCCAATGAGTCAACTCTTCGCGTGAGGTGGCCAAAGTACTGGAGTTTCAGCTTTAGCATCATTCCTTCCAAAGAAATACTAGGGCTGATCTACTTCAGAATAGACTGGTTGGATCTCCTTGGACTACTCTCCTTCCTTATGCTGACTTTGAGCCTTGTCTATTCTGTTTTTCCTAATTGTTTTAGGTGATAGGTTAGCTTTATGAGGTACTTATCTCGTTTCTTGAGGAAGGCCTGTATCACTATGAACTTCACTCTTAGAATCACTTTCAGTACATCTCATTTATTTTAGACAGTTGTGTTTTCATTTTTCTTGAAGGACTACTCTTACAGTATTCAGTTCAGTCGCTCAGTCATGTCCGACTCTTTGCGACCCCATGAATCACAGCATGCCAGGCCTCCCTGTCCATCACCAACTCCCGGAGTTCACTCAGATTCACGGCTATCGAGTCCGTGATGCCATCCAGCCATCTCATCCTCTGTTGTCCCCTTCTCCTCCTGCCCCCAATCCCTCCCAGCATCAGAGTCTTTTACAATGAGTCAACTCTTTCCATGAGGTGGCCAAAGTACTGGAGTTTCAGCTTTAGCATCATTCCTTCCAAAGAAATCCCAGGGCTAAGCTCCTTCAGAATGGTAGGCTCTCCTTGCAGTCCAAGGGACTCTCAAGAGTCTTCTCCAACACCACAGTCCAAAAGCATCAATTCTTCAGTGTTCAGCTTTCTTCACAGTCCAACTCTCACATCCATACATGACCACTGGAAAAACCATAGCCTTGACTAGACAGACCTTTGTTGGCAAAGTAATGTCTCTGCTTTTGAATATGCTATCTAGGTTGGTCATAACTTTTCTTCCAAGGAGTAAGCGTCTTTTAATTTCATGGCTGCAGTCACCATCTGCAGTGATTTTGGAGCCCCAAAAAATAAAGTCTGACACTGTTTCCATAGCTCCCATTTATTCATTTTTGCTTTTATTTCTTTTTCCTTAAGAGACTGAGGCAATAACATATTGTTATGATTTATGTTAAGGAGCATTCTGCCTATGTTCTTTTCTGGAAGATTCATAGTTTTAGTATTTATATTTGAGTCTTGTTATTTCTTTTTCATTTCTTATTTTATTTCATTTGAATCCTCTCTCTTTTCTTCTTGTTGAGCCTGGCTAAAGCTTATCAACTTTGTGTATCTTTTCAAAAAGCTCTTGGGTTAATTGATCTTTTCTATTGTTCTTAGATCTCTATTTTATTTCCTTTACAATCTTTATTATTTTCTTCCTTATGCTGACTCTGGATCTTGTCTATTCTGTTTTTCCTAATTGTTTTAGGTGACAGGTTAGCTTTATGAGGTACTTTTCTCATTTCTTGAGGAAGGCCTGTATCACTATGAACTTCACTCTTAGAATCACTTTCAGTACATCTCATTTATTTTAGACAGTTGTGTTTTCATTTTTCTTGATGTATTTTCTGATCTCCCCTTTGATTGCATCATTGACTCACTGGGTTTAAGTAGCATAATTTTTAGTCTGTTTTCCCATTTTTATTTCAGTAGTTGATTTCTAGTTTCATACTATTGTTGGAAAATATATCTGATATAAATGTTTAAATTTGTTGAGGCTTTTTATGTGACCTTATAAGTGAGAGAACATCCTGGAGAACATCCGAAGCACACTTTAAAGACAGTATATTCTGCCTTTTTTGGATATAGTGTCCTGTAGATATTGATTAAGTCTAACTAGTTTATTGTGTCATTTAGTACCTTTGTTACCTTATTGGTTTTCTGTCTAAATGATCCATTCATTGATGTTAGTGGAGTGTTAAAGTCCCCTACTCTCACAGTATTCAGTTCAGTTGCTCAGTCGTGTCCGACTCTTTGCGACCCCATGAATCGCAGCACGCCAGGCCTCCCTGTCCATCACCAGCTCCTGGAGTTCACTCAGACTCGCGTCCATCGAGTCCATGATGCCATCCAGCCATCTCATCCTCTGTCATCCCCTTTTCCTCCTGCCCCCAATCCCTCCCAGCATCAGAGTCTTTTCCAATGAGTCAACCCTTCGCATGAGGTGGCCAAAGTACTGGAGTTTCAGCTTTAGCATCATTCCTTCCAAAGAAATCCCAGGGCTGATCTCCTTCAGAATGGACTGGTTGGATCTCCTTGCAGTCCAAGGGACTCTCAAGAGTCTTCTCCAACACCACAGTTCAAAAGCATCATTTCTTTGGTGCTCAGCCTTCTTCACAGTCCAACTCTCACATCCATACATGACCACAGGAAAAACCATAGCCTTGACTAGATGGAACTTTGTTGGCAAAATAATGTCTCTGCTTTTGAATATGCTATCTAGGTTGGTCATAACTTTTCTTCCAATGAGTAAGCGTCTTTTAATTTCATGGCTGCAGTCACCATCTGCAGTGATTTTGGAGACCCCCAAAATAAAATCTGACACTGTTTTCACTGTTTCCCCATCTATTTGCCATGAAGTGATGGGACCGGATGCCATGATCTTAGTTTTCTGAATGTTGAGCTTTAAGCCAGCTTTTTCACTCTCCACTTTTTCACTTTCATCAAGAGGCTTTTTAATTCCTCTTCACTTTCTGCCATAAGGGTGGTGTCATCTGCACATCTGAGGTTATTGATATTTCTCCCAGCAATCTTGATTCCAGATTGCTGGGAGGGATTAGGGGCAAGAGGAGAAAAGGACGACAGAGGATGAGATGGCTGGATGGCATCACTGACTCCATGGACGTGAGTCTGAGTGAACTCCAGGAGTTGGTGATGGACAGGGAGGCCTGGCGTGCTGCGATTCATGGGGTTGCAAGAGTTGGACATGACTGAGCAAGTGAACTGAACTGGACTGATATGGGTCTGTATGTTAATGAATGTAATATCCTGTCCTTATATTGATTCCTTTATTGTTATATAATGATAATGCCCTTCTTTGTCTTTTGTTATAGCCTTTGTTTTAAAGTCTGTTTTATCTAAGTATTACTACTGTTGCTTTCTTGTCATTTCTGTTAGCATAAAATATCTTTTATCTATCCTTTCACTTTCAGTCTGTGTGTGTCTTTTGCCCTGAAGTGAGTTTCTTGTAGGCAGCATATTGAATGGTCTTATTTTTCTTTCAAAAATTTTTCTGGAGTATAGTTGGTTTATAGTGTTGTGCCTGTTTCTGCACCACAGCAAAATCATATGCATACATATATCCCCTCTTTTTTTAGATTTCCTTCCCATTGAGATCACCAGAAGGCATTGAGTAGAGTTCTCTGTGCTGTAAAATCAGTTCTCATTAGTTATTTGCTTTATACATAGTAGTGTATATGTGTCAGTTACAATCTCCCAATCCATTCCACCCATCCTCTTCCCCCTTGGTATCCATGCATTTTATTCTCTAGGTTCGTGTCTTTATTTCTGCTTTGCAAATAAGTTCATCTATACCATTTTTCTAGATTCCACATATATGTTAATACACGATATTTGTTTTTCTCTGACTTACTTCACTCAGTATGACAGTCTCTAGGTCCTTCCACAACTTTGAAAATGACATTATTTCATTAATTTTTATGGATGAGTAGTATCCCATCTTTATCTATTCCTCTGTTGATGGACATTTAGGAAGAATCTAATTTTTTAATCCAATCAGTTACTCTGTCTTTGACTGGCACATTTAATCTGTTGACATTTAGAGTAATTATTGATAAGTATGTATTAATATTTATTGCCATTTTATTCCTTATTTTCTAATTGTTTTTGAGGTTCTTTGTTCATTTCTTCATTTTATTTCTCTTTTATGGTTTGATGATTTTATTTTTTAGTATGCTTGAGTTTCTTTCTTTTTTTGTGTGTATCTATATTTTTGAATTGTGGTTACCATGGGGTTCATAAGAGTTTCCCTCATAGCTCAGTTGGAAAATAATCCACCTGCAATGCAGGAGACCCTGGTTCAGTTCCTGGGTCAGGAAGATCCCCTGGAGAAGGGAAAGGCTACCAACTCCAGTATTCTGGCCTGGAGAATTCCATGGACTATATAGTCCATGAGGTCTCAAAGAGTTGGACATGACTGAGTGACTTTCACTTTCACTTTGGGGTTCATATATATTGACCCATTATTATATCTATTTCCTTTATTTGTTTATATATATTTCCTTTAAACTGATAATTATTTAAGTTCAAGCACATTCTAAAGGATTTATATTTTTAATCTCTTCCCCCACATTTTGATAACATGTTTTACATCTTCATCTTTATCCCTTTACAGTTCTATTGTAGTTTTAGTTGCTTTTATAACTTAAAAAAAATTTTTTTTAATCTACCTACTGGCTTATTTAAGAGATCTTCAATCCTTACTATATATTTGCCTTTCCTATAAAATCTTACTTCTTTTCCATTTAGAGAAGACCTTTTAACATTTCTTTTAGGCTTAAGATAAGATTAATATCGATGAATTCTTTTAGTCTTAGCTTATCTGAAAAGTTCTTTATTTATCCTTCTATTGTAAATGATTGCAGAATAGAATATCTTAGATTGCAGGACTTTCCCTTTCAGGACTTTGAATATATCATGTCAATACCTTCTGGCCTGCAATATTTCTGCAGAGAAATCAGCTGATATTCTTATGTGACTTCTCTTGTAACTGAATATTTTTCTCTTGCTGCCTTTGGAATTCTGTCTTCATCTTAAATGTCTGTCATTTTAATTATGATGTGTATTGGTGTGAGTCTGTTTGGTTTCATATTTTGGGGGACCCTCTGTGATCCTGTACCTGAATATCTGTTACTTTCCTTAGGTTTGGTAGGTATTCAACTATAATTTCTTGAAATATATTTTTGATCTCTCTTCTTCTCAGCGAAGGTTACTCAGTCATGCCTGACTCTTTGTGACCCCATGGACTGACTATACAGTCCATGGAATTCTCTAAGCCAGAATACTGGAGTGGATAGCCATTCCCTTCTCCAGGGGATCTTCCCAACCCAAGGATTGAACTGAGGTCTCCCGCATTGTGGGAGGATTTTTTACCAGCTGAGCCACAAGGGTAGCCCAAAGATACTGGAGTGGGTAGCTGATCCCTTTTCCAGGGGATCTTCCCAACCCAGGAATTGAACCAGGGTCTCCTGCATTGCAGGCAGATTCTTTACCATCTGAGCTATCAGGGAAGCCCTCTCTCCTTTTCTGGAAACCCTAGAATATATATGTTGGTACACCTTATATTACTCCCATAAAACTTTTATGTTGCTTTTATTTAAAAAATTTGTCTAGCCGTCTACTGTTCTGATTGGGTGATTTTCATTATTCTATCTTCAAGATCCCTTAGTCACCCCTTATGTCATTTAGCTGGGTATTCATTGCTTCTGGAGTGTTTTTTTATCTCAGAAATTGAATGTCCATTTTTATTTGGGCCTTCTTTATTATTTCTAGTTTTCTGTTAAATTTATTTGTGTTTAGATCAATTTTCTTTCTCAATTCAGTATTTATTTTTATTACAAAACTTTGAACTCAGTGTCTGGTAGATTGTATTTGTTTCATTATATTTTCAGGGTTTTTTTCTTGCTCTTTCAGGAGAAGGAAATGGCAACCCACTCCCGTGTTCTTGCCTGGAGAATCCCAGGGATGGGGGATCCTGGTGGGCTGCCGTCTCTGGGGTCGCACAGAGTCAGACACGACTGAAGTGACTTAGCAGCAGCAGCAGCAGTCGAGAATAGTTGCTCTGCTTTTTCATTTTACTTAAGTTCTCTGTCTCTATGAGTTTAGGTGAAACAGTTATCCATTGTGGTCTTAAATTAGGTTGTTTTTTTTTTTTTGTAGAAGCATTTCTATGTAGACTGTGTGTATCAAATGTCTTGAGTGTGAAGGCTGGATGTGATGTGGACACCAGCCAAGTTCTCCTTCAGGGTGTGCTGACTGCTATCACCTTGACAGTGGTTGTGGCTGGTGTTGGAGGATCTACAGCCTCTACTCCTGAGGCACAGTCTCCAGCTGCCCTGTCGTGGCAGGGACTGTTCCCAAGTTGCTGAAGCAGAAACCCTGAAGGCTGGGCTCAATTTGGCTCTTTACTTTTGAGGGTTTTTTCCTTCTCCCGCACTGAGGCGTCTGCTGTGAAGGAGAGTACCGAGGTCAGTGGGCTTGTGTGCTTACAGAGTTCACGTGTACTGCCTGTGTAGCTGTCTGAGGCTCTACTCAGACATGGCCCAGGTTCATGTCTTTTCACCTCTTGTGGTTGTCCCAGATCTAATGCAAGGTTGTAGCATGGTGTGGGCAGGACCAGAGTATTTGCTTGGCTGGGAGTGGGGATTGTAGTATGTTGGCGGGGGTTTGAGTGACTGTGCTACCATCAGAGGTCTGGGCTGCTTCTTGGGTGCTGTTTGATTAAATGCCAGTGATGGCCACTTCCTCTACCTGGACCACAACCCAGACCGCCAGGTTACTAGACAAAATCTTCCCCCAGTTTCTGGCTTCCCTAGATCCAGGGCCAAGCTGAGATGTGAAGTGAGTGGGGTTAGGGTGTTTAGACATTTTGGATTGGGGAGGATGACAAGGTGTCAGCCTCTAGGGCACACCCCTCTCCATCTTGTCTGTGGGTAAGCAGTACATGTACACTCCTCATGAAGGGAGTCTAGGTTTCCCCAGCCCTGCATCTTTCTAGTGGCTCTCCATGCAGCCAGGGAGGTCTGTCCCCTCTGCACAGGGCCCCAGGACTGGGACACCTAGTCTGTGGCTCAACCAGCTCACTCACCAGGGCAAGTTTCTGCCTGGGCAATCTTCCTCTTCCTCCCCTTCCAGGGGTACAAGTCCTGACCTGATGCTCTGTTTCCTGTCTTACCCCATTGTATGCAGATTTTCATGCAGCCTTGTTAGGAGCAGGAGTTCTCTGCCCATTTCCAGTTAGTTTTCTATGAGAATTGTTCCATGTGTCCCACATTTGTAGGGGAAGGTGAACTCCACATCCTCTAACTCTATAATCTTGATCCTCCTTCCTAGGTGTTTTAATTGGATTTTATAATTAAAGAAGATCGGTTTTAGGCTATATTTTCTCATATGTCTTTATTTCTGACAGTATTTTCCTTTCAGAATATTTTATCCCCTCCTAAGTGGATAGGATCTCAGGAGAGCAGGCTGAGTGATGGGTTGTGTGAAGTCAGAAAGAAAGAGAGAAATATCTGCAGACACAGTGGCCCTTATTAGACATGGCCTAATATTGCATCCTGTGACAGAGGATGATTTATTTTTTCCAGTCAAGGTTGTCTTTAATTTCAAAATCCACGGGAGCTATAATTAATCAAAAATTACTGCTTTGAATAATTTATGTAAAATGCAATGGCATAAGGAGAGTAAAATCTAAATCCTATGTGTGCCACACAGACTGAAGGAGTTAAGAGGCCAGATTTCATGAGCTGACTCATGTTTGGACTATTTAACAGTTTGTTGTTTTGTTTTTACATCCCCATGGATTGTAGCCCACCGGGCTTCTCTGTCCATGGGATTTCCCAGGCAAGAATACTGGAGTGGGTTGTCATTTTCTTCTCCAGGGGATCTTCCCAACCCAAGGATCAAACCTGCATTGACAGGTGGATTTTTTTTACCACTGAGCTACCTGGGAAGCCCAGTAACTAAGTAGGATACATTCCAGCTGGTAAAGCCCAATGGTTTCCTAGAGACAGTTCTCTACAATTTCCTTGATGATTGATTAAAGCATGTGCATGCATGCCAAGTTGCTTCAGTCATGTCTGACTCAGTGTGACCCCATGGACTGTAGCCCACCAGGCTCTTCCATCCATGGGATTCTCCAGGCAAGAATACTGGAGTGAGTCGTCGCACCCTTCTCCAGGGGAATCTTCCTGACCTGGGTATATAACAGGTTTCTCTTATGTCTCCTGCATTGGCAGGTGGGTTCTTTTACCACTAGTACTACCTGGGAACCCAGTCTGATTAAAGAGAGGTGTGGGATACACTGAGGAAGTGGCAGTGCAGCAAGATGTCAGGGACCACAGAAGGTTTGGAACAGCTAATTTATCAACAAATATGAAAGTATTTCAGCTTCTAAACAATTGGTCCAGCTCTCAAAGTGTGTATTGCCTGAATGTCAATCCCACTTCCAGATGAAAATCAAAACAGTATGCTTTGTAGTGAAAATCTACTTCCATTCCAGTTTGGGAGCAATTACCAAAGAAAGAGTTATCTTTTCCAAACTTTTAATTCTTTGCTGGACTTTTGCAATTTTAAAATGTCATCGCACATTCTGCTTTAAGGGACAGAGCTATTAATATTTCTTCTAAAGGAGGAAATGTGAAATATGAAGTTAGCCAAATTACCAAAGAACATATTTTGAATTGAAGATAGGTCAGTGAGAAGGGACGAAGTAATTAGAGGATGAAAGGGAAATAGACAAAGAAGGGTCAGATAATCTTGATATCACTTGTTAACACCTTTGAATCTTCTATTATTATCAAGTCAAAATAAACAGCAGCTTATTAAAGGAAATTGAAGACATAATGATTCCCTTAGCCAAACAAAGCTGCTGAAGTGTTCTTTTCTGATTGGAAAGAAGGTCCAAACCTGCCCCTCCTGTAATGCTCACCTGCAAGCAGGTTTGTTTATTTCTCTTCCTGCCTGTATCAATTCAGCTCTATCTTCTTCCACTGTGTTTGGAAGGGAACCCTTTTAAATATATAACCAGACACACTTTAATACTCTGGCCACCTGATGTGAAGGGCTGACTCATTTGAAAAGACACCGATGCTGGGAAAGATTGAGGGCAGGAGGAGAAGGGGATGACAGAGGATGAGATGGTTGGATGGCATCACCGACTCAATGGACATGGGTTTGGGTGGACTCTGGCAGTTGGTGATGGACAGGGAGGCCTGGCGTGCTGTGGTTTATGGGGTCTCAAAGAGTCGGACACGACTGAGCGACTGAACTGCGCTGAATTGAAGATGCACACACACACACATACTCATGCACATTGTCTTCTCAGTGTTATTTTAAGAATTAACTATTAAGTTTGTTTAAGTTGGAGTTCAGGTGGGGTCTGAAATACTGAGAACCAAACACACAAAGCTTCCCTTCCTATCAGCAACAAAACACAAAATTAAAAAAAAATTCCTCCCTTAAGAATTTCAAGTTGAGAATTGCTTAGTAAATCAAGTGAATTATATGGAATTTCTGTTAAGTAAGTTATAATATATGCACACATTTTACCTAATGCATATTAAGTAATACACACACAGGGAGGCCTGGCATGCTGCAGGCCATGGGTCACCAAGAGTCAGACAGGACTGGGCGACTGAAAAACAACACCACACACTATATTTGTATATGTTACCTAATATACACAAACACTGAGATCAGTGGAGATCAAAGGAAATATGAATGATTATGATTTTAATGAAAGTGAAGGTACTTAGAGCAAACAAGACAGAGACTGGCTCCATGAAGAACTTTCTAGAAGGGAGCAGGGTTGGGAAGGATTCAGATGCAGAGGGAGGGACCTCAGCTGAGTTCATTAGATCTTTCTCTATCAGGGACCAGGCTGCAGCCCTGTCTGTGAACTCCCGTGTACTCACTATCTGCACTTTCCTTTTCAAAATTAATTATTTAGAGCCATTTAGTGTGCCAGATTGTTCAGATAAGAAGAAAGTAATTTTAAGAGTTCATTTCAGAGGCTAAGTTATAAAGTGATGGAGACAGATCAGTATGAAGTTGAGTTTCAATATAAAACTATTATATGTCTCCACTTTCAAAGGTCTCCTTAGGGTTAAATCCACAGAATGAAAACACAGATAGCACAAGTGGTCTCTCTCGGAGAGATGGAGAGAGCAAGTTGGGGGTGTTGGTGAGCAAAAAATGGGTTGATAAGATGTATGAGAGGAGTTTCTTAGGAACCATTTCTGCCTGAACTCTGATAAATTAAGAAATAAGACTGTACTGTATTTACTCAGTCATGTCCGACTCTTTGTGACCCCATGGATGGACTGCAGCCTGCCAGCTCCTCTGTTCATGGGGATTCTCCAGGTAAGAATACTGGTGTGGGTTGCCATGCCTTCCTCCAGAGGATCTTCCCACCCTAGGGATGGAACTCAGGTCTCCTGCATTGCTGGCAGATTCTTTACTATCTGAGCCACCAGGGAAACTGAGAAATAAGACAAATGGCAAATATTCTGAGGAAGAACTCAGTAATGGAATATACACATTCATTTGTTCAATACCTCTCTCTCCTGCATCCATGTCAGAAATATAGATAAATTTCAGATGCACCTTTAAAACAGTGTTCTAGGTCACCACTAGAACTGGTCAGAAGTTGAACCCTTTTGCCCACTGTGATCTGAATAAAGATGTTTAGGTTAAGAAGAGCACATAGTAACAAAGGTCTTGGTCTATACTTCTTATTACCATGAATTTTATTTTAAATATTTATCATTTAAATTATTTACATCTTATGTTAATGCAATGATTTGAATAAAGAATGACCTAAGCCAAAGGAAATCTAATTTACATTGTCTCTATACATATAAAACTATTTGACAGATGTGCAAAGTTACATTTTGGAGAGAAGATCAGAAAGATTAAATGATTTATCATATATTTAACATCTGAATTTATTCTTATAACAAAATATCATACTAGTGTGTAAAGCCGTTTGGGGGCTTCCCTGGTGGCTCAGATGGTAAAGAATCTGTGAGTCTGCCTGCAATGTAGGAGACGTGGGTTTGATCCCTGGGTTGGGAAGATCCTCTGGAGAAGGGAATAGCAAGCCACTCCAGTATTCTTGTCTGGAGAATTCCATGGCCAGAGGAGGCTGGTGGGGCTAAAGTCCATGAGGTCGCAAAGAGTCGGACCTGACTGAGCAGCTAACACAAAGCTGTGTGGACTATTGTTTGTTAAATTTTATAGCATATTTTCTGAAATAATTAATGATAAATATATTTTAATAATCAACTCTATTCAATTCTCTAAGTAGAGTTCCTTAAAAGCTACTTAAGATAAGGTGTTTTAAGAAACTCCCAACTAGACAAAAGAATGCTGAAATGAACAGTTCCAGTTTCCATATCATGGCCATTATATATTAGTAATTCAGAACTGTTGAGAATCACACAATGCAACAATAATACCAATGCTGAAGTTAATAAATCACTGGCCATTTATTGCATAGTTTTAGTTTCAAAGAGCTTTATATTGCGATATCAGTTACCATCATAATCTGGAGTGTGTTTTTGATGTACACAGAAAAATAACTTCGTTTTCCTTTCAGAAAATATTTTAAAAGTGTAAGTGAGTATTAAATGTTACTGATTATTTTGCCATTGTATTATATGGTGGGGATAATAAAAAGTAAAATTTAAGGCCTTCTAGGATGGATGAGTCTTTTAGTAAATATTCTCAGCTTTTAGTTATTTCCTAAAAGGATAACAAGGGACAAGAGTAAACCCAGCATGAGACAGTGCTCACAGAGAATGAATCCACTAGAACAGTTGTCTGCCAAAAGCCAAAATAATCCTCGTTACCAGAAGATAATAGCATTAAGAGCCTCAGCATATCTCTATAAATGTTAACAGATGTTGTCCTGAAAAAGTATAAAAAGATATACAAGAAGATAAGAAATGATATAAAACAAAGGAATACAAGAAAATTTTTAAAAAGACACACAGTAAATGCAGATAACTGAGTTCTCAGATACTATTTGTAAAATAGTCAGAAATAATAAATTCAAGGATTTGAAAGACAAGATAGAGTAATTTGTCAGAGAATTAGAAGCTGTATAAAGTTAATTTTAGCAATAATAAAATGCAATACTGAAATTAAGAATTAAAGTAGAAATGTAATGGTGGAAGTTACACAATTCAAGTCATTATTAGTGAACCAAAAGATATTTAATAGATCCAAGTAAAGTATCTATATGGGACTTCCCAGGAGGCTCAGTGGTAAAGATTCTGCTTGGCAATGAGGAGATGCAGGATACTTGGGTTAGGAAAATCCCCTGGAGAAGGGCATGGCAACCCACTCCAGTATTCTTGCCTGGAAAACTCCAAGGACAGAGGAGCATGGTGGGCTACACTCCATAGGGTCACAAAGAGTTGGACACGACTGACAGACTGAGCACACTGCACAAAATATATAGGTAGGGTCTGGGCATGAAGACTAAAAGAGAAAATTGTGAAAAAGACTGTAAGGGATGTAGGGGATATGGTGGAAAGGTCTAAGACAAGTGTAATTGTGGTCTCAAAGAAAAGAGGGAAAGTATTTGAAGAGGACTTCCTAAAAGAGAGAACTATCAAACCTTAAATTCAGGAACTACATATCTCAAGGAAACAGCAAATCCAAACGGAAAAAAAGGCATATTTTAAAATTACTAAGGACCAAAATTAAGGAGGAAACATAAGAAACTTCTAGAAACAAAACATCATACCTTCAAATGAATGACATTGTTTATCCACTAACTTCTCAACAACCGCGCCCCCCCCCCCCCCAAATTGCAACCAGAGAGATAAGGACATGATTTCTTTAAACTGATAAAGTAGCTATCAATCAACAATTTTATAACCAGATATCCCTGAAGAATAAAGGAAAAAAACATGATTTTAGACAAAAGGAAGCTGAGTATCTGTCGCCAGCAGAAAAATACAGATGTTTTGCTAACATTTTTCTAGTCCAGCAGGTGCATTATAAATACATTTAAATGGTATTTCTCCATTGAGTTTAGTGAGTAAAGTGTTCTGAATAACTTGATTAGCTGGATAACCAACAGGTAACTTGGTTTCAGTATTGCTAGTTACAGTTATTCTTTTGTGATTTACCTATTCAGCTTTGTGTTTTGCTGTTTAATGAACCTTGGGAAAAGGGTAACACTTCAAGATCTTTGGTTCTTTTGCTTTTGAAGCATATTTAATGAAAATGGTGTGACTGTTACTTAATAATTTGGGGAAATGTGCTCAGTTAGAGCATTTAACCAATTAAAACGATTCCTAAGTGAATCATATTCATTCATTCATTTTGACTGACTACCAGATGAACTGACTATGAGAACTGACTATGAATTGACTATGAGATGAACAGTTTTAGGTTCAGTTCAGTTCAGTCGCTCAGTCACGTCTGACTCTTTGCAACCCCATGAATGGCAGGACGCCAGGCCTCCCTGTCCATCACCAACTCCCGGAGTTCACTCAAACTCATGTCCATCAAGTCGATGATGACAACCAGCCAAGTATCCTCTGTCGTCCCCTTCTCCTCTTGCCCCCAATCCCTCCCAACATCAGAGTCTTTTCCAATGTGTCAACTCTTTGCATGAGGTGGCCAAAGTACTGGAGTTTCAGCTTTAGCATCAGTCCTTCCCATGAACACCCAGGACTGATCTTTAGAATGGACTGGTTTTATCTCCTTGCAATCCAAGGGACTCTCAAGAGTCTTCTCCAAAACCATAGTTCAAAAGCATTAATTCTTCAGCACTCAGCTTTCTTCACAGTCCAACTCTCACATCCATACATGACCACAGGAAAAACCATAGCCTTGACTAGATGGACCTTTGTTGGCAAAGTAATGTCTCTGCTTTTCAATATGCTATCTAGGTTGGTCATAACTTTCCTTCCAAGGAGTAAGCGTCTTTTAATTTCATGGCTGCAGTCACCATCTGCAGTGATTTTGGAGCCCCCCAAAATAAAGTCTGACACTGTTTCCACTGTTTCCCCATCTATTTCCCATGAAGTGATGGGACCAGATGCCATGACCTTAGTTTTCTGAATGTTGAGCTTTAAGCCAGCTTTTTCACTCTCCTCTTTCACTTTCATCAAGAGGCTTTTTAGTTCCTCTTCACTTTCTGCCATAAGGGTGGTGTCATCTGCATATCTGAGGTTACTGATATTTCTCCCAGCAATTTTGATTCTAGCTTGTGCTTCTTCCAGCCCAGCGTTTCTCATGATGTAATCTGCATAGAAGTTAAACAAGCAGGGTGACAATATACAGCCTTGATGTACTCCTTTTCCTATTTGGAACCAGTCTGTTGTTCCATGTCCAGTTCTAACTGTTGCTTCCTGACCTGCATATAGGTTTCTCAAGAGGCAGGTCAGGTGGTCTTGTATTCCCATCTCTTTCAGAATTTTCCGCAGTTGATTGTGATCCACACAGTCAAAGGCTTTGGCATAGTCAATAAAGCAGAAATAGATGTTTTTCTGGAACTCTCTTGCTTTCTCCATGACCCAGTGGATGTTGGCAATTTGTTATCTGGCTTCCCTGGTGGCTCAGAGGTTAAAGCGTCTGCCTCCAATGTGGGAGACCTGGGTTCGATCCCTGGTTTGGGAAGATCCCCTGGAGAAGGAAATGGCAACCCACTCCAGGTATTTTTGCCTGGAGAATCCCGTGGATAGAGGAGCCTGGTAGGCTACAGTCCACTGGGTCGTAAAGAGTCGGACACAACTGAGCGACTTTACTTTCACTTCCTCTGCCTTTTCTAAAACCATCTTGAACATCTGGAAGTTCACAGTTCACGTATTGCTGAAGCCTGATTTGGAGAATTTTGAGCATTACTTTACTAGCATGTGAGATGAGTACAATTGTGCGGTAGTTTGAGCATTTTTGGCATTGCCTTTCTTTGGAATTGGAATGAAAACTAACCTTTTCCAGTCCTGTGGCCACTGCTGAGTGTTCCAAATTTGCTGGCATATTGAGTGCAGCACTTTCACAGCATCATCTTTCAGGATTTGAAATAGCTCAACTGGAATTCCATCACCTCCACTAGCTTTGTTCATAGCGATGCTTTCTAAGACCCGCTTGACTTCACATTCCAAGATGTCTGGCTCTAGATTAGTGATCACATCATCATGATTATCTTGATTGTGAAGATCTTTTTTGTCTAGTTCTTCTGTGTATTCTTGCCACCTCTTCTTAATATCTTCTGCTTCTGTTAGGTCCATACCATTTCTGTGCTTTATTGAGCCCATCTTTGCATGGAATTCTCCCTTGGTGTCTCTAATTTTCTTGAAGAGATCTCTAGTTTTTCCCATTCTGTTGTTTTCCTCTATTTCTTTAAATTGATTGCTGAGGAAGGCTTTCTTATCTCTTCTTGCTATTCTTTGGAACTCTGCATTCAGATGCTTATATCTTTCCTTTTCTCCTTTGTTTTTTACCTTTCTTCTTTTCACAGCTATTTGTAAGGCCTCCTCAGACAGCCATTTTGCTTTTTTGCATTTCTTTTTCTTGGGAATGGTCTCGATCCCTATCTCCTGTACAATGTCATGAACCTCCATCCATAGTTCATCAGGCACTCTATCTATCAGATCTAGGCCCTTAAATCTATTTCTCACTTCCACTGTATAATCATAAGGGATTTGTTTTAGATCATACCTGAATGGTCTAGCGGTTTTCCCTACTTTCTTCAATTTAAGTCTGAATTTGGCAATAAGGAGTTCATGATCTGAGCCACAGTCAGCTCCTGGTCTTGTTTTTGTTGACTGTATAGAGCTTTTCGATCTTTGGCTGCAAAGAATATAATCAGTCTGATTTCGGTGTTGGCCATCTGGTGATGTCCATGTGTAGAGTCTTCTCTTGTGTTGTTGGAAGAGGGTGTTTGCTATGACCAGTGAGTTTTCTTGGCAAAACTCTGTTAGCCTTTGCCCTGCTTCATTCTGTACTTCAAGGTCAAATTTGCCTGTTACTCCAGGTGTTTCTTGACTTCCTACTTTTGCATTCCAGTCCCCTGTAATGAAAAGGACATCTTTTTTGGGTGTTAGTTCTAAAAGGTCTTGTAGGTCTTCATAGAACCATTCAACTTCAGCTTCTTCAGCATTACTGGTTGGGGCATAGACTTGGATTACCATGATATTGAATGGTTTGCCTTGGAAACAAACAGAGATCATTCTGTCGTTTCTGAGATTGCATCCAAGTACTGCATTTCAAACTCTTTTTTATCCATGATGGCTACTCCATGTCTTCTGAGGGATTCCTGCCCACAGTAGTAGATATAATGATCATCTGAGTTAAATTCACCCATTCCAGTCCATTTTAATTCTCTGATTCCTAGAATGTCACCATTCACTCTTGCCATCTCCTGTTTGACCACTTCCAATTTGCCTTGATTCATGGACCTGCCATTCCAGGTTCCTATGCAATATTGCTCTTTACAGCATCAGACCTTGCTTCTATCACCAGTCACATCCACAGCTGGGTATTGTCTTTCCTTTGGCTCCATCCCCTCATTCTTTCTGGAGTTATTTCTCCACTGATCTCCAGTAGCATATTGGGCACCTACCAACCTCGGGAGTTCCTCTTTCAGTATCCTATCATTTTGCCTTTTCATACTGTTCATGGGGTTCTCTAGGCAAGAATACTGAAGTGGTTTTCCATTCTCTTCTCCAGTGGACCACATTCTGTCAGACCTCTCCACCATGACCCACCCGCCTTGGGTGGCCCCACAGGGCATGGCTTAGTTACATTGAGTTAGACAAGGCTGTGGTCCCTGTGATCAGATTGACTAGTTTTCTGTGATTATGGTTTCAGTGTGTCTGCCCTCTGATGCCCTCTTGCAACACCTACTGTCTTACTTGGATTTCTCTTACCTTGAACGTGGGGTATCTTTTCACAGCTGCTCCAGCAAAGCGCAGCCGCTGCTCCCTATCTTGGATGAGGGGTATCTCCTTATGGCCGCCCCTCCTGACCTTGAACATGGAGTAGCTCCTCTCGGCCTTCCTGCACTCCGCACAGCCACCGCTCCTTGGACCTTGGTTTTTTTTAGGTTACGTGTGCTAATTAATTAACAGCAACTAATCCTTATCTTCATGGAAGAGACATACAAGCACAAAGAAATACTGTAAGTTAGTGCAGTAAGTGCTAAGAACACATGAAACAGGAAAAGGGATCAGGAGGTGGCCTGGGTGTAGAGTTGGGATTTAATTAGGATATTCAGAAAATACCTTATTGAGAATGTGGCATTTGTCAGACACTTAAAGGAAAGAGAATGAATCTTGAAAATAGTAGGGAGTGGAGTGCAGGAGAAAAGGTTCCAGGTAGGGGCCTTGAGGCAATGATGTGCTTAACAAATTGTCTGGCTGAGGCCAGTGAGTGATGGGTTGGAAACTGAGTTTCAGGTAGTTGGAAGTGAGGATATGGTTGGTCATAAAAATAGTGTCTTTGCAGGCATTGTAAAGATTTAGTTCCTACATTGAGAAAAGTGGGAAACTACTACAAAGTTTTGAACAAAAGAGGGACAAGCTGACTTGCATTTTAAAATGATCACCCTGTCTGCTGTGTTGAAAATAGACTGAAGTAGTGAGGACTAAGGGAAGAAACAGTGACAGCTATTAGAAAACTATGGCCATGTTGCATGTGAGAGATGATGGTGTCTTCAACAGGAGACAGCACTAGAAGCTAAGTACTAGGATTTGCTGCTGTATGGGAATCAAGGACGTCTTACAAGGATTTTGGTCTGAGCAAATCTGGAAGAATGAAGATGCTGCCCACCAATTGAAGATGATGTTAGGAAAAGCAGGTGTGGGAGGCATTTATAGTATGTTTTCATTGTTATTTCAAATGCAATGGAATCTTCTAATTTTGCTATGCAAAATTTTAAAAGGGCATTTTGGCAGTGACCATTTGGATTACTTAGAAGAAGTGACTTATGATTCTCATTCTTATCAATTATTTTAAACAAAATATAACAGACAAGTAACCTCTTGGGCCTCAGTTTTTTAATCTGACATTAATACATGCTTCTGTGATGTAAGAAACATTAACACAACTTAGTGACTAAACCACCACCACATGGTCCATTTTCAAGAGTAAATGGCTAACTTAAGAATTCAGGTCAATTCAGTCCCTCAGTTATGTCCGACACTTTGAGACCCCATGGACTGCACCAAGCCAGGCTTCCCTGTCCATCAGCAACTCCCGGAGCTTACTCAAACTCCTGACTTAAGAGTGAGGAACTACAAATAGCTAGCTTGAATAATAACTTGTTGCTGATGTGGCGACCATAAGGGTTACAAAGCAGGAAAGTTCTGGCAGACAAAGGAAGGGTGGGATGCCTAGGGTTTCACAGGGGCTGCTTCTATTGCTGAATTCAAAACATAAGAATGGGAGTAAGTGCACAGGAAAGGGAGAAACAAGATGAAAGGGAGGCCAGCCCAGAAAGAGGAAGGGAATAAGTTTAGGTGATGTCTGGGAAGACTGGTCACCCCATAGTACTCAGCCAATGAGGAACTGGGGGAGGGACTTGTGTGCTAGGGAATAAAATGCTTGCTGTTAACAACACTGGGCATGGTTGCTCACCAAGCATCTAATCTTGCAAGACAGTCCTTAAAGGCTGGCTTCTTGCTGTACCTCATATCTCCAACTCTATTCTGTGGGTATGGGCCGGTGGGTTTTATTTCCTATATGTGAGAATGCAGTGAGAAATGAATATAAAGCATTTGGCAGATCTTCTCAGATCCCCTTCTTTTATAGATCTGTAGCACTTAATGTCATTACTTTTGTGGTCTATATTATCCCGTTCATCATGAAAGATGCCCTGGAGAAAGACTGAACTCTTTCCAGACAATGTTTCTTGTTTACAAAAGGGCCAAAACTGAAGAAAAAAAAATTACAAAGAAAAAAAGAAGAAATGATGTACAGATATTGTTAAAATTCTGTAAGATGTTCCAAACCCAGGTGTTGTTATTGTGAATTACAGGGAGATATGCTTCCATAAACTGGTAAAAATTATGAAAGCATATCTCCTTGCAACTCAGAAATGTAATGCTATCTGGAACTTATGCAATTGACTTAAAATATACTGCATTAAAAATGGAGGCAAAAATCCTGCATAAAATTCAGAATACAAATTTTAGCAGTGATGATAAAGTGTCAGTGCAGAGGATCGAATTTTTCTTTAATCTTTCTGCACTTTAAGTTGTTTTCAACAATGAGTGTTTTTTACTTTAATAACCAGAGAAAATAAAAAAAAAGGAAATCCTGCTAACCAAATATTATAATGAACTCTCTAGCCTTTTATTAACTGAAGTTTTTAACAAATCATAGCGCAATTATGTGGGCATGCTCCACAGGTAATCACCAGTCCTTTTGGAATTTTTACCTGTTTCTCAGCTCTTCATGTATCCTTTGGTCAAGGTATTTTTTTGTACTGACTCTGAATGGACCTCTTTGACTGCTACTTCTTTAGAATATTTAGAAGCCCCTTTTCTCCTTAAGATGCGTTTCATCTTCCTCACTCACTCTCTTTGAGAGTTATTATCCTCTTATATGACTTTCACAGCATATTGAACCTGGTCTTTAGTCCATCTTCCTGCCCCTCCGCCCTTTTTAATTTTAGTGCCAGTAGTCCTCTCTGCCATCATTCTGTCCTGCTTTTCTATCTACACATGATAACATTTACCCAGGCTAAATGGTTCCCAGAAGTCTAAACACAGTCTGCACAGCCTGCTAAATAAAACAAATTTTAATGAAGCATTTTCTTGCTAGTTCTACACCCAGTCTTTAACATTGGTTAGCCCAACAAATATAGTGAGCAAAACAAACTCTTCCTATAGGGTGATCGCTCAAGTTGGATGGTATTAAACTGACATGCAAAAATGTTAGAGTCGTATTACTGTTTGCACTATTTCTCTGAGTCCACATTTAGAAACATGGACACATTTTTTGTCCATAAAATATGTAAACGTATCACAAAATCTTCGTATTGGAAGGAGTCCTGAGGATCACCTTGTTGATTATTCAGCTGATGTTGGATCACTTCTGTACTTTCCTCACCAAGCAAATGTTACCCCAGGGCCTGGAAAGCTCAAGGAAGTGCCCAGCAGGAGATACCATTGCATAGTTGAACTGTTAGGTAGCTCTTTCACTATGTTATATTGAAAGCTGTCTCCCTACAGATATTAGCTGTTTTTTCCCAGTTTTTCCTGAATTTGCAGGTAGCAAGTTTCACTCCTTTTTTGCACAACGTGGGTTAGTTGCTCAGTCGTGCCCAACTCTTTGCGATTCCTTGGACTGTAGCCCAATAGTCTCCTCTGCCCATGAAATTCTCCAGAATACTGGAGTGGGTTGCCATTTCCTTCTCCAGGGGATCTTCCCAACCCAGGGATTGAACCCCAGATTTCCTGCATAGCAGGCAGATTCTTTACTGACTGAGCCACCAGGGAGCCTTCCATATCTGCTCCTATTCTACCTTTGTCTGCATCATTAAACTCAGCGATTAAAAAAAAAACCACAACTCTATTTAAGACCCACAAATACCTCATAGCCTGTTGTAACTTTGAGTTTACAGCAAGCACAAATAGAAATTCAAGCTAAGAGACTTGACCCTCTCTGTTGAAAATAAAGGAAGACTTCCCTCCCCTCCTTTTCCTTAGAACATTCACTATAGAAAATGTGTGAGTATTTTCTTTGCCTCTTTGAAATGTATGTGAACCTTTTAAAAGGCTAAATTACAACCCCAGGATTTTTTTTCTCAGGACCTGGGAGCCATCTGTTTGAAACATAATAATCAAGAAGCAAGGAGCCCAGGCCTTCTAGTTTCTTGGCTTGAGAGGAGCCAGACTTCAGCAGGTATATGACTCCAAATTGCAAACCCCCTCAGGGCATAAAGATAGGAGACATTTATTTTTTCATTTAAAGACAGTTAACAAAGAATGGTCATTACCCCAATTCCAAAATAAATTTAGTTTGAACTCTGCATGACTACACTGTGAAGTTCTCTTACTTGAAGACTACTTATTATTTATCCTGAGAACGTGCGTGTAATAGGCTTTATCTGCTTGGCTAAAAAATAAGGTGGGATTTCTCTCCTCTGCAATCCCTTCAGTGGACTGTCTGTCATGTGCCTTGCATTATGGTTTAATGCTTATTCAATGACAAAGGGATTTCTTTCTCTTCTGCTTTTGGGAAAATTTTACTTTCAAATATACTAATGTTTTAATATAGTTGCCCATCACTGCCACATGGATTCTCATATATATATATATTTATTTAATTGAATGGGTATAGAAAGTATTTATAAATGTGATCACATAATCAGAGCCCATTACTTGTGAAGAGAGGCATAGGGAAGGGAAGTTTTCAGGTTACTTTTATTTTGTTTTGTTTTATTTTTAATTGAAGTAGAGTTAACTTACAATGTTGTCTTTATTTCTGATGCACAGCAAAGTGATTCTGTTATACATATATACACACTCTTTTTTAAAATATTCTTTTTTACTTATGGTTTATCATAGGATCTTGAATATAGTTCTCTGTGCCATACATTAAGACTTTGTTGTTTATCCATTTTATATGTAATAGCTTACATCAGATTACTTTCAAAATTTGCTTTTAAAAGCAACTTGATGGCATATACTGAGAGTATTTAAGAAATAGCTGATGCTATTACAGAGCCATTAGTTATTATCTCTGCCAATTCACTGAAGATAAAAAATGATCTGAAAGTTACAGATAAAATATATATGTGTTTGTATGTGTGTATAATATATCTCAAAATAGCTTTAAAATGAGTTTAAAATGATATGCTGATGACACTAATGTTAAATTTCATGAGATTCTCTAATAAAACAACAGGCCATCATTTTATTTGCCAAAACTTGAAAAGAACATGCTTTGAAGAAAACTGTATCAAGCCAATAGTGTATATAATAGAATACAAATGCTCAGGGAAAGGGGATAAGTGATATGAAATGGAGTTTGCATATCAACTTTTATATTTTTTCAACATAGTTGAGAACAGACTAAGATGGATGGTTATTGCTAAGTGAACATCCATCCAATAAACAGAATGTTTTGAGGTCACAAAATATTGTTTAGCATTTCAGTCAACGACTTGCAAGTCTGAATGGGATGTTTGCTCATTAACTCTGAACAGAAATTAAGTATGAAATGATAGAACTCATTTACTCATTTATCCATCTGATAACTCCTATGCTGTATGCCAGGCAAAGAAATCGATACCAGGAATTCCCCGAGAGATGACGTTTCAGTTATTAAAAATATGAGATTATCAGGGAAATACAATCAAATAGAATTTTAATAATAATTATTGTCTGTGATAAAGAAGAAAAATGAGCTCTTTGGGAAGGGCTTAAAAAGGGGAGGGTTCCCTGTGGGGATGGAGGAGAGAATCCCATGTGAGGTTCTGTTTGGAGGATAATAGAGGTGGGCAGTGGTGTTGGAGAAGACTCTTGAGAGTCCCCTGGACAGCAAGGAGATCCAACCAGTCCATCCTAAAGGAAATCAGTCCTGAATATTCATTGGAAGGACTGATGCTGAAGCTGAAACTCCAATATTTGGCCACCTGGTGTGAAGAGCTGACTCATTGGGAAAGACCCTGATACTGGGAAAGATTGAAGGTGGGAGAAGGGGATGACAGAGGATGAGATGGTTGGATGGCATCACCGACTCAATGGCCATGAGTCTGAGTAAACTCCAGGAGTTGGTGATGGACAGGGAGGCCTGGCATGCTGCAGTCCATGGGGTCGCAAAGACTGGGACATGACTGAGCGACTGAACTGAAGATACATTAGGCTGAAACAGCAGTGAATGTCAAGGGCCTGAAGCATGAACGAGATGGGCGCATTTGAAACCTTAGTGTGACTGGAGGCTAAGAGTGAAGTGTACCTCCTTTGGCAAAATGGATAAATGGATGGCCTTGTTTAGCCTTTAAATTTAAGGCTTAGAAATTGGCTTTAGTCAAGGTTCCTGTTTTTTGGTAGAGCCAATTTTGGGGCTCTTATACAATTCCAGAATTTTATATATTTATTCTTTTCACATTATTCCATAATTGCTTATCCTATTTGTTGTAATGAATGGTGATTGAAAATAAAGTTGCATGGCTCTTGGCAACATGTATTGACATGAGGAGGAGCTATTGTTTTGGGCATTTGAATTTGTAGTCTCTGTGTGCCATCCAACTGTAGGTATCCTGTGAAGAGTTGGCTACATGGGCTTGAATCCAGAAGAGGGATCTAGGTGGAGAGACGTTTGAGGGACATTAATCTATAATCATATTTTAATCACTTAAACAGATAGGTTGCTTCAGGAAGAAAAGAAAAAGTGGAGAAATTAGAAAGTTGAAAGGTTTTGAACCAGAAGACGGTGAAGAATGGAGTAAAACCAGATCAGTGCTTAGGGAGAGAGTATATCGTCCAAAGGAGACAGTGAGTAGGAAAAAAAGGGGAGAAAAGCATCATACTTTATCAAGAGGTGAGCATATTTCAAGAAAAAGGAGATAGTTAACGTGGTTAAGACAAATACAAGCTCCATTCATGCCATGGAGCTCAGGGTAGAGGCAACTTTTGGATCAGTGTACTAAGGAGTGAGTGGAACGGACAGGAGAAGGTACAGTATTTATGTACAAATGTCTTTTGCTTTTCATCAGAATTTCTCTGCAAAAAGAAAGAAAGATTTGAGGGTGAGTGAATGATGGTGATGTGAAGAAACTGGATCAGTGGAAAAGGAAAGTTTGAAGAAAAATTTAAAATTTTTCTTCTGCTTTCAATGGTAAAAGGACATTTCTTCCCCTGGAAAAGGAAAGATCAAGGAGATAGTGAGGGCAAGCAAGTGTGTCAAGGGTCATGGAGGGACATCTGCTGAAGGCTTCAATTTGCTCTGGGTTTCAATCACTAGCTAGAATAAAGGACCGTGACATTTCAGAAGTTTCAGGCACTACAAAATCTGATTGGATTTGCAGTCTATAGAGCGTCTATGCTTTTCTCATTTGTGCAAGGCAGTGTCTTTTTATGGTTTCTTAACTAGGTCAAAGCTAAATGGTTCAATTCTCAGCCACTCTAGTTTCTCTTGTTGAGGGGACAGAGCTCTCTGTGGTCTTAGTAATTTCCCTGTTTTGTGTGTTCTTTGTTTTCTCATTGACCCCTTTTTAAACAAGGCTCTAATGGAGTAGTTGATATAAATTAATGTCCACCTAGACTACATCTACCTGAGAAAAGCACTGACTAACACACCTGGTCTAAACTTTGTCTGATAGAGACACCTAGGATTTCACATAACCTTAGTGAAATCCTAGGTGTCCTAGGATTTCATAAGTTGGATCCTCCCTGACTTATGATGGGGGTTATGCCCCGTAAACTCATCTGACATTGAAAATATTGTAAGTTGAAATGCATTTAATATGCCTGACCTACCACACATCGAGTTTCCCAGTGGCTCAGTGGTAAAGAATCCACCTGCGCATGTAGGAGACTCGAGTTCAATCCCTGGGGAAGGATGATCACCTGGAGAAGGAAATGGCAATCCACTCCAGTATTCTCGCCGGAAAAAGTCCCATGGGCAGAGAAGCCTGGTGGGCTACAGTCTAGGGGACTGCAAAGAGCTGGGCACAACTTAGCACCTGAACAACAACCTCACCTCACAGCCTAGCTCAGCAAGTGCTCAGAACACTTACATTGGTCTATAGTTGAAAATCATTGAACCCAGAGCCTATTTTATTACAAAGTGTTAAGTGTTTCACAAAATGTATTCAATGCTCTACTAAAAGTAAACAACTGCGTGCTTGTCTGGGTACAGAATAGTTGTAAGTGTCTCATTGGTTTACGCTCTTGATCTTGAGACTGCCTGCGAGCATCATAAGAGAGTATGTCTCATACTCCAGCATCTTGCTCAGCTTGGAAGAAGTCAAAATTTGCAATATCATTTCTACTGAATGGGATTGCTTCTGCAACATTGTAAAGTCAAAGTTTTAAGCTAGACTGTGCTGTTCTGCTTCCCAGGGGAGTCTAAAGTGTGCCAGTAATACAAGGGCGACTATGAGATGTTTTCCACACCATTGGAAGTTTTGCTTGGTAATACTGTGACCTAGAATTTCTTAAACTAGATTTCCATGACATGTGGATGGATGTTATGGGTTCACAGAACCCCAAAATTTCATGAAAATTGCTTGTTCATTGACTTATTTTAGGAAATGGTATAGAGGCTGTTATATTATCAAACGGTGATTATCCTCAATTTATAAAAGACTATATACTATATTTTTCTGACAATTTTTGTAAGGAACCTAAAAATGACAGGTAACATAAAATTACTCTTGGGATTTACTCTTCTCAGGGACAAATCACTTATGAAAAATTAATTTATCCAGAATCTGCATGGATCTAATTCAGATTTTTTTCATCAAAATCTCTTTCCTTTCTGATTGTATGACAAATTCATACTACTAGTAAAATTTTTATTGCAATAAAGAAAACAGTTATTCAAGAAATGTTTAGAAAGCATTTCCTCAGCTAGGAATTATGTCTTCAAGGCATATCAATGGATGCGGTTATTTGAAATTCATTTTTATGTTCCCAGAAGATTAAAAAAGTCTGTTTAAAAAATGCCATTTATTTATCCAGGCCTCTGAAGGTGTCTGAGAGAGCTGTAATTATTGTATTAAATTGAATTATTAAAATCATAGCCATAATTTTCCCTCCAAATTCAAAACATGTAATATAAGCTAGTGTAAATAGCTTATTATGTCACATTCCAAATAATATGTTAGTCCTCAAAAGAGGTGAAAAGATTAACTGTAAAATCTTGAGTGAATTTTCAACTAGATTAAGGAGCACAAAATTTATATCTAATATAACTATTTAAAAAATAAATATTTATGTTTATATACAAAGAAAGTGTCACTACTTTCTTAACATATTGTTTCAGTGGGATCATTATAAATGCTCAAGTTAATGTTGAATTTTTAGCAATTTTGAGAAAGTTTTTCCTGAATCATTTCTTATGTTAAATGCTATAGCAGTAGTGTATGAACAACACAGAACTAAGCGATGTAACTGAAAGCTGTAATTGAGCACATCTCATTCAGATAATCTCAAGTCCTTATGCCTTAGTCTTCAAGAAGGAGAGAGGTCTTGGACTATTACATAGGATGCAGGAATTCTAACAGGATAAAAGAAATGTTTTTCTAGAACTTGATAGCATGAAGTGCATTTTTATGCTTCTTCCTTGTTCTTGCTCGAATGTTGAATGCAGTAGTTTTGGCAAGATGTCTTAGTTTGAGATTTATCTGTGGAGACTGTCTTAATTTCTCCTTACCTTGGAGAAACCAGAAGGCCAAAAGAGTAACTAGGAAAATAAAGTAAAGGAAAGTGACTTAGGTCAATGTGGTCAGTTAGACTATTCTTCAGAAAGACCATGCATACTCACTGTTGCCATGGAAACATACCTTCTTGCTCTGTTCATGTCTAATGTGGATATGTTACTTTCTTTGGCTAGTGGAATATTAGTAGACATGACTCAGCAAAGGCTTGAAATTTGTCTACACTTTGGGGATTGTTTTCTGGCATTTCTGCTATTGCTAAGAGAATAATTTTCTTTGTGCTAACACACTTTTGTCAGAAAGAGGAGAGAAACATGGAGTGTAGCCAGATCACCCAGCCAGATCCAGCCTAGACCAGACAAGCCTCAGTTGACTTCAATTTATTGACTTAAATAAGTGTGTATTATTATATACTGCTAAGGTTTTTGTGGCTGTTACGTATCCGTATTGTTGTTGTTCAGTATTATGACATACCTCATCAATAAATACCATAATCTAGCTTACTTACATAGAAAACTCAAAAGAATGAAGCTCAGGAAATGCAAGAAAAGCCAATTGTTGACTGTTTTTGTATTTTCTAAAAAAGCAAGAAGAATCCCTGGGACCCAATAGTGGGACCCAGTTGCCTTGTTGAAAAGGTAGGCGATAAGAAAACAAATTTCCAAATATTAAAGGAAATAGTAACCTTGGGGATTGGAATGACATGTACATTCCCAGGCCTCTTGTTTCAAGACTGATTAATAAGTCTAACATGGAGCACAGAGATCGGATTTTAACCATAAGCCCAAGTCAAAATGAGGCAGGTTGCCCAGAAATAACCAAAGAACATGAATGTCAAGACTGAAGTTCTAAGTTCTTTTAGTAAACATGTGACTTTCCTTGCAATACTCCTTCAGGAACTTGGTAAAAACAAGATGCTCTGGGTTTCAGGTGTCCACGATTCTGGTTCCAGTCACGTTCCTTACGGTGGACAAACAACCACTCTGGGAAGTCCTGAGATCTCATGTAATATCATAAAAGAGAATTGTAAGAAATCATTTATGTCCTCAGGAAAGTGAATATTCAGTGGGTGGGATAAGAGCATAACCTTTGGAAGGAAAGGACAATAATGTAGTAATTCAGACTGAGGAAAAATCAATGTTCACTGTTATTGAATAAAAGTTATTCTCTTAGCGCAATTCTCTCTTAGCACCAATATTTTAATAACACATTTTAGAAACAATAAAATAGTAGCAAACACATAAAGCACATTTATTTATATGTGTGATGTCTTTTAATCCTTTCCACCCCCACAAAAATGAGTTAAATCCCTGGGTGGGAAGATCCCGTGGAGTAGGAAATGACAACCAGCTTCCAGTTTCCAGCACCTGTGCCTGGAAAATCCCATGGACAGAGGAGCCTGGTGGATTACAGTCCATGGGGTTACAAAGATTTGGACATGACTGAGACCACACACACACACACACACACACACACACACACACACACACACAACAACAACAACAAAATCCTTCACAGTACCTTCCGATTTTACTTGGATTTTCTACAAGAGGGGGCTGAGAACATAGCTGTGCAACTCACCCATTTCAAACAGCTATAGTGAAGTAACAGCTGGTATTTGAACGTTTGATCCTCCTCTACCACCCTTGGTCCTATCCACAACACTCAGTTCAGTTCAGTTCAGTCACTCAGTCGCGTCCGACTCTTCGTGACCCCATGAATCGCAGCATGCCAGGCCTCCCTGTCCATCACCAACTCCCGGAGTTCACTCAGACTCACGTCCATCGAGTCAGTGATGCCATCCAGCCATCTCATCCTCTGTCGTTCCCTTCTCCTCCTGCCCCCAATCCCTCCCAGCATTATAGCATCCCTAATCTATAAGGGAAAAAAATCTCAGGTCAAAGCCAGTTCACTTTCTACCTTCACTGGAAACATGATGCCTCGAAGGAACTAGAAAGTGTCCCTATGTGAATACTGAAAAAACGCATACAACTCCCCACAGATACAGACTACAATTCCGAAGAGCCCTGTCTATCTCAGAGACGGTACTATAAATTTAGTTGTCAAGCTACAGATAAGCATTTTGACATATATAGTTTAAATATAATAGGTAATTGCTTATTTGCAAGGCTAAGCCCCTCAAAACATGGATTTTTTCCCCCATGTTTATTAGAAGATTTATTAGAAGGCTTATTAGACGGCCATGATTCATATTTTAAACCTCTCCACTGAAACAACTCAAGGATGATTTGCTCTTTTATGCCCCTTGTGGCGAAGTGGTGAACTGCCAGGCTGAGAATGGCTGGTGGCTCCATCACAGCAGATCCATCTGGCCAAATCCTAGTGGACAGATCAAAAATGATTCTGTCAGAGACTATTTTATGCAGTGAAACTCTCGTAAATTTCATAGAACAAAGACAATTTACAACCCAACCACAGAGACACCAGATATATGTGCTGAAAGAGAAATTTGAAAAGGAATGTTGTAGCAAAAGCAAGCAGGTGACAGTGATGGATATTTTTCTAAAGAATCGCTGCATCTGCTCTCTTTCAGTGTCTGCAGACTTGGTTGCTGCAAGTCCTGTTGGTAAGCAGTTTTGTCACATGGATCTTTAAAAGGTCAACACAGGTATCCAGGTAAATAAGAACATTACTGACGTACTTGATTATTGTATGCTGCTTTGGAAAATACTTTGAAGGAAAAAATGTGTTGCAAATTCTAAAGTTTGGTTGGTTAATTTCCCAAGTCACTAAATATTTTGATTTTGCACAGGTTCCAGTTTTCATTAGGAGACATATTCAAAAGTGTTTCAGGTATTTGTTGTAGTCGTTTGGTTTGCTAACTTGTGTGCGACCCATTGCAATGCCATGAACTATAACCAATTAGGCTCCTCTGTCCATGGGATTTCCCAGGCGAGAATACTAGAGTGAATTGCCACTGCCTTCTCTGGGGGATCCTCCCAACCCAGGGATCAAAACCACGCTTCCTGCACTGGCAGGTGAATTCTATACCACTGAGCCACCAGGGGAACCCGTGTTTGATATATGGGTATCTCTCAAAAATATGATGTACCTTTAGTGCATTCTTAGAATATAACCTTGTTTTAAGACATAAACTGTCTACAAATGCATTTATTTTGAACTATATTTTAATCCAAGGCTCCTTCTGGGCTAAATCTATTTTCCCAATCTTTTTACTATTTAGAATTAAGAACCTAAACTCAGGAGTGTGTTGGTAAATGTTTAAAAACTGGCTCTGTGGGGGTGCTGGTTTGTCATGCCTACCAGTATCTGTGGTGTAAATACTCCCACCATGGTTGACTGCAAGCTACTGATGTGCTGCCAGCTGGCTTGCAGAATTCTTGGATATCTAACAATTAGTCCTCCAGAGCAGATGCAGTTGCATCCAGCATCCCACTGGGAAACTCCAGAAAATGTTGATTTTTAGCAGGTTTTTTTCCCCCACAGATTTACACATGAAGAATAATCAACGGGAATAACAACATTTCATTTTCAAACGCTCATGTTCTCTTTGACCATTTGTATTGTCATTGGATGAACTGAGTTTATATTAAGACAGTCTAGTACAGTTCAGTTCAGTTCACTCACTCAGTAGTGTACGACTCTGCAACCCCATGGACTGCAGCACACCAGGCCTCCCTGTCCATCACCAACTCCCAGAGTTTGTTCAAACTCATGTCCATCGAGTCAGTGATGTCATCCAACCATCTCACCCTCTGTCATTCCCATTCCCTTCTCTTCCCGCCTTCAATCCTTCCCAACATCAGGGTATTTTCAAATGAGTCAGTCCTTCCCATCAGGTGACCAAAATATTGGAGCTTCATCTTCAGCATCAGTCCTTCCAATGAATATTCAGGACTGATCTCATTTAGGATATACTGATTGGATCTCCTTGCAGTCCAAGGGATGGTCAACAGTCTTCTCCCACACCACAGTTCAAAAGCATCAATTCTTCGGCACTCAGCTTTCTTCATAGTCCAACTCTCACAACCATACATGACTACTGGAAAAACCAGAGCTTTAACTAGATAGACCTTTGTTGGCAAAGTAATATCTCTGCTTTTTAATATGCTGTCTAGGTTGGTCATAACTTTTCTTCCAAGGAGCAAGCATATTTTAATTTCATGTCTGCAGTCACCATCTCCAGTGATTTTAGAGCCCAAGAAAATAAAGTCTGCCATTGTTTCCATTGTTTCTCCATCTATTTGCCATGAAGTGATGGGACCAGATGCCATGATCTTAGTTTTCTGAATGTTGAGTTTTAAGCCAACTTTTTCACTCTCGTCATTCACTTTCATCAAGAGGCTCTTTAGTTCTTCTTTTTCTGCCATAAGTAAGAAAGTCTAGTACAGGAATGGGTATTTTGATACAGAGGATCCATGAAAGATTTTTCTTTTATTTAAAGTCATTATAATCTAACAGTAAGGACAATAGATCAATGATAATCCATAGGTGAGAAGTTATTTAGTTATTGGGTAGAAATGTCTAATATGTGATGAATGCACATTGTTTATTTAGGTTGTTACCATTTGTACTAATGAAAGTAATGAGTCAATATATACTCTGAAAAACCTTACTGATAAAATACTTGATGATATTAGATTGTCATGAGATGTGCTAATGCTAGCATATCTCAAGAGATATGGTAGGTTACCTTCCAACCATTGGAGTAAAGCAAATCACATGAATTTATTGGTTTCCCAGTGCATATAAAACTTAGCTTTGCACTATATTGCAGTCTAATCAGGGTGCAATAGCATTATGCCTAAAAACCAATGTTTAACTAAAAGAATACTTTATTGCAGAAAAATACTTACCATTACTTGAGCCACTAATGAGTCATAGTCTTGTTGCTGTTGGAGGATCCTGCCTCAGTGTTGATGGCTGCTGACTGCCCAGGTGGTTACTAATGGCTGGGGCGGCTGTGGCCATTTCTTAAAGTAGGACAACAATGAGAACATTAAACTAAGACAACATGAGGTTTTCCACATTAATTGACTGGTCCTTTCACTTGAACACTTACAGGCCATTGTAGGATTATTACTTGGATTTATTTCCATATGTGTGTCTCAGAGAATGGAGGGACCCATGGAAAGGGGGAGAGATGGGGGCATCACTGGTTGGTGGAAAAGTCAGAACACAAAAGCACCTCGAAATTGAGTTTACAGCCTTCTATGGGCACAGTTCATGGTGCCCCAATACAATTATAATAGTAACATCAAAAGTCACTGATCACAGACCATCATAACAAATAGAATATTAAAGAAAAAGTTTAAAATTTTCTGAGAATTACCAAAACATGACACAGAGATGTGAAGGGAGCAAAGGATGTTGGAAAAACAGTACCAATAGACTTACAAGTCACTGGGTTGCCACACATCTTCAGCTTGTAAAATAAACAATGCATTATCTGTGAATACTGATGACATAAAGTGCAATAAAAAAGGTATGAATGTAGATTCCTTGAGTGTGATTGCTGTGCCAGGATAAATTGTACTTCTACTCTCAAAAATGCATCTGGATTCTGATCACTTCTTTTCATCCTCAGTGCTACTACCCTCAAAACAAAGAACTATCAGCTTTGCCCAGGATTTTTGTAATAGTTTCTAAAATATGCTCTCTATTTCTACTTTTGTTTCTGAACCCTATATTCAACTCGTTCATTTAGAGTGATTTTTTTCAAAACTGAAAGTCTGATCATAAAAGGGTTTTGGCTCTCCAATGGATTCTCATCTCACCTCTATTAAAACCAAATTGCTTGCAATGTCTTAAAGGTTTACATGTTGCTATACAATTTAACCCCTCTCCATCTAACTTTGTGTCTTAAAACTAAGCTGGCGGCCCATTTTACTCAACAGCTAGGTACTCACCTCCTTAGTGTTCCTGCACTCTCTCCAGGAAAGTTCCTGCCTCAGGCTCTTTGAACTGTGATTTCTATGAAATGCCATTTTAGGCTGTGGCCCATAGGGTAGCAAAGAGTTGGACACTACTGAAGTGACTTAGCATGCAGGCACGTGTACAACTCAGCCCATCACCTATCTTATTTAGGTTTCTTTTGAAAATCACCTTCTTAGGGATTTAAAGTTGCATTTCTCTATACTTTCTACCTTCCTTCATCAGTTTATTTTTCACTTGCACTTAAAATAATTTTATATACTCTACATTTTGGCTGTGCCCTAGCTTCCCTGATAGCTCAGACAGTAAAGAATCTACCAGCAGTGCAGGATACCAGGGTTTGATCCCTAGGTCAGGAAGATCCCCTGGAGAAGGGCATGGCAACCCACTTCAGTACTCTTGCCCAGAAAATTCCCATGGACAGAGGAGCAATGGTGGTCTACTCCTGGTGGGGTTGCAAAGAATTGGATAAATTTACTTCTGCTTCATTGATTACACTAAAACCTTTGACTGCATGGATCACAACAAACTGAAAATTTCTCAAAGAGATGGGAATAGCCAGACCACCTTACCTGCCTCCTGAGAAACCTGTATGCAGGTCAAGAAGCAACAGGTAGAACCAGACATGGAACAATGGACTGGTTCAAAATTGGGAAAGGAGTACATCAAAGCTATATATTCTCACCCTGCTTATTTAACTTCTATGCATAGTATATAATTGGAAATCCCAGGCTGGATGAAGCACAAAGTGGAATTGATTGCCAGGAGAAATACCAATAACCTCAGATATGCAGGTGACACCACCCTTATGCAAAAAGCAAAGAAGAGCTAAAGAGCATCTTGATGAAAGTGAAAGAGGAGAGTGAAAAAGTTGGCTTAAAACTCAACATTCAGAATACTAAGATCATGGCATCTGGTCCCATCACTTTATGGCAAATAGATGGGGAAACAATGTAAACAATGACAGATTGTATTTTCTTGGGTTTCAAAATCACTGGAGATAGTGACTGCAACTATGAAATTAAAAGATGCTTACTCACTGGAAGAAAAGCTATGACCAACCTAGACAGCATATTAAAAAGTGGAGAGATTTCTTTGCTAACAAATATCTGGTAGTCAAAGCTATGTTTTTCCCAGTAGTCATGAATGGATGTAAGAGTTGGACCATAGAGAAGACTGAGCACCAAAGAACTGATGATTTTGAACTGTGGGGTTGGAGAAGATTTTTGGGAATCCTTTGGGCTGTGAGGAGATTAAACCCGTCAGTCCTAAAGGAAATCAATCATGTATATTCATTGGAAGGACTGATGTTGAAGCTCCAATACTTTGGCCACCTGATGTGAAGAGCCTACTCTTTAGAAAAGACTCTGATGCTAGGAAAGATGGAAGGCAGGAGGAGAGGGGGATGTCAGAGGATGAGATGGTTGCATGGCATCACTGACCCGATGGACATGAGTTTGAGCAAGCTCCTAGAGATGGTGTAGGACAGGTAAGCCTGGCATGCTGCAATCCATGGGGTCACAAAGAGTTGGACATGATGGAGAGACTGAACAATAACATTTACTTTTACATTTGATTATGATTTGTCTTTCACTGCTAGAGTATAAATAAAATGAAGGATTTTTTTTTCTATTTCTGTACCCTAGAAGTTTCCTGGTACATAACAGTTGTTGGATAAATATTTGGAGGATAATTGCATAATTTTTGAGAAAAATATTCCCAAGAAAACTTTTTCATTGTGTTATTTATAAAAATTTTTTTTATTACAAAACTATGTTATACTGCTTTATGTATTTACTCCCTTGAATAATTAAGCTAAGAAACCTAAGAGTTTGTTACAAAGATAGCCAGGAGAAAATGAATAGAATTGTTAAGTTTTCTTGTCATCAAGCCCATCACCACAAGCACATTCTCTCCCAAACAGTTGTGTGGAGAGTGGTATCATGGAAATGGTAGAAGAGAATGCTCAAAGAAAAGAATCTCCACTGAAATAACTATTAAATTGGTAAAACAGCAAAACAAAAACCTCAAAGCAAACAAACAAAAAACCTGAATGAATAAACTTAATCAGGAATTGAAAACATCAGGGGAATGCTAAATGAAGAAAATGACTGCTAAATTTTGCTATTTGAGAGCATCCCTCTCCAGGGACTGAGTAGCTGCAAAGAGAATGCAGCAGAGACTTCAGTGACCACACAGGAAAATGAATCCAGTCTCTGTAGCAAATAGTGTGGAAAAGTCATTAAAAAAAAAAAAGATGGCTGCAAACCTGCAAATCAACAACAAAAAGTATTTGGGGGAGAAAAAAATCTGCATTTCCAGAGTCAGTTTATTCAAATATTCAAAATGCCTGGTTTTCAGGAAAAACAAGGCAAGACAAAACAAAATGAGGGATAAAAAGAAACAGGGAAGTATGGCCCATTTACTGGAAAAAATTAATTAACAGAAAACCTCTCTGTGGAAGCCCAAGCATTGAATGCACTAGACAAAAACTTTAAATCAACTGTCTTATATATACGTGGAGACCAAAAGGAACCCTTGAGGAAATAACTAAAGGAAGCTGGGAGAACTATCTATGAACCAACGTAGAACATCAATAAAGAGGTAATATGAACCTAATATTAATTCTGTAACTTAAAAGTGCAGCCATTGAAATAAAACTTTCACTAGATGTGTTCAACAGCATGTTGAGAAGGTAGAAGAAAGTATCACTGAATTTAGTGATTAGACCATTAAAATTTTCCAGTGTGAACAGAAAAAAAAACAAAAAAAAACCTGAACTGACGTATGGAGAACAATCTAATATACCAACACATGCATTACGTGAGTCCCTAAAGAGAAGAGAGTAAAAGGCAGAAAGAATATTCAAGTAAATAATGGATGAAAAACTCCCAAATTTGACCCAGCTATTCTACTTCTGGGTACATACCCCCCAAAGAATCATAACAGGTACTCAAACACATATTTGTACAAAAATAGTCATTGCAGCATTATTGATAATATCCAAAAGGTAGAAGTAACCCAAATATTCATCAATGAATGAATGTACAAACAAAGCGTATCATATATTTACATTGGAATACAATTCAGCCCCCAAAAGAAATAAAGTACTGCTATATATATGTTACAACATGGATGAACCTCAAAATGAAATGAAATAAGCCACATATAAAACATCACATATTGCATGAAACCATTTACAGGAAATATCCAGAATAGGTAAATTCATAGACATAAAAAGCAGGTTATTGTTGCCTAAGGCTGGGAGGAGGGGATGAATAAGAAATTACTGCTAAGTGGGTATGGGAATTTTGTGGGGGAAGAATAAAAGTTTTGTAACTAGATAGAGGTCGTGGTTGAACTCCATTTTGAGCATCCAAAATACCACACAATGGTGTACTGTAAAATTGTTCATTTTATGTTGCATGAATTTTACCTGAATTAAACCAAGAACTATTGCTAGGCAGTTATTTCTTGGGTAAGCTAGTCAGCATCCTTCTTAAGTAGCCCACAAGGGGTTCAAATTGTCTTTAACAGATAACTACAAATTTATGTATGTTTAATGTATGCTTTAATTGTTGTGACAATGGAAGCGTAGTAGCAAAGTGTTTTCTTTCAATTCATATGTCTTTTTAGAATTCTGATCTTTATAGATGAGCTATTTCAAACCAATATTTACTGTGCTTTTCTTCATAGAGCCAAATAAGAGGAATAATTTGAGAATTTTAGAAAAGTAATCCTGTTTAATATGGTTTAACTCATGTGGAGAAAGTCATTGGGAAGGAGAAACTGCTATTATTAATTTAAAAGTTACCTGCTATGATCTAAAGCAAAAACAAGAGCAAAACAGAAATTTATGCAGAAGTGTCAAAATTGTATAATCTCTGCCTTTTGCCCCTCCTCCAATCTGCTTCATCAAAAGTAACCATTTTTAATAGAGCTTAGTATTCGGTTCTTCCAGTAGCTATCTTTACAAATTTAAACAATTTATGTATCTGTCAATTGCTTAGTTTATCAACTTGTATTGAATTTGGTTGACTCCATTTTTAAAGAATAGAAATTAAATGCAATTTTATCTTCAGCTCAGTCCTCTTCATTTTTTCATGTAAATCATTTTATTCCATTGGTATACTTTATGATTTTTAAATATATTTTCTGAGTCACCAACTTCAGATATTGTATTTTTAACTTCCAATTCAAAAGGTAAGAAAATTATTCTCTATTTCTAACATCTTCTGTTCTAAAATGTTGGCAATTTTAAGATATTTAAAATGTCAGTGTTTGTAGCATTTACATTTTATTCTATAACTGTAATTGGATCTTTCCTTTGTCTTTATAAGTCTAAAAATGTTAGCCCAGTCAATAAGGTATTATAGTTAAATGAGTATTCATGGCAAACTAATCATTTGACTAAATGCATAACTTAGACATCTTTGTTACTAAAAAGATTAGCAAAAATGTTCTCTCACACACCACTGATTTTAATGTATTTCAATTATGTTGGGTCAAAAAGGTGTCATTTTCAGTCTTGGAGTTCCTTGCCTTCTTGAGGTTGCTTTGATAAACAATACACATTGGAAATATAGGTATGTCTATTTAAAACTAAAAGCGCTGTGAACCCTCTCTTAATCAATATTTGATATTGATCAACTGAATTAAAATTTTCAGTGTATTTGTTGCCTGTTTAAAGCATCAATTTCTTTCTTTCTTCAAAAGAACTCTTTATAACTATTTTGTTTTAAAATTTGAAAAGGTTTGAAAGTAGTGTTGGTTGCTCAGTTGTGTCCAAGTCTCTGTGATCCCATGGACGGTAGCCTGCCAGGCTCCTCTGTCCATGGAATTGTCCAAACAAGAATAATGGAGTGGGTAACCAGTCCCTTCTCCAGGAGATCTTCCTGACCCAATGATCAAACCTGGGTCTCCATATTGCAGGCCGATTATTTACCATCTGAGTGTTCATATATGAAAGTACTTTAAAATGAACACTTGAGAACAATATATGCGGGTTGATAGTTAATCCTCTATAACTTATTGCCTACATGTACACAGAACTAGAAATACGACTGTAGGATATCAAAGAACTCCCGAAGCAACATTGTAGGGATATTATGATATGGTGAGTGGCATACAATTGTGCATATATGTTTAGCTGATAGCATTTCCGTGGTTGTTTAGTTGCCAAGTTGTGTCTGACTCTGCAACCCTATGAACTGTATGTAGCCCACCAGCTCCTCTGTCCATATTCATGCTTATATTAGACAGTAGCTGATATCTACATTTTTGAGGGAAAACAGTAGAAATAGTTATAGGTCCCAAATCCCAAAATTAATATCAGAATTGCAGGAAATATAGGTCTACATAATTGGAAATTATTCATCTATATATGATAAATGTATTTAGTTACAAAGTATTATGCTTATTATGGCATGGCATAATAAGCTACATACTTAATAAGCTGTGATAGCAACAGAACCCTAAATTGGTTTTGGATGATTCTTTCATCTTCTCTACTAGCAAGCATACAGGGGCAATAGAGGATGAAGGTAAAGATCATGGCAATGAAATCAAGATATCTGAGCTTTTATTGCACCAGTAGTTCATTTACTTACTGGATATGTCCATTATTCTCTGTAAATCCTAAGGTTCCTCATCTGTATGAAGGTAATTATAATAATAAATAATATTACTGAGTTGCTGAAAAGATGAAAGGATTATGCATGATAATGTCTAACTTAGTCAGTGGTAACTACTATTAATGCTACTCACTGCATTTTCTTATAAAGAACAGGCCTGTTGTGGACAACCAGAGGCAAATGGGGCAAGATGTTTATATATATATATTTGAAGAGCATCCCTCATTCAGATTTCTCTTCTGTGATATAGGATTAAAATAATATCTGTCCTCCAGAGTGGTCATGATCATGTCATTAAGAAGAATATGAGTTATGTGAAACTGTGTAAACCATAAAAGCTCTACCAATATTAGATTTTGGAATGGGTTATTAGGATAAGACAAAACATTAGAAGAAATCAAAATAGGCATTTACAAACATGGTCTCTGTGCTGTGCTGGTGTGCTGTGTTCTTAGTCGCTCAGTTGTGTCTGACTCTTTGCGATCCCATGGGCTGTACCCCACCAGACTCTTCTGTCCGTGGGGATTCTTCAGGCAAGAATACTGGAGTGGGTTGCCATGCCCTCCTTCAGGGGATCTTCCTGACCCAGGAATGGAACCAGGCTCTCCTGTGTTGCAGGTGGATTCTTTACCAGCTGAGCTACCAGGAAAGCCCCTGTGTAAGTGAAAAAACATCGTTTCTAGCTGGGAACATGCTTAACATTTGTCGTAGGGTCTAGTTGTAAAATAAGCTAGGTCTTTAATAAGTTGCTTAGCATCACAATTAAGATTACTGTCCAAATTCTACAGTCATTTTGTCACTGGAATTACTTTGCTTTCAAATAGTTTATAATTATTAATCATCAATCTGAATGTACATGATTCTGATATAATAAACTGAATATCACATGAAACAGAACTATAAAAATCATAAATATCTAATAGTTAAAGCCATTCTTTCTTTCAAAAATCAAAGTTCTATTAGTGATACTTTGAATGCTCAATACTTACTGAGTGCTTAATATGAAGCAGACACTGTTCTACAAATGCAGGATTCAACAAAAACACAAAACTTTGCCCTCACAGAGCTTATTTTCCAGTATAGGAAAACAAATATTAACAAACAAGCAATAGGGTCAGATCATGATATGTGTTATGGACAAATTGAAAGGAGGGGAAACATGGAGTACCAGTGTATATACAGTCAAGAAAAGCCTTGATCAAGTAACATTTGAGTAAGACTGAAGTGTGTAAGGTGTGAGCTATGCATATAGCTGAGAAAAACATTAAAGGCAGAGGGAACACCAAGTCTAAAGCGTCTGAGGCAGGAGTATACTTGATTTGGGGGGGGGGCAAAACTCATTTTTATTAATAGAAAATACACTTATTTCAGTTATACTTGAAGTTGCTAATAAAAAACAATTAAATCACCACTTAATAACCCTGTCTTAACTAAGACAATGAAACTGTGACTTACAAAAGTACTTAGCACCATTTGCTCATTTCGTTTCATTAGCTGCTTCTCATTGTACTTGGTGTTTTTGAAGAGTGCTGAGGCCAGAGTACCTGGAGTTGCATGAAGAAGGGGAAAATGGTAGTGGACAAAGACAGGAAAGGGAGGGAGCGTGGGCCTGCTGATCTTAAGGACTTTGGTCTTTCCTCTGGGTGAGATGGCGAGCCACTGGATAGCTTTGAGCAAGTGAATATGATTTCATTTGTTTTCAAAATAACCACTGTGGCTACTTTAGGTAGAACAGACTGCAGGAGCACGAAAATGTAAAGAGAGTTTTTGGAAGCTATAATTCAATCTAGGCAAGAGATGGTATTCTGGAATAGGATGTTAACAGCAGAGGTCAAAGAAGGTGGTCAGCTTTGGATATATTTCAATAAATACATTGTGGCTGGTAAACTCTAAAGCAGGATGCACCATTAAAAATAAAAAAAATAAGGATTGAGGCTTAGAATATGTTTCTCCTCTGTATGTTAATTTCTATTTGAAATGAAACCCTATGATATAACTACTACAGATTATGATTATGAACCACTGTGTATTATATCAGTTGCCAGTCATCACAACTAAAAAGCACTGGGTTAGGATTCAACATGAGATGACTCAACTCCAGAATAAATTCTTTAAAAAAGATGCATAAAGAAACCTATTTATATACAGAAGAAGTAACAAAAGATTCATTTAAAGGGCACATCTTCACGGATCTTCCAGATATCGACAATGCAATCCAAAAGACAGAATTCAAATGTTGTTTTGTTAGATCTTTTATTAACTTCTCTCCTGAGTATGCTCAGTCACTCAGTTGTGTCTGACTTGTGGTGACCCCATGGACTGTAACCTGCCAGGCCCCTCTGTCCGTGTGATTTCCCAGGCAAGAACACTGGAGTGGGCTGCCATTTCCTTGTTCGAGAGATCTTCCCGATCGAACCTGTATCTCTTGTGTCTCCGCGTTGGCAGGCATATTCTTTTCCACTGAGCCACTTAGACTTGGGGAACTTCAGAATATATAAATGTAAAGGTGAAAAACAGGATCAGGGAAATTCTCTCCTTAAAGAATAACTAGTCCCCTTCAACTATATTTCAAAAACAAGGAAGCTGTAATTTTGAGCACATTAAAATTTGAAATGGTGTTTTTAATGGAGCTGGAATTGAAGGAGTTAATTCAGCCAGGCAGCAGTAGAATCCAAGTCTGGAATAGATAATATTGGGAGGTGGTTGGAATAAATAACAACTACAGACCTGTCAAGGCTGTGTCTGAATAATGGATTCATTCATTTTGGTATTTTTAATGCAATTGTAAACTGCCATTTTCCTCACAGTTTAAAGCAGGTTTTCTGATGATATAGCTATAAATGTGAAGACCAAATTAACTTGTCACATTTGACTGGCTGAAGTATTTCCCAATCCCATTTTTAGGGTATTGATAAAATCTCAATAATCAAGGCTTAAATCAGGAGGAAGAATGACATTTGCAGGATCACAGAAATGTCCTAAAGATGAAAGATATGAAGAAAATTGGTTAATATATGGTTGTTTATGAAGTGCAGAATCTTATATTAAAAATAAGAACACACAATCCTGGGATTAATGTCAGTAAGTCAATATCCACTGTCAAAAACAGCATTATCATGCAATATTGACTGGCACTTGAATTTTTTTCTTTTATTAAATTAACTCTGTCTGCTTAGAGAGTTGTCTATTTTGAATAAGTTAAATTTACACTCCCCATCTTAACCCATCTGTCTGAGAATATAACTAGTTTTGTCTAGGTAGCAGTAAACTGATTCACAGGTCTGCAAGAATAATACTTATTGTAGGGACTTCCCTAGTGGTCCAGTAGTTAAGCCTCTGTGCTCCTAATGCAGGGAACCTGGGTTCGATCCCTAGTCGGGCAACTAGATCCCACACAGAGCAACTAAGACCCAGCACAGTCAAATAAAAACAAATATAAGTATTTAAAAAATAAAAGAATAATACCTAGACAGTGTAACAAACCATCATCTTGGAGAGAAGGAAGTTTTCTTATGAAGGTGTACATCTTCAAATGAACCTTTGGTGGGCAGGGCCAATCCCACTAGCATTATCAGTGGTTAATTTACAGAACTTTTCCTGGGAAATTTTTTAATGAGAGAAGCATCCCCAGTATTTCATAAAATACTTCCATCATGCAGAATCAACTAAATGAACACTGCCTTTGGGTTTCTATTGCTGCTCTAACAAATTAACACATACTTAGCGTTTTAAAAGCAGAAAACCCAGATCAAACAAATTAGGTATTTCACAATTCTGAAGGTCAGAAGTCCCGTAGATTCATCTGGCTTCTCTGCTTGAGGTTTCACAAAGCTGATACCAAGGTGGTGGCTGGACTGGGTTCCTTTCTGGAGGTTCCTAGTGGAGGCAGTTTCCAGACACACTCAGGTGTTGAGGGACTTCAGTTCTTTGAAGTGACAGAGCTGAAATCCCTGTTTCCTTGCTTCCTGTTGCCCAGGAGTCATTCTGAGCTTCACTGACGCGACTCATCATGGGTTATCAACAACAGTGGTGACTGTATTGTTCTCTTGCTTTTAGCTTCTCCCACCTCGTCTTCCTCCGCAAAAATCTGACTCTTTTGTTTTCCTTTTCTGCTGTTAAATGCTCATGGGATTACAGTGAGCATATTTAACAATCTAGGCTGATCTTGTTTTAGGGGTAACTGATGAGCAACCTTTCCACAATCTGTGCATGCTCACTCATTTGCATTTGACTCTTTGTGATCTTATGGACTGTACCCTGCCAGGCTCCTCCATCCCTGGGATTTCCCAGGCAAGAATACTGGAGTGGGTAGTCATTTCCTACTCCAGAGTATCTTCCTGACCCAGAGATCAAATGTGTGTCTCCTGCATTGGCAGGCAAATTCTGTATCACTGAGCCACCTGAGAAGCCCATACAATCTGTGAAATCCCATGAAATATATAAGGTAATATAGGGGACAAATATCATGGGGAACAAAACCCTGCCTTCCGAACTACTTTTCTTTTAAAATTTGCTATTTTATTCATCATGGATTGTCTGCTTTAATTTTGACTTTTAAAAATTTCACATTAAAATATTTATCCTGACTACTAAGTGTTTTGGTGCCCCATTGGGTTTTTGCATATTAGGCGAATGCCCCATTCACCTTTCTATGATTTGGGCATTGTAATATCACTACCCGTCAGTTGGAATTACAAAGGGCATCTCAAATGTATCATGTCCAAAACCAAACTCCTGATTTCCCCATCCAAAACCTGCTATTCCCTTAGTGTTCCTTGTTTCAATAAATATCACTTCAGTTGACCCAATTACCAGGTCAAAATTCTTAGAATTTATCCTTGATTGCTCAATTCACTGTTTCCCAATAACACTCAAAGTGAGATTCAAATACCCACCTGTGATGTATATTCCCTCTGTAATCTGGCCCTTGGTCTTTTAACATGTTTTCCCTTGATTACCTTACTCCAAATATAACCACACTGACCCTCCTATTGTTTAACCAATATTCCAAATAAGAACCTAACTAGATCTATTTCTTGTGCTGGAAATTTCTTCCAGATTCCACTTAACTCACTCCCTAAATTCATTCACATCCTGCTTAAATGTCACCTTCTCAGGCCCATCCCCAGTCTTTGTGTCTTTATTCTCTTTTTTTTTTTTTCTATCATTACCTGACAACCTACCATAATATTTAGCATGTGCTTGTTTTCTCCTATATGAATGCCTCATAAGGACAAATCTTGTTTATTTGGTTGGTTTTTTTTTTTTGCTCTCAGACATATCTCCAATGCCTAGAATAGCCCCTGATGCACAGTCCTTGCTTCAGATACTGAAGAAACATTTGTTGATTAATTGGCAGATGCATTTAACCCAATTGTATAGAATAAAATATACTGTGATTTTATGGAACTGATATGGGCTGATGAAATCTAAAGTCCCTATGATATTTGTGGAAAATTTTAGTTTCTAAAAATCATTAATCAATTTGTATCAGAGTTCAAAGTGCACTCATAATATAAATGGACCTTTCCTCAATCAGATGATGTCTCCAGGCAAAAGGATTGTAGATTTCTGGATATTCATATTAAGAAATTATGTGCATCAGATCAAAGGCATTACAAACAATTTACAAGCAGGAAATTTGCCGGGGTCCAGCCCCGGTGGATCCAGGGTGATTCGAAGGTGGGGATGGAGTCAGCGTCCTTGGAAATAACTTATTTAATTACAGATAGAGAGAGATTAGAAAATTAGCAGAGAAAAAGAGGCTGAATAACTTGGTTCACATGGAATACCAATCACCACCTACGTAGGCCGCAGGCATCTTCCCGTTCTCCCGAAGGAGAGGAGGCACTGAGGCCCCCCTGGTCCAATCTTAGAAGCCCAGGCAAAATTAGTAGGCTTGGTGGGTACCCATGCACCAGATGGGAATTCAGCCAGAAAAACGGGGAGCAGGAAAGAAGCGACATGGGGGAATCAGTCTTTCTGGAAACTGATCCGATTTCTTTATTTTGGGGTTTGCTTATATACCTTTTGTTACACATAGGGATGAATACAGAGTCACGTGGGGGTCAGCAGTCCTGACCTTTATCAAAATCAGGTGCTTCACATAAATGTATAAAAAAAAGGTCTTAGGTGTTTTACATCATCTTCTGGCCGTGAGACCTGTTGACATTTTACAACCCTTTCTTTCTGATAACCAAAAAAGTTATTTTTTCCAAGGGTGTTTTTTCTTAAACCAGGCACCACCCTCCAAATAAAGTTGCATTCCTATAGGGTGAGGATGTAGTGAGTTACAATCAAGAAAGAAATTCATTCAACCCAAGGTTAACATGATTAATCTTAAAGGTTAATACTTATTTCTCCTATATGTTAGTTATATTCATTATAAGGGCAGGGAATATGGAGATTTAGCAGCAAACATCAGCCCAACAAATGAAAATCCTTTCACCAATGCTCCCCTTAAGATCTGTTTAGTCTTAAGCTAGTGATAAAGTTACATTTTTACATAGCAAGGGCACAGTGATTTATAACAAAGTACAGTGATCTATTACAAAAGAGAAAATTCATTAACTCAAAAACTCTAGTATTGCTAACCTTAAAAACTACTATATTTCCTTTTCTATATTCCAAATACATTGATTAATATATTCCCAGGTGCCTAAGGATATGGAGGCCTGGCGGCAATCATTGACTCAACAATGAGAAAAGCCCTATGCTAATTAAGACTCTCAAAATACTCCAAAACTCTGTGCTGTTTATGGTTGAGAGGTAGTAAACAATCATGTGCATAGTGGCAGCAGTATGGATAATCCTGTCACACAAGCTAGTCTGTCAGCAGAGAGGTTTGACCTGAGACACCCTTGTCACACCCAGGGTAGGGAATTAGGAGTAATTATTGGCACAACAAACACAAAATCTTCACCAATATAATTTCTAACCAACCCTCTATACTGACAATTTCCAACTTCCCAAAGGAATTTGCCTTTAGTAAGTCTAAAACATCTCGTGCCTCTCAGGTTGGGAGGCTGTAAACAATCACATGTGGCCGGACGAACCTATACAGGCTGGCTAGATAACCTTCAGAGGAGTCAGTAAGCTGAAACACTCTTGTCACGTCCAGGAATTTTTATTGCCTTGGAGCTGCACGTTAACTCCTTCTCTGAGAGAAATGGTGATGGGGGAGAGCCCCCCGTAAAGTCAGAGGTGTAGGTGAGAGCATAAAACAGACTCTGGTTTTGGGGGTAGATGCTCGGGGACAGGGGGTTTCCTGAGGCTTGATCATGCCTTTGCGTATGCCAAGCCTCCTTCCTCATGACCTTTGCCATGGGCGGAGTTCCTCACGCTGGCCCCCCAGCAGAAATTGATGGGCAGAATATTACTAACTTATCTTAATATTGTATAGCCCCACTTACTGATTTATTAACACAGGATCCATGAATAAACAGGGTCATAAGTTACAAAGTCAAAGTTACATGGTACTGAGTGGGTCAGTTTCACAGAGTTCTGGTGTGGAAGTAGTTTGTTGTCTATGTTCCATCAAACTAAATTGAATTATGGACACTCTTTGCTTAGGAATAATCTAATCTTTATTATCTCACCAGAGGTTTATTATATTTGTACATGCATTACTGGGTTAGGCACTATGTGGAATCTGTATAATAAATGTTTCTGTATAATAAATAAAATCTGGGTGTGAGGTATTGTATTTGAGCACTAAAACCTTACGTATATAGGAATTAAAAATACAAAAGTGTATTTAAATGGATAAATAAGTATTGAGAATCTTTGATATTTAAAAAAATTTTTCAGAAGGCAGTGGAGCTATTTTAAGTACACTCATCATTCCTGGCTTACTTAAAATAATTAGATTTTAATAGAAGTATCTCAGGATGAAACAGGTCATTAGAAAAGACCCTGATGCTGAGAAAGATTGAAGGCAAAAGGAGAAGGGGGTGACAGAGGATGAGATGGTTAGATAATACCACTGAACTCAATAGACATGAATTTGAGCAAACTCCAGGAGACAGTGGAGGACAGAGGAACCTGGTCTGCTGCAGCCCACCTGGTCACAAAGAGTCGGACTTGACTTAGTGAATGAACAACAGTAAAAACAGGTCAATTAAGAAATAAGACTATTCTGGTGTGAGAGCTCAATCCATGTGATCTAGGAATGTTTTATGCAAGAAGTATCTGAACAAAGAGCTCTTTAAAAGGCTGAAAAGAGGTCTGGAGAATATTAAAGGTTGAGAAAGTACCACATGATGCAAAGTTACAGATACATTTTAATTGCTTTTAGTAATATTTACCAACATGTAATGCATGTAAATGCATTTTGTAGAGTGAAGGTAAGTTTTGATTTAAATGAAAAAGAATTCCTATATATTGATTTTAAAATATTTCTCTGGATTCAGAGAACAGATTAAATTTTAATAGCCCTTTTGACTCCTGTAGACACTCTGACCCCAATTTATTATTCATTTCTGAAAAATCCATTGTTAAAAATGAATTCTTTGTTCAGGCGTGTGCTTTAAAATTGTAGCCATCTGGAAGGTTTAGTGTCTTTAACTCTTCCTGAGTTATTGGACTGTCTGCTTAGAACAAATAGGTTTACTTAAAAGAGATAAGGATGCTGAGTACATTACAGAGCACTTTGAATTTCCTTCATTCCCTTTTCCTAGTAGATCCTTAAAGGGCCAGGGTGAAGTTTGCAGAAACAAGCTGGTTCTCCTTTAGGGTTTTGCCAGAGATTGGCTTTTCATGTGTATGTGAAGAAAGGGATCCTTCCAAGTACAGTTGAATAAGATTTATAGTAAATATAGGAGCACAATATTCAATACTTCTTAAAAGTATTGGGGACTGGGGGAGTAAAGTGGTAGGTCAAATTCTCAGTAGCTGATTTCTAACTTCAATGATTTCAGGTCAAAGGAATTGTCATCGTGCCAAATGGTTTTGATTTACCCATCTATATATTTTGAATTCTAGCAATAGACTTTTGCATTCCACCTCTTTAGTTAAATGCTTTGTTCTGTATGAAAATTCAACTGCTTCTTGCAAAAGTCGCTGATAAAATTTCACCAGTTTTGCAGCCTTGTGTTACATGGGTGTCTAAAAGCATTTTCTGAGAGTCTATATAGTGAACAATATTGAATGTATGTGAGTTAAAGAAAAGGACAATGCTAAAGAGGCAAAGAGCTACAGAAGAGAAGGAAAGAAAGTCCAAGACTTCCTTAAGGAACACTTCCATTAAAATTTTGCTCATGACTTTATTTCAGTTAATTACCTCCTTTATGTGAAGTATCATGCCTTTATCCACAAGCATGGTATACTGTGCATTACTGTGGCTCTTCCATCCTGCTCCATTACATAACTACAAGTCATGGGACTCATATGAAGGAGTCATCTCATCAGGGCCTAGTGTGCATGTGAGCATAACATTCCTAGAAATGTATTAGTGGATGGAAAGACAAATTCCAAATGACCCGAATGAAATAAAATAATAATACAAAATTCTATATCCCAATACAACATTCTATATCCTCTTCCTTATCAAACAAAAGAAAGCAAAGGAAAACTATGTATACATTCCATGATAGGAAGTGTTGAGTATCTACCATGTGCTAGTCTCTGCTCTAGGCATGTGACACGTATCAGTAAATAAAAGAGATGAAGACCCTTGCCCTAGTGAAGCATAATTTCTAGCAGAGAGAAGTCAGTGTAAATGTAGCCTAATCAAAAATCATTATCTAAGATATTTGGAAAGGAGAAAAGTCACAGGTTAGAAAGTCTGGGAGTACAACTCAAAGGGGAAATGTGCAGTTTCCATGGAACAGATGATCAAGCATTAATTAATCGGTGAACACTTATTTTCCTGTAAATTGAAATACTCAAATTTAGTTAGAAAGGCAGATTTTTCAGGAAATTGTAGGAAGTAAACAAAGAATCAAGTTTTACTGTCTAGTTTAGTTTAATTAACAGTAATCAATACGTATTAGCCAAGTTGTCAGCTAAGAGCATTCCGTTCTTATATATGACTAAAGGCAATGAATACAGTACAAGGTTTGTGCAAAATGACATTCCAGGGCAGATCTGAAAGTAGTCCTTGAAATATAAAGAGGAAGATGAAGAGGAAAGATACTGAGATGATAAGAATGAGTTTGAAGTGCCCTGGACTGCTTTCAGAGAGCCAGTCACAGAGCTGAGAGAAGAGAAAGGCAGTACTGAGTTCAGAATGAGAGGTCATTTTAAGTCTGAAGTTGTCTGATATCTGAGGAGCAAAATTCAATCGAGAAACTCCTTAATGTCCTCTCATTGTGGAGAGTGACAAAGGACAGTATCTTGACTTACAATGGCATGAACTTGAAATGACAGACAGGCACTAAAGGTGATATTTTGATCTGAACAGAGCAGCTGTTTTAGTCTGAAGGTGATTGGCAGGATTTAGAGACCTGATTAAATTGTAGCCAAAGCAAAACCTATGTTTCAAAATATCCTTTGTCCTCTAAGAGACACAAGCTGAGAAATTTTAATGTGGTAAAAAGTTGAGGACAACTGTAATTTACTCAGCATTGAAACGATAAAGAATAAAAAGCGTATTTAGACATCAAATCGGATTTCACTGCAGAAAATGAATACCAAGAACGTAAATTTCATTAATATGTTTCCTATTATCAGAAAGACTGCAAGGGGAATCTGGTGAGAATGAGTTATAGACAAAGCAGAAGTCTGTGTATAGAAAATCATAAATTATCAATAAGTGATTCATGAAAGAAAACATGAATCAATGCAAAGATTTTTACTTGAATCTTATATTTGAATTTTATTTGAATATTCTTATTCAAATAAAGAGTTTTACTTGAATATTATAACTTGGTTTGATCTTAATGTGTTTTGGTAAATGGCAGAAAATAAGAAAAAAGTTTCTCAAATTTAAGTATCAAATGAGGGAATAGGAAATTAAAAAAAATTAAAAATGTATTGATCTGATACATTTTTACACCAAGTTATCTGCCAAAGAATTCCTAAAGAAATTCATTGTGATTGAAGTGTTAAATTAGGATGTTACTCCAGGGTTTAAAGTAATGACAGATCTGAGATCTGTACCCAGATACAACTGACTTTAACAACTTTGTTCTTTTCATTGTGGGATAGGCTACCCACTCCAGTTTTCTTGGGCTTCCGTGGCTCAGCTGGTAAAGAATCTATCTGCACTGCGGGAGACCTGGGTTCGATCCCTGGGTAGGGATGATCCCCTGGAGAAGGGAAAGGCTACCCACCCCAGTATTCTGGCCTGGAGAATTCCATAGGCTGTATAGTCCATGGGGTCACAAAGGGTCAGACTAAGCGACTTGGCTTTCACTTTCTTTTCATATCATTCTGTCCTCACTTAAGGGAAAAGGAAAACTATCAGTGTGCAAAAATTTTAAATTAAATGTTAATTTACTTGATTTTATTGCATGAAAGTACTTTTATTGAACAAAATGCATTGAAACCATGAAGTGGAAGTCACTAGGAAAATCATTCACAATTTCATCACTTTTTAAATGCTTTTTTGTTCTCTGTCATTTATCTAATTATATTTGTGTTCATGTTCATGTACAAATATACTTGTATATTACCTTTTATGTACAATTATGTAGTAGTTATTATTATCTACATACCGTGAGGGTCAGGAGGTTTGTGTGTGTGTGTGTGTGTGTGTGTGTGTGTGTGTGCGCGCGTGCGCATGTGCTCTCATTTGCTCAGTCCTATCTGACTCTCTTGCAACCCCATGGACTGAAGCCTGCTAGGCTCCTCTGCGCATGGGATTTTCCAGGCAAGAATACTGGAGTTGGTTGCCATTTCCTTCTCCAGGGGATCTTCCCCACCCAGGGATGGAACCCACCTCCCTTGCTTTGACAGGTGGGTTCTTTACCACTGCACCACCTGGGTCAGCATTGTTATCTTACTTAAGGTAAAACCATAAGCATTTCCAATTTGTTGACTGACCTTCCAAACACAATTACAAATGCTGCAAAATATTCTATAGAATGTCTGAACCATTATTTATATAATTGTATATGTATATAATAACTGTGAATTCACATGTTTAAACATTTTTAAAATTTTAAATACGTTGCAGTTCTTGCTTTTAATGATGCTCAAACTAATCCATCACTGACTATTAGAAGCTTCAAGTTGGTCCCAGAGTTCTTTTGACATTTTCCCTGTCGTCTTTTTTTAAACTACTTTTGGTGCTAGTGGGGTGGGGGGAAGGCGGCCATCCTGAGCAGCTTGCAGGATCCTAGTTCCCTAACCTGGAATTGAACTGGGGCACAGCAGTGAAGGTGTGAAGTCCTGCCACCGGACTGCCAAGGACTCCCTATGTGTCATCTCTGGTATTTACTTACTTCCTGAAAAGACAGAATAGTCTTAACTTATCCAACACATTTCCTTCCCTGTATCTAGAAGCGGGCATATCTTTAAACAGTCCTTATTTATGTAATATAAAACTGTATTCACAGTCAGCACTGTGGCTGTTAGGGTGTCAATGTTTTTAAATGCTTTTAGTTGAGAGGGATAGCAAGCATGTGGCTTTTCCTTTTTGAAAAATATAGTATGAGTTCATGATGAGGCTTCAGATGCAAAATCAGGAGGATAGTTTTTAAAATTAAAAAAACAAAACCCAAACTACCCTGATTTCAGCAATCTTACCTTTGTACTCTCTTTCTTCCATTATCCTCATCCCTATTCTCAATGAAGTAAACATAATAGTCATTAACTGTCTTGTATAATACACACACAAAAGTCTTGAATTCAAGCTATGAGCAATACCATCAATCATGTGTTATCAGAAATAATCATCAACATAAGGGTCTTTGCAGTACTTTTAGATTATTCTAAGACATAGCCTTGATTATCAAGAGATATACAGTAAAATTACTTAAGTGTAAAAGCACTTGGCATTAGTTTCTCCTTGAGTGGGTTCACCACTGAGTAAATAACAGGTTTTTTTAATTCCTTTTATTATCAGGGGTTAAGTTTCTAACTTAACTTTTTATCACTTATTTTACATATATCCAAATTCAAATCTAAAAACATGGTATATTTAATAATTTCTAGTTTCTATTCCTGTTCCTTTCACTCTATTCTTTCCTTCTTCCAATAGAATACTTTTATTGTTTTTTTAATGTAAATATACACCTTTACATCTCTTTTAGCTTCAGAATGTATTTCTTGAATTGCTGTTATTGCTTTATTCTGTTGTCTTAGTTTTATTATTTCCCTTCATCCTTTGTCTATTATTTCCCTGTATTTCCTTTCCATTTCCAACTTCTGTGGCATTATTTTGTTTATCATGTCATATCCATTCTTGCACTCCTTCTAATTTATTCTTTGTTGCATAGTTTTTATTTATTTAATACATTTTAATTTCTCCTTCTTTCCCTTGTTTTCTTAACTTTCTCTTTAATTTTTTTCTTCTTGCCTAATTGTTGCATTTCTTAACTTGGTGCAATAGGATTTTGCACTGTTTTTATAATGTCTATTGTTTAATTTATTTTAGCTCATTTAAAAATGTTAATTGCAATTTTCATTGTTGTGGGGCTTGCTTTGTGACATTCCTTCATTGTTTGTATACAAATTTTCCTGCTCAATTTTTATTCCTTAGCTTGTTATAGTATGAGATTTGAATGCAACTCTTCTTTTTTAAAATTTATTTGAGTATAGTTCATTTAGAATGTTGTGTTACTTTCTGCTGTACAAAGTGATTCAGTTATACATATATATATTCTTTTTCATAATAGTTTTCATTATGGTTTATCACAGGATTTTGAATATAGTTTGCTCTCCTATACCAAAGGAACTTGTTCTTTATCCATTCTGCGTATAATAGTGTGCCGCTGCTAATCCCAAACTCCCAATCCTTCCCTCTTCCAGCCCCCACCTTGGCAACCACGTCTGTTCTTTATGTCTTCCTTCATGGCTATCTGTCTTTGTTTCATAGATATGTTCATTTTTGTCATAGTTTAGATTCCATATATATAGATATCATGTGATATTCGGCTTTCTCTTTCTGACTTACTTAGTATGATAATCTCTAAGTCCATCCTTATTGCTGCAAATGGCATTATTTAATTCTTTTTCATGGCTGAATAATATTCCATTGTATATATGCACCACATCTTCTTTACCCATGCATTTGTCGATGGGCATTTAGGTTGTTCTCATGTTTTGGCTATTGTGAATAGTGCTGCTTGGAACATGAGGGTGAATACAAACTTTCCCTGTTGAATACTTTTTAATGAAGTCATTTATGTTTCCCTAAAGCCTTAGAATGGTTATGCAACACATACTGATTGTGCTTCTCTATGGTTCCAATGTTTTCCATTCCTGGGGCCTCCCAGCATCAGTGGGATTTAATTCCCTACAGCCAGAACTTGCTCTCTTCTCTCAAGGGCTGTTCCTTGGCTCATTGCATGTGCTTTTGTGGATTTGTGCTGAGCCCTTGAAGGATGGGTGTCAGTTCTTAAGGAACAGACCTAGCATGACCCTATTCTAGATTATCCTTACATTCTATCCACCTAAGTGGGGATAGTGGTTAGATGAAAGACTGATAATAATGTGCAAAACACAGTGGTATATATATTTTTTAAGAGAGCAAGACATTTCAACTTTTCTTCTGACTCTTATCTCTGACATATCCTTAATCAGCCATGTAGAAACACTGTCATCTCACTGAGTGCTTGATTAGAAACACACACACACACCCTTACCAAAGAAAATAGTGACTTAATTAGAGATAATTGACCTTCTTATATACATTTCAGAACATAAGTGAACACACTGAAGACTTATTTATTGACACCATATGGCACTTTCCCACAGAGATACTCAAATTATGTAGAACAAGACTAATCAGAACTAAATAGCTCATCAAAAGATCTTCCATTCTAAGATGCTGCTTTAATTCTGGAAGCTCTTAGATACCTCCTTGGACCCAAAAGTACTTTATACAGTCTTTTATTCAAAGTATGCCAAGTTTCTAGTAAAGCAGCTTACAAGAGTTATCCATAATTTTCAAATTATAAATGCCATTTAAATGCTGAGCTCTTTTTTTAATATAAATTTATTTACTTTAATTGGAGGTTAATTACTTTACAATATTGTATTGGTTTTGCCATACATCAACATGAATCCACCACGGGTATACACATGTTCCCCATCCTGAACCCCTCTCCTACCTCCCTCCCCGTGCCATCCCTCTGGGTCATCCCAGTGCACCAGCCCCAAGCATCCTGTATCATGTATTTAATGTGGACTGGTGATTCATTTCATATATGATATTATACATGTTTCAATGCCATTCTCCCAAATCATCCCACCCTCTCCCTCTCCCACAGAGTCCAAAATACTGTTCTATACATCTGTGTCTCTTTTGCTGTCTTGCATACAGGGTTATCATTACCATCTTTCTAAATTCCATATATATGTGTTGGTATACTGTATTGGTGTTTTTCTTTCTGGCTTACTTCACTCTGTATAATAGGCTCCAGTTTCATCCACCTCATTAGAACTGATTCAAATGTATTCTTTTTAATGGCTGAGTAATACTTCATTGTGTATATGTACAACAGCTTGCTTATCCATTCATCTGCTGATGGACATCTAGGTTGCTTCCATGTCCTGGCTATTATAAACAGTGCTGAGATGAACATTGGGTACACGTGTCTCTTTCAATTCTGGTTTCCTTGGTGTGTATGCCCAGCAGTGGGATTGCTGGGTCATATGGCAGTTCTATTTCCAGTTTTTTTTTTTAAGGAATCTCCACACTGTTCTCCATAGTGGCTGTACTAGTTTGCATTCCAACCAATAGTGTAAGAGGCTTCCCTTCCCTCCACACCCTCTCCAGCATTTCTTGCTTGTAGACTTTTGGATAGCAGCCATTCTGACTGGTGTGAAATGGTACCTCATTGTGGTTTTGATTTGCATTTCTCTGATAATGAGTGATGTTGAGCATCTTTTTATGTGTTTGTTAGCCATCTGTATGTCTTCTTTGGAGAAATGTCTGTTTAGTTCTTTGGCCCACTTTTTTTATTGGGTTGCTTATTTTTCTGGAATTGAGCTGCAGGAGTTGCTTGTATATTTTTGAGATTAGTTGTTTGTCAGTTGCTTCATTTGCTATTATTTTCTCCCATTCTGAAGGCTGTCTTTTCACCTTGCTCAGAGTTTCCTTTGTTGTGCAGAAGCTTTTAATTTTAATTAGGTCCTATTTGTTTATTTTTGCTTTTATTTCCAGTATTCTGGGAGGTGGGTCATAGAGGATCCTGCTGTGATTTATGTCGGAGAGTGTTTTGCCTATGTTCTCCTCTAGGAGTTTTATAGTTTCTGGTCTTATGTTTATATCTTTAATCCATTTTTAGTTTATTTTTGTGTATGGTGTTAGAAAGTGTTCGTTTCATTCTTTTACAAGTGGTTGACCAGTTTTCCCAGCACCACTTGTTAAAGAGATTGTCTTTTCTCCATTGTATATTCTTGCCTCCTTTGTCGAAAATAAGGTGTCCATAGGTGCGTGGATTTATCTTTGGGCTTTCTATTTTGTTCCATTGGTCTATATTTCTGTCTTTGTGCCAGTACCATACTGTCTTGATGACTGTGGCTTTGTAGTAGAGCCTGAAGTCAGGCAAGTTGATTCCTCCAGTTTCATTCTTCTTTTTCAAGATTGCTTTGGCTATTTGAGATTTTTTGTGTTTCCATATAGATTCAATGCAATCCCTATCGAGCAACCAACAGTATTTTTCACAGAGCTACAACAAATAATTTCACAATTTGTATGGAAATACAAGAAATGCTTAGCTTTCTTTATTAATTTATTAAATAGATGTTATCTATAACTACTGTCAGATTTTGTGCATAAGATTGCAAAGGTAGAAACACTGCTTCTACTCTCGAAGAGTTGACCTACCTTGCATTTGAGATCTGATTTATAAGCAGTGTCTGTGTAGGGCATATGCAAGAAATAAATGTTTGAAAAAAACTAGGGTGAGTCAAAGAATTTCTGAAAGCCTAGACACTTGGGAGAAACAGGCTTAGAGAACCAGGCTCAGTGAACAGAGAAAAGAGGGGCTGTCAGGTCAGATCAACAGTCAAAGCTCATAGTTCACAGACCAGCCCAATGAGACCTGCACTGCTGGTGTACCAATGCAGCTATTCCTCTAGAAATTACACTTTTCAAATATAGGAAACAATAGCTACAATGGAACCTCTTTGTGTCTGCTTTCCTGTGTGTTTTAGTTATTGACTTCAGAAGCAATATTCTAGGCATATACCTAGGTCACCCATGAATCCAAACCTTCCAGGGACATAGTTTTGCTAATGGGAGACAGACTCAAGATTTATAAAATGGGTAATTTCCCAAGTATCACTAAATGGTTCACATAATATAGAGAAATAACAATATCCACTCTGCACCTGCAGTATGCTGAAACAAAAATCTAGGCCATACAGAAGAATCTATTTAAATGGTTTTTCATCTGTAAAATTTAAAATCATAAAGATACCTCAGTCCAAGTTTACAACATATAATACATGTATAATTTTTATGGTACAAAGCTGTTATTTTATGGTTTTCTCCATGCAATAAATAAATACATGTTGCTCAAATCCTAGTAATTTTTAAAAAATTGGTATGAATCATTATCCATTGAATATTAAATAATAATGATAGTACATGCAGTATATATTCTGTTATATACTTTGTTACATTATATTGTCTATAGAATATTCTGTATCTCATTAAAAAAGGATCTGAACACAATTTATCTGCTTCTGAATACCATAAATATAAAATCTAACACTTTAAAATGGATGACATTAGAAACTTTCACAATCTGTTGCAACCTGTCTTTCTGGTATCACATTCTATCATTCTCTTCCATACAATTTATACTCTTAACCTATTTTCTAAGCATGGCATACATTTTAAAAATTCTGTGTATTCCTTGGCCTAAAAGATTCCTTCCCCTACCTGATCTCCTAAGGGGGTATAACGGATACATTAATACAAAACAAGAATGCCACTTTCCCTGTGAACCCATTGTGAATTTTCCAGAAGAGAATAGATACTGTGGGGTTTAAAATAATTTTTACACTAAGGGGCTTCCCACATGGCTCAGTGGTAAAGAATCCACCTGCCAATACAGGAGATGCCGGAGACTCTGGTTCAATCCCTTGGTTGGGAATATCCCTTGGAGAAAGAAATGGTAACCCATTCCAGTGTTCTTATCTGAGAAATCTCATTGACAGAGGGGTCTATGAGCCTACAGTCCATGGGGTCACAAAGAGTCAGACATGACTGAGCATGCACACAAGGGCAAATTGGGTATATAATATTTTGTTAAATAAACATCATTATTAAGAAGTGGCAAGTGATTTAAAAATATCCCTTCATCTTAAAACCTTAAAATATTCTTTAAACCTTACCAAGATTCTAAGGTGGTATATTTTTCCTATTATTAAGTAAAACTTTCCCAACAACAGGGGACGGAGAATTTTTACAACCACAAAATAACATTATGATTCTAAAGATGTACTACATATGAAGGTTAAATTATACCAGTTTGAAGTGGAGAAGTTGGTAAACATTAAAATCGACAGGAATGCAAAATTAGTCACGTATTGGCTCTGCGCATATTCATACAGATAGTACACAGATTCAATGTTAAATGCCCCTTTGTGTTTTCATTCAGTAGCCACAAATGTGAGTTAGTCATACCAGCAGTGAAGGAAAATCATGTTATGCCAGAAGAGTAAATGCCACATGGATTATTTTCTCAGAATATACCAGTGTTTGTTGGGACCAAAGGTGAATTTCTGTTTTTTCTCTCCCTGACATCCACCTCCAAGTAATTCTTGTTTTGTTTCTTTGTTATCTTTTAATGTGCTTGTATACATCATTCAACTGTCAGCCCATTTTGAATATTTGCCAAGAGGCAATTATATTTGTTGCCTCTAACATCCAGCCAAGATAGTTACATTCATCTTCAGTTAAAATAATAATAACTACCACTTATTAAGAAGACAGTGAGAGTCAGTGGCTTTGATTAACACCTTACATGGATTAACTGTTTAAATCCTTGAAACAACATTAAAAAGCATCGTTAGGATTTCATTTCAACCCACGAGGAGATTGATGTGCATGTATGTGTGCTAAGCTGCTTCCTTTGTGTCCAATTCTTCATGACCCTGTGGACTGTAGCCCACCAGGCTCCTCCATCAACGGGGATTCTCCAGGTAAGAATACTGGAGTGGGTTGCCATGCCCTCCTCCAGGGGAGTTTCCCACCAATTCAGGGATCAATCCTGCATCTCTTCTATCTCCTGCATTGGCAGGCAGGTTCTTTACCACTAGCGCCACCTGGGAAGCCTCAGACATTGGTAGTTGGAGTGACTATCATGTGGACATAACAAAGCCTCAAACCTGGTTTCTACTGCTTTTGTGTATCTCCAAAGCCTTGCTCTTTTCATTGCATTATCACTCATGGAAGAAAAAGTGTTGTTCATTTGCAGGGCAGGAATAGAAATGCAGATGTATAGAAAGGACTTGTGGGTACAGCAGAGGAAGGGGCGGGTGGGAGGAATTGGGAAAGTAGCATTGACATATATACACTACCATGTGTGAAATAGCTAGTGGGAGCTGCTGTACAGCTCAGAGAACTCAGCTCAGAGCTCTGCGATTCCCAGAGGGATGGGGGGTGGGGGTGGGGGATGGGAGGGAGGCGCAAGAGGGCGGGAATATACTTATACATATAGCTGATTCATGTTGTTGTACAGCCGAAACTAACACAGCATTCTAAAGCAATTATATGCGAATTAAAAACAAGCAAAAGCAACCCTTGCAAGTTATCTATAGATGCTGCTGCTGCTGCTGCTGCATCGCTTCAGTCATGTCTGACTCTGTGCGACCCCATAGACACCAGCCCACCAGGCTCCCTTATCCCTGGGATTCTGCAGGCAAGAACACTGGTGTGGTTTGCCGTTTCCTTCTCCAATGCATGAAAGTGAAAAGTGAAAGTGAAGTCGCTCAGTCGTGTCCAACTCTTAGCAACCGCATGGACTGCAGCCCACGAAGCCCTCCATCCATGGGATTTTCCAGGCAAGAGTACTGGAGTGGGGTGCCATTGTCTTCTCCAATCTATACATAAAGCTCTCTATTTGTTGAAATCTAGAGTTGATCATTGGAGAAGGCAATGGCACCCCACTCCAGTACTCTTGCCTGGAAAATCCCATGGATGGAGGAGCCTGGTAGGCTGCAGTCCATGGGGTCGCCAAGAGTCGGACACGACTGAGCGACTTCACTTTCACTTTTCACTTTCATACATTGGAGAAGAAAATGGCAGCCCACTCCAGTGTTCTTGCTTGGAGAATCCCAGGGACGGGAGAGCCTGGTGGGCTGCCATCTATGGGGTCGCACAGAGTCAGACACGACTGAAGCGACTTAGAAGCAGTAGCAGCAGCAGAGTTGATCATGATGGATATGCTTCTCCACAAATAAATTACTGAATGCCTAACATATCCACCTAGGCTGAGTCTTCTTTTTGACAGTTTGTATTGACACACCCAGCTAGTTTAATGATCACACCCATTTCTTACTGTGATAGAATATCCAAGTATAAGAGGTATCTCTATGGTTGTCGCTCTGAGTAGGAACTAAGGATACAGAGTTAGCAAACAAAACCTAAATCTAGAAGCTGTTGGAATAGAATAATTGATGGATCAAAGCAACTGAAGGCTGACTTCTGATCCAGCCATGATGGAGTAGCTGGCTTCAGATTACTTCCCCTGGTAAATAGTTATTCAACTGGCAAATTTATGAAGACACAGTTATTATACAGCAGATCATGCAGGACTTCATGTCTTAAGAGAAATGAAACAAGCTGCACATTTACTGCAACTTTTTGCCTGGAAGCATTTTCTAAACAATGGTGCAAAGAGATAAAATACAAGAACAAAAAGCAATCTCAGTAGATGGAGGAAACACAGAATAAAATGTGAAAGTGCTAAAGCAGCTAGAATTTGCAAGACATGGGAATAAAGGGGATTTCAAGGTTTACAATGAAGCTACTGTGCTCTAGTATAAAACAATTAGGAGAGTGTGGTTATTGGCATAAAGATAGAAAAATAGCTCAAAGAAATAGACCAGAGAATCCAGAGAGGAACTCACAAATATATGACCAATTTTACATTTTAGGCAATATTGTAAACATGGCTAATTAATTTTAATTTTAGACAATAGCACCAAAAGAAATCAATGGGGAAAGAAAATTATTTTCAATGAATGGTGTTGTAAACCCTGGATATTTTGTGGAATAAAATAAGCTTAATTTCTAACTAGAACTAACAAAAAATTACTAGAGATAAATCTTGACCCAAACATGAAAACTATACTTTTGAAGCTTTTAGAAGAAAACATTGGAGAATATTTTCTTCAAACCGTGGTAAGTGAAGATTTGTTTAGACACAAAAGACACTGTTATGAACTGTTAGCCCCTTCCCCAAATTCATACGTTGAAGCCCTATTCCCCAAGACCTCAGACTCACTTTATTTGAAAATAGAGTTTTTGCATATGTAATTAGTTAAAGTGCAGCCATTAGGGCTGCTCTGCTAAGTCGCTCAGTGTCCAGCTCTGTGACCCCATGCTCTGTTGCCCGCCAGGCACCTCTGTCCATGGGCTTCACTAAGCAAGGATTCTGGAGTGGTTTGCCATGCGCTCCTCCAGGGGATCTTCCCAACCCAGGCGTCAAACCCACCTCTCTTAGGTCTCCTGCATTGGCAGTTGGATTCTTTACCCCTAGTGTCAGCTTGGAAGCAGGCTTTAATTCAAAATTATTGGTGTCATATGAGAAGGAAATTTGGAAACAGATATGTTTGAAAGGACCGCATGAGGCCACATAAAAAAGAGCCATTTACAAGGGAAGGAGAAGGGCCTCAGGAGAAATTAAACCACTTTATACTTTTATCTCAAATTTCTACATTTCTCTATTTAATCAACTGTAACCTGCTGCTGCTGCTGCTGCTGCTAAGTCGCTTCAGTCATGTCCGACTCTGTGCGACCCCATAGATGGCAGCCTACCAGGCTCCTCTGTCCCTGGAATTCTCCAGGCAAGAACACTGGAATGGGTTGCCATTTCCTTCTCTAATGCATGACAGTGAAAAGTGAAAGTGAAGTTGGTTAGTTGTGTCCGACTCTTAGCGACTCCGTGGGCTGCAGCCTACCAGGCTCCTCTGTCCCTGGAATTCTCCAGGCAAGAACACTGGAGTGGGTTGCCATTTCCTTCTCTAATGCATGACAGTGAAAAGTGGAAGTGAAGTTGGTTAGTTGTGTCCGACTCTTAGCGACTCCGTGGGCTGCAGCCTACCAGGCTCCTCTGTCCCTGGGATTCTCCAGGCAAGAACACTGGAGTGGGTTGCCATTTCCTTCTCTAATGCATGACAGTGAAAAGTGGAAGTGAAGTTGGTTAGTTGTGTCCGACTCTTAGCGACTCCGTGGACTGCAGCCTACCAGGCTCCTCTGTCCATGGGATTTTCCAGGCAAGAATACTGGAGTGGGGTGCCATTGCCTTCTCCGTATTGTAACCTACGGTCACCTAAAACATTACAATATTTGTAGAGCACGGTAAAACAGACTATAAAAGTGATATATTTAGATAGTCTCTCTATATATACATTAAATTATATATTTATATCTTTGTCTATCTTCATATCTTTATGTAACTTTCTGTGACTTGTACAATCATGAGAAGAAAAAATGGCAGATCAAAGATAAACGTTCTCTATGAATTTGGGACTGGCACTGTGCAAAGTAATGTTTTCTGTTCCTAAAACCTTTTGGTTTTGAGTACAGCAATCTACCTATAGTAGTTCAGTGACTATTTCTTGATTAATTGGCTTTTCAGTATTGATTGTATGTGGACAGACTTAAATATGTGGCCTATTCATCACTTTAACAGTTCTTACCATCAATGTGCATTTTTAAAATGATTTATGCAGATGTGCAAGGTTCCTGCTTGTGGGTTGCTGGAAACAACAGGATAATTTTTCCAGACATGTTCAATGACTCCAGAGTCTACTGAACACGTTCACGGATGTTTAGCCATTTTTCTCACATATACTTGGTGAAAATCCATAGAGAGTTAGATGAACTGGAAAATACTAAATATAAACTAACTTTTTGGATAAGTTTTGGTAGCAAACCAATGCTCAGGGATCACGCAGAGTTTCAGTTGGCAGGTGTTTGCACAGGGTCATTTACATATTATAAGACACAAACACCTGTTTCCACTTAAGTCACGTAAAAGAAGGATGGAAGAAGGTGAATCCTGCCATCTTCCTTAAACTTCTTAATGACTTCCAGGTGGTAAAAAAGAAATGGCCTAGACTTTTTATCAAAAATTGTCTGTGCTCTACTGAATTTTTTCCATTTTTAGAAGTTTGGGTCTCAAAAAGTGGAATTAACTTTTCCACTGTCTCTGTGAGGAAGAAAACTTTAAACTTTTGATGGTTTCAAAGTCACCTCTGTTTCTTTAGTTTTTCAGAGTTAAATGCTCATGCATTTTATAATTAAAATAAAACTATGGCTTTATTTTCAATGCACCTCCTTATATACAGCCTTCAGACTTTATTCTGATCAATAGAAAAGATATTGGGCTTTATGCAGTAAACAAGAAATCCTTTGTGAAGCTATGAAATATATTCACTACTTCTAACATTTCTTCTGCCTGCTTTACTATCTAATAATTATAGAAACCAACAAGTAAATTAAATAGTAAAGCCACACAGTCATGCCCGACTCTTTGCGACCCCGTGGACTGTATCCTACCAGGCTCCTCCATCCATGGGATTCTCCAGGCTAGAATACTGGAGTGGGTTGCCATTTCCTTCTCCAGGAGATCTTCCCCACCCAGGGATTGAACCCGGGTCTCCCGCATTGTAGGCAGACACTTTACCGTCTGAGCCACCAGGGAAGTCCCAATTTCACAAAGTCCGAATTCTTCATATTATGGGTATATAGAGAGAGCAATATTTAGTAGAAGAAATATTATGCTTTAGCTATCTTGAACCAGCCTCATGATATGCTATTCTGTTCTTTGTTTCAAATATAAACACCCATTTCTGCACACAACATTGAGTTCACATAAACACATGTCTGTAGGTAATTTATATGTTCAGCTTATACATATGCATGCATTTCACTAAGGATCTGATGTTAACTATTGTAAGAAAGCATTGCTTTGTCTAATTTTCACAGAATGTGAGTGGGGCTAATGAATGAACAAGGTTCCTCAAAAAGAGTTTAAAGTAGTTTTTTTTTTTCATAATTAATTCTTTAGTTTAAACTTATAAGATCTATCCAGTGAATCCTGGAATTGGCAGTTAAACATGTGTATTGGCAGGGGATGCTATGAACTGGAGAGGATGTGTCAAGGACTGGAGCCATACTGGGCACTTTGAAGAAATAGATTCATGCATATGAGACATTCAGAAGGCCTCCCCATATTGAGCGCCTGTTTGATTTCTAAACATTGTTAATACTGGTGCCTCTGAGGACCCTGGGCATCTCTCATGACCTCTCACTTTCACGTGAGATTTCACACTTGCTTCCCTGAACGTCTGAGAATAGATTCAATGACAGATCCTTCCAGAAAGAAAAATGAAGGCATATTTGTTCTCCCAGTGGGTGTACCGTGTCAATCCACTGACCCAATGTGTCACTTGGGTTGTTCTAGGATATGCATCGATATTCATACTTTGAAAGCAAGACTATTATTTCTGGTAAAGGTTACAAATGGAATAACATGGGACAAGCTGTTATTCCTTTCTCTGCCTGTTGTAGGATACATACTTGCACAAGATGCCATGGTTCACTTACCTTCTGCTGTTGCAAGTCCTTTAATGGCGTGCACACTGTTACAGACAGTTTATGTATGATTGATGAGTCATGGGCCCCCAAACACTGTGATCAGATGGCTTAGAAATGCAACACGCCCAACACGCCCATCCCAAGTGGATGTTGTCTTTGATACTCTATGAAATCAGAAATATGGGAAGTATTGCTAGAACTCAGGACACCTTTTGGAGATGCTCTTTGGCCAAGTACATTGTCATTCTTTATGGGAAGACTCCATGACCCCCTTTGGAAATCACTTTCATGGGTTTTTAACAGGTACTGAAATATGTCATCTTGACTTAAGTACATCTGAATAATTAGAGGCGCCCTCAGTTCAGTTCAGTTGTCGCTCAGTCATGTCTGACTCTTTGCGAACCTATGGACTGCAGCACACCAGGTCTCCCTGTCCGTCAGCAACTCCCAGAGTTTACTCAAACTCGTGTCCATGGAGTCAGTGATGCCATCCAACCATCTCATCCTCTGTTGTCCCCTTCTCCTCCTGCCTTCAATCTTTCCCAGCATCAGGGTCTTTTCCAATGAATCAGTTCTTCACATCAGGTGGCTAAAGTATTGGAGTTTCAGCTTCAGCATCAGTCCTTACAATGAACATTCAGGACTGACTTGAGGATGGGCTGGTTGGATCTCCTTGTAGTCCAAGGGACCCTCAAGAGTCTCCAGCACCACAGTTCAAAAGCATCCATTCTTCGGTGCTCAGCTTTCTTCATAGTCCAACTCTCACATCCATATATGACCACAGGAAAAACCATAGCCTTGACTAGATGGACCTTTGTTGGCAAAGTGATGTCTCTGCTTTAGCATGCTGTCTAGGTTGGTCATAACTTTTCTTCCAAGGAGTAAGGGTCTTTTAATTTCATGGCTGCAGTCACCATCTGCAGTGATTTTGGAGCCCCCCAAAATAAAATCTGCCACTATTTCCACTTTTTCCCCATCTATTTCCCATGAAGTGATGGGACCAGATGCCATGACCTTAGTTTTCTGAATGTTGAGCTTTAAGCCAACTTTTTCACTCTTCTCTTTCACTTTCATCAAGATGGTCTTTAGTTCTTCACTTTCTGCCATAAGGGTGGTGTCATCTGCATATCTGAATTTATTGATTTTTTTCCCCAGCAATCGTGATTCCAGCTTGTGCTTCATCCAGCCCAGTGTTTTTCATATACTCTGCATGTAAGTTAAATAAGCATGGTGACAATACACAGCCATGACGTACTCTTTTTCCTGTTTGGAACCAGTCTGTTGTTCCAAGTCCAGTTCTAACTGTTGCTTCCTGACCTGCATACAGATTTCTCAAGAGGCAGGTCAGAAGCCACCTATGTATTTATTATTGAAATATTATATGATGAATCAAACTGGAAAGTTCAAAGAAGAGTTAAAATTGATATGACTTCCCATAGAATAAGAAATTAGACAATGATTTATTTCTGTATAAAATTAAACATTAAGTGAAATGAAATTAGATAGAATAAACTTTATTGTCATAGGAAATCTCTTTGAAATATTTATTCTGTCTATATATGTAGAATGAACAGACTTAGGTAGAAACAAAAATGGAGGCAGATAAATATGGTGGACTGGTAGGCAGGCTAGCCACATGGGTACCTTTAGCTGATACAGTGACTCAGTAACATAAAATGTGTGATCATACAATTGTGCCCTTATAAATACTTCCATTCATGAGAATAGCATAGACTCTTGAGTACTGATGTATCTCTCCAACCTTCTAGCCAACTTTGGCATAAAAAGCAAAAGGCAATAGTTTGTACTTCTGAGCTCTCTTACCTGCGGATAAGAGTTCCATGAGGGCTGCTTGGGCCAGAGAAGATTGAATATGCTTTTATGAAGAGCACAGGAAAACCGCAGTGAACCATATCCACTTCTGCTAAACTTAATATTATGTGACTCTTTTGCACTGTTTGTCTGCTGTGCTGACAATAAACTGAAATGAAGACAGTTTGTTTTTCTCTCTAGTCCTTAAACCTGGAAGAGCCTGGGTCTGAACTGACATAGTTGAGTCATACGTGGTTTCAGGATCTGTCAATCACTGCCTTAGAGACTTCCTGTGTTTTGATAATTAAAAGTCTCATGCTGCCTCTTAGATTATCCAAAAAATCTATTTCGGTTTTCTGCTGAGATCTGCCCTAAATGAATAGCCTCCCATATCTGCACACTTTTGTTCCTTTGCATTTGCATTGAAATGAGCCTGCGTCATGTCCCAAATCCCTTATGGTCCCTCTGTGTGCAGTCAATTACATTGAAAAAGCTAATTTGTGCTAAGTTTTTAATGGTCCATTTTACTGCCCTTCTGAGAAATCATATTTATCTACAATACCCATCCCGAGTAATATGGTCAACCTGAAAGAATTACAGTACCATTGGAGGATAAGACTAATGAAAGCATTACACAGAATGAACCACACTTACTTACCCTCCTAAATCTCTGAAAATGGTGGAGAGGACAGGCATGTACAGGAAGAGTTTCAAAAGAAAGTGGTTGATATAATTGTTGCTGCTAGATCGCTAAAGATAATAATTGCTCAGAGAATTCACAATCCAGTGAGGTTCTGGTCTATTCCAGTATCCTACCATCAGTCTCACTGCCTTGATTCCTCCCATTTCAACACACCTCTGTGCCTTGTCATAGGCCATTCCTTTTGCTTGCCATGTCCTTTCTATTTCTTGTAAAATTGTGTTAATTCTTTAAGACCCAGTTAGAATACATCACTTCCTCTTTAAAACACGCTCTGTTCTTTCTCAATAAACTTAATTTGTGTCTGCTTGTTTTTTGCATAACCTTGGTTCACAAGGTAAATGCAGCAGTTACCACCTTGCATAATAGTTAATCTGATATTTTTTCACCCATAGATGGAAACTATTCATTACTTGCAAGCATTCCATATGCAACTTTGTATTTTTTTCAGGGGTTAGAACAGTGCCTAAAACATAATATAGGAAAGCAAATGAATGAATGAACATAAGACCTTATAAAAATGTAAAATTGTGAGGGAAAAGGGGGAAAAAAGAATTTCTAGTAGTTACAATAACAGATTACTGGGATGAATAATGTTATGTGTCAACTTGACAAAGCCATAGGGTGCCCAGATATTTGAGTAAACATTTCTAGGTATGTCTGTGGAGATGCTGCCTGATGAGATTAGCGTTTGAACTGGTAAACTAAGTAAAGCAGATTTGCTTCTGGCTGTGGATGAGCATCATCCAATCTGTTGAGGGCCTGAATGAAACAAGCAACCAACCAACCAAGGAAGGGAGAATTTGCTTTCCCTGCCTGACTGCTGAGCTGGTATTCTCCTGCTCTGAGACTGGGACTTGAGATTTGGACTGGAACTTATGTAATGATTCTAGAATCTTCAGGTCTTTGGGTTTGGACTGAAACTGTAATACGGGCTTTCCTGGGTCTCCAGCTGGCAAGTGAAAGATTCTGGGACTTCTTCGCCTCCATAATCAAATGAGCCAATTCCTTATATTAAATCTCATTCATTTTCTCCCTTTTCATATTTCTATGTCTGTCTATCTAATCTTTCTTATCTATCTGTTGTTGTTCTTGTTTGATTGCTAAGCCATGTCTGACTCTTTGCAGCCCCATAGACTTCAGCATGCTTGGGTCCTCTGTCCTTCATTATCTCTCAAAGTTTGCTCAAATTCAGCTCCATTGAGTCAGTGATGCTATGTAACCATTTCATTCTCTGCTGTGCCCTCCTCCTTTTCCCTTCAATCTTTCCCAGCATCAGGGTCTTTTCCAATGAGTCAGCTCTTTGCATCAGGTAGCCAAAGTATTGAAGCTTTAGCTTCAGCAGCATTCCTTCCAATGAATATTCATGGTTGGATCTATTTAAATATCTACTTGGCTATCTCTCCTATTAGTTCTGTTCTTCTGGAAAATACTGACTGATATATTACTGTCTTCATCAATTTGGACTGCTATAACAAAAAATCTTATCCTCTGTGGCTTAAACAACAAGCATTTCATTCTTACATTTTTGGAGGCTAAGCAGTCAGAGATTGAAAGTTTGTTGCTGAACCATGAAAGATGTGGGGATTCTTGGCCTCCAAAGGAGGAAAATTCAATCTGGGGCCAGTGATGAGGCTTGATCACTCAGAGCTTTTGTGTAATAAAATTTTATTAAAGTGTGGCAGAGATAGAGAAAGCTTCTGACATAGACATCAGAAGGGAGCAGAAAGAGTGCCCCCCTGCTAGTCCTTAGCTGCAATGGTATATAGCTACTAGCAAGCTGTTAATTATAGAAAGGAAATGTCTCAAAACTCAGAGATTGGCACCAGGCCCCTCACCCACAACATGCATTGAGATAACATTGGTACCAGGTGAGTCATCCCAGGCCATAAAACTATTGACGTGAATTTTGAAGAAAGGCAGATTTCCAAGCAAATATATAGTTTCATTAACATAGGTTAGGAGAACAATGTATGATTAAAACATACTGGTTTGTCAAGTCGGTTCTGAGTCTTTAGGCTGAACCAGAACTGACTTAAAGACAGAGTCTAGGGTAAATACATAGTACATTAACATAGCTTAAGACAAACACTTCCATGAGAAAAATGCATTGGTTAGCTCAAGGTTTGAGAAAAGTTAAATTCAGGTGGAACCAAGTGTCATTATGGAAACAAAAGAGAAATCTCTTTTTAAATTTGTATAGAGAAGGGGAAAAAATATAACACTAGTTTGTTTCCTCCTGCCACTTAAGAGAGAGATAAAAAATTGTCGGACACTTGTAGCCTATTTCCTCCATTTGGAGACCCCTGGTCTGTCTGTCTGTTACCCTGTCAAGAACAAGGTGCAAGAAGATTTGGTATCTGCTGGAAGACTCTTGAGAGTCCCTTGGACTGCAAGGAGATCCAACCAGTCCATTCTGAAGGAGATCAGCCCTGGGATTTCTTTGGAGGGAATGATGCTAAAGCTGAAGCTCCAGTACTTTGGCCACCTCATGTGAAGAGTTGACTCATTGGAAAAGACTCTGATGCTTGGCGGGATTGGGGGCAGGAGGAGAAGGGGACAACAGAGGATGAGATGGCTGGATGGCATCACGGGCTTGATGGACGTGAGTCTGAGTGAACTCCGGGAGTTAGTGATGGACAGGGAGGCCTGGCGTGCTGCGATTCATGGGGTTGCAGAGTCAGACACAACTGAGCAACTGAACTGAACTGAGAGCCCTTTTCCTAATTTGAACAGCCTTCTTCTTGCTGTGTCTTCACATAGTGGAGACAGAGAGGACTTTGATGTCTTCCTCTGCTTATAAGGACACGAATCCCTTCACGGGGCACCACCCTCATGTTTTCTTCTGAACATAATTTCCACCCAAAGGCCTCAACACCATCACACTGGGGATCAGGACTTCATTATATGAATCTGGGGTGAAAAAACAAACATTGTTTACATCAGCTGTGAAGAATGTCCTGTTTCTGCAATAGGGGTATTATAAATATCAACATTAGATATGTTCATAAGTTATGAGATTGGGTTAAAATATTTCCCTGAGCCCAGTCTTGTGGACTCCTATGATTTGGTGATGATATCTCAGTCCTTAATTTTCTTCTCATACCAAATTAAAAAAAAAAAAAAAGGAAAGAAAGAAAAAGAGGTTATTCTGACGGCGTTTTTCAACAAAAGAGGATGACTATTTCATTTACGCAGGTTTTCATATGAGTGAAGATGAGAGAAAGAGACGTTTATAAGTCTAGTTGCTCTTAACTTATGTCTCACTCATTTATGTCTCAGTAAAATTGGAGTGATTTTTGCTTCAAAGAAACTTGAGGACAAAAATTTGTTGACTAATATCAGTCTTAGGTCACCAAGATACCAGACTGTTGGTAACTTCATGTTATATTTTGTCTCCAGGCAATGATATTAGTCTTTTTTTTGTTTTAAATTTGCTTTTGATCAGATAATGCTATTATACTTCTTTTTTTCATTTAGTGAACATCTGCTTCTTAATTATTCCCATGTTTATTATTACGTCAGGAAAAGATAAGATATTTTAATTGTAACTAGGGAGTGATCACTATCCTCATATAGGTGTAAAATAAGAATATATTAAAATCTGGGAGCAAGTTTAAAGAGAAGACATTTTTGTTATAAAATTTAGAAGTTTTTGTGTCTTGTGTTAAGCTTAAATTAGTATCATTAAGAAGGATATGTATGGCTTAGTGGATGCAGCTCAAATCTAAAAAACCAAAATCAAACAAAAATGTATAATTATTGTACTATTTACAACACATTACAAAGTCTGTAAAGATATCCATATTCTTAGAGATGAAAACTCTATTTTCCATTACAAGATGTGTTAGAGTCCATGAGGATAAAATAACAGTAAAGATACATAGCATTTTAGATATTATTTCAATATAGGATGTTTGAACAGAATCACTATGACAAAATAACTGAAATTTGTTTCCAGATTTAAAGTTGTCTTTTAAATTATTGTTCTCTATTAGTCTAATTAAGCATGGCACATTAAGGACCTAAATTCATAACAATTTGGCTTTGAAAAAATACATGAAATTCTTTGTTACGTCTCTAATTGCATACTGCAGGCTTGTGTTATACTTTTGAAAATTCAGATAAATGTATACTAAGAATATGTGCAGTATCCAAATAAGTCAGCTATTTAATTTTCTCTGAATAGAGTCTCTACACCATGGGAGCTAGACATCTTGCTAATTTTGCAATTTATCTGCAGAATACCAATAAATGGCTTTTAGGACTGTGGTGACCCTCAGGAATGATATTTTTGATGATCACACACGAGTTAGAAATTTCTCTTCTCTCCTTTCTCTGTCCATGAGTAAGCACAGCTGTGCTTAATAAAATACTGGGGAAAAATAATATCCTAATACTAGTCCTGTTAATCCCAGGAATTAAGTAAGGCTTGCTTTGCAATAAATCCAGCTGTTAGGGAGTCACAAAGCAAGAATTCTTTCCAGATTTCCTGCCAGTGACACTGAAACTAAAATAAATTAATAGTATCTTTGCCATTTCAATTTTCCAAATATGGGAGTTATTATTAAATTTTCCTTGATTCTTTGGAAACAGTATATTATCCCAAATTGAGTTATGTTCTGTGCATCTATGTTCCTGACAAACACATGCAAGTTGTCATTGTTTTGTAAGGAGATGATAATGCAGATTTGTTGGGTATGAAACGCTTAGGTTGCTGCATCCCCTTGAACCTCTGCAGCTAGGGGTTGGATTGTTTGCTGAAGTATCATTTGGTCTGTTTGTCCAGTGGTAGGTAATAGGAATTTAAAACCTCCAGTCACCATGATGCTAATGGAAATAACTCATACTGTCAACACAAAATAGCAGAATATTCTACTTGTAAAAAGTTGACCATCACCTCTCAGGTTAAGCACGGCTGGCAAAATCATAGCATGATGAAGCTTAAGGAAGTATTTTGGAGCCAAAATATAAAAGTTAGAGAAGTTGGAATAGACGTATTTTCCCCTTATCCACCAACAATGTACAGCTAAATAACCCTGGACATTTTGAATAGAACAAACATTAGGATACTCTGAGATATGGAGACAAGAACGCAGCCAGGGTAGGGATTTCAGCTGCCAAGGAATGACATGGTGGTCAGTTCCCAGGGCTTTCATTTTGCTTCATATATTCCACAGTCAAAGCTGAAGAAGGTAGCAATGCGGAAAAGTCAACAGGGGCAGACAAACAAAAACATATAAAAGAAAAACAGCTCCAACAAAAGGCTACTAAGTCTAGCCCTAAGATGGACACAAAGCAAAGATACTTATTCTCAACACTTTTATCCATCATAGTGTTGGCATTTCGACTGAGTGCAATAAGGCAAGAATAGGGCAGGATTAATAAATAAAAAGCATACAGTTAGTGAAGGAATAAAAATCTCCAGATGTGGATAGCATGATTATCTATGCAGAAAATCTCAACAGAGCTATCAAAAAAAAAAAAAAAAAATCCTAGAACTAATAAGTGGGAGAAGGGAATGACAGAGTTCAAGATGGTTGGATGGCATCACCAACTCAGCAGGCATGGATGTGAGGGATGGTGAAGATGGGAGATGCTGAAGGACAGGAAAGCCTGCTGTGCTACAGTCCATGGGGTCACAAAGAGTCGGACATGACCAAGTGACTGAACAACAACCCCCTTTACAGAATTTTATATATTGACCTTCCCCCACCACCTTTTCTGGAACAGTTCCTCAGAGACATCAGAGGTGCGTTCTCCTGGGGTGCAGTCCTCATTTGCCCCAAATAAAAGTTAACTCATAACTCTCACATTGTGTATTTTTTTTAGTCGACCCTTGTATGAAAAGCAAAAAGAAGAAATTTTATTACATTAGAACCACTAAAAATGTGAGATAAAAATATTAAATATCAAAGCTTGGGAAATAAATCTACAGCAGGAAAATAATATCTAGTAGAGAAGAAAGGTTAAAAATATCTGCTTTAAGATAGAAATAAAGCAATAGAAAAAGTCAAAAGTAGGAGGAAATAACACAGATAAAAGCAGAAAATAATATAAGTAAACAAAGAGGCAATAAGGAGGATGAACTCATCCCAAAATGTGTTATTAGAAAAAAATGATGAACTGTAGAACCTCTGGTGGCATTGCTTAAAAAAGAAGAAACTTATGGAGGACAAATAAATAGTATTAGAAATAAAACGGTACATAATTGTAGCAGAGTAGTTGCCTGAGTAAAAGAGAATCTGATGTGTAACCATAAGGACTTCCCTATGCTTCAATAGGTGAAAAATCTGCCTGCAATGCAGCAGACACAGAAAACCGTGGCTTGATCTCTGGATCAAAAAGATCCCCTGGCTTCAGTTCAGTTCAGTCACTCAGTCATGTCTGACTCTTTGCGACCCCATGAATTGCAGCACGCCAGGCCTCCCTGTTCATCACCAGCTCCCGGAGTTGATTCAGACCCACGTTCATCGAGTCCGTGATGCCATCCAGCCATCTCATCCTCGGCCATCCCCTTCTCCTCCTGCCCCCAATCCCTCCCAGCATCAGAGTCTTTTCCAATAAGTCAACTCTTCGCATGAGGTGGCCAAAGTACTGGAGCTTCAGCTTTAGCATCATTCCTTCCAAAGAAATCCCAGGGTTGATCTCCTTCACAATGGACTGGTTGGATCTCCTTGCAGTCCAAGGGACTCTCAAGAGTCTTCTCCAACACCACAGTTCAAAAGCATCAATTCTTCGGCACTCAGCCTTCTTCACAGTCCAACTCTCACATCCATACATGACCACAGGAAAAACCATAGCCTTGACTAGACGGACCTTAGTCGGCAAAGTAATGTCTCTGCTTTTCAATATGCTATCTAGGTTGCTCATAACTTTTCTTCCAAGAAGTAAGTGTCTTTTAATTTCATGGCTGCAGTCACCACCTGCAGTGATTTTGGAGCCCCCCAAAATAAAGTCTGACACTGTTTCCACTGTTTCCCCATCTATTTCCGATGAAGTGATGGGACCAGATGCCATAATCTTAGTTTTCTGAATGTTGAGCTTTAAGCCAACTTTTTCGCTTTCCTCTTTCACTTTCATCAAGAGCCTCTTTAGTTCCTCTTCACTTTCTGCCATAAGGGTGGAGTCATCTGCATATCTGAGGTTACTGATATTTTTCCTGGCAATCTTGATTCCAGCTTGTGTTTCTTCCAGTCCAGCATTTCTCATGATGTACTCTGCATAGAAGTTAAATAAGCACGGTGACAATATACAGCCTTGACGTACTCCTTTTCTTGTTTGGAACCAGTCTGTTGTTCCATGTCCAGTTCTAACTGTTGCTTCCTGACCTGCATACAGATTTCTCAAGAGGCAGGTCAGGTGGTCTGGTATTCCCATCTCTTTCAGAATTTTCCACAGTTTATTGTAATCCACACAGTCAAAGGCTTTGGCATAGTCAATAAAGCAGAAATAGATGTTTTTCTGGAACTCTCTTGCTTTTTCCATGATCCAGTGGATGTTGGCAATTTGATCTCTGGTTCCTCTGCCTTTTCTAAAACCAGCTTGAACATCAGGAATTTCACGGTTCACATATTTCTGAAGCCTGGCTTGGAGAATTTTGAGCATGACTTTACTAGCATTTGAGATGAGTGCAATTGTGTGGTAGTTTGAGCATTCTTTGGCATTGCCTTTCTTTGGAACTGGAGTGGAAACTGACCTTTTCCAGTCCTGTGGCCACTGCTGAGTTTTCCAAACTTGCTGGCGTGTTGAGTGCAGCACTTTTACAGCATCATCTTTCAGGATTTTAAACAGCTCAACTGGAATTCCATCACCTCCATTAGCTTTGTTCATAGTAATGCTTTCTAAGGCCCACTTGACTTCACATTCCAGGATGTCTGGCTCTAGGTGAGTGATCACACCATCGTGATTATCTTAGTCTTAAAGATCTTTTTTGTACAGTTCTTCTGTGTATTGTTGCCACCTCTTCTTAATATCTTCTGCTTCTGTTAGGTCCATACCATTTCTGTCCTTTATCGAGCCCATCTTTGCATGAAATGTTCCCTTGGTATCTCTGATTTTCTTGAAGAGATCTCTAGTCTTTCCCATTCTGTTGTTTTCCTCGATTTCTTTGCATTGATCGCTGAAAAAGGCTTTCGTATCTCTTCTTGTTATTCTTTGGAACTCTGCATTCAGATGCTTATATCTTTCCTTTTCTCCTTTGCTTTTCGCCTCTCTTCTTTTCACAGCTATTTGTAAGGCCTCCCCAGACAGCCGTTTTGCTTTTTTGCATTTCTTTTCCATGGGGATGGTCTTGATCCCTGTCTCCTGTACAATGTCACGAACCTCATTCCATAGTTCATCAGGCACTCTATCTATCAGATCTAGGCCCTTAAATCTATTTCTCACTTCCACTGTATAATCATAAGGGATTTGATTTAGGTTACACCTGAACTGTCTAGCGGTTTTCCCTACTTTCTTCAATTTGAGTCTGAATTTGGCAATAAGGAGTTCATGATCTGAGCCACAGTCAGCTCCTGGTCTTGTTTTTGCTGACTGTATAGAGCTTCTCCATCTTTGGCTGCAAAGAATATAATCAATCTGATTGCAGTGTTGACGATCTGGTCATGAGCGCAGGCGGCTGCGAGCTGGCACACTGAGCGTGGCCCAGAGGAGTCACGCCACGTCCCACGTCCCCTGGCTTAGGAAATGGCAACCCACTCCAGTATTCTTGCCTGAAAAACCTCATGGATAGAGGAACCTAGAGGGTCGAAAAGAGTCAGATAGGACTGAGCATGCAGGCAGGGGGAAGATGTAATGTTTAGAAATGCAGCTATTAGAGCAGGTTGGATATTCATAGAGATAATAAAAAGGTCATATAGAAGAGAAAGGGGTCATTACAGGAATAAATCCTTAAGTAGTTAGTCTTTTTTACTATAATGAGATAATTTACAAGCAAAAGAATTTAAAATGTGTACCTTTCCATTAATCACAAAAGTATTATTTAATTCAGATAACAGCAGCTTATTTTGGACCTCTGTACAAATGATTGGGACAAATTTAGTCTTTCTTGGTAAAAGCAATTGGTCTTATACTTGGGTCTCAAATTATTAGTTAATTTCATTTTATTGTTGCTTTACTTTGATCTGTTTATTAACTTTATTTGAAAAATTTGTGGTTTGTCAGAAATGTGTCAGTGTTAACTGATCCAGACAATATCAATATGCGTTTATTAACATAGTGAAACTACTTGTATCTTGTTTACATTGTGGAGGAAGATAATTTAGGGAAAGCAGAATTAGCATGTTAATATTATTCAGCAATGTGGAAGCAGGATCAAGGACTACGTGAAGAAAGCTTGAAGGAAAACTTAATGTGGTGCTTCACAATGTTGCAACAGCTAATATTGCCCTTTCAGAGCTGATAGTTGCAGCTTGTAAAAAGGCCTCAGATAAGTACTGTCTTCTTTTTAACTCTTTAGTGTATCATGCTTGTTATCGGCCACTGTCAATGTGGGTATGGAAAGCAAGAGAGATTTATTAATAAGAATAATAGATTGAGGGTATGAGGATTTATAGAAAAGGAATTTAAATGATACATTTAAAAAGAACTTTGGGAAGAAATTGTATACTTATACTAAAGTTTGTTTCATTGTTGTTCCTTCTATTTATCATCAAAGTAGGTTTCCACATTTCAATCTTGCAAATAGATTCTATCAAATTAATCTATAAAGTGACCCCATGAGGGAAGGAATAGCATTTAAAGCCTTAGGGATTCTGAGATCACCTCACTTATCTGGAAATCGCATCTAGAAACCTCAACTTAGGAAAACAGAGAAGTTTAATAAATACATGTCACAGTGCTTTCATTGTCTCACTCAGAAGACACAGAATCTTTAGATCCTCATTCCAAGACCATTTGTATACAATTCTCATAAGCTTGAATGTAAAAATGCACATAGCTATAATAAATTATAATGGATTTGAGAGACAGTTAAGAAATAAAAGAACAATAAGTGACAGCAAAGACCCTGAAGGTAAGGAATTCTACACCATAAGAGTAGTCAATTAACTTGAAAGTGTAGCTTTTCTAGAATCAGAGGCAAGAATTGTATTCAGATAGTCTCAAAAATGTCATTAAACTATCTCAACCATTACCACAATGGGAGATTATAAAGAAACTGAATCATCATGTATTAAATTATATGTACTAAATACGTTGAATTTATTTAGAAAACCAAACGCTATCAGTGTCAAAATAGGAACATTTTTTCTCCATATTTTAAGACACTATCTATGTGACCATGTCTTTTTTCTTTCTTTCCTTCTTCTTTCGTCTCCCTCCCTTCCTTCCTCTCTCTCTTTCACCATAGTTTCTATAAAATATTGTCACATTGATATCTAGATGCCTTCTCAAATTAACATCACCTGTAAGAATCATTAATCTAATCATTACTTCCTGTCCCAACTAATTATAAATGCTGTTGAACAAGACCTGACCTCACATTGATCCATATATGTCCCATTAAAGGTTTCCTTAAAATTCAGCAGACTGCCATTCATCATGGCATTTGCGTATGAATCATCCTTTGCATTTCATTTCATGCTACAGTGCTCAGTTCCAGGCTGATCCTTGGATAGACTTTCCTCTTCACTCAGTCAACTTTTCAGCGAGTAAATCTGCTCCATAATCACAGGTTGCACTTCTCTCTCCAGCTGTTCTAAATATGTTCTATGTGGACACATAAACTTCTGGGGAGATTTCTTTAAAAGTTAGTTCAAAGTGAGAATAACTGCCTAAAATGAAAAGATTTAATGGGGTTCATCCATTTCTTAAAAAAAAAAAATTAAAATTCTGGATGTAACAATTCATAAATCCTTCACAGTAAAGTGCATCCATTAAGAACATGCACTTTTCAGCTAGAGTGCCTTGGTTTGAATCCTGAAATATATGCCACTGATTAAAATATGAGGTTTATTTAACCTTATCTTTACAAATAAATTTTCTCAGAGATGATGTAGTTGCTTTTATTGATTCCCTTAGTTGTATCCGACTCTTTGTGGCTTCCTGGACTGCAGCTCGCCAGGCTTTTCTGTGCTTCACTATTTCCTGGAGTTTGCAGAAACTCATGACCATCGAGCTGGTGCTGCTATTCAACCATCTTATAAAAGTGACTAGTATATAACCATAGAAATGTTTGCCATTAGAGTTATTACTATTATTATTGCACCAAGGAACAAAATGGTGCCTTAATCATTTTTTTTTTCACATAGCAAAATTATATCATTCAGAGATTGATTAACAGCTCTCTGTTCCAATTGCTTGGATTTATAATCTCAACATTTCCAAAAAGGTCATATTCTAAAATAAATACTAAAATTATAACATAGGTGATCTTAAAAACCATCTTAAAACTATATCTAAATAAAATGTTTTAAGGCAGACATAATTGTTATAATTTTCATTTTTACTCTATTACTTAGCTTTTTATTCTCATTACAGTCTTTTATCCTTGATTCCAAAAGGATAAAATCCTGCCCAATTTATTGGAAGTCAAAAAACTTGTTTTATACTCAAGTGTCCACTTCAGTTGATTGAAATCCTTTCTACTTATCTTAAAATTGCTACATATGTTTTGTTTATTTCAGTCCTCCTGTAGTTTGTGGGGAAAAAAAAAAGCATGCTCATCAAGGAATAAGTGTAGGAAATATAAGGAAAAGGAGGAGCAAGTGGATAAGAAGGAACACTGAGAGTGCCAGATTGCTTTAAATGTGCCGGTTGCTATGCCATGTGCAGAAAATGTCTCTACCCTTTCATTCCCTAGAACAAGTATAAAAGTTAGAGCAACTATTATTAACTCCATTTTATACCTGAGGAAGCTGAGGCATAGAGAATTCGAATATCAATACATTGCCCAACTTTACACAACTAGCAAATGGTGGAGCGAGAGTTCAGACTCAGCTCAAGAGTCTGTGCTCTTTCTCTACATGCAGAATCTTCTCAATATCCTTTCTCTGATATTCGTTTTTCCCCTGGAAACTTTTTATCTGCAAAGTATAATGATCAGAAAAATTAAATGCTGGTTGTTCTAACAGATACATCTGAAAACTCACACACATGCACACAAACACACAGAATGATATAACTGAATAATTGTATTTATCGCTCAAGTCTCACGCTGATGTGATGCTGCTGTCTGGATGGTGCTCATCTGAGTAGTAAATTAGATGACAAGGCTTCTTCTCCGTTGTGATCAGGCCATTTTCAATTTATTACTGTCACAGTCTCTTGAGGATTTGTCTATATGCCAGGCACTCAGAAACAGAAAAGACTGTAGAATTTTCATCAGTCTGGCCTAAAAATAGCAAAGGGCTTTGGTCTAAGCTTATCACATGAGTGGTCCTGATTTCAAAGGAAGCAACAGAAATAAAGTAATTGAATTTTCAGAAGGAAGAAAAGGCTGTTTTGTTGAGTATTTAGCCTTTTCTACAAGAGGGAGTATTAATATTATGAGTGCTTTCTTTTAAATTAAAGAACAATTCCTGAGGCTAATCTCCATTGTTGTATTATCTGTAGGTTTATCTACCTACATATCTATCATTCCATTTATTTTTAATGTGCCCATTGATTCATTTCCTAAGATTGTAATTAGGTCATTCTCTAATTCATAAGCTGACAGGTTGGCCCAGGCTGGTTTATAGCAAGGAATTTGTTATGACAAAGTAAGAGCAAGCCATGGGAAGTACTGTTTAAAAATTTGTAGACAAGTACTCTGTTCATTCACGTCTCTTCATACACCTCTCTAAAGGTGTATTTCCCTACTTAAACTTTCTGACAATTTAAAAAGCCTGAAGTGATGAGATATACATTGCTTCACTGTGTTATCACTAGTTCATTTCCACTCATATAGTTCAATCATTCTCTGATGTTTGTTCATAATTCTGTACTTATTCTTGATCCTAACCATAACTTATGGGGATCATGTACTTAGTCACAACTTTCTGTAATCCTTTTGGACTTTGACTGCCAGGCTCCTCTGTTCCGTGGGATTTTCCAGGCAAGGATACTAGAGTGGGGTTGTCGTTTCTTTCTCCAGGGGATCTCCCCAACCCAGGGACTGAACCTGCATCTCCTGTGTCTCCTGCACCATACCTATTCACAAATATATGATTCCCATAAGTAATGGTAAGGGGAGAAGATTCCAGAAGGGCATGAAAATAGAAGACAGATATCCTTGGATACTATGCTACAGGCCTGCTCCACCTTTAAAACATTCATTACATTTAAAATACTATAAACACTTCTGTCAGGAAGAAAATTCAGGAAAAGAAATATGCTATCTTTTGGTGATGAGTCAAATAGGTTGAAAGGCTGCAATTTGAGATCTCCAAGTTAACCACAGAGAAGGAAATGGCAATCCACTCCAGGATTCTTGCCTGGAGAATTCTATGGACAGAGGAACCTGGCGGGCTACAGCCCATGGGGCCGCAAAGGGTCGGCCATGGCTGAGCTCGTCAGCACAAGTTAACCATATAGTCTTTACACAACTCTAAGTCTTAGCATGTCCTCCCAACACTTACAGTGGAATAGTTTTCTGGAAAGAAATACCAGAAATTTTGTGATTTCCCATGGCATTAATTAACTACTTTGTGTTTATATAGACATTTTGTAGCTTACTTTCTCTCTCTTTTATCTTCAGTGTTTTTCTTCATTATTTGAAAATTCCATAGTGATCTTGCTTTGATTTTTCTTTCTGGACTGATTGTTGTCTTGTCTTCGGGATGTTCATGCTAATGTATGTTTCAGTGTGCAAAAGATTGCTTTATTTTCAGGGACCTCCTGGAGTATGTGAACTTGATGATTGTCATTGACATTGAGTGACATTTGTTTAAGGACACAGATAAATGAATTATGAAATCACAATAATATCATGGTTCTTAGTGGCCATAAGGAATGCCTGCATTCTAATATTAACTAAATAAATAAATAGTATGGGGTCCTCCTTAAACACTATGTAATACCACTTGGAATATTTCTTAGTTCTTTTTTTTATCCTTCATAATGTGGAACATTTTTCTTTTGAAGTGAATTATAAAGAATTCATAACACTTTTCATTTTTCTTATTTTAATTAATAATCAATTGATTAAAGTATTACATACAGCCTATTTTAATACTACTACAAGGCAGACATATCATATACATTACATAACACTTAAAGAGGAAACATCACTCTAATACAGAATATTTTAACTAAAATTAGGAAATGTGACTTTTTCCTAACAGGTCTGGCAATTCTTTATATCTAAAAGTAATTTAGGAGGACATTAAAATAAATACTACTAGTATAGGTTTATAGCAATATTAATTTGTTCGTTGATGAAGAAAAATTAAACTCTACATTAGAGCTAATTGATATAAAGTAATGGTGTCTAATATATTACTTAATATATGTGGCATGGATCAAAAAACATTTTTAGTTCCTCTGTCTTTATATATACTGTGATGCAGTTCATCAGGAAAAAAGTGGGGGTGTTTGGCTGTCCAGTGGTTAAGACTCCATGCTTGCCTTGTACAGTACAGCCAAAAATGGGGGTGGGGAGTAGGTTTGCTTTTATATGAAGCAATAATTAATTCATGAATGAATAATTAATTGTTAGTGCTAGAGTGGATTATTGACATCTTGTAATCTAACCAGTTGGGAGACAACCACATGACAGAAAGTACACAATAAATGGAACAGGACAAGTTTAAAATAAATAAACTGTAACAGGAACTGGGGTGAGGAGAGATAGAGTAGTAAGAAATCATGAAAATTCCAGAGAGTTCGAGAATCACAGATGTGAGGAACAGCCACTCTCCCTGGGGCTGAAGTAGAGTGCCCAAAACAGAAGCACCCACAAATCCACATCTTCTCAAAGAGGGGGGCATGTCTGTCCACAGTCTAGTGGATGGTGTTGACATTATTAGGAGACCCTGTGTTTTGCTGAAAGTTTTCACTTTCGTCTTAGGTTCAAAGGACTTGTTAACAAAATAAGCCACTCGTCATATACAAATAAATAATACAAATATTTATTAGAGAATAATCTAGCTTACTTTCGATACACTAACATTAAAAGAGAAGAGAAACAGAGCGGAGGATGCATCACCAAATTGGGTTTTGATCAACATCCAGTCTTAAACAGCTCTGGCAACGCCTGTGACACAGCACATCTGGAGTCCCAACTGGGAAAATGTCCCAGAAAGCATGTCTGCTTAGTGGGTGAGACTTCAAAGATTGTAATTTGGGGTTCCCATTTATAACCCCAGGACACAAACTGATATCATCATCAACCTGTGACCAAATTGTAGATTTGGATTCATGTTCATGCTGTGTGTTTTGTTGTGTAAAACTTGGAATGTGGTTAAGCCTGGGGCTTGGCTGGCCAGGACCCCTCCAGGGGCTCAACAATCTCAAATTTCTCCCCCATCTTATCTATGGTGCTGCAAGTCTTGCATTCACATAAGGCCGTCACTTCCAGTCACTCCCAGTCAGTCCAGGCACGTTAGAAGCAAGGTCAGAGGTCTGCTCTGCTCTGTCTCTGAAGCCTAAACAAGACAGTTTATTTAATTTCCCTAACACTCTGAAACTTCAATACTTTGGCCACCTGATGCGAAGAGCTGAGTTATTTGAAAAGACCCTGATGCTGGGAAAGATTGAAGGCGAGAGAAGGGGATGGCAGAGGATAAGAAGATTGGATGGCATCACTGACTCAATGGACATGAGTTTGAGTAAACTCCAGGAGTTGGTGATGGACAGGGAGGCCTGGTGTGCTGCAGTCCATGGGATTGCAGAGTCAGACAAAACTGAGTGACTGAACTGAACTGAACTGAATGCCCTGTCAATGGAACTTGCTTAGAATGTGTCCCACACCCCTGCCCCGAGGGATGATTCTGTTAGTCAGTTCAGTCAGTTCAGTCAGTTCAGTTGCTCAGTCCTGTCCGACTCTTTGCGACCCCATGAATCACAGCACGCCAGGCCTCCCTGTCCATCACCGTCTCCCAGAGTTCACCCAGAGTCACATCCATCGAGTCCGTGATGCCATCCAGCCATCTCATCCTCGGCCATCCCCTTCTCCTCCTGCCCCCAATCTCTCCCAGCATCAGAGTCTTTTCCAATGAGTCAGCTCTTCGCATGAAGTGGCCAAAGTACTGGAGCTTCAGCTTTAGCATCATTCCTTCCAAAGAAATCCTAGGGTTGATCTTCAGAATGGACTGGTTGGATCTCCTTGCCATCCAGGGGACTCTCAAGAGTCTTCTCCAACACCACAGTTCAAAATCATCAATTCTTCGGTGCTCAGCCTTCTCCACAGTCCAACTCTCACATCCATACATGACCACAGGAAAAACTATAGCCTTGACTAGACGGACCTTAGTCGGCAAAGTAATGTCTCTGCTTTTGAATATGCTATCTAGTTTGGTCATAACTTTCCCTCCAAGGAGTAAGCGTCTTTTAATTTCATGGCTGCAGTCACCATCTGCAGTGATTTTGGAGCCCCCAAAAATAAAGTCTGACACTGTTTCCACTGTTTCCCCATCTATTTCCAATGAAGTGATGGGACAGATGCCATAATCTTAGTTTTCTGAATGTTGAGTTTTAAGCCAACTTTTTCACTCTCCTCTTTCACTTTCATCAAGAGCCTTTTTAGTTCCTCTTCACTTTCTGCCATAAGGGTGGTGTCATCTGCATATCTCAGGTTATTGATATTTCTCCCAGAAATCTTGATTCCAGCTTGTGTTTCTTCTAGCCCAGCGTTTCTCATGATGTACTCTGCATAGAAGTTAAATAAGCAGGGTGACAATATATAGCCTTGACGTACTCCTTTTCCTTTTTTGGAACCAGTCTGTTGTTCCATGTCCAGTTCTAATTGTTGCTTCCTGACCTGCATACAGGTTTCTCAGGAGGCAGGTCAGGTGGTCTGGTATTCCCATCTCTTTCAGAATTTTCCACAGTTGATTGTGATCCACACCGTCAAAGGCTTTGGCCTAGTCAATAAAGCAGAAATAGATGTTTTTCTGGAACTCTCTTCTTTTTTCCATGAAATACCTAACAAAGGGTTTCTCTCTACCTAATGGGGCCCAGGTGGGCTCCCCAGGTGGCACTAGCAGTAAAGAATCCCCCTGCCAGTGCAGGAGAGGTAAGAGACATGGGTTCAATCCCTGGGTCAGGAAGATCCCTTGGAGGAGGCATAGTGACCCACTTCAGTATTCTTGCCTAGAGAGTCCCATGGACAGAGGAGCTTGGCAGGCTACAGTCCTTAGGGTTGAAAAGAGTCAGACACAACTGAAGCGACTTAGTATGCATGCACACAATGGGGCACAAGCATCCTTAAAAGTGAAAAAGCTACCACATTTATCCCTAAATTTGGAGAGGCATAGCCTAGTAGTAGTTGAGTCTATTGCTGATCATGATGCTGGGAAAGATAGAAGGCAGGAGGGAAAGGGGATGACAAGAAGATAAGATGGTTGGATGGCACCACTGACTCTGTGGGCATGAGTTTCAGCAAGTTCCAGAAGATGGTGAAGGACAGGGAAGACTGGTGTGTTGTAGTCCTTGATGTTGCAAAAGTTGGACATGATTAAATGACTGAACAGCAACAACAACTGACAGTATTCACTATTCCTCCAATTCCATGATAGTCCCACTGAATAGTCATCATCCTGCTTATTTAAAATCTTTAACAATGGCATTGATTCTTCCTTCAAGCATCTCATATTGCTTCAGGTTCATTTTCCTCCTAGGGAGTGAGTGAATGTTCCAGGGACTGTCATCAAGCCTTTTCTACCTGAATGGATCTTATGTCAAGTATCAGAGTGGTAATAGAGGAATTCTGAAGTTTCCAAGAATTTGTATTTCATTTACACATTTAGGCACTAGGAAAATACTATACAGTGAGTCCATGGACTAACAGGGCTCACTGAGACACACTTGAGTTAAGACTATAGATATCACTTCATCACCAAAAAATTGCATTTGGGCAAGAGTGAAATTTTGAGTCCCCAGAAATTAGTATCATTTCAGGACTGATGTATTGAAATGCTCTAAGAATTCTGGGTATTTCTTTTTTCTCTAAATGGCTCCAGGCTAATTGGGGAAAATTTAGAGACACTTTGTAGTATATACTGGTAGCAATTGTGCATAATCCTTGTTCAAGAAATTCTATTCTTTTTTTAATTATTATTTTCAGTCAAGGGACTCTGGCTCTCCATGTTGACTTAGGTCTAGATTCTGGAGAAAGGCTGTGACTTTCCTCAGTACCAAATCAAGTCAGATGTTTTCTATCTCAAGTTTTTGTTGTAATGTAGCTCCAGTGACATTCTATTGGTTTCTCCACTCATTGCAGTCCCAAGGACACTGAAATGAATTGGCCACTGCTAACACTGCTGAGGATCGAGGCATTCTGTTTAGCCACTGGTCCTTGCTTTCTTTTATTGTAGATATCTCTGCCTCATCTCAATGCCAGCATCTTTACAACTGTACCTGACCTAAAAAGGAAAATAATCTCAGAACTTTCAAAGATATGTGTTCTACTTATTAATGAATTTCTCAATATCTTATTAAAGTTTTTTTTTATCTTTTATGAAATGTATATGGGAGATGAGTATGCATGTTACATGTGATAAGTCCAATCTTTGGATTCCTTTCTCCTTATCACGGAAGAAAAGACCTGTCACCTCAATCACATTAAATGTTGGCCAGCTTTGCTTCCAGTGTTCAGTTAACCAACCAAGGAAGTAGTTAGAACTACCTCTAGATAAATGAGTTAGCATGTTAAATCTAGAAATCTCTATTAAGTGCATCCATAGTAATGAATTTAACTTGATTGAATACTCCTAGATTCTTTTCTCAAATATGTTCCTAAGTTTCTGCTGATATAGTAATAAAGCTTTTGGGTGATTCTTTTGATAGGTAAGCTCTGTTTAGGGGTGTCATATTATATACTTGTCCCCTGGAGCATACTCATATTTGACCCTAGCTTTTGGTCAAGTGACCACAAAGAGTATTTGTAGTTGACCATAAGGAGAATGATGGTTTTCCTTCAGGGCATCTATCTCAAATGGATTTAACAAAGTCTTTTTTTGTTTGTTTGTTTGTTTGCTCCATCAGAGGAAGTCTGATCTTGATCATTGGAGGGAAAGCTTCTCCACTTGTAAGGAAGGCTCTATGACTTGGAAGTCCAATAGTGTTATTTAGATCCAACCAGGTGTCCTCATTCCAAATTTCAGTATCGCATTGTTTCCCAGTGAGTACTCTTTTTTTTTTTTTTTTCCAGTGAGTACTCTTTCACATGAAGGATGCAGTGAAATTATGAACTGAACTTTCAGTAGACTGAATAAAGAGACCTACCCTTAGCAATGTGGAAGGAAGTGAAGTGAAGTCGCTCAGTTGTGTCCAACTCTTTGTGACCCCATGGACTGTAGCCTTTCAGGCTTCTCTGTCCATGGGATCCTCCAGGCAAGAATACTGGAGTGGGTTGCCATTTCCTTCTCCAGGAGATCTTCCCGACCCAGGGATTGAACCCGATCTCCTGCGTTGTAGGCAGATGGTTTACCATCTGAACCACCAGGGAAGTCTCTACCAATGTGGGGGGGTTATCATTTAATAAGTTGGAAGCCCAGTGGAATAAAAAGGTAAAGAGAAGGGTGGCTTCTCTCTCTTCCTGAGCTGGGATGTCCAGCTTTTCCTGCCTTTGTGCATCAGTGCTCCTTGTTCCTGGAACTTTGAACTTATAAATTATACTAACTGTTCTTTTTTTTTTTCAGTCAAGGGGTTCTGGCTTTCCAGAAAGATATTAAGGAAAGCTAACAAAGAAATATAAAGTATTCCAAGGATCAAAATAGTAGGGAGGCATTGGCAATGCCACACCTAAAGAAGTTAGGGGGAAAAGTGAGACTTGCAGGTACAGAAGAAGGCTGTCCCACGGTTGTTGTGGCCTCAGGTAGAGAAAGACTACCCTGCCCTGGTTCTATTTCTGGTGCTTCCATTTGTCTGGATCCAAAGTGAAACTACAGGTTGAAGGAGGTAAAGTTTTACTTCCATAAAAATTGTGAGCTAGTTGGATGGCATCACCAACTCAATGAACATTAGTTTGACCAAGCTCTGAGAAATACTGAATGACAGGGAAGCCTGGTATGTTGCAGTTAATGGGGTTGTAAAGAACTGGACATGACTTAGTGACTGAATAGCAACAACAAAGTGTAGAAAACATTACTAAAGATAAAGAAGACCTCTCTATACTAATAGGAAGTTCAATGAATAGAAAAAGATGAAAAACTATAAACTTATATGCAACTAATTCAGACTCAAAAATATTTAAAGAATTCACAGAACTGCAGGGAAGAATGGAAAAATATACCATTTGAATAGGAGACTCTAAATACACTTCTCTTGGTAACTGATAAACTGAGCAGAAAAAAAAAATCACTAAGGATACAAAAGATTTGAATAATGCAATTAACTAATTTGATCCAGTGGATAAGTATCCATTACACTCAACAATGGCAGAATACATTTCAAGCTTGAAAGAACGCTTATGAAAACTGACCACATACTGGGGTATGAAGAAAAGCTCATTATATTTCAAAGCATTGTTATCATGTAGAAAACATTCTCTCTGTATACAATAAATTAAATTAGTGATCAATTATTAAAAAAAAAAAAAGGGAAACTAGAGGATCCCAATTCTCAGAGAGAGGAGAGAAAATGAAATATTAAGTCACATTGTGTTGTATGGTTCCTCAAGAAATTAGTATTTGAGGAAAGACTTGAATGTAATGAGGAATCTAATCAAGTGGATATCTTACAGAACTCTGTTCTAGGCAGACAGATTATCTGAAGCAAGGGCTTTAATATGGCTTTTGTTATTTAAATGTGGAGGCCAGCCTGAAGTAGAATGTGCAAGACATGGTTAGAAAGTGAACAGGATGCCTATCAGGAAGGATTTTATTTTTTTCATTTTTGGTTTTATTTTCCTTAGTTTTTTTTTTTTCTTTCTTTCTTTGTTTTGGCTTCCCTTGTGGCTCAGCTGGTATAGAATCCTCCTGCAATGCGGGAGATCTGGGTTCAATCCCTGCACTGGGAAGATCCCGTGAAGAAAGGAAAGGCTACCTAATCCATGATTCTGGCTGGGAGAATTCCATGGACTGTATAATCTATGGGGTTTCAAAGAGGTAGACAGGACTGAGTGGCTTTCCCTTTCATTTTCAATTCACTTAGGTATTTTTTAAGAGCCTGATTTTTAGTTTAAGTGAATTAAGGAGACTTTGCAGGATTTTGAACAGAGAAGTAGCAAAATTTGAATTATGCTCCTATGAAAATTTGAATTAGGGTCACTGTTCTGAGGAAAATGTGTATTATTTGAGAGACATTAGAAAATTGTTGCATGATCCAGATAAGAGATCATTGTAGTCAGACAAGAGCATCAGCATGGAAATAATTAAAAAATGAAAGATTGCATCTGGATATTAATACATGTTTACAGGAGAAAATATGATAAGTTCTGGTGTGAGAGAAAGGATGACTTAGACTGTTGGCCTGAGAAACTAAATCTAAAGAGCTGTCATCAAATTAGATATGAGTATTTGCAATTGGAGTAGGTCAGTTTTGGATATATTTTGCCTGAGATGCATATTATATATCTAAGTTGAGATATCAAATAGTCAGTTGAAAGTGTAAGTCTGGAATTAAGGGGAGAAGGGCTTCCCTGGTGGTTCAGATGGTAAAGAAACTTCCTGCAATGCGGGAGGCCTAGGTTTGATCCCTGGGTCAAGAAGATTCCCCGGGGAAGTGAATACCCTTCTCCAGTATTCTTACCTGGAGAATTCCATGGATAGAAGGCATGGTGGGCTACAGTCCATGGGGTCACAAAGAGTTGGACATGGCTGAGCAACTAACAAACACTTTCAGTGGGGAGAAACCTGAGTTAGAGGTACACTACTGGGCATGGACAGCAAGAACATGGTATTTTTATTTATTTTTTGTCCATGCCTCGAGGCATGTGAGTCTTAGTTCCTCAGCCAGGGATTAAACCTGTGCCCTCTGCAGTGGAACACAGAGTCTTAACCACCAGACTGCCAGGGAAGTCCTCAGAAGGTGGTATTTGAACTGGTTAGACTGGATGCTATCACCAAGGGAGTATTAATAGAGACGAAAGGGTGTCTAAAACTTGGCTGCTGAAGCAAACCAATGTTGAGACTCCAACATAACAAGAAGGAACCAATAAAGAATAGAGGGAAGTAATAAAGAGAAGTGAAGAATGAGAATTAAAGAAGGAGAGAGTCATCAATCATATGTGTTTTTAATATTAATTAGTTGAATGATATAAGCACTAAGAATTGATATTATATTCAGTAAGTTGGAGCTTATTGCAAACTTAACACAGTTTCACCAGGATATTTGATATAAGAGCTGAATTGGAATGGTTTTAAATGAGAGTAGAAGATAAATTAGAAAGAAAAACTATAGGAAAAAATTTTGGGGAATCCAGGGAAGTAAAGAATGTGTCAGTAGCTGGAAGAGGAGGAGGATCAGGAGGAGACATATGTATAAAAATAAACAGAGTGTGAGAGTCTCACGTTTTAGGAGTTTTCTGTTTGTTACTGTGACGTGGATCTTAAGCAGTGTAACAGTAGAAGAAAACAAAAATGTATTCACTTAAAGTAAGGAATTACTCAAGAAATACACCCATGGGGTAAACGAAAAGTCCATGGACATCCAAGGTAATGAGCATAGCTTATTCATTCTCTCGATCACTTTTTTTCATTCTCCTTTACCTTTTTGTCTCTTCTTTTTTCATGTTTTTTCTTTTCTTTCTATCTCCTGCATCTTCTTGAAACCTAGTCATATACCTTTCTTCTCAGTATTTGGGCCATTATTAGTGTCATACTCTCGTGTACTTGCTTCTGAGGGTCATTAAACTTGGCTCTTTCAGCTCTTACCTTTACCAGCAACAGAACTGTTCAAGAAACTTCATTCGTACTGCCATCAGCTCCCTCTACAGCATCTACAATGCTTTATTAAATCTCCCCAGGCTTCTACTGTGGTAGAGAACCTGGTCAATATCAATATAGTTATAACTAACTTTTTGCAGGTTTTCACATTCCTATTCTTGTGATATTTACTATTTGTTTTTTTGGTCATCATTGACAACTGTTCCTTGAAAAATATCTTTTAAAAACATTTAATTAAGAAAATTGTTATTTGAATTTTTCCTGAATGGTAAATAAAATATACATTAACCGACCTCTGTTTGGTATGTGGAATGCTTGTGCATTGTTGGAGCATGCTTGTGGCTAAGTCTCTCAGTCATCTCTCTTCTTTCCTTCTTCCCTTCGAAATAGCATATCTGGATATTACTTGGGCCCAGGGCCTCCTTGCACAATTACCATGTTTTTATGTTTCCCTTGAAGAAAGATATGATCACATGCCCTGCAAATTTTGACTAATAAGAGGTGCGCAGAAGTGACTTAAGCTACTGTCAGGTTGCAATCTTCAAGTCAAGGGTTTTTAATACTTCTTTTTTTTTTTTTCTTATTTTCCATTGGCTATGGTACAGACTCTAGCTAGAGCTAGAGCATACATCTTAGACTATTAATTTGAAGCTCAAGGTGAGTTTGACAAAATAATTATATAGAAGGATCTAAATCTCTAATGACTGTGGTAGCACCAATCAGCTTGGATTAGCTACACAGACGTTTTAGGTAAAGGGGACATTTCTACCTCATTAAATACACTAGTTATTTTGAGTCTTTTGGTTATATAGTTGAACCAATCTAAATAATATACTCTTTTAGCCTTATACTTTCTCAAAATACTCCAAGATTGCAAGGAATATTGAAACTAAATTCCATTAGTCAGAAATCAAATACTTCTGAGTAAGCTGTGACATCTTCCAAACTATAAACTTTTATGACATTTTCTATTTATCAGTATAGTTTGTATGTGTTATAAATAATCATTTGCATCTAACAGGGAGTTGTTATAAGGTTGGGCATTCATAGATCATTGATTTAGTGTACTTTGAATCAGGTGATTGGAGTCTGTGTATGGTTAAATATGCAATAATTCCTCAGCTGTTTCCGATGATTAATACCAGAACTGGCTCAACATTTCGCTCATTGCCTACGTATACTTGTCTACCAGAATGATAAAGCACTAATAGATTCTCATTACTATCCAGGGGCAAAATGTGTTTCTCTTCAGCATTTCTGTGACTGTCCTAACATTTTACAAGGAATGCCCAGAGCTAAATGGAAGAGTTGGAATATAATAAAGATGAAACAAAAAGTAAATGATGAGGCATGGTGCAGATAGATACTTTTTAGGTAAAAATTATTCAGTATAAGTCTTTTTCTTCTGATAATGGCCTATTAGAGAGAACATTTCAAATTATTGTTTCATAGACTCATAGGTCCTAAAGCTAAAGGCATGTTGAACTATAATCTGTTGCAATCCCCTGGTCCCACAGGTGAGGTATTAATATCCCTGGTTCACATTCTGGTTAATAACCTTTCTTAAGATTATAAAAGAGAAAAAAGTCAGGATTAGATTCAGATCTCTAGATTCCTGATATATGAAGGTTTGTTATTTCTGGATGTGGTGTCAGGTTAGATTTGGTGATTCATTTATTTTTATTTATTTATCTATTCAGTTCACTTTTAAGGATCTAAGATTGTAGATGGGGCAATATACAAGTCAGTCAGAGGCCTGATGATTCCATGTGATCAACCAAATACGGCAAAGTACTGAGGAAACTGGGAAGGGACTGGGTCAATTCTGGAAGAGAATCAGTTAAGTTTTTACAAGAAGGGATTTCTCTGACCTTAATATTAAAAAAAGTTAGATTTTTAAATAGGAAGAATAGGGCAGAAAGACAGTGAGCCATGAAAGGCCATGATGTGATTGAGAATATGACAAGCCCCAATGTCATTCAAACATTGAATAGATCAGTGGAAGTGTCCAGTGAGTGTCAACAGGAATAATAAGTGGTCTGATTGTGAGTAATTTGTAAGTCAGCTAAGAAATTTGGATTTTTATTTTGTAGGAAATACATAAAACTGATTTTAAGTAAGATAAAATAGTCTTTTTTTTTTTTTTTTGTCCACACCACCGAACATGTGAGACCTTAGTTCCCTGACCAGGGATTGAACCTGTGCCTCTTACAATGGAAGCAGAATCCTAACTACTGGACTGCCAGGGAACTTCCCATAGCTTTTTTTTTTTTTTTTTAAGGTTACCCCCCCTCCCCCAACTATCTTAAGAGTTGATGCTTGACTGAAGTGAACAAATACTTGGGATGTCAAGTTTATACATCATATGAATTTCCTGAAATGGGATAGTTTTGATGAAAGATTGTCCTTTTCATCATAGGGGCCTGGAATGCAAAAGTAGAAAGTCAAGAGATACCTGGAGTAACAGGCAAGTTTGGCCTTGGAGTTAAAAATGAAGCAGGGCAAAGGCTAACACAGTTTTGCCAAGAGAACACACTGGTCATAGAAAACACCCTCTTCCAGCAACACAAGAGATGAATCTACACATGGACATCACCAGATGGTCAAGACCCAAATCAGATTGATTATATTCTTGGCAGCTGAAGATGGAGAAGCTCTTTACAGTCAGCAAAGACAAGACTGGGAGTTGACTGTGGCTCAGATCATCAACTCCTTACTGACAACAACAAAAAAAATTCAGACTTAAATTGAAGAAAGTAGGGAAAATCGCTAGTCCATTCAGGTATGACCTAAATCAAATCTCTTATGATTATACATTGGAAGTGAGAAATAGATTCAAGGGGCTAGATCTGATAGACAGAGTACCTGAAAAATTATGGATGGAGGTTCATGACTTTTTACAGGAGGCCGTGATCAAAATCATCTCCAAGAAAAACAAATGCAAAAAGGCAAAATGGTTGTCTGAGGAGGTCTTACAAATAGCTGAGAAAAAAAGAAAAGCTAAAGTCAAAGGAAAAAAGGAAAGATATACCCATCTGAATGCAGAGTTCCAAAGAAAAGCAAGGAGAGATAAGAAAGCCTTCCTCAATGATCAATGAAAAGAAATAGAGGAAAGTAATAGAATGGGAAATGCTAGAGATCTCTTCAAGAAAATGAGAGATACCAAGGGAACATTTCATGCAACGATGGGCACAATAAAGGACAGAAATGGTATGGACCTAAAAGAAGCAGAAGATATTAAGAAGAGGTGGCAAAAGTACACAGAAGAACTATACAAAAAAGAAGAATTATACTAAAAAGGTCTCAATGATCTAGAAAACTACAATGGTGTAATCACTCACCTAGAGTCGAACATCCTGGAATGTGAAGTCAAGTGGACCTTAGGAAGCATCACTATGAACAAAGCTAGTGGAGGTGATGGAATTCTTGTTGAGCTATTTCAAGTCCTAAAAGATGTTGCTGTGAAAGAACTGCACTCAATATGCCAGCAAATTTGGAAAATTCAGTAGTGGCCACAGGACTGGAAAACGTCAGTTATCATTCCAATCCAAAAGAAAGGCAATGTCGAAGAACATTCAAACTACCACACAATTGCACTCATCTGACATGCTAGCAAAGTAATGATAAAAATTCTCCAAGCAAAACTTCAACAGTACATGAACCATGAAATTCCAGATGTTCAATCTGGATTTAGAAAAGACAAAGGAACCAGAGATCAAATTGCCAACATCCATTGGATCATAGGAAAAGCAAGAGAGTTTCAGAAAAAACAGCTACTTCTGCTTTATTGAGTATGCCAAAGCATTTGACTGTGTGGATCACAATGAACTGTGGACAATTCTTAAAGAGAAGGGAATACCAGAACACCTTACCTGCCTCCTGAGAAATCTGCTCAAGATTATATAGGTCAAGAAGCAACAGGTATAAATGTTCATGGAACAATTGACTGATTCCAAATTAGGAAAAGAGTACGCCAAAGCTGTATATTGTCACCCTGCTTATTTAACTTATATGCAGAGTACATCATGCAAAATGCTGGGGTGGATGAAGCACAGGCTGGAATCAAGATTGCTGGGAGAAATATCAATAACCTCAGATATGCAGATGAGACCATCCTTATGGCAAAAAAGTGAGAAAGAACTAAAGAACCTCTTGAAAGTGAAAGAGGATAGTGAAAATGTTGGCTTAAAATTCAGCATTCAAACTCTAAAGATCATGGGATCTGGTCCCATCACTTCATGGCAAATAGATGGGGCAACAATGGAAACAGTGAGTCTTTATTTGCTTGGGCTCCAAAATCATCGCAGATGGTGACTACAGTCATGAAATTAAAAGACGCTTACTCCTTGGAAGAAAATCTATGACCAACTTAAACAGACCAACTTAAAAAGCAGAGATATTACTTTGCCAACAAAGGTCCATCTAGTCAAAGTTATGGTTTTTCCAGTAGTCATGTATGGACATGAGAGTTGGACTTTAAAGAATGCTGAGCACTGAAGAATTAATGCTTTTGAACTGTGGTGTTGGAGAGGACTCTTGAGAGTCTCTTGGACAGCAAGGAGATCCAACCAGTCAATCCTGAAGTAAATCAGTCCTGAACATTCATCTGAAGGAGTGACGCTGAAGCTGAAGCACCAAATACTTTTGCCACCAGATGTGAAGAACTGACTCATTGGAAAAGACCCTGATGCTGGGAAAGATTGAAGGCAGAAGGAGAAGGGGATGACAGAGGATGAGATGGTTGGATGGCATCACCAACTTGATGGACATGAGTTTGAGCAAGCTCCAGGAGCTGGTGAAGGACAAGGAAGCTTGGCGTTCTGCAGTCCATGGGGTTGCAAAGAGTCAGACACAACTGAGTGACTGAACTGAACTGAACTGATAGGAATTTACAAGTTAGAATTTACAATTAAACATGGGGACTCTAAATTTGATTGAAAGATAACAAGGACATATTTCTCCATACTCAATATAGATTTGCAAAATTAATCTTTCTGAGCTTCCACTTTTTATTTTTTAAAGTAAAATAACAGTGAATATGCACCTCAAAGGATTATTAATCTCAGGAAAAGTAAATGAACATGAAGTAACCATGAGGGCCAGTTAAGTGGTAAGTATTGAATAAGTGGTAGTTGTTGTTATTGTTTTATTTTTTGTCATTTTTATTATTGTAGTGAATTAAGAAATAAGCATCCTAGAGGAAAATGAAAATAAAAATATCCCTGGAAGGGAGCCAGGGATGTAAACGTCTATTTGACAGTCATTAATGTATGGTGTTCAGTTAAAAACACAAGATTAGACAGAAGTCTAATACAATTTTGTTCTTTGTTTTGTTGAAAAGGAAATTGAATTTTATGAAACTTGAACATCCTTAGTGAATAAGCACAATAACATGTTAACTATTAGCACTGAGTCTACAGAAACAGTGGAACTGCTGGATTTGTGCCTATGCCTGAATAAATAAATTTCAGGCTTCAAAGCCTTCTCTAAGTAGTAAAGTAGGCTGGCTTTAGGCCAAAAATTGAAATATGCAAAGTTTTTCTTCAGATGTTGCCTTTTCAAATCCATTGCAGAGACTGGAGGGGGAGGGTTAATAGACTAAGACCTGAAGAATCCCTAGGGGCAATTTTGAAGTCTTAGGCGTATCATAGCGTATTTTATTCTCTCCATCATATATTTTCATAAAAGTGAAAGCAAGTAAAATGAATATGTGAAACTGATTTGAAGGAAAAAGGAAATCACAAAAAGGAAGCATTGTATTAGGTTTTTGTTCAGTCTGACTTTTTGTGACTCCCTGGACTACAGCAGCCAGGCTTCCCTGTCCTTCACTATCTACCAGAGTCTGCCCAAACTCATGTCCATCAAGTCAGTGATGTCATCCAACCATCTCATCCTCTGTTGTCCTCTTCTCCTTCTGTCTTCAATCTTTCCCAGCATCAGGGTCTTTTCCAATGAGTCAATTCTTTGCATTAAGTGGTCAAAGTATTGTAACTTTAGCTTCAGTGTCAGTCCTTCAGGGTTGATTTCCTTTAGCATTGGCTGGTTTGATCTCCTTGTAGCCTGAGGGACTCTCAAGAGTTTTCTCCAGCATCACAGTTTGAAAGCATCAACTCTTCGGTGCTCAGCTTTCTTTATAATCCAACTCTCACGTTCATACATGACTACTGGAAAAACCACAGCTTTGACTATATAGACCTTTGTTGGCAAAGTGGTGTCTCTGCTTTTTAATATGCTGTCTAGGTTTGTCATAGCTTTTCTTTCAAGCAGCAAGCTTCTTTTAATTTCATGGCTACAGTCACCATCTGTGGTGATATTGGAGCCCAAGAAAATAAAGTCAGTCACTATTTCCATCGTTTCCCCATCTGTTTGCCATGAAGTGTTGGGACTGCATGCCATGATCTTAGTTTCTGATTGTTGAGTTTTAAGCCAACTTTTTCACTGTCCTCTTTCACCAATATCGAGAATCTCTTTAGTTCCTCTTCGCTTTCTGCCGTAACGGTGGTGTCATCTGCATATCTGAAGTTATTGATATTTCTCCCAGCAATCTTGATTCCAGCTAGTGCTTCATCCAGCCCAGTGTTTCTCATGATGTACTCTGCATATAAGTTGGATAAACATGGTGACAGTATAGAGCCTTGACGTACTCCTTTCCCAATTGAGAATTGTGTAGGAGACTTGACTTTTACATGGATGGTTGGTACTGATTATGGGTAAATAAAACTCAAGTCATTGGTAGTGGCCACTGCCCAAATCAAAATTATATTCTTTGGTGATAACAGGATTTCTAATTCACTGCTAAAACCTAGGATGCTGGTGAGTTTAAAACTTGATCTCCAAAGACAATATTCCCAGAATATCCAAGACACATACTTGCTTTTCATGATTGGGCCCTACAGACAAATGAATCTCTCCTTCCATCTCTAAATGGAAAAGTCACAATTATCACCATCATAACTGTAGTTCTCAGACAGTTATAAGACACTTATAAGTTATAAGACACTTGTAAGTTATAAGACACTTATGTTGAGTCAGATCTACTCTCTCAGTAGTCAGATCTACTTTACTCTACTTTTGAAAAAAAATCTTATTTATTCATTTATTTAGTTTTATTTTTGGCTGCATTTGGTCTTTGTCATTACACATGGGCTTTCTTTAGTTGTAGTGAATAGGGGTTACTCTCTAGCTGTGATGCTTGGTCATTTCATTGTGGTGCTTTGCTTGTTGTGGAGTATGGGGCTGTAGGGAGCATGGACTTCAGTAGTTGTGTCTCACGGACTCCATAGCATCTGCTCAGTAGTTGTGGTGCATGGACTTAGTTGGATGCAGCATGTGGAATCTTCTCAGACCAGGGATCAAATCCGTGTCCTCTGCATTGCAAGGTGGATTCTTAACCACTGGATCACCAGGGAAGTCCCTAAATTACTTTTCAATTATTAACTCATTTAATTCAACAGCAACCTTATAAGGTAGGTATTATTATAAATTTTTTCAGTTAAGGAGCTCAAGGTATAGAGAGAGTTAACAAAACATTGCCAAGATCATACAGAAAAATTCTTTCATTTAGTTGATTACTATTTCCATGACTCCTCCAAAGTGTCTTATGGCTAATCTGACCAGAGGAAAATAATCCTTTTTATCTGTTGGAAACGCAGAGATGAAGAACTGTTACATCTGGTTGCTGAAATCTTGATTGATCTTTACGGGAAAATGTATCCTGCTCTGACCAGCTCTATGACCTTGAGAAATATGTTTAATCATTTTGAACTTGAATTTCTACATCTGTAAGATGAAGATAAGAGTGGAGGGGAAAATGGAAGTGGATTAGGTTGTTGAGGAAATAGAGGAAAACAATAGAATGGGAAAGACTAGAGATCTCTTCAAGAAAATGAGAGATACCAAGGGAACATTTCATGCAAAGATGAGCTCGATAAAGGACAGAAATGGTAGAGACCTAACAGAAGTAGGAGATATTAAGAAGAGGTGGCAAGAATACTCAGAAGAAATGTACAACATAGATCTTCACAACCAAGATATTCAGGATGGTGTGATCACTCACCTAGAGCCAAACATCCTGGAATGTGAAGTCAAGTGGCCTTAGCATCACTACAAACAAAGCCAGTGGAGGTGATGGAATTCCAGTTGAGCTATTTCAAATCCTGAAAGATGATGCTGTGAAAGTGCTGCACTCAATATGTCAGCAAATTTGGAAAACTCAGCAGTGGCCACAGGACTGGAAAAGGTCAGTTTTCATTCCAATCCCAAAGAAAGGTAATGCCAAGAATGCTCAAACTACCACACAATTGCACTGATTTCACATGCTAGTAAAGTCATGCTCAAAATTCTCCAAGCCAGGCTTCAGCAATATGTGAACCGTGAACTTCCAGATGTTCAAGCTGGTTTTAGAAAAGGCAGAGGAACCAGAGATAAAATTGCCAACATCTGCTGGATCATAGAAAAAACAAGAGAGTTCCAGAAAAACATCAGTTTCTGCTTAATTGACTATGCCAAAGCCTTTGACTGTGTGGTTCACAGAAAAACTGTGGAAAATTCTGAAAGAGATGGGAATACCAGACCACCTGACCTGCCTCTTGAGAAATCTGTATGCAGGTCAGGAAGCAAGAGTTAGAACTGGACATGGAACAACAGACTGGTTCCAAATAGGAAAAGGAGTACGTCAAGGCTGTATATTGTCACCCTGCTTATTTAACTTCTATGCAGAGTACATCATGAGAAATGCTGGGCTGGAAGAAACACAAGCTGGAATCAAGATTGCCGGGAGAAATATGAATAACCTCAGATATGCAGATGACACCACTCTTACGGCAGAAAGTGAAGAAGAACTAAAGTTGGCTTAGAGCTCAACATTCAGAAAACTAAGATCATGGCATCCAGTCCCATCACTTCATGGGAAATAGATGGGGAAACAGTGGCTGACTTTATTTTTCTGGGCTCCAAAATCACTGCAGATGGTGATTGCAGCCATGAAACTAGAAGACGCTTACTCCTTGGGAGGAAAGTTATGACCAACCTAGATAGCATATTGAAAAGCAGAGACATTACTTTCTCAACAAAGGTCTGTCTAGTCAAGTCTATGGTTTTTCCAATAGTCATGTATGGATGTGAGGGTTGGACCATAAAGAAAGCTAAGTGCCAAAGAATTGATGCTTTTGAACTGCGGTGTTGGAGAAGACTCTTGAGAGTCCCTTGGACTGCAAGGAGATACAACCAGTATATTCTAAAGGAGATCAGTCCTGGGTGTTCATTGGTAGGACTGATGTTGAAGCTGAAACCCCAATACTTTGGCCACCTGAATGCAAAGAGCTGACTCATTTGAAAAGACCCTGATTCTGGGAAAGGTTGAAGGGAGGAGGAAAAGGGGACGACAGAGGATGAGACGGTTAGATGGCATCACCGACTCAATGGACATAGGTCTGGGTGGACTCCGGGAGTTGGTGGTGGACAGGGAGGCCTGGTGTGCTGCAGTTCATGGGGTCGCAAAGAGTTGGACATGACTGAGTGACTGAACTGAACTAAATTGAATGTCGTTAATTGGAGTCCAGTCAAAAAAATCCTGTAATGCAAATGCAGATAAGGGGAGATAACCGTCTGGTTTTATTAGCAAGAATTTCCTTGGCCCAGAGCCCACGTATTTGGTTATCATGTAGAAGTAACTCACTGAGTAGCAACGTTAGTGGCTGTGTGAGTGCTGATATGGCTGGAGTGTAACAGCAGTGAGCCCATGGTTCTCTGATTTGCTAAACTCCTTGATGTTTCACTTTGAAGACCAGAAAACTCCAGGTGTACTTCTTTGAGACATGAGGCAGGCAACAGGGAGACTGTCCCATTCACTAGCATCATTTTGCAATTTGTTTATTTGTTGACTTCCAAGAATCCAAAGTTATTTTAACTTTGGACGAAGTCTAACTCATCATTTTCACTCACACTTCGATTTGAAATAGACTATGTGTTCTAACCTAGGTTTGGATGTCAAAAAAATTAGACAAGACTCTATTTTGTAGTGCATGCATGCTAAGTCACTTCAGTTCTGTCTGAAGCTCTGTGACTTTACGGTCTGTAGGCTGCCAGGCTCCTCTGTCCAGTGGATTCCAGGCAAGGATACTCAAGTGGGTTGCCGTGCCTTACTCCAGGGCATCTTCTTGACCTAGGAATTGAACCAGCATTTCTTATGTTTCCTACATTGGCAGGTAGGGTCTTTACATTAGTGCCACCTGGGAAGCCCTCTATTAAATAATGTGTGTGTGTTAGTCACTCCATTGATCCCATGGACTATAGGTCACCAGGCTCCTCTGTCCATGGAATTCTCCATGCAAGAGTAATGGAATAGGTAGCCATTCCCTTCTCTGGGGGATCTTCTGGACCCAGGAATTGAACTTGGGTCTCTTGCACTGTAGGGGGATTCTGTACCATTTGAGTCACCATGGAAGCCCCTATTTAGTAGAATATACCATAAAAAATAGCTGTAATATTTTAGAAGAGGAGCGACTTTACAAAACTTTTCAGATTAGCTCTCTGTAACAAAACTTTTCAGATTAGCTCTCATACAATTGCATGCCCCCTCACAGTAAGAGGACTTTCATAAATAGCAAGTAATACTGTATTTCTTTTTAAAATAAGTTTAAACTTTTCCTGGTTTGAAAATTCATTCTGGAATTCAGGATTCTAAACTTTTTCCACACTCCCCAGTACCCTTCCTACTATAACTCACTGCTATTGTTGTTCAGTTGCTCAGTTGTGTCTGACTTTGTAACCCCATGGACTGCAGCACGCCAGGCTTCCCTGTCCATCACCAACTCCCGGAGCTTGTTCAAACTCATGTCCATTGAGTCAGTGATGCCCTGCTATAGTATATTATTTTAATCCAGTTAAATTTAGTTGGATGTAGCTTTTTTCCTCCTGCAAAAATCTGTTTATTTGCTTAATTTTCTTCTATTGCTAGCTAGATTTCTGCTAATTGAGACAAATAGTGTTATGATTTTTTTTAAACATTTCATCCATAAAGTGAGACTTTCAATTGGTGTAGATTTGAAAACATAAATATTTACCTCATCATTTTGCAATTTTTCCCCATAGACTCCCTAAAATTACAACCATTGTAAGTTGGAAGAATTGAGAAACAGAATTAAATTATTTCACAGGCGGCAGAGTAAATTAGGGAAACAATTCCCAATCAAAATGAAGTAAAACAAATCAATCCTAAATGCATGTAGGTTCATTTTTACAAATATTATTGGATTGAGATCCTAAAAGTATTCCCATTGACAGAATTATTGCTTTTGGCAGTAATTTCACTAAAGTTTTCACAGATTTAAATCTACTTGGTGGACTGCACTAATTTGATTTGCAAGCTCAGGTGGGTTAGATGTGGGGATAAGGATGTGGAGCAATTGAATCATTTATCCATTGCTAATAGGAATTAAAAGTGATATAAGTTTGGAAACAAACTTGGCAGTTTGTCGTGTAGTAAGATACATTGAACCAAATGCTTCCATACATGCGACCACAGCTAATTCCTTCCTAGAAATTTATCCAAATGGGTGAAAGCATATAGCCGCACAGAAATCTGGGTGCAAATGTCTATAGCTATTTTATTCATTATTCAGAAAAAAGTAGAAAAAGCCCAAATGTCCTTCAATTAGTGAATGAATAAAAACATTGTGAAATAGGCATACAATGTAATAATACTTAGAAATAAAAAAGAACAGATACTTGTAACTTTATGAATGCATCTCAAAAGCATTAAATGAAGTCAAACTATGAACACAAAACAGTCTGTTATTAATATTCTTGAAGACAATGGTTAGCAGAGCCTCAGAGGCAAAATAGGCTTCAATAAACAATTTTTGAAAGAACAAATTAGCATACAGCTCTGTCTGAATACTCAGTCACTTAGTCATGTCCGACGCTTTTGCGATCCCATGGACTGTGGCCCACCAGGCTCCTCTGTCTGTATAATTTTCCACGCAAGAATAGTGCAGTGGGTTGCATCTCCTACTCCATAACTTATAGCTCCTGATGTCACATAATTTTATATGACTGTAAAAAGTTACCAGGTAAATCTTTGTGGAACACCCCCGACCCCTCCCCACAAAGGAAAAGTCACACTCCTTGCTAACACATTCTGTTAAGATACAGAATATATGCAGACACTAGAAAAGATAGAATAAACATTCTATATCAGCTTGACTATAGGTTAGAATAATTCATATATTGAGCATTGTGTGTGTGTGTTTGTGTGTGTGTGTGCACACACACATGCTCAGTTGTGTACAACTCTTTATGGCCCCATGGACTGTAGCCTGCCAAACTCCTCTGCCCATGAAATTTTCCAGTCAAGAATACTGGACCAGGTTGCCATTTCCTCCTCCAAGGGATCTTCCCAACCCAGGGATCAAACCCATGTTTCTTGAGTCTCTTGCGTTGACACCTCCTTTACCACTAGCGCCATCTGGGAAGCAGACACTGAGTGTTAGTTTTTATTTAAACAAATAAACCAAAACACAGGAGGCTTTAACCTAGCATACAGTTTTGATTAGACTGTGGCCCAGAAACTGAATTCATATATAATTAACAGTCTTAATTTTAGCTAATCTATTTCATGTAAAGCAGAATCTTATTGTCATAGCAATTTGCATTACTGTTACAGTTAATGATGTTAAGCAACTTTTCACGTACTTATCTACTCTCTGTGTACCTTCTTGTGGTGAAACGTCTGTTGATTTTTTTCCTTTTTTTTTCTCACTGTTTAATTCTGGCTGCTTGTCTGTATTTTATTAAACTTTTAAGTTTCTCTATTATATCCTGGATACAGGTTCCTTGCAAGAAATGTCATTTGCAAATATTTTCTCCTTGTCTGAGTCTTATCTTCTTATTAACTTAAATGTTTTTTCAAGCAAGAGAACTTAAAAATTACAGTATAGTTTCTCATTATTGTCTTTTACATTTCATGTTTTTCTTTGTATCACATATTAAAAAATCTTCAGTTATAAAGATTTTTTCCTATATTTCCCCCTAGCAGCTTTATAGTTTAAGTGCTTACATTTAACTCTATAATCACTTTCAAATTAATTTTTATGTATGGTGCAAGGTAGGGGTTTTGGACAAAGGAGCCTGGCAGACTACAGTCCATGGGATTGCCAACAGTCAGACACAACTGAGCTACTCACACTTCACTACATGTCTAGTTATGGTGTTTTTTTTTGTACTTTTCCTTCATGGAATTTCCAAGATTTTGCATCTGTGGCTTCCAGTCATTCATTAATTTTGAAAAATTCTTGTCCTTGAGATCTTCAGATACTTTTCATACTTCCCCTTTCTTTACCTCTGGGACTCCAAATGTATCTATATTAGATATTCAAAATTGTCCCATGGCTCATGGGTGGTCTGTTGCTTTTGGTTTGCTTGATTTTCTTTCCTGTTTGTTTTTCCTCTTTGTGTTTCAGTTTGGATAATATCTAATTATCATTGTTCAAGTTCACTATTTCTTCACTAGTGGTGTTCAGTCTGTTGAAACGTCCATCAAAGGAATTCATTATCTCTAATATTGCATTTTTTTTTAATTGTCAGCATAAATAGCTGACTTTTTCAAAGTAGCTTCAATCACTCCTTTATAACATCCCATCTGTTCTCAGACAGTGTCCACCTTTTACATCATGTCCTTTAAATAAAAATCATATTTATTTGCAACCCCATTTTAACCGTTCTATCATTAGGACCATTTCTGCCTGTAGTTCTATGAATTAGTTTATCTTTTAATGAGTAGTCAGTGGAACTACACTTAAAGATGTGTTGCTTTTTTATTTTTCTCACTGCATCTTATAATTTTCAACTCTACGCTGAACAGTGTGCAGAAGAACAATTGAACCCAAGGTATTTTTTTTTTTTTTTTGGCAATTTTTTCTTCTTTCCTCAAGCTGCCTATCTGATGAGTTTAGCAAGTGCAGACACTGGTTTGGCTGGTTTGGGGTTTTAATGTTGCTGTAGTTATCCCTGGTGCTCCCCAGTTTTCAAACTCTCCCAGCATCAGACAACGACTCTCACGTGCATAATGGAGGCCTGGGAACCAGAGGCTGTTTTCCTCAACATCTGTGCACCGTTCTCAGGGCTTAGCAGGCACATGCTCCACCTTTCCCACTTCTAATAAATAAGCTCTGTCATGTATTGCTAGTAGTTTTGCTTTTGTTTCAAAATATATATTTGGTTCTATATTGCATTCCTTCTATTAATTCTTCAGCAGTATCTTTAGAATATTTATAGCATTCTCTCTTGCTCTCTGTGTTTTTCTATTTAAAATGAGATGATACTTTAATAATTTTAGTATCTACATATTTGAAAAACACCATACAAACATAAAAGCAATGCATTGTGGTCTCTGAAAGCTACAAGGCAGTGGCATGTATACTGGTTCCTATGACGTGAAAATAACAACTTGTAATGTGTACATTTCACTCTGTTTTTGTGAACAAAAGTGACATTAATATATGTGTTCATATATGCAGACGATCTCTGGAGGAGTGCTGAGGAACCAGTTAACAGTCATTGGCTCTTGGAAAACGAATGTGATAGGCTTAAGAGATTTACTTTTCACATCACACATGTTAAGTATTTATTAAAAATTTAACATTTTAAAATATGGAAATATTATCTAGTTAAAATTAGAGAAAGGTAATAGTATAATTAGCAGTAGTATAATTAGGCATTTGAGTATTTAATTTTATAGTTTTGTTTATTGATATTTGGCCGTGCTGAGTCTTCATTGCTGCACATGGGCTTTCTCGAGTTGCAGCAAGTGGGAGCGCTCCTCTTCATTGAGGTGCACAGGCTTCTCACTGCGGGGTCTTGCTGTGGAGCTCAAGCTCTAGGGCACAGGGGCTTCGTTAGTTGTAGCAGACAGGCTTGGTAGTTGCAGCTCCCCAGGCTTTCCCCAGGGGGCGCCAGTGGAAAAGAACCTACCTGCCAATGCAGGAGACAGTAGAGATGCGGGCTCCATTCCTGCGATGGGAAGATCCCCTGGAGAAGGAAATGCCTGCCCACTCCAGTATTCCTGCCTGGAAAATTCCTTAGACAGAGGAGCCTGGTGGGCTACAGTCCATGCGGCCACAAAGAGTCGGACAGGACTGAGCACAACTAGTTAGGCTCTAGAGCACCAGCTCAGTAGACGTGGCACATGGGCTCAGCTGTTCCGCCGTATGCGGGATCTTCCCAGACCAGGGATTGAATCTGTGTCTCCTGTACTGGCAGGCAGATTCATATCCACTTCCCAACGAGGGAAGCCTATTATTTGAATATTTTAATATATCTGTGTGTCCTTTCTGTAAATAAAGACAAACTCAGTCTCCAGAAAGTATGTCTTAAGTCATGGTTTTTCTGAAATATCTCTGAGGCCCATAGCATTCTTAATGTTTAGACACAAACTGCAGGCTCAGGTATGTGATTCTATATTCTGGATCCACACTAGTATAATCTGGATACCTTTTCAAAAAGATTCAGGCTCATCATCAGAATATTGATTAAATTAGTATTATACAAGGATCATATGTAAATATCCTCTTTTAGTCAACATTTCTTTTACTTCACTTTTGGGGGGCATTAGTAAAGAAAAATTCAAAAACTAAAGTAAAAAGTTTAATAAGTAATCATAAGAAAGCATATATGTATGCATGACCCAGGTCAAGAAATAGAATATTTCTCATTTTTCCAATCACTTTTTCTCTTTCTTCTCCCCTTCCTCTCCAGTGACCACTTGTCAATAATGACTATGCAGATTTGTAGCTTAGATTTGTCCTTGCTTTTCTTTTTATTCTTGTCATCTAAAAAAATAATTTTGCACCCTTAAAAATATAGTAAGACTTTATCTGCTATAGAACCTCAACAAAGATAATTCTATCATATTCTTCACATCTTAATATTTTCAAATCTTTTTACATTTGATTCATTTCTTTTTAAAGTACCTGTATCTGCCTTCAATTTTCAGTGCTGTATTATATTCCATTGTATGAGTATAGCAGTTTGTTGTTTGACATAATCAAACATATATGATTGTTTCTTATTTGTAACTATTGTAGATAAGGCTCTCATAAACTTTCATATGTATTTATCATAGTGTTTATATGCAGAATTTTCTTTAGGGTTTATCTCCAGGGTGAATCTGTTAAGTCAAATGTATGCATATCTGGAATTTTACTGTATTAAGTCCTACTGTTTTTCCCAAGTGGCTGTTTCAATATATACACCCATTGGCATGTAATAGCAAAGTATACTCCAGAGATGTGCAAAGCTGGGTATAATACATTAGCTCATTGCCTCTTGATCTCTGACCCCTGAAGAAGTCAAGAGATAATCAGCTATTTCAAATTTGAAAATGTTCAACCCAGTTAATCCATTAATTTCCCAATAAAACCATACAATATATTATGTGAATAATTTTTGATTCCTGTTCGCAAAATCGTGGGAAAATATTATTTAAATGTGGGTTCCCTTGCTGACTACTAATAGATAACTTTATCCTATCTATTGATCTTTATTTTTGTTAAAGAAGAGCTTCATTATGTATTTTTTAAATGGATGATGTTGTTGTTGTTGTTGTTGTTGTTTAGTTGCTAATTTGTATCTAATTCTTTGCCACCCCATGAACTGTAGCTCGCCAGGCTCCTCTGTCCAGGGACTCCCCAAGCAAGAATATGGGAGTGTGTTGCCATTTCTTTCTTCAGAGGATCTTATGGACCCAGGGATTGAACTTACGTTTTCTGCTTTGGCAGGTGGATTCTTAGCCACTGAGCCACTGGGAAGCCCTAAATGGATGACTGTTGTTCAGTCTCTAAACCATGTCTGACTCTCCCTGACCATATGGACTGCAGGCAGCATGCCAGGCTCCCCTGTCCTTCATTGGAGTGGGTTGCCATTTCCTTCTCCAGGGGATCTTCCCAACCCAAGGATCGACACCAGGTCTCCGGCCTTGCAGGAAGCCCCTATTTTAAAATGTTAAATCTTTTAACATGCCAAATGTGTGTCATTTGTAACTATACTAACGATGAATACTTTTATCTTCTTGTACAAAATATGTGAAGGAACACATACTTTTCAGAGCCAGTTGGAGTTTTTGGTGTGTGAAACACACAGTCATGGTTCTCTTTTAGCTTGTGTTCCTATTAAGGTGTCTGTGTTTTTACCATTTTTTTTTTTTCAGATTTTTTGGGTGCAAAACCCAGAAACAATACCTTTGATTTAAAGAAGTACTTTGTATATCCTCTGTATATACATTCTTTTTGGTGACATTATATTTTCTCCAAATTTGGTACTTGTCTGTTCACTCACATCATGATATCCTCTGATGCTTCAGTTCAGTTCAGTTCAGTCGCTCAGTTGTGTCTGACTCTTTGCGACCTCGTGAACCGCAGCATGCCAGGCCTCACCACCTCCCGGAGTTCACCCAAACCTGTGTTCATCGAGTCGATGATGCCATCCAACCATCTCATCCTCTGTCGTCCCATTCTCCTCCTGCCCTCAATCTTGCCCAGCATCAGGGTCTTTTCAAATGAGTCAGCTCTTCGCATCAAGTGGCCAAAGTATTGGAGTTTCAGTATCAACATCAGCCCTTCCAATGAACACTCAAGACTGATCTCCTTTAGGATGAACTGGTTGGATCTCCTTGCAGTCCAAGGGATGGTCAAGAGTCTTCTCCAACACCACAGTTCAAAAACATCAATTCTTCAGTGCTCAGCTTTCTTAATAGTCCAAATCTCACACCCATACATGACCACTGGAAAAACCATAGCCTTGACTAGATGGACCTTTGCTGGCAAAGTAATGTCTCTGCTTTTGAATATGCAATTTAGGTTAGTCATAACTTACCTTCCAAGGAGTAAGTGTCTTTTTAAAAAAATGGCTGCAATCACCATCTGCAGTGATTTTGGAGCCCAGAAAAATGAAGTCAGCCACTGTTTCCCCTGTTTCCCCATCTATCTGCATGAAGTGATGGGACTAGATGCCATGATCTTCATTTTCTGAATGTTGAGCTTTAAGCCAAATTATTCACTCTCCTCTTTCACTTTCATCAAGAGGCTCTTTAGTTCTTCTTCACTTTAGGGTGAAGACGGTGGTGTTTTCTGCATATCTGATTATATTTCTTTATATTTCTTTATATTATATATTTATTTATATTTCTCCCGGCAATCTTGATTCCAGCTTGTGCTTCAGTTCCAACCCAATGTTTCTCATGATATACTCTGCATATAAGTTAAATAAGCAGGGTGACAATATACAGCCTTGATGTACTCCATTTCCTATTTGGAACCAGTCTGTTCCATGTCCAGTTCTAACTGTTGCTTCCTGACCTGCATACAGGTTTCTCAAGAGGCAGGTCAGGTGTCACATCTCTTTCAGAATTTTCCACAGTTTATTGTGATCCACACAGTCAAAGGCTTTGGCATAGTCAATGAAGCAGAAATAGATATTTTTCTGGAGCTCTCTTGCTTTTTTGATGATCCAGCAGATGTTGGCAATTTGATCTCTAGTTCCTCTGCCTTTTCTAAAGCCAGCTTGAACATCTGGAAGTTCACAGTTTACGTACTGCTGAAGCGTGGCTTGGAGAATTTTGAGCATTACTTTCCTAGCGTGTGAGATGAGTGCCATTGTGCAATAGTTTGAGCTTTCTTTGCCAGTGCCTTTCTTTGGGATTGGAATGAAAACTGACCTTTCCAATCCTGCGATGCTTAAGATGTTCTTAGTTTCAATTAGATGAACATATTACTATTTATCTTTCTTATTAGTGTTATTTTGTGTCTTCATTAAGAAATCTTTCTCTCACTTAAGATCGAATATTGAATCTCCTGTGTTATCTTCTAGGAATTATATAGATTGCTTAAATTTTTTGTGTGCAATTATTATAAAACTCTGGTAAATAATCCATCTGCAATGTGGGACACCTGGGTTTGATCCCTGGATTGGGAAGATCCTCTGGAGAAGGGAGAGGCTACCCACTCCAGTATTCTGGCCTGGAGAATTCCATGGACTATGTAGTCTATGGAGTCGCAAAGAGTCAGGCATGACTAGGCAACTTTCACTTTCATTTACACTGTAAAACTCTAATTGGTCTTTTTCAACTCTCAGAAGGCTTCTATCTGATCCTGACTTGAAAATCTGTACGATGACCCTTTTATAACTTTTCCAGGATGCATTTTTCCTCTCTTTTTTCCAATCCTGCACCACCTAGCATTTAGAAGTCCTTATCACTTCTCACTAAGTTGGAGAAATTTTACTCCCTTTACCCTGAGAGCAGACCTTGTTGAAGACCCAGTTTAAAATGGGCAAGTTCTCCTAAGAGTTGCCCACACAGTAAGGGGGTTTGACTTTGGCTCCTGTTATTCCCATCTCTTAGGCTCCCAAAGGAAGGCCCAAGTTTGCTAGGATCGGCAGCTAGTCCTTAGCAAAATTGTTTTTGTTGCTCTGATATTTTTCAAACTTGTTTATGCCCTATTTTCTCTTAGAATTTTGCCTGGCAATTTCTTATTCTCTTGAGATCATCGTGATATACTTAATAAAAAAGGGTCCATATTTTATGAAACATACTGTACTGTATTCAACAGAATATTTGATATAAGTGTCTTAGGTATCAACTTGGTTAGGCTATAGTATCAAACTAATTGGTAAAACACTAATGTAGGTGTTTCTGTGAAGGCATTTTATAAATGTGGTTAATATCTATTATCAGCTGACTTTTCTTTTTTATTATTTTATTTTTATTGAAGTATAGATGATGTGTGATATTATATATGTTATGGGTATACAACATAGTAATTTATAATTTTTAAGGTTATACTCCATTTATAGTTATTATAAAATATTTGCTATATTTCTTGTGTTATATAATATATCTTTATAACTTATTTTATACATAATAGTTTTTACCTCTTAAACCTCAACTCCTACATTGTCCCTCCTTCCTTCCTCTCCCCAGTGGTAGTAGCCACTTTGATCTTTATATCTGTTAGTCTATTTGTTGTTGTTGTTGTTATATTCACTAGTTCATCATAGTTTTTAAATTCCAGATGTAGGTGGTGTCATACAGTATTTGTTTTTCTCTGTTTGACCAAATTTCACTTAGCATAGTATCCTCTGAGTCCATCCGTATTTTTGCAAATGGCAGTTTCATTTTTTGATGGCTGAGTAGTATTCCATTGTAAGGAGATTGTCATCAGTAATGGAAATGGGCTTCATAATTTCTTGAAGGCCTTAAGAACAAACACTAGTCTTCACCAGAGAAGGAGTAACTCTGCTTCAAGAATGAAACATCACCTCCCACATGAGTTTCTAGTTGGTCAGACTGCCTTACATAGTTCAGACTCACCAGCGCTCACAATTACTTCAGCCAATTCCTCAAAATGTAACACAATTTTACATATGAATGTATATATATATATGTGTGTATATACACACACACACACACACACACTATTTATTTTTGTTTCCTTGGAGAAGCCTGATGCACTGCCGTATCTTAGCATTAATGAAACTGAAACGCTCCCTAATCTTCTGTCTTTGTCTCTCTTCTTGGTATAAGTTTCTGTCTCTTTCACTATCAGTTCAATTCAGTTCAGTTCAGTCGCTCAGTCGTGTCCGACTCCTTGTGACCACATGAACTGCAGCACACCAGGCCTCCCTGTCCATCACCAACTCTTGGAACTTTCTCGAACTCATGTCCATCAAGTTGGTGATGCCATCCAACCATCTCATCCTCTGTTGTCCTCTTCTCATCCTGCCTTCAATCTTTCCCAGCATCAGGGTCTTTTCCAGTGAGTCAGCTCTTTGCATCTGGTGACCAAAGTATTGGAGTTTCAGTTTCAGCATCAGTCCTTCAAATGAATATTCAGTACTGATTTCCTTTAGGATTGACTAGTTAGATCTCCTTGCAGTCCAAGGGACTCTCAAGAGTCTTCTCCAACATCTAAGTTTAAAAGCATTAATTCTTTGGTGCTCAGCTTTCTTTATAGTCCAACTTTTACATCCATACATGACTACTGGAAAAATCATGACTTTGACTAGATGGACCTTTGTTGGCAATGTGATGTCTCTGCTTTTTAATATGCTGTCTAGGTTGGTCATAACTTTTCTTCCAAGAAGCAAGCGTCTTTCAATTTCATGGTTGCAGTCACCATCTGTAATGATTTTGGAGCCCAAGAAAATAAAATCTGTCACTGTTTCCTTTGTTTCCCCATCTATTTGCCATGAAGTGATGAGGCCAGATGCCATGATCTTTGTTTTCTGAATGTTGAGTTTTAAGCCAACTTTTTCACTCTCCTTGTTCACTTTCATCAGAAGGTTCTTTAAGTCTTCACTTTCTGCCATAAGGGTGGCATAGCACCCTAATTTTCTTTCGTAGAAATAATATGGCTGCAAATATGTTTTGTGACACTTATTAAAGGCCTTATCTTTTTCCTTTTTATGTCTTCTCTTTCTGCTAATCCTTTCTGTTTAATCTTGTTCTTAATTCTTTATATTTCTAGCTCTCCTCACATGTCTGGTGGTCCTTGGAAGACCCATGAAGCAGTCAGTATGTGTGGAGATCTGTTGTCTGAAAAACATTAGCTTAGGTGCATGTCTGGAAATTAAGGTGTCTTCAGGGGAACCCTCGTAACTTCGGTTAAGAAGACATTATTCTCAGGTACTACCATCATTTTTTCTTCATATCTCATTAGGTCATTTAATGAGCTCTTTCTAGAACTACGCTTATCTCACTGATGTTCTACTTCACACTGTGTTCTGAATCCCACTGATTTCTATGTTTCTTTATCTTTGGTCTTTGTGTTCTAAGCCTCTCCAGGTTTGTGTAAAATAGGTTGGATTCATCTTCTACTTTCTCTTTAAGCAGCAACTTCTGCTTTATTTATTTACTCTATATTTCATAAATTCATTGAAATTTCTTGTTTTATTCATTTCCTGATACTACATACTCTAATTTTTTTTCCTACATTGAGATGAGGTCTTAAGAGAGGGGAGAGTTATTATATATATTATTTCATAATCCAATATCTTAATCTGAAAGATAAGATACCATTTTAAATGCAATTTTATGTATTTATGGTAGTAAATGAAACAGTTGTATTTATAAATTCTATATTAAAGAATACTTTATTGGAAAATTGCCTTGTGCTTATTCTTTCAATTTCCCTGCATTTTACATTGCTTACCCATTGTTAAAAAGTCTTGAGCTGCTAAAAGAGATTGCATAAATTGCTGTTTTCCTGCCTTTCTAGTTTCTGCCTCTTAAATTACATGATAAAACTTAATTATCTCTGGTGAAGCTAATGTAGGCAGAGAAGAGGAAGAAACTTGGTAAAGCTCCTACTATACACTTGATTAAGCATAAACTCAAAATTCTGTTTATTAATATTGATTGGACTGCTGAAAGAAGATATGTTGGAAAGTATAGATTCCGTTTCAGTGTGCATACTCCTAAGGAAAAAAGAAGCCCAGATTATTCTGCAAGAAATAACAGCTTCAGTAAATGCAGTGGTACTTTTATATACAATTTTGTCACATATAGACTTCTGAGCTGATTTACAGATTGGTCTTTTAATTCAGCATTCCATAATTTCAGAGTTTGTGCCATTAAATTCCAAGTTATATAAACATTCACACTCAATTACTCGTCTCTTAAATTATTCCTTATGCTACTATGTATTGCTTAGAAGACACAGAAATTTCTTTTTAAATCTAAATGATCAATGAATGTAGGATGGCTCTCATTTCATCTCTAGCAACAGTAATATCAAATAATTAAAAATGGAAATGTGGAAGATTGTGGGAAGATGGTAGCAATGATGTTTTGAACATCCCAGAGTCTTCTTATTAAACAAAAGTAGAAAATAATTAGCAAAAGCAATTATATCAAAGGCATTAGAGATATTCACAACAAAGTTAATTGACAAGGTATCCCTATGAACCCTGGAATACAGACATATAGTGAAAGGCCTTCAACATTTCTAAGACCTGCATTGAATCAATTTTGTGCAGAAGAAAGCAGAGGATAGAAATGAGGAGTATGAAAGATCTTGAAACAAGAAACATTTAAAATATTCAGTAGTTATTTACTGAAAAACAGCTACAACCGGGAGTGATTTTATACATCTAAAAGTTGGTAAGAGTGAAGGATCTAAACAGGCTGTGCAATGGGGCTATGTTGCTTCAGTTGTGCCTGACTCTTTGCTACCCTAAGAACTGGGGCCCCCCAGGCTCCTCTGTCCATGGGATTTCCCAGGCAAGAATACTGGAGCCGGAAGCCATTCCATTCTCCAGGGGATCTTCCCAACCCAGGGATGGAACTGGAGTATCCCTCATGGCAGGCAGATTCTTTACCATCTGAGCTACTGGGGAAGCCCACTTTATGGAATACTTATATTTATTTCCATAAATCATTATCTTCAGCGTTACTGTGTTCCTTGCTTTAAGTTTGGTAGAATTCCTTTTTTCCTGATTTCATGCATATATAATTGACAAATAGCACTGTTTAAGGTGTATGTAAGGAAATGACACCCCCCTCCAGTATTCTTGCCTGGAGAATCCTGTGGATGGAGGAGCCTGGCTGGCTGATGTCCATGGGCTCACACAGAGTCACACATGACTGAAGCAACTTAGCCTAGCAAGGTGTATAGATAGCATAATGATTTGACTTCCATATATTTCAATATGATCACTACAGTAAGTTTAGTTATCATCTGTCATCTTATATTGATATAAAAATAAGAAAAATGTTTTATCCTTGTATGAAGACTCTTAGGAGCTACTCTCAACAACTTTCAAATATACCAGATAGCACTGTTAACTATAGTTATCATGCTGTACATGACATTTCCAGTACTTCAGTTCAGTTCAGTTTCTCAGTCATGTGTGATTCTTTGCGACCCCACGGACTGCAGCATGCCAGGCTTCCTTGTCCATCACCAGCTGCCAGAGCTTGCCCAAACTCATGTCCATCGACTCAGTGATGCCATCCAACCACCTCATCCTCTGTTGTCCCTTCTCCTCCTACCTTCAATCTTTCCCAGCATCATGGTCTTTTCCAATGAGCCAGTTCTTCACATCTGGTGGCCAAAGTATTGGAGTTTCAGCTTCAGTATCTGTCCTTACAATGAATATTCAGGTCTGATTTCTTTTAGATCTTCTTGCAGTCCAGGGGACTCTCAGGAGTCTTCTCCAACACCACAGTTCAAAAGCATCCAGTTCTTCGGTGCTCAGCTTTCCAGTACTTACTTATCTTCTAACTGGAAATTTGTGACTTTGACCACTTTCCTTCCACATGCAAGTGAAATCATACAGCGTTTGTCTTTCTCAGTCTGACTTATTTCACTTAGCATAATGTCCTCAAACTTCATCCATGTTGTTGCAAATGGCAGGCTTTTCTTTTTTAAATGCCATATAATATTTTATTGTGTATTCATGATCCAATTTCTCCACTGATGCATCGATGGACACAGGTTGCTTGCATATCCTTGCTATTCTGAATAGTGCTGTTATGAACATGAGGATGCTATGACTTTTTAAACATGTCCTTATTTATGAGTTAAAATTATGTATATTAGGGTATATGCCATGATGGTTAGATATATATAAAGAGATAAATGAGTCATTTATCTCATATAAAGTCATTTACCTCATAAAAAGAGATAAATGACTCATCAAGCTAATTAACATATCATTTTCTTGCATAAGTGCCATTTTTGTGTATCCCCCTTTTCCAGCTAATAGATTTCAGTTCATAATTTAAAACTCAACTGAAACATTATCTCTTCTAGGGAAAGTTTCCTGACCCTAACTGTAAGCTTTGACATCTCTTTTTTTAAATCAAAATTTATATGATTGATATATGCTATTAATATTTTATTGAAACTATTTGTTTATATACAAACATTACCTTCAGTTACATCACTAGGCAACATTTTTTTTTCTATAAAGGGCCAATATTTTAGACTTTGTGGGCCATAGTCTCTGTTACAACAACTCAACTCTGTCACTGTAGTGTGAAATGATATGTATAAATAATAAAAATAATCAACCATAAACAATATGTAAATAAAAATTTATTAAAAGAAAACAAGACCCAGTGAAAAAATATGCAGTGGACATAGAAGAAGACAGTGACAAGCTAACAAAAGCAAGCAAGTGAACAAAAACTGAAAGAAATACATACAATTGTGTTCAGGTAAAATTTTATTTATAAAAAGAGGCAGCCAGCTGGATTTGACCTCTGGCCCATAGCTTGCAAACTTTTGAATTTGCTGACTAAGATTTACCTTTGAGGCTTGCTATAAAATGTCTATGATGAAGCATTAGTATTTATTATATCATAGTAGGTATAAAAGTCCAAACTGCTAAACAGACCTGGAATTACCATTAGAAACAGCTTGTCTTAATTGACTGTTTTTCATTACCAATAACAGATTCTTGTACACAATAAGACAAAAAACATGATAAATTCCAATAATACTTATGTAGACTGTTATAACAACAGAATGGTTTCAAACAGGAAAAGGAGTACATCAAGGCTGTATATTGTCACCCTGCTTATTTAACTTATATGCAGAGTACATCATGAGAAATGCTGGACTGGAAGAAACACAAGCTGGAATCAAGATTGCTGGGAGAAATATCCATCACCTCAGATATGCAGATGACACCACCCTTATGGCAGAAAGTGAAGGGGAACTAAAAAGCCTCTTGATGAAAGTTAAAGTGAAGAGTGAAAAAGTTGGCTTAAAGCTCAACATTCAGAAAACGAAGATCATGGCATCTGGTCCCATCACTTCATGGGAAAGAGATGGGGAAACAGTGTCAGACTTTATTTTTGGGGGCTCCAGAATCACTGCAGATGGTGATTGCAGCCATGAAATTAAAAGACACTTACTTCTTGGAAGAAAAGTTATGACCAACCTAGATAGTATATTCAAAAGCAGAGACATTACTTTGCCAACTAAGGTCCGTCTAGTCAAGGCTATGGTTTTTCCTGTGGTCATGTATGGATGTGAGAGTTGGACTGTAAAGAAAGCTGAGTGCTGAAGAACTGATGCTTTTGAACTGTGGTGTTGGAGAAGACTCTTGACCATCCCTTGGACTGCAAGGAGATCCAAGCAGTCCATTCTAAAGGAGATCAGCCCTGGGATTTCTTTGGAAGGAATGATGCTAAAGCTGAAACTCCAGTACTTTGGCCACCTCATGTGAAGAGTTGACTCATTGGAAAAGACTCTGATGCTGGGAGGGATTGGGGGCAGGAGGAGAAGGGGACGACAGAGGATGAGATGGCTGGATGGCATCATGGACTCGATGGACGTGAGTCTGAGTGAACTCCAGGAGTTGGTGATGGACAGGGAGGCCTGGCGTGCTGCGATTCCTGGGGTCGCAAAGAGTTGGACACGACTGAGTGAGTGAACTGAACTGAACTGAGACTGTTATAAAAATTAGACAGCATATTTTTTATAATATTGTTTATAAAAAATGGCTGTGAAAGGAATCAGTCACAAAATGTTCATTTTCTTGCAACTTCCTTGGGGTTCAGGGGTTAAGACTTTGCCTTCCAACACAGGGACTGTGGGTTTGATCCCTGGTTGGAGAGTTAAGATCCCACAAAGAAACCAAAACTTAAAAGAGAAGCAATAATATAACAGATTCAATAAAGACTTAAAAAGTGGCCCACATCAAAAAAAAAAAAATCTAAAACACAAATAAAAAGAAAAAAAAGGTCCCTCTCCTTTATGTATGGTCCTTCTTGTATGAATATATCATAAGTTACCAGATTAGTGCTTTACAGGGCTTCATTCAGGATGCTCTTTTATCTAATCTATCTCAAAGACCTTTTCAGGGATTTTTCACTCTTAAAAGTGTTATAATTTGTTGGGAGCAATGTAAGGACCAAAATTCACACCCACAAAAATAGCATTAATTTTATTTTATTGTAAATTATTTTAGTTTATAATAGAATAATTTTACCATCAACATAGTTTCTTTTTTCCTAATGTTAGCTGCACAGGGTGATTTTATGATCACACTAAGTTATTCTTCATTTTGTGTCAACAATAATCTTTCCAGCCCTCAGGTAGTTATAATTCTCTGCTTTGTCCTAAAATCTAGGACAGGAGAGAGACAGAAAACATTAAGCATGCCATATAAAACCTACCATAACAGATTGCTTTATTTTTAAAGGTTAAAAACCTTAAAATCTAATGTTGGTTTTATATGAGTACGACAGAGCAGACACCTAGAATTTGAAGTCTACATACACATACATTTCCCAAGCCCTTTGACAGTGATCTAATAAAGGTTAAACCAATAAAACAGACACTTGAAGATTGCTATTAAAGGGGAATGAGGGAATAGTGGTGTTTACCAAATTTCCATAAATGTAAAGCCCCAATGGTATTTTCTATTCTAAATTTAAATTGCCTTTACTCCCAAGATTTTCATGAGGGACATATAAAATTAAGATGAAGTGGACTTAGTAACCAAAAGTATTTCAAGTGTTTATGTGAACATGTGTGTTTTTAGCACATTTATAACAACTCATTTGAAATAGGTATTTTTTTTTATTGTTTCCTGAGATGGGGCCTGTAACTTTGGTGTCCCTTTTTTGCTACTATAACAAATTACAACAGACTGAGCAGTTTACAGAACACAATTTTCTACCTTCTGCCAGTCAGAAATTTGGTATGGGCCCCACAGGGATAAAATGAAGCATCAGTAGAATTCCTTTCTGGAGATTAGAAGGACAAATTAGTTTCTTTGCTCATCTGTTTTGTTAGTAGAATTTAGATCCTTGTGGCTACAGGAAAAGCTCCCTGTTTTCTTGCTCGCTGTCAAATGAAGATTATTCTCAGCTTCTAGGAACCACTACAGTCCTGGGCTCATGACCTCTCACTCTGTCTTCCAAGCCAGAAGAGGTAGAAGGAATCTGTATCAAGCTGAATCTCTCTGCCCTACTTGGCCAACTTCTTCTTAAGAGTGATGTGATTACACTGGGTCCTTCTGAATAGTTCATGATAATCTCCCCATTTGAAGGTGGATTACAAAATGTATTCCACCTGCAACCTTAATTCCCCTTTGCTGTGTAATATAGCATATTCACAGTTTCCAGGATTAGGATTAAGCCATAGACATCTTTGGTCTGGGGCTTTCCTAGTGGCTCGGATGGTAAAGAATCTGCCTGAAATGCAGGAGACACGCGTTTGGTCTCTGGGTTGGGAAGATCCCCTGGAGAAGGGAATGGCAAACTATTCTTGCCTGGAGAATTCCATGGACAGAGGAACCTAGAGGGCTACAGTCCATGGGGTCACAAAGAGTCAGACATGACTCAGTGACTAACACATACACACACACACACACACACACACACACACACACACACATCTTTGGCCTAGTCAACATGCCATATTTGATAATTTCCAATATCAATAGCAATAGACAATAGCAATAGTAAATTCAACTACTGACTGCAAAACTTTGAAGTAAGAATAATAATGGTTACATTTTTATTGCTGGCCTCTAATTCTCATAATAAAGTTGAAGTCAAAGATGCAACAGATAGCTAAATAAGTCATTTGATACTGATACTGGTTAGCTGAGCTGTAGACAAGCAAGTTTTATTGTAATATCAGTTGAGAAATAATTGAATATTTTTTTAAATTTAAAGGAAGTAATATTTTGATAGAGTTGTAGTTTCTAGGACTGTGGATGTTGTGTTTTATGTGCTTTAGAGTAAAAGTTCAAATTTTGGTATACATGTGGGTGTTGCAGGTAATTTCTTAGTTAAAAAGATTTGGTACATCCACCCAAGAAAGTCTGCCTGAAAACCTGTTGTTCTGTAAAATAATTCCTAAGGATGCTCTTCACTCTATTTCTTACTAATTATTCAAAGACAAATTTGGTTTTAATTTTATTTTGGATAGCTCAGTTTTTCATCCCTGAACATTTAATTTATAAATTTTCCCCCATCATGTCTTTCTACCATCAATGTCAGATGTAGCTATTTATTCAGGGTTTTGCTCACCTTGTTTAATATCCTCAGAAATATATCTGCTACCTTAGTGGCTCAAGTTTTCTACAGCAGCATGGATCAAGATATGGTAAGTAAATGAGCCAATGGAGCTTTTTCCCATCAGTGTTTAAGTTAAACACTAATCAGATCATTTTTATTTGGTATAGCTTTTATTTTATAGTATTAATTTAAGAATAATAACACACTTGAGTTTATTCAAAGAGGAATGAAAAGTATAATTAGCAGCTCTGACAAGTATATTTTAAAAAATGTTTGATGAAATTACATTTGTTTAGTCTAAAATAAATATTAAGTGATACATGTTATTTTCCTATATTTCATTGATTTGTTAGAGAATGTTGATGCTTCTAATACTGAAGTATTTGATTATATATAAACATTATGTTAATATTGTATCATTATTAAAGTTGCACAGACTCATATCTGAGTCAGTGATGCTATCCAACCATCTTATCCTTGGGGGCCTCCTTCTCCTCCTTCAATCACAATCAATCTTTCCCAGCAACAGGGTCTTTTCACATGAGTCAGTTCTTTGCATCAGGTGGCCAAAGTATTGGAATTTCAGCTTTAGCATCCGTCCTTCCAATGAATGTTCAGGGTTGATTTCCTTTAGGATAGACTGGTTTGATCTCCTTGCAGTCCAAGGGGGCCCTTAAGAGTCTTCTCCAGCACCACAGTACAAAAGCATCAATTCTTCAGTGTTTTGGGGATTCCCTTGTGGCTCAGCTGGTAAAGAATCTGCCTGCAATGCAGGAGACCTGGGTCCAGTCCCTGGGTTGGGAAGATCTGCTGGAGAAGGGAACGGCTACTCACTCCAGTATTCTGGCCTGGAGAATTCTGTGGACTGTATAGTCCACTGGGCTGCAAAGAGTTGGTCATGACTGAGTGACTTTCACCTCACTTTTCTGCAGCCTTGTTTATGGTCCAGCTCTCACATCTATACATGACTACTGGAAAAAACATAGCTTTGACTATATGGACACTTGTTGGCAAAGTGATGTCTCTGCTTTTTAACATGCTGCCTAGGTTTGTCATGGCTTTCCTTCCAAAGAGCAAGCATTTTTTAGTATCATGACTGCAGTCAGTGTCCACAGTGATTTTGGAATCCAAAAATATAAAACCTCTCAAGTTTCCACTTTTCCCCCTTCTATTTGCCATGAAGTGATGGGACCAGATGCCACGATCTTAGTTTTTGTATGTTGAGTTTTAAGTCAGCTTTTTCACTCCTGACTTTCACTCCCATCAAGAAGCTCTTCAGTTCCTGTTCACTTTCTCTCATGTATCATCTATATACCTGAAGTTGTTGATATTTCTCCCAGCCATTTTTATTCCATTTGTGATTCATCTAGCCTGGCATTTCACATGTTGTACTCTGCATATAAGTTAAATAAGTATCATGATAATATACAGCTTTGATGTACTCCTTTCCCAATTTTGAACCAGTCCATTTTTCCATGTCTGGTTCTAACTGTTGCTTCTTGACCAGCATACAGGTTTTGCAGGAGGCAGGTAAGGTGGTCTGGTATCCTCATGTGTTTAAGAATTTGTTTGCTGTGATCCACACTGTCAAAGGCTTTAGTGTAGTCCAAGAAGCAGAAGTGGATGTCTTTTCTGGAATTATCTTGTTTTCTCTATGACCCAACGGATGTTGGCAATTTGATCTCTGGTTCCTCTGCCTTTTCTAAATCCAGCTTGTATATCGGGAAGTTCTTCGTTCATGTAGTGCTGAAGCCTAGCTTGAAAGACTTTGAGCATTACCTTGCTAGCTTGTGAAATGAGCAGAATTGTGCAAAAATGAAAGTCAAGGGAGAAAGGGAAAGATATATCCAACTGAATGCAGAGTTCCGCAATAGCAAGGAGAGTTAAGAAAGCCTCTTTAGTGAATAATGCAAATAAATAGAAGAAAACAACAGAACAGGAAAGACTAGAGATCCCTTTGCTCAAATGGAAATGTCAAGGGAACATTTCATGCAGGGATGGGCATGATAAGAGACAGAAACAGTGAGGACAAAACAGAAGCAGAAGAGATTAACAAGAGGTGGTCAGAATACACAGAAGAACTACACAAAGAAGACTGTAATGACCCGGATAACCACAATGGTGCAGTCACTCACCTAGAGCAAGACATCCTGGAGTATGAAGTCAAGTGGGCCTTAGGGAGCATTAAAGGGAACAAAACTAGTGGAGGTGATGGGATTTTAGCTGAGCTGTTTAAAATTCTAAACGACAATGCTGTTAAAGTGTCAGCAATTTTGGAACACTCAACAGTGGCCACAGGACTGGTAAAGGTCAGTTTTCATTCCAATTCCAAAGAAAGACAGTGTCAAAGAATGTTCAAACTTCATCATAAGGAGTAATTGAAACAAACCCATATCCTAAAAATTCAAACTGTTTTTTTTAACCAGCTTATTTTCTGAGTTATTCAAATTTATCTGTTCATAGCAAGATCATCTGTAAGAACTAAATTACATGCCCTCTGGGAGACAATAACATCATTTGGAGCCACAAAAGAGATCTATTTTATTTTCCTACAAATAAGTTGTTGTTGTTTAATGACTGAGTTGCATCTGACACTGTGATCCCATGGACTTTAGCCCACCAGGCTCCTCTGTTCATGGGATTTCCCAGGCAAGAATACTGGAGTGGGTTGCCATTTCTTTTTCCAGGGGATCTTCATGACAAAGAGGACATCTCTCAATTAAACATAATCAGACATTAAAATATGTTGGAAATCTGTAATTAAAAAAAAACTAATAAGAATAGAAATGCAGGTGACCCATATATTGGCTTTATATGAAAAGGTTTTCTCAGTAGTAGTTTAAAAATCATTGTATATAAGAGATCCAAGGGATTAAGTAGCATGATCAAATCTTCACCAGAGAAATAAAAAATACCAAATATCAAATATAATATCTAGCATGAAAAATAATGTTAATAGTTTGATGGTGATGGTTTAGTTGCTGAATTGTGTCTGACTCTTGCGGCCCCATGGACTATGACCTGCCAGTTTCCTGTGTTCATGGGATTCTCCAGGCAAGAATACTGGAGTGGGTTGCTATTTCCTTCTCCAGGGGATCTTCCCAACCCAGGAATGGAACCCAGGTCTCTTGCATTGTAGACAGATTATTTACCAACTGAGCTACAAGGGAAGTTATTAATAGTTGAGTGGTAGTTTTAATAGTAGATTGGACTTCCCTGGTGGCTCAGATGGTAAAGCATCTGCCTACAATGTGGGAGACCCAGGTTTAATCCCTGGGTCAGGAAGATCTCCTGGAGAAGGAAATGGCAACCCACTCCAATATTCTTGCCTGGAAAATATGGACGGAGGAATCTGGTAGGCTATAGTCCATGGGGTTGCAAAGAGTCAGACATGACTGAGCAACTTCACTTTCTTTTTTCTTTTTTAATAGTAGATTAAAGAAAGTTCAGGTACAGATGAAGAAAGAACCAATGAACTAGAAAAAAAATTAGAATACCCAGAGTAGACCATGGGAAGAAAAATAAATAGAAATTTTACAAAGTATAGGCAATATATGGGATATGGTTGAAAATCTAAATTGCATGTTACAAAAATCCTGAAAGGAGTAGAGAAAGGTTATGAAAGATGCAATATCTCAAGACAGAGAAACCAACAATTTCCAAAATTGATGAAAGACAGTTTGCTGGTTCAGGGAACTTTACAAATCTTTGGTTGAATAACTACAACAGACTCTATACTTCTATAAAGGAAAAAAAAATATATATATATCTTTCTGATGTGAAGAATGACTTCTTAGGTGTCCTATTTGATACTGTTTCCCCAACCATTAAGTCACTTTTATTGGTTTTATGTTCCCTAAGTGAAAGTGAAGTCGCTCAGTTGTTTTCGACTCTTTGCGACCCCATAGACTGTAGCCTACCAGGCTCCTCCATCCATGGGATTTTCCAGGCAATAGTACTGGAGTGGGTTGCCATTGCCTTCTCCAGGGGATTTTCCTGACCCAGGGATCGAACCTGGGTCTCCCTCATTGTAGACAGAAGTCACCAGGGAAGTTTCCTAAAGACCTTATCAAACTTGACTTGCAGTTATTTAATCATAAGCATTATTTATTTACAATCTGAAATCTTTGTGGACTCTCTCGATGGTGTATTGTTTCAGCTGCTATCTATTCAGTGACACTTCTTGGCTTTTAATTACATTGCTTTGGGTTGCTCATTGTCTCTGTTCCTTATTCAATATGCGTTTTTGAGACTTAAATGAAGGCATAAATGAAGAAGCCATCCTTCTGAGAAGAAATTTAAGTTAATTTAGTTGTTTTTCAAAACACTAAATCTTTTTCCAACTTTTGTCTTGTATTCTAATTTTTGTCTGTCTTAGAGGGATATATCAACCTATTTAATGATGATTTTATCATTTTGGTGTATGTGGTGAGGTTGTTTAGACCATACAGGTGTCGGGATTTTAGGCTTCAAATCAAGAAGACAATTTGCAAAAGCTGACATATTTAAATATAAATCTCAGGGAAATTGGCTTTCTGGCTCAGGAACAACTCAGTTTTCTTTGTACTTGCCAGAGGAATATTCAGCCAAATGGTGTAGGACTCCTCTTATAAACCTCCGTCTTCGGGGAAAGGTACTCTTAAAAAATTTATTTCCTGTTTGCTTCAAAAATGCATTAAAACTAAAGTTCAGCTGTGCCTGGCTCAAGGTAAAAGTGATTTCAATGTGTCTCTTATTTCTCTAGGATTTGGCTGTCTCCCCAATTTCTTCCAAAATGCCTGTACCCCTTGACGTTCCAAACTGCAAAGTATCAGAGTTCCCGTTGTTCCAGCTCTTCACCAGCATTTGGTACTGACGGTATTCTGGATTTTGGTCATTCAAATGGGTGGACAGCGGTGTCTCATGTTTTAGTTTGTATTTGCCTGATGACATGATTTGGAGCATATGTTTATATGCTTATTTATTATGTGCATATTTTCTTTGAGATGTCTGTTAAGTGTTTGGCTCATTTTTAAATTGGGTTCTTCATGTTGTTGAGTTTTAAACTTTCTTGGAATACTTTGGATAATAGTACTTTATCAGATGTGTCTTTTGCAAATATCTTATCCCTACCTGTGGCTTGTCTTCTAATTCTGTTGATACTGTATTTCAGAGTAGCAGCTTTCAATTTTAATGAAGTCCATTTAGCAATTATTTATTTCATGTACCATACCTTTGGTGCTGTATTGAAATAAATTTTTTTAATACCCGAGTCACCTAGGTTTTCTTCTATGTTACCTTCTAAGGGTTTTACAGTTTTGTGTTGCCCATTTAGATCCATGATCTGTTTTGAGTTAATGTTAGTGAAGCGTGTAATATATGTGCTTGGATTTTTTTTTTTTTTTTTGCATATGGATGTCCAGTTGTGCAAGTCATTTTGTGGAAAAGATTATCTTTGACTACTTATTCCTCCCTCTGCCCAAGTCACAAGGAGTTTCTCTCAGTTTTTCATCATGAGAATCTGATGGGGATTCTGTAACTAAAACCCAGGAAGGTTTGGTAGTCCCTAGGACTGCAATTCTTAGGAGTTACTATAATGATGGTCTACACTCAGACTTTAGCAATTGTCAAAATTACCATTTAAGTGTTCCCACCTGTTTATAACTACTGCTATTTCTGCTCCAGGAAGTCAGATACGGTTGTGTGACTCTGGATTTGACTGTTTTGAAAATTAGTGCCAGTTTGCCTTGTGGCCTCTTTTCTGACATGACCAAGAAAAGTCACTGATTGTCCACATATTTAGATTTTTCTTGTAAAGAGTAATGATTTCTGTTTCGTATATTAGAGTCATTTTCATTAATCAATATGTTTACATGGTTCAGACGTGGAAACAAGTATAGAGAGCTCAGTGTAAGATATCTCCCACTTCTTTATTACGCATCTCCTGTGTGTGAAAGTGTTAGTTGCTCAATAGTGTCTGACTCTTTGCGACCCCATGGACCGTAGCCTGCCAGCTTCCTCTGTCCATGGAATTTTTCAAACAAGAGTGCTGGAGTGGGTTGCCAATTCCTTCTCTAGAAGATCAACCCAACCCAGGGATCGAATCTGGGTCTCCCACATTGCAGGCAGATTGTTTACCATCTGAGCCATCAGGGAAAACCTATTAAGAATTAAGACAATTCTTAATAGATAGCTATTGTTATTTTTGTGTTATTTTGTGATACTAAATAATAAAATTTTATGTATTTGTCAGTGTGGTAAATGAAAGTTATATTTCAGTGCAGCTTAAATTTGCAGTTATCTTATTTTAAAATAATTTACTATTGTTAAGAGGTACTTTTATACCACTTTCCCAGTTATTAATTAAGCTGTTTCCCTCTTATTGATATTTGTGGAATTTGGCATTTTCACTGTGAGATATGAATTACAAATATTATTATCCAATTTATAATGCCTCATTTATCTTTTGAGTCTATGTTTTCTATGCAAAAATTTCTTTAAGATATATTTAACTTTTTAAAGTGTTTAGGACTTCAGGAATTTCTGACATGGTGAGATTTCTTCATAACTATGGAGTGATAAAATTTCTCATCTTTCAAAATTTACACTTGAATCATTGGAGTTTATCCTAATGTAAAGTATATAAATATGGTGACTTAGATTCATTTCTTTCTAGTGTTACTTCTACTCTTCCAAATTTTTAGATCTTTATTAGTATCACTATTTTCTCTTCTTAAAAATATTGCATTGTACTTACACTGAAAAAGTTACATGGTAAGTTACATGTTTTTTGTCTTTCTGGTTAAAATTATTATTTCTCGTATATAATGCTGGTTTCTGAAAATTGACATATCAAGAAAGTTTTTATTTCTGTAATACTGGTTTATCTTGAGTTGTTGAATCTTGCTAAATTTTGCCTTTTCAGTGAAAATATACATAGTAGTATGCATTTTCTTTAATTTTAATAAACAAATTCCTAAAAATGGAACTAATTTCAATAATTAATTTCCTAAAAATTGAGCTATCTTCTCATTTCTGGAATAAATCCCATTCCGTAATGAACTGTTATTAATTTTTTATCCGATTACAATAGCTAATATTTTAGTTAAGTCAGTTTCATATTCGTAGGTGAGATTTGTTTGCTTTATATATAAGCAGTTTTTTATTTGTAAGCAGTTTTCCTAGTTTGGTATCATTGTTATGTTCACTTACAAGTATCAGGAAATAATCTTTCCTTTTAAATGTTTTTTAGTGGTTAAATAGAGTTTCTAATACTATTATTAAAACTGTCAAATTTATAAAAAAGTTAAAAGATGTATAGTACAGAGTAAATATCTATATTCAGTCCAGTTTAGTCACTCAGTCGTGCCCGACTCTTTGCGACCCCATGAAATGCAGCACGCCAGGCCTCCCTGTCCATCACCAACTCCCAGAATATACCCAAAGTCATGTCCATCGAGTCGGTGATGCCATCAAATCATCTCATCCTCTGTCTTCCCCTTCTCCTCCAGCCCCCAATGCCTCCCAGCATCAGAGTCTTTTCCACTGAGTCAACTCTTCCATGAGGTGGCCAAAGTATTGGAGTTTCAGCTTTAGCATCAGTCATTCCAATAAACACCCAGGACTGATCACCTTTAGGATGGACTGGTTGGATCTCCTTGCAGTCCAAGGGACTCTCAAGAGTCTTCTCCAACACCACAGTTCAAAACCATCAATTCTTTGGTGTTCAGCTTTGTTTATTGTCCAACCCTCACATCCATACATGACAATTGGAAAAACCATAGCCTTGACTAGAAGGATCTTTGTTGACAAAGTAATGTCTCTGCTTTTCAATATGCGGTCATAACTTTCCTTCCAAGGAGTAAACATTTTTTAATTTCATGGCTGCAATCACCATCTGCAGTGATTTTGGAGCCCCAATATAAAGTCTGACACTGTTTCCACTGTTTCCCCATCTATTTCCCATGAAGTGATGGGACTGGATGCCATGATCTTCGTTTTCTGAATGTTGAGTTTTAAGCCAACTTTTTCCACTCTCCTCTTTCACTTTCATCAAAAGGCTTTTTAGTTCCTCTTCACTTTCTGCCATAAGGGTGGTGTCATCTGCATATCTGAGGTGATTGATATTTCTCCCGGCAATCTTGATTCCAGCTTGTGCTCGGTTCCAGCCCAGCATTTCTCATGATGTACTCTGCATTTAAGTTAAATAAGTAGGGTGACAATATACAGCCTTGACATACTTCTTTTTTCTATTTGGAACCAGTCTGTTGTTTCATGTCCAGTTCTAATTGTTGCTTCCTGACCTGCATATAGGCAGATGAGGTGGTCTGGTATTCCCATCTCTTTTAGAATTTTCCACAGTTTATTGTGATCCACACAGTCAAAGGCTTTGGCATAGTCAATAAAGCAGAAATAGATGTTTTTCTGGAACTCTTACTTTTTTGATGATCCAGCGGATGTTGGCAGTTTGATCTCTGGTTCCTCTGCCTTTTCTAAAACCAGCTTAAATATCTGGAAGTTCACGCTTCACATATTGCTGAAGCCTGGCTTGGAGAATTTTGAGCATTACTTTACTAGTGTGTGAGATGAGTGCTTCTTGACCTGTATACAGATTTCTCAGGAGGCAGGTAAGGTGTTCTGGTATTCTCTTCTCTTTAAATATTTTCCACAGTTCATTGTGATCCACACAAGTCAAAGGCTTTGGCATAGTCAATAAAGCAGAAATAGATGTTTTTCTGGAACTCTCTTGCTTTTTCCATGATCCAGCGGATGTTGGCAATTTGATCTCTGGTTCCTCTGCCTTTTCTAAAATCAGCTTGAACATCTGAAAGTTCACAGTTCACATATTGCTGAAGCCTGGCTTGGAGAATTTTGAGCGTTACTTTCCTAGCGTGTGAGATGAGTGCAATTGTGTGGTAGTTTGAGCATTATTTGGCATTGCCTTTATTTGGGATTAGAATGAAAATTGACCTTTTCCAGTCCTGTGGCCACTGCTGAGTTTTCCAAATTTGCTGACATATTGAATGCAGCATCATCTTTCAGGATTTGAAATAACTCAACTGGAATTCCATCACCTCCACTAGCTTTGTTCGTAGTGATGCTTTCTAAGGCCCACTTGACTTCACATTCCAGGATGTCTGGCTCTAGGTGAGTCATCACATCATTGTGATTATCTTGGTCATGAAGATCTTTTTTGTACAGTTCTTCTGTGTATTCTTGCTTGCTCTTCTTAATCTTTTCTGTTTCTGTTAGGTCCCTACCATTTCTTTCCTTTACTGTGCCCATCTTTGCATGAAATTTTCCCTTGGTATCTCTATATTACTACCACATAAATTCTATAATTAACATTGTTCTGTGTTTTCTTCAACACACACACACACACATCAATTCCTATATTTGCTATTTCTTGAATGCCTTTCAAAGTTAGTCTCAGACTTCATTCAACTATGCATTGTTCTTCATAACTTTTAACAGTATCATCCTGGTATAATTGACATGTATTAATAAGTGGCATGTATTTAACATATAGAATTTAATAAGCTTTGGATAAAGTCACCACCATATTCAAGATAATGAACATAGTTACCCAACAAAGGAATCCGTCTCTCTGCTTCCCCAGGCAAACAATGATCTCCTTTCTCTCTGAACATTATTTTCCTAAAATTTTTACATTATGTTTCATACAGCATGTACTCTCCTTTCTTGCTTTATTTCATTCAGATATTTTTTGAAATTGATTTCTATTTCAGGCCTTGCCAATCATCTATTTCTTCTTATTGGTGAATATTAGTCTATTATATGGATTTGATATAGTTTATTCACATAGTGGTAGAAATTTAGGTTGTTTCCATTTATTTATTGAAAATAACGGTGCTATGGATGATTCTGTACAAGGTTTTATATGAGCATACGTCTTCTTTATCTTGGATAAATATTTAGTAATATAGTGCCTGGATCCTAAGGTGATAAGTTTTCAAGAGTCTGTCATACTCTTTCCCCAGGTATTTGTACAACTACAATTGGGTTCCATGCATACACACTTGAATAGATTCTTCCAGACCCTTGATATGTTCTGTCTTCTTCATTTTAGTCATTCCAGTTAGGTTTGTGTGTCATGCCCTTTTATTTTACTTTGTATTACTTTAACTAATGATGTTGATGTCTTTTTAGGTGCTTTTTTGCCATTTATATATTTTCTATGGTGAAATGTTTGTTCAAATTTTTGCCTATTTTTAAGTTGAATCATTTTCTTTTGAGTTTTGAGAGTTTTAAAAACATATGTTACAGACTCAGGTGCTTTAGATAGATATGATTTGCAAATGTTTTTCCCAGTTTCTGACCAAGAGACGTGGTCTGCCACTTCTGCGTGTCCTACTGAGGTTTGGAAATGAGCTCTTTTCAACCTGGCAAAAACAAAGCAGTGACCTTAAGCTTGTTCAGTTTTTGTTCTGAGGAGCCAGAAGCCTGAGGTCTGTGGGCAAATGATTTACTAATCATCAGTTTAAAACTTTATAATTCTATAGGATTCAGTATTAACAACATTTAAGTTACTATGCAGTATTTTTCAAAAGGGACAGTTACTCTTATAAGTCAGATAAGAAAAGCAAAAGAGATTCTGATCTTTCCAGTGTCACACAAAGATATGGCAGAAAACACTTTCAGTATCTGCAGTTAACCAAATCAACATAAGTGGTATAAACTAGCAGAGGCCATTTTTAAGATACTTAATATTTGATTGAGACCATTTAGTTAGTTATTAAATCAGTTTCACTTATTCCTCACAGTATAAAAGGACATTATGGCTCCATTAATGTTGCAATATTAGGCAGTCAGTATAACGAAATTGAAAATTCAAGATCTTTCCAGCTATGTTATCTTGGCCATCTACATTTATTGTGTTTGAATAATTTATACTTAACATCACATAATGAATCTCACTGAAAGTACATTAGTCATTAAAATAAGTATCATTATTCCGATATAGAACTTGATCAGACTGGTTTAGGAATTTGCTGTTTAATTGAAATACTCTTACGTAGTATTTAATTGGGAAAAAACCTTTATGGTTTTTGCTCTGCATCCTACAAAGTGTTCAGAATGATTAAAGACAAGTTGAATTCATGGCTAGAAACATTGTCTCTGAACTTGAGTTTTTATTCCATTCTAAATGGTGGATTGATGTGGCTTTTTATAGATTCCCATCTTATTCATTCTCTACACTCTAGCACTGTTAGCACTTGACTTAGCAACAGTTTTCCAGGTCCTTCACCAATTTATGCATGCTCAGTCATGTCCAACTCCTTGCGACTCCATGGACTGTAGCTCACCAGGCTGCTCTGTTCTTGGGATTTTCCAGGCAAGAATACTGGAGTGGATTTCCATTTCCTCCTTCAGGGGATCTTCTAACCTAGAAATCAAACCTGTCTTCTGTGTCTTCTGCATTGGCAGGCAGATTCTTTACCATCTGAGCCACCTGGGAAGCCCCTCACTTATGCATAGACTTTATGAATTCTGTACTCTATAAACAAAGGAAATTTATTCTCTCTTGACTAATATCTTTTCATCTTATATCCATTAAGCTTCCTTTTCATTCAACTGTCTTGATTTTTTTTTATTAAGAAGGAACTCATTTTCTGCATAAAACATTTTTTAAAGTGATGGGTTTATATTATCATTTAATTTTAATTGATTTCCCTTGGCAGGAAGCATGTGATTAAGAAAATCAACTGCTTTTCACTTCTCATACAATAATATTTTAGACTAAAAGAAGAAAGCACTTCTTTCCTATAAGGTCTCAAGTTCTCAAACTGCATCTCCAGCTAATATTTTCATAATGATATTCATATTGATTTTTCTCACTGTTCCTTAAAATACTGTACTTTCACGCTGGTCTGTATCACTCCATTTACCTAGCATTATTCAATAGTTTAATCCACTTCCACTAATATTTCATCTCCATGATCTCTTCTCTTAAATTTGATATTTATATTTATCTACATGGGCTTCCCTGATGGTTCAGCAGGTAAAGAATCTGCCTGCAGTGCAGTAACCACAGGAGGCCTGGGGTTGATCCCTGGGTTAGAAAGAGCCTTTGGAGGAGGAAATGGCAATCCATTCCAGTACTCCTGCCTGGAAAATCTCAAGGATAGAAGAGCCTGACAGCTCCAATCCATGGGTTCAGAAAGAGTCTGACATGATTGAGATAATGAGCACATTTATGTACACTTGAGACTACCTACTTGAAACTTTCAATAATATGACTTCTATTTCTTGTTCTCTTCGTAAGGTGAGTTCATTTCTGTTCAGTCACTCAGTCGTGTCTGACTCTTTGTGACCAATGGACTGCAGTGTGCCAGGCTTCCCTACTATCACCAACACCTGGAGCTTGCTAAAACTCATGCCCATGGAGTTGGTGATGCCATCCAACCATCTCATCCTCTGTCCCCTTCTGCTCCTGCCTTCGATCTTTTCCAGCATCAGGGTCTTTTCCAATGAGTCAGTCCTTCACATCAGGTGGCCAAAGTATTGGAGTTTCAGCCTCATCATCAGTCCTTCCAATGAATATTCAGGACAGATTTCCTTTAGGATTGACTGGCTGGCTCTCCTTGCAGTCCAAGGGACTCTCAAGAATCTTCTCCAACACCACAGGTCAAAGGATCAGTTCCTCGGTGCTCAGTTTTCTTTATAGTCCAACTCTCATGTCCATGCATTACTTCTGGAAAAACCACAGCTTTGACTAGATAGAGCTTTGTTGGCAAAGTAATGTCCCTGCTTTTTAATATGCTGTCTAAGTTGGTCATAGCTTTTTTTCCAAGGGGCAAGCATTTTTTAAATTTCATGGCTGCAGTCACCATCTGCAGTGATTTTGGAGCACCCCCCCCCAAATAAAATCTGTCACTGTTTCCTCTGTTTATCCATCTATTTGCCATAAAGTGATAGGAATGGATACCATGATCTTAGTTTTCTGAATATTGAGTTTTAAGCCAACTTTTTTACTCTCCTCTTTCACTTTCATCAAGAGGCAATTTAGTTCTTCTTCACTTTCTGCCATAAGGGTGGTGTCATCTGCTTATATGAGGTTATTGGTATTTCTCCCAGCAATCTTGATTCAAGCTTGTGCTTCATCCAGCCTGATATTTCACATGATGTACTCTACTTAAAAGTTAAATAAGCAGGATGACAATATACAGCCTTGAAATACTCCTTTCCCAATTTGGAACCAGTCTGTTTTTCCATGTCTGTTTCTAACATTGCTTCTTGACTTGTATACAGATTTCTCAGGAGGCAGGTAATGTGATCTGGTATTCCCTTCTCTTTAAGAATTATCCACAGTTCGTTGTGATCCACACAGTCAAAGCCTTTGGTGTAATCAATAAAGCAGAGGTAGATGTTTTTCCCTAATTCTCTTGCTTTTTCAATGATCCAATGGATGTTGGCAATTTGATTTCCAATTCCTCTGCCTTTTCTAAATCCAGCTTGAACATCTGGAAGTTCATGGTTCAGGTACTGTTGAAGCCTGGCTTGGAGAATTTTGAGCATTACTTCGCTAGCATGTGAGATAAGTGCAATTGTGCAGTAGTTTGAGCATTCTTTGGCATTGCACTTCTTTGGGACTGGAATGAAAACTGACATCCGGTGGTCACTGCTGAGTTTTCCAAATTTGCTGGCATATTGAGTGCAGCACTTTCACAGCATCATCTTTCAGGATTTGAAATAGCTCAACTGGAATTCATCACTTCCACTAGCTTTGTTTGTAGTGATGCTACCTAAAGCCCACTTGACTTTGCATTCCAGAATGCCTGGCTCTAGGTGAATGATCACACCATCGTGGCTATCTGGGTCATAAAGATATTTTTTGTATAGTTCTTCTGTGTATTCTTGCCATCTCTTCTTATTATCTTCTGCTTCTGTTAGGTCCCTACTGTTTCTTTCCTTTATTGTGCCCATCTTTGCATGAAATGTTCCCTTGATATCTATAATTTTCTTGAAGAGATCCCCAGTTTTTCCCATTCTATTGTTTTCCCCTATTTCTTTGCACTGATCACTGAGGAAGGCTTTCTTATTTCTCCTTGCTATTCTTTGGAACTCTGCATTCAAATGGGTATATCTTTCCTTTCCTCCTTTGCTTTTCACTTCTCTACTATTTGTAACGCCTCCTCAGACAACCTTTTTGTCTTTTTGCACTTCTTTTTCTTGGGGGTGTTCTTGATCCCTGCCTCCTGTTCAATGTCATGAACCTCTGTCCATAGTTCTTCAGGCACTCTGTCTCTAAGATCCAGTCCCTTGATCCTACTTGTCACTTCCACTATATAATTACGAGGGATTTGATTTAGGGCATACCTGAATTGTCTAGTGGTTTTCCCTACACTCTTCAATTTAAGTTTGAATTTTGCATTAAGGAGTTCATGTCAGTTCTCGGTCTTGTTTTTGCTGACTGTATGGGGCTTCTCCATCTTTGGATGCAAAGAATATAATCAGTCTGCTTTTGGTGTTGGCCATCTGGTGATGTCCATGTGTAGAGTCTTCTCTTGTGTTGTTGGAAGCATTCTCTTGGAAAACCTCTGTAGCCTTTGCCCTGCTTAACTCTACTCCAATGCCAAGTTTGCCTATTACTCCAGGTATCTCTTGACTTCCTACTCTTGCATTCCAGTTCCCTATGATGAAAAGGACATCTCTTTTGGCTGTAGTTCTAGAAGATCTTTAGATCTTCATAGGACCATTCTATTACAGCTTCTTCAGACATTACTGGTTGGGACATATAGTTGGATTACTTTAATATTGAATGGTTTGCCTTGGAAATGAACAGAGATCATTCTGTCATTTTTGAGACTGAGTTACTATTATCTTAAAACACACACACACACACGAAACAAAACCCCATAGCTTCCTCTTGACTTATTCTTTTTTTACCTTCTCTATCTTAGTATTGTCTAACTATATTTAAAATATTTCCAAATTGAATGTATTTACTTTAATTTGTATCTGAAAACTACAGTCTGTTGTCTGTCTACATATTTATTGTAAAAGCAAAATCTACTATTTTCCATTATAATCATAGCTACTTTTCACTGAAAAACCAATTAGCATTGCTGGTATCATAATTCTTCTGATGTAGGTCTAATTCCACAATCCTTGTGCTACTCAGAAATGGGAAATATTCTGTCAATATTAAATACATTCTCTTTTCTTGTGGTTTAGTCCCTGAGTAGTGTTCGACTCTTGCAATCCCATGGGGTATAGCCTGCCAGGCTCCTCTGTCCATTGGACTTTCCAGGCAAGAATACTGGAGTGGCTTGCCATTTCCTTTTCCAGGGGATTGAACTTATGTCTCCCATATCACAGGTGGAGTCTTTACCAACTGGTACCATCAATAGCTTCATGGAGCCTTACATTTACATGTTATTTTCTGGAAAAAATTTATTTAGGAATTTTTTTGTTCACTCTTGCTCTGATTATTCCTAAGCCAGCTCGAAAGGATTCATTCACTCTGAGCTTCTTACATAAACCCACTAGGTCTTTTATCCCACATTCATCTTCCATTGTGAACTTTTTCTGTAAATATATCCCCACATAACCTTCTCCAAAATGAGATATGGAAGGCATATTTTCTGACTTCTTAAATCTCCCAAATGACTTTATTTTGCCATATCCATCAGTTTATAACTTGGCTGGATATAAAATTTTAAGTCAAAATACTATTGCCTTTTAGAATAAATTTTACCATTTTTATCATCTGAAATTGCTAATGTAAAAGTATAAAATGATTATGAAATTAATTGCTTCAGCAAATACTGAGAAAAATATGATGGCTACTTTGTGGATGCTCTTTTAATTCTTGGTATTCTGAAACACCAGTGATGTGCCCTGGAATCAATATTTATTTATTGAGCTCAGCAATTAGTGGGTTTTGTTGAATCTGGAGACAGGATTCTCTTTAGTTCTGAGAGATTTTCTTATTTAATAATTTCCCCCCCTTTTTTTTTCCATTAATGTCTTTCTTTTGAAACTTCTAGATAAGCTATCTTTATTTACTTTTATTTATTTATTTACGGATAGATAGTCTTGACCAATTTGTTTTCTGTTATAGGCTTTCTCTTTTTATGTTTTCACATATGTGTGCTAGAAGGATGTCTCAAATTAATCTTCTAATCCTCCTATTGATTTATATAATTTTTGTCAATATATTTTTAATTTCCAAAGGATTTTTTTTGAGAGTTATTTTTCACTGAATCCTATTCATGACTCTCATTTTGTTGAAACGTCATTTAGAATGCTTCTGAATATATTATGCTTTAAAACACTCTCTTCTGCTTATGAATGATCTCTATTCTCTCTCAGGGATCTCATTTTTGTATATTTGATTATTTTCATTCTTTTTATTTGATTTATAAATCTACTGACCCTTAGTTTTCATTCTAATTAAGCACTAAAGAATCAGATAAGTTAGTACAGATAGTTGCTACCTGCCATTTTCTCCTCAGCTGTTATTCTCACACACTGCCATATTTGTCGGAAACTATAAAGTCTGTAGATGTTAATCTCAGTTATAAATTGGTACAGAAGGATAACTTGAATGTTACTTGTTGAGATAATTAAAACTACAAAGGTCTCTTGAATTTTCAATTCTATTTTATCAACTTATGCTAAGGATCAATTTTTTGTCTAATAATTATAAAGTTGATCAATGTAGGATTATTATAGTTAAAAGTAATAAAAGCCTACATATTTAATATAGATTATCAATAAAATATGGTATATAATTTTAGGCTGACTTTGATAGGCATACTCACTATTCTTGGAGTAACTTTCTGTTGTTTTTACTTTACCAAAATTTATTTGATTACATTTACACTTCTTATTCATTTTGTTTTTATTTAAAGTTTATTTATTAGCATAAGAATTTGAGGCAGTGTAATAGAACAAATAATCTTAAAACATAGCTAACTGTAATAAATTGAAAAGCACAAAGATCATTTTATAGATGACAAGAGTGTAGATCCTATCAGAAATGCAAAACACACTTATTTATAAAATTATGGTCAGCATTTGGCTCAAAAATTAATACAAGGTAAGACAAAAACAAAGATGGATAACTTTTTGATTGAAACTAAACTCATGCAGGAATTTATTGTGTGATTGAAACTAAAAAGTGTACTATTTTATATATGGTTTACCCTGACAGGATGGTAACAGCCTTAGAACAATTACTTTAAAAGCAGTACAGTAAAAAATTGGTATCCTCCCAAAGAGTATATGTATTGACTCTGTTTAAGGAAAACGATAATTCCAAGAAGTGATAGCTTTTTGAAGGAATGTCTTCAAAACTACAACAGTGCCATATATATATGTATGTATGTATGTATGTATGTATACTTGGCTTTTTGAGAATAGCTCTTTGGTTGAATCCCACATGTCTTCTGATCTCAAAGTAAAATGCCATGTTAGGGTTGCCATTTCTGGAAAGACTTTCAGAATAGGAGCAATGCTGTGTCAGATCTTCCTCCCTCCCATCGATTTTTAAACACAGTTGGTGAACCAGGAGAAGGAAAAGGCAGCCCACTCCAGTATTCCTGCCTGGAAAATCCCATGGGTGGAGGAACCTGGTGGGCTACAGTCCACTGGGTCACAAAGAGTTGTGACTAGCACACACACTAACACTTGTTAGTTGTGACCAACACACACACTGGACTCTCTATTCTGATCCTTTCGTTTGTTCTTGAAGTACTGTCAGATTGTCTTCATTACAAGACCAGATTTCTTCATTCTCTATGAACTGAGTTTCCATCTGGTTCACTTTTTTTTTTCTTTCTTCCCTTTCTTGATCAGCCTCAATTAAATACATTCAGTTCTTCCCTAACAGATTCCTCTAACTTAGAATCTCAGGATTGACAAGTTAAAGTCTTCAGTTCAGTTCAGTTTAGTCACTCAGTCATGTCCGACTCTTTGTGACCCCATGAATCGCAGCACGCCAGGCCTCCCTGTCCATCACCATCTCCCAAAGTTCACTCAGACTCATGTCCATCGAGTCAGTGATGCCATCAGCCATCTCATCCTGGGTTGTCCCCTTCTCCTCCTGCCCCCAATTTCTCCCAGCATCAAAGTCTTTTCCAATGAGTCAACTCTTCGCATGAGGTGGCCAAAGTACTGGAGCTTCAACTTTAGCATCATTACTTCCAAAGAAATCCCAGGGTTGATCTCCTTCAGAATGGACTGGTTGGATCTCCTTGCAGTCCAAGGGACTCTCAAGAGTCTTCTCCAACACCAGAGTTCAAATGCATCAATTCTTCGGTGCTCAGCCTTCTTCACAGTCCAACTCTCACATCCATACATGACCACAGGAAAAACCATAGCCTTGACTAGCCAGACCATAGTCGGCAAAGTAATGTCTCTGCTTTTGAATATACTATCTAGGTTGGTCATAACTTGTCTTTCAAGGAGTAAGCGTCTTTTAATTTCATGGCTGCAGTCACCATCTGCAGTGATTTTGGAGCCCAAAAAAAATAAAGTCTGACACTGTTTCCCCATCTCTTTCCCATGAAGTGATGGGGCCAAATGCCATGATCTTCATTTTCTGAATGCTGAGCTTTAAGCCAACTTTTTCACTCTCCTCTTTCACTTTCATCAAGAGGCTTTATAGCTCCTCTTCCCTTTCTGCCATAAGGGCAGTGTCATCTGCATATCTGAGGTTATTGATATTTCTCCCAGCAATTTTGATTCCAGCTTGTGTTTCTTCCAGTCCAGCGTTTCTCACGATGTACTCTACATAGAAGTTAAATAAGCAGGGTGACAATATACAGCCTTGACGTACTCCTTTTCCTAACTGGAACCAGTCTGTTGTTCCATGTCCAGTTCTACCTGTTGCCTCCTGACCTGCATATAGATTTCTCAAGAGGCAAGTTAGGTGGTCTGGTATTCCCATCTCTTTCAGAAACCAAGCCATGCCTGCGGGGCAACCCAAGACAGGTGGGTCATGGTGGAGAGGCCTGACAGAATGTGGTCCACTGGAGAAGGGAATGGCAATCCACTTCAGTATTCTTGCCTTGAGAACCCCACGAACAGTATGAAAAGGCAAAATGATAGGATACCAAAAGAGGAATTCCCCAGGTCATTAGGTGCCCAATATGCTACTGGAGATCAGTGGAGAAATAACTCCAGAAAGAATGAAGGGATGGAGCCAAAGCAAAAACAATACCCAGCTGTGGATGTGACTGGTGATAGAAGCAAGATCCGATGCTGTAAAGGACAATATTGCATAGGAACCTGGAATGTCAGGTCCATGAATCAAGGCAAATTGGAAATGGTCAAACATGAGATGGCAAGGGTGAACGTCGACATTCTAGGAATCAGCAAACTAAAATGGACTGGAATGGGTGAATTTAACTCAGATGACCATTACATCTACTACTGCGGGCAGGAATCCCTCAGAAGAAATGGAGTAGCCATCATGGTCAACAAAAGAGTCCGAAATGCAGTACTTGGATGCAATCGCAAAAACGACAGAATGATCTCTGTTCGTCTCCAAGGCAAACCATTCAATATCACAGTTATCCAAGTCTATGCCCCAGCCAGTAACACTGAAGAAACTGAAGTTGAATGGTTTTATGAAGACCTACAAGATCTTTTAGAACTAACACCCAAAAAAGATGTCCTTTTCATTATAGGGGACTGGAATGCAAAAGTTAAAGTCTTAAGTTCCCTGAATTCCTTAAGAGCCCAGGGTCCTTGTAAAAGTTATTTCAATACTTACCTAGATTCATTTTATTGAAAGCATTGTCAATAAGTTGCTATTTTAGAGTTTTAAGACTTCTATGAATACTTATATTCAGCCAAAATATGGAAAAGATCACTGAAGAAAATTTTTTTCAGGTATTCAATGATTGTGGAGATGTTAATTATTATATGATATGTATAATATGATATTCCCCAAGTTCCTTTCCTTTATTGTGATGAGTATGTATGCAAGCAGAAGGGAAATGTTAAGAAAGAAAGGAATATGATCCAGGTAAAGTAAATGAAACATGAATAATCCACTTATATAGCAACTTATATAGTTACCTTTTGGGGGAAAAAAGAAACAACTAAAAGGATGTCTAATTACAGTAACCATTTTTTCATAAAGTTTCTGGGTAAAAGGACAATATAAAAGACAAGCATTTGAATTTCTATATAATACTTTCAAGTTAAGAAATTAAAGTTGTGAAAGTTTATAATAACTAAATTATTGAATATATATTAATATCTCAATATCAATAACCATAGAATATATTGTATATATTAAAATGATCATAAAATTATTCAGTATCTTTTCACTGAAAATTATAAAGCAAATTTAAAGAATTAAATAAATGGAAATACTATGTCTCAATTAGAGCTTAGAGGACAATGTTTAAAAAATGGCAATCCCCCCTAAACTGATTACTAATTCAATTCAATCTAATGAAAATTTTCCCATTAATGTAAGTCATTCCACAAATGGTCAAATTTCCCCATTTGAGTATCTACGGAAATTGATAAGCTTGCTCTAAGTCTGAAGCAGCAATGTAAATGGCCGAGCATGTTGATGGTGAGAACCCTTGCTATCAAAGCAATTTGCCAATAGTTCAAGAACGAACAAAAGGAACAGAATAAAGAGTGTAGTGTGTGTGTTAGTCACTCAGTCATGTTCAACTCTTTGTGACCCCATGGACTGTAGGTCACCAGGCTCCTCGGTCCATGGGATTTTCCAGGCAAGAATACTAAAGTGGGTTACCTTTTCCTTTTCCATATTAATACTAAAATAGGATTTATTTTCAGCTACATGTCTAGACTCACTTCTAGTATGACAGTAACAGGATAACTAGACTCAAGCAATTGTCTATGTAGCAATTTGTTCACTAAGAAGTATTAAGCAGAGAACTGAATAAAATCTGTTAAACTTTTCTTTACATTTATTTGAAAGTTATTAAAAAGATATGTTTGTATCATTTATGCATGGATCCTTAAATGTTTCTACAATTCAGTTCAATTCAGTTCAGTCGCTCAGGTGTGTCCGACTCCTTGCAACCCCATGAATTGCAGCACGCCAGGCCTCCCTGTCCATCACCAACTCCCGGAGTTCACTCAGACTCACGTCCATCGAGTCAGTGATGCCATCCAGCCATCTCATCCTGGGTTGTCCCCTTCTCCTCCTGCCCCCAATCCCTCCCAGCACCAGAGTCTTTTCCAATGAGTCAACTCTTCGCATGAGGTGGCCAAAGTACTGTAGTTTCAGCTTTAGCATCATTCCTTCCAAAGAAATCCCAGGGCTAATCTCCTTCAAAATGGACTCTCTGTATCATTATGCATGGGTCGTTAAGTGTTTCTATAATTAAAGTATCCAAATTTCACCGTGTTTAAAGTAAATCATCTTAAAGGCACTTTGGTCCCAGACTCTGCTTAGCTCAATTACTTACTTTTTTTTTTTTTTCCGGAAGGTACTTAACGGTTCTAAGACTCATGTGCCTACTCCATAAACTGCAGACAGTATTTCCAGTCCTTAATTAAATGATAGAGCTATGTATTGCCTTATGGAAGCTGTATCCTTTAACAAGGTACAAGTGTACACAAGAGGAAGAATAATTACCACATTTACTTGCACAATGGGAACTTCCTTTGTTATGAGGTTTGAAGCATGAAACAGTCTATCATGGATCCCAATCAAGGGGAAGTAGCCAACTTTATCGGAGAAGGCAATGCCACCCCACTCCAGTGCTCTTGCCTAGGAAATCCCATGGATGGAGGAGCCTGGTGGGCTGCCGCCTACGGGGCCGCACAGAGTCAGACACGCCTGATGTGACTTAGCAGCAGCAGCAGCAGCAGCCAACCTTATGGACCTCCCTGTGGCTCAGACGGTAATGTGTCTGCTTCCAATGTGGGAGACCTGGGTTCAATCCTTGGGTCAGAAAATCTCCTGGAGAAGGAAATGGCAACCCACTCCAGTATTCTTGCCTGGAAAAATCCCATGGACGGAGAAGCCTGGTAGGCTACAGCCCGCAGGGTCGCAAAGAGTTGCACATGACTAAATGACTTCCTTTTCACTTCACTTTCAGCCAACCTTATAAGTCATAAATTGGGTACTTAGTGCAGGTTTCAAACCTTTCAACTGACTAGAGAATTCTAAGAGGGAATTGGTTGGCCTGTAACACATACAGACTTCTTAAAGGGAAGGGGTGGTTCATCCATCCTGATGCCGATGACAGGAATAATGTATATGCGTCTCAGTCATCACCAGTCATGGATTTGAGAGGATGCTGGTTTCCTTTCATTCAGTACGCAATTCTTGCAGTGGGCTGCCCCCTTCTCTAGATTGAAAGTGTATTTTTCTCTTCTCTTTCTCCTGATGTTCATGTAGTGTAATATGCATGGAAGATGCATGATATATTATCATTGATTTTATTTCTCATTCCAATATTAATAGTTGTGAGAGGGTTTGTACGTATGTGAATTTGCCTTAAGGAGTACCTAGTAAAGAGTGTGATAAAAGCTAAATTTAATAAATTAAGAATTATCATCTGCTTAATATTGTGCTAAGTACTGAGAAGCTTGCTCATTGGAAGAAAAGCTATGACAAACCTAGACAGCATGTTAAAGAACAGAGACATTACTTTGTCAACAAAGGTCCATCTAGTCAAAGCTATGGTTTCTTTATGGTCCAACTCTCATATGTATGGATGTGAGAGCTGGACCATAAAGAAAGCTGAGCACCAGTAATTGATGCTTTTGAACTGTGCTGTTGGAGAAGACTCTTGAGAGTCCCTTGGACTGCAAGGAGATCAAACCAGGAAATTCTAAAGGATATCACTGCTGAATACTCTTTGGAAGTACTGATGTTGAAGCGCCAATATTCTGGCCACCTGATGTGAAGAATTGACTCATTGGAAAAGACCCTGATGCTGGGAAAGATTGAAGGCAGATGAAGGGGATGACAGAGAATGAGATGATTGGATGGCATCACTGACTCAATGGACATGACTTTGAGTAAGCTCTGGCAGTTGGTGATGGACAGGGAAGCCTGGCTTTCAGCAGTCCATGGGGTCACAAAGAGTTGGACAAGTCTGAATAACTGAACTGAAGTTAAATTGTATAATTCCACTTGACCCAGTTTTGGCCAGCATGATATTTATTTTCATTTTAACAATTAAAATATGAGGTCCATAAACATTAATTATGCTTCTTAGAGGATAAAGCCAGGCTTTGTACTCAGGTTTGTCTCAATCCAAATTCCAAGTTTGTTGCGCTTGACCTTTTGATCATACAGTGAATACAGGCTTTATAAGACTATGTGCATAAATATTATAAAACAAATTGTGTGTGTGCTCAGTTGCTCAGTCATGTCCCTCTCTTTGTGACTCCATGGACTGTAACATGCCATGCTCTTCCATCTGTGGAAATTTCCAGGCAAGAATACTGGAGTGGGTTTCCATTTCCTTCTCCAGGCGATTTTCCCGATAATAAAGCAAATTGGGATAATCCAAACTGTTCCTTGGATGATGCTAATATTTTACTAGGTTGCTGGTGATGCTGAGAAGCCTTTTTTAATTTCAAATTTTAATTCAAATTTGACTTCAAAATGATTCTAGATTCCATCAGTAAGACAACAGAGCTGATAAATGAGGAGTGAAAAGATTGAGGTCATAACCCATAACAGTACTTGGCAGGGAAATGTTTGCCTTAGCGCACTGACAAATGTTTACAGTTGTTTTCAGTTGAACAAAAGCTCACTTACTATGCTTGTAAAATGGTTATCTTTCCTGTGGTAGAGTGATTGAAAAATAGTAGACAAATATATCAGATAGATAGGTAACGAGTCTATTTTAAAACATGATATAATAATATACTTCTAGGATGTGGGTTATATTTATTTATAATTCAAATAAATGAACATAAACATACATTTATGTCAATATTCTTAATAGGTTTCAATCTTCTTGATATTAAAAATAGATTCTGTGTTGATGCTTGCAAGTTAGATTTCTATGAACCATGGCTATATTCATAATTTTATAAGTAAGAAAAATTTTTTGAGGAGAAGCATAATCATTGTCATATACATATAAATATATAATGTCATAAAATTATGCATATTTTTGGTAACTGCAACTGTTCAAATATTCTGTGATATAATTTCTTTTCCTGTACTAGTGTTTTAAGGGCTTATATATAAGGTTGAAGCCATTAGTTGGCCAGAGGATACTAACTCAAAGGTATTACCTGGATGGAATTTAGATGCTTTTAAAAGAGCTTTTTACTACCTGAATATCACTAAATAGGATTAAAATTAGAGGAATAGTAATACATCACTTGATTCTCAGACACTTAGAGGTTTTTAAGGACTTCTAAATATTTCTTTCCCCAGTTTTCAAACATGTTTAAAAATGCATTGTTATATTACAAGAGATAAGGAAGAACACTTTATAATGATGAAGGGATCAATCCAAGAAGAAGACATAGTAATTGTAAATATTTTTGCACCCAACATAGGAACATCTCAATACATAAGGCAACAGTGTGCATGTATGCTAAGTTGCTTCAGGCATGTCTGACTCGTGTTACTCCCATGGACTGTAGCCCACCAGGCTCCACTGTCCATGGGATTCTTCAACCAAGAGTACTGCCTTCTCCAGGGGATCTTCCTGACCCAGAAATGGAACCCACATCTCTTATGTCTCCTGCATTGGCAGGCAGGTTATTTACAACTAGCACCACTTGGGAATGAAAGGGACATCGACAGTAACACAATAATAGGGGTGTTAAGTGTGGTGTTAAATTCGGTGGCTTTAACACCCCACTTATAGTAATGGACAGATCACCAAAACAGAAAACTAATAAGGAAACACAGCCTTAAATTACACATTAGATTAGATGAACCTAATTGATATCTTCAGGACATTCCATCCAAATGCAGAATGATTCATTTTCTTAAGGGCACATGGAACATTCTCTGGAATAGACCACATCTTGGGTCACAAAAAATGCACTATTAGTTTATGGAATTATTCCAATTACTTGGAAAAACCCCAAAACTGGTATAAGTCAGTCAGTATTTTGTCTCAATGTTATATATATATATTCCCATGCTATAAAAACATAAAAATTTTCAAGGTCCTAATATAAAATTCTGACATGTAATGGAGCTTTGTAAACATGTTATTTACTTTTTGCCCATTTTTTTCTTCTCTATTTTACCTTTTAATTGAGTGGTCCAACTTAGCGACTAAACAGCAGCAGCGAAAATTGTTGATTTATAATATTAATTAGTTTCAGGTGTACAAGTGACTGCTTCTAGAAATCAGCCTTAGGTCAAGAAATTTAGAAGGGAAAAAATAAATTACATAAACCAACATCTAGTTGTAAAAGGTAAACTGGATTTTGTTGCCTCAGTTCCACCACTGAGATATTTAAAGAAATTCACTCTTTGAAATGCACCCAACTTAGAACCAGAACTGACTCAAATTATACCACCACTATTCAAAGGACTAGATGTGCTTAGTTAATTAACCCACAAACATTTATGCTTTAATATTTGCAAACACTATACTAGGTGAAAAGATGAAAATTTTGTGTTGGAATATGATAGAATTTAGTTAGAGTCTACAACTTTGAGATTTAAAGCAGTCTCACAAATGGCTAGTAAAAAATTTATTTATTTTTTTAATGACATGTTCGTTTTGACTTACTCTTGGTTTATTTTTCCCCCTCCTTTTCTGTCTATCTTGTTTTCTCTATGTTTCTCCTTCATTTTTCCTGTCTCTATCCTATTCTCTTTTCACCTCTGATACCTAATGGGATTTGGTGCTTTCTCCGTCTCTCTCTCCCTTCCTACCCACCACCCTCTACTCCACCCCCCACCTCTCTCTTTTTTTTGTATTGCATTTGTTTCAGTTCAGTTCAGTTCAGTCTCTCAGTCATGTCCGACTCTTTGCGACCCCATGAACTGCAGCACGCCAGGCCTCCATGTCCATCACCAGCTCCCGGAGACTACCCAAACTCGCGTCCATTGAGTTGGTGATGCCATCCAACCATCTCATCCTCTATAGTCCCCTTCTCCTCCTGCCCTCAATCTTTCCCAGCATCAGGGCCTTTTCCAGTGAGTCAGCTCTTCACATCAGGTGGCCAAAGTACTGGAGTTTCAGCTTCAGCATCAGTCCTTCCAATGAACACCCAGGACTGATCTCCTTTAGGATGGACTGGTTGGATCTCCTTGCAGTCGAGTCTTCTCCAACACCACAGTTCAAATGCACCAATTCCTCAGCACTCATCTTTCTTCACAGTCCAACTCTCACATCTATACATGACCACTGGAAAAGCTTGACTAGTCATAGCTTGACTAGATGGACCTTTGTTGACAATGTAATGTCCCTGCTTTTCATTATGCATTGTTTAGACATACTCAATTCAAATAAGTTGCTTGATTCAAAATAATTCATTGGGTTAAAAGGAGTACATGATAGAGATATAAATAGGTAAGTAGATTGATGAAAAGACAGAAGGAAGAAACAGAGGTGTGAAAGCCTGAGAGGGAGCACTTGAAAATGTATCCTTTGATGACATCACACAGGTGTGTGGGAACCTTCAGGTGTCGCCAGCTTTAAATCAAATACATGGAAAATAGCTGCCTGTATGTTAGCTCCCATGTGATTAACTGGGCTAGCACCAGAGTGGCTTTAAAGATAGCTCAGGTAAAAGATTACAAATTAGAAACCAGGTTATGTAATTCATAGGGTTCTTTCTCCTATATAGCATCCATCACTTCTTATCTTAAATTTCAGCCATTTGCTAAAATCTTAAATCCTTTCAATGTGTCCTCTTGCTTTAAATGTACTCTTACCAGTTTTCTCCAAACCTTCACATCCTATTGTTAATTTATCTTAGATATATTTTTTAGGGAGTTCCTTCCTGTCCCTTCTCATGCCTTTTAACTCTCAAGGTAAATTAGTCAATATATTCAATAAGTAAGGTAGAAATTCTGTGTTTAATTCTTGCAAGGTGCTTCTTAACCGTGGCTTTGTTTAAAGTCACAGGTTTCCAGGCCTCTAAGAACTTTACAACTTAAAGTTGATAACAAAGTAAAATAATGTAATCTCTTGGGGTTGGAAGAAAATAGAAGACTGATTTAATTAAGTGGGATCCTGGATCCAAGGCAAAAAGCAAGATTGGTTTATACCAAGTTAAAATATTTTCACTTCATGTTTAAAAAGAAATAATTTCTTATATAAGCCTATTTTCATTCTGTTGCTTGCAAATAACAAAATGAGAAGAATATGGAGGTAATTGCACCATCTTTTTTAATAATCCATTCAGTCACATTGCCTACTTATCTCTTAATACTAAAGAGTCTTAGAGCATCACTTTATCTAACACTGCATGACAGTAGTCAAATTGCAAGATATTGGTCAATCACTGTGAAGTTGGGTATGTGTGCATGTTTATAATTGTTTTATCCTCCTGGAGAATTGACGCTTATACCATTTGTTGAGCTGTCCAAAAAGCTCACTTGTTATCTGAAAGCTCATGATGGAAAAATCCGAAGGAACATTTTGAACAACCAGTATATACGATGGAAAGTGATTCAGCTTTTTAAAAAATTCCACATTATGTAACAACATGGATGAACCCGGAAGACATTATGTTAAGCAAAATAATCTAGTCACTAAAGGATAAATATTGCATAATTTTACTTATATGAGGTATATAAAAAAGTCAAAGCTATAGGATCAGAGTGGAATGATGGTTACCACGGACTGGAAGGAGGAGGAGTGAGGTGTTCCTAATCAACATACATAAACTTTCAATTAAGCAAGATGAATCTATTCCAGGGATCTGCACACAACATCATGTATACAGTTAATGCAATATTGCAAACATGAAACATTTGGTGTCTCATGTTGTTTTCTTATCACAATTAAAGTTAAAAAGAAAAAAACCCGCTGCACACAAACAGAAAATGCACCATAAAAGTATATCCCCAAATCTCAGAGGACTGAGGCATTTTCCTTTTCTTTTAAATTATTATAAATTATTTATTGGGGCATAGTTGATTTACAATGTTGTGTTTCTGCTGTACAGCAACGTGACTCAGTCATACATGTATCCACTCTTTTTTATGCCAAAACCTTTGACTGTGTGGATCATAAAAAACTGAGGAGAATTATTAAAGAAATGGGAATCAGACCACCTATCCTTCCTCCTGAGAAATCTGTGTGCAGGTCAAGAAGCAACAGTTAGAACTGGACATGGAAAAACAGACTGGATCCAAATTGAGAAAGGAGTATGTCAAGGCTATACATTGTAACCCTGCTTATTTAACTTACATTCAGAGCACATCATGAGAAATGCTGGACTGGATGAAGCACGAGCTGGAATCAAGATTGCTGAGATAAATACCTCACATATGCTGATGACACCAAACTTATGGCAGAAAGTGAAGAAGAACTAAAGAGCCTCTTGATGAAAGTGAAAGAGGAGAGTGAAAAAGTTGGCTTAAAAGTCAACATTCAGAAAACAAACATCATGGCATCTGGTCCCATCACTTCATGGCAAATAGATGGGAAACAATGGAAACAGTGACAGACTTTATTTTGGAGGGGCTCCAAAATCACTGCAGATGGTGACTGCAGCCATGAAATTAAAAGATGCTTGCTCCTTGGAAGAAAAGTTATGACCAACCTAGACAGCATATTAAAAAGTAGAGATATTACTTTGCCAACAAAGGTTCTTCTAGTCAAAGGGATGGTTTCTGTAGTAGTCATGTATGGATGTGAGAGCTGGACTATAAAGAAAACTGAATGCTGAAGAATTGATGCTTGTGAACTGTGATGTTGGAGAAGACTCTTGATAGTCCCTTGGACTGCAAGGAGATGCAACCAGTCCATCCTAAAGGAAATCAGTCCTGAATATTCATTGGAAGGACTGATGCTGAAGCTGAAACTCCAATACTTTGGCCACCTGATTCAACGAACTGACTCAGTGGAAAAGACCCTGATGCTGGAAAAGATTGAAGGCAGGAGGAGAAGGGGACAACAGAGAATGGGATGGCTGGATGGCATCACTGACCCAATGGACATGAGTTTGAGTAAGCTCTGGGTGTTGGTGAAGGACAGGGAAGCCTCGTGTGCTGCAGTCCATGGGCTCTAAAGAGTCGGACACAACTGAGCAACTGAACTGAACTGAACTCTTTTTTAGATTCTTTTCCCATGCAGGTCATCATGGAGCATTGAGTAGAGTTCTTTATGTTATACAGTAGGTCCTAATTGTTATCCATCATTTTCCTTTTCTAATGGGAAGCTGTTAAACCCTCATCATAGGTATATCTCTTTATGATCTTCAAATGAATTAATTTCACATTCTGTTCAGCTCTTCTATTTGACCTCAAAGAGGAGAGGGCTAGTTGGTCTACTGTATGAAAAATCTTCCGTCATCAAAATGGTTCATTTACTTTTAGTTTCTGCAAATACTGGGGTGTTGTGGTTGTCAATGAAACAGTATTCTCCCATAAATTTGTTTTCAGAATCACCCTTTACCCTTAATGCCATATTAATCCCACCATAAAAATAAAATAAGGTCTGTGGTAAACCACAAGCCTCAAAGTATAAACAGTTCTCTTTGCACAAAGATTATTTCCAAGTGGAAATAATCAATCACTGTCACAGGAGGCAGCTGCCAGCTTTTTCATTATGATCAATTATTTCATACCTTCACTTCTGCTGTGCACTAGCCTTTCAAGAACTTTCTGTCCAGAGACATATGGAATAAAATACTAAAGGTTCTTAAGTTAACCAGTACATTTCTTCATACATATTGACATTTAAAAATTCCATTTACCAATCATGGCATATGACATGTAATTAAGTACAGAAGGCAACTCCTGAAATCACCAGACTTCGAAAGAAGGTCAGATTATGATGACTGGTTCTCATATGAAAGGCATTTCTTCCATTTTGCCTGGACAGTTCATTTTTCATTTCCCCTTGAGAACAGAAGCAACATTACTAGTTGGAAAATAAAGTCTGATGTCTTTTAAAAACACTTTTAAAAATGAATTCCATTGCCTCTGATTATTAAAGTAGCGATTTTGTGATGTCTCTGAAAAATAGGACAAACTGAACAAACCAATCAACTAAGCCAAGATTTTAATTTTCTTTCTCTACCAGTTTGATTGCCACCTCCCTAGCCTCCTTGGACCCAAAGCCAAAGCCACATGTTTTTTGTTTTTATTTGAAGGTCACTCCACCTCAGGGGATACTTAATAAGTTTTCTATTAGTGTGTAACGGAGCTTACAGGTGGTTCTAGTAGTAAAGAGTCACCTGATAATGCAGGAGACAGAAGAGGCAAGAGTTTGATCCCTAGGTCAGAGGAATCCCCTGGAGTAGGAAGTGCACTCCACTCCAGTATTCTTGCCTGGAAAATTCCATGCCCAGAGGAGCCTGGTGGGCTATTGTCCATGTGGCCACAAAGAGACATGACCGAATGACTGAACACACATAAGTGTGTAATCCCCAAAACTTAGTTTTTAATTACAAAACTATTTTCCACTTGTGATGATCTGTCCTCCCGCTGGTCATATCTTGTTTCAAACATGAAGCTTTCCCTCCGGGGCTGAAAATAGCAGTGATGTGGACTGAACCACATTACAGCCATATTCCTAGGGTTGGAAGTTGCACAGTGTTATCTCATTTAGTCAAAATTAGTCACAAGACCAGGTGAAATTCAGGTTACATACGGGAATGTATAACCCCTCTTAAAGAGATGAGCTGCAAATAATTTGCAGCCATTTAAAATCTACCTAGGACCCATTAACATTTGGTGATTTTATTCTCTGACCTCAGTTTCCTAGACTTCATAGAGATAGAGTTTGTATATGTTAGTCCCTCAGTCATGCCTGACTCTTTGAAACTCCATGGACTGGAGCCTGCAAGGCTCCTCTGTCCATGGAACTCTCCAGGCAAGAGTACTGAGATGGGTTGCCATTCCCATCCAAATTCTGGATAGGGTTGATATTATTAATAATGTTCTCAATCTGTTTTGTAACAACAGATTTTTTTTTCTTCCTCACTGCTTTTCTCTTCAAAATTTCATCTTAATAATTCCTAAAATTAAAAAAAAAATCCATTTCCTAGACTAAACATTCTCGAAATCAAGCTTAATTCATCCTGTATGTTCTTTACCCTTCATTTTCTATATCTAATATGGCAAAATCTATTTGAAATAATTATTGGTTCCATCAGTCACAACCATATGTACCTAACACAAGATAGCTGGCTTTCCTTTTATTCATTTCTCTCCAATTCACCTATTTTATTTGATTATACACCCTAATCTACTGCTACTTCAATTATCCTCTCTTTTTAAAAAAAAAAACAAAACTTATTTTTAACACCAAAAACATTTTTTATTGGAGTATAGTGAATTAACAATATTGTGGGAGTTTCAGGTGAACAGCAAAGCGACTTACCCATATATACATATGTACATGTATCTATTTGCCCTCAAACTTCCTTCCCATCCAGCCTGGCACATAATTTACAATCTTTCAAGTTTTCTTTTTTTAATGATATGGTTCAACTTTACCCAATTTTATTAGAAACTATTATGTGTATATCTTTATTTCCAAGTGTTATTACCTCACGTTTTATATATAGCATATTCATTTCTGAATCTCTGTGTTTGCTTTTCTGTCAGTTACACACGTGAAATAATTTCCTGTCATTTGTTTGCATGTATGAATTGAATATAGTATCAGTACCCAATTTAATTAGGGTATATAGCTCTAACCTTTCCCCAACCCCTCAAATTAAAACACTTATCTACCCTCCTTAAAATATCAGTTTATTTATGCATTACAAGCCTATAGCTCAATATCTAAACTTTAGTAGTTTCTTTGTACTTCATAACAAGCTCATGAGTGATTTGATTTAGTTACTTAAGTAACAATGGAGGAGGATGGGCACCAAGGTGAGGTTGGAGTACTAAGCATTCAGTAGCAAGAAAGACGGGGTGTGTATTTCACTCAGGAGAAAATAAGGAAAGAGTGGGTATTAAATGAGGAAATCTTGCTGGAACTCAGTAGAGGGAGTTCTCATATGATAATGCTTAACTAGTTTTTTTTTTTAATTGGAGTATAATTGCTTTGCAATGTGTTAGTTTCTGCTGCACAATGAAGTAAATCAACTATATGTACACATATACCCCCTTCCTCTTGGACCTCCCTCCCTACCCTCTTATCCCACCCACATGGGTCATCACAGAGCACCAAGCTGAGCTCCCTGGGCTTTATAGCAGGTTCGCCCGACTAGCTAGCTATTTTACATCCGGTAGTGTATAGACGTCGCCCCTGATCTCCCAATTCATCTACCCTCCCCTTCTCGGTCTATGTCCACACGTCCAGTCTCTCCGTATGTGTGTCTATTCCTGCCCTGCAAATAGGCTCAACATATATCCATTAATATACAATATATGTATTTATTTATTCTTTCTGACTTACTTCACCCTGTATGACACTCTCTAGGTCCAGGTCCATCCACATCTCTACAAATGACCCAGGTTTGTTCCTTTTTATGGTCGAGTAATAGTAGAAGGTGTATCATATGCCTTTGGTGGCCCCAGCTCTCACTATGGAGTTATTACTTCCAATAGGGCCACAGCTTTGGCAGAGTCATTTGTGGACATAGGTCCCATTCACACTGACAGTGTCTGAGATGGTCACTCTTAATCTTTCTCTTGAACTTTCTGACATGCTGTGGGCACAGGCTAAAGCCTGTAGATAAGTACATTCACATGAATCAGTCTTGAAATGTAGGGTCATTAACAAGCCCAAGGAAAATCAATGTGGGTTGGGAACCAAAGAATAAATATTACCCTATTTAGTCATAGGGTGGGCAGTTTTGAGAAGGTGCAGCAAGGTCAAGCCTCAGTTGCCCACAGCAGTAAACCCTGTAATGTACTCCTGTTTTGGTTTTTCTTCATTTCTTCACTTTTTTATTCCCTTTCTGTTCTCTGAAAATGGACTATGTGCACCCGTGTATTGGCCTTGAATTTTGCTTCAGGCTAAGGCAGTAAGGAAGTCCTTTCTTAAGAATTTTATTATAGTTGATTTACAATGATGTGTTAGTTTCAGGTGTATAGCAAAGTGATTCAGTTACGCATAGGTTCATTCTTTTTCAGATTCCTATATAGGCTATCACTAAATATTGCATAGAGCTGCCTGTGCTACAGTGTAGTTTCTTGCACGTTATCTAACTTACATACAGTAGTGTGTGCTTGTTAATCCCAGGCTCCTGATTTATCCCTCCCCCCCCATTTCCTCTATGGTAAACATGTCTGTTTTTGATCTTTATTCCGAAAATGAGAATGGTATGCTGCAGTCAGAGGTTTGAGATAGTTGAATTGGGAAGGGAAAACTGAAGTGTACAGAAAAATATAACAGAAATTAATGGCAAGATTTTTTTTCCCTGATATATACACATTTGTGTTTTCACCTCCATTAAGTTATCTCCCTAGCGGTAGGTGTTGCTTAGTCACAGAGTCACGAATGACTCTTCTGCGACTCCCATGGACTGTAGCCCATCAGGATTCTTTGTCAATGGGATTTCCCAGGCAAGAATTCTGGAGTGGTTTGCCATTTCCTTCTCCAGGGAATCTTCCCAACCCAGGGAATGAACCCATATCTCCTGCAGTGTAGGCACATTCTTTACAACTGAGGCACCTGGGTAGCTTATAAGTCATCCTAAAGGTTGACTTATACCTCATAATTCTGCTGTTTTCCTATAGTGTATTGCTGAGTACATGACAGATAGTGAAAGATACTTGTTCATTACCTAATAAAATGGATTCAGTATGAATTGTACTGTTATGGTGTGGACTGTAAAATCATATATATATATGCTAAGTCGTTTCAGTCATGTCCGACTCGGTGCAGCCCCATAGACAGCAGCCCACGAGGCTCCTCTGTCCCTGGGATTCTCCAGGCAAGAATACTGGAGTGGGTTGCCATTTCCTTCTCCAATGCAGGAAAGTGAAAGTGAAGTCGCTCAGTGGTACTCGACTCTTAGTGACCCCACGGAATGCAGCCCATCAGGCTCCTCCCTCCGACCATGGGATTTTCCAGGCAAGAGTACTGGAGTGTGTTGCCATTGCCTTCATATACATACACATATATATATGTATATATGTATATATATATATGTGCTTCAGTTCAGTTCAGTTGCTCAGTAGTGTCTGACTCTTTGCAGCCCCATGGACTGCAGCATGCCAGACTTCTCTATCCATCACTGACTCCCGGAGCTTACTTAAAACTCATGTCCATCAAGTCAGTGATGCCATCCAGCCATCTCATCTTCTGTTGTACCCCTCTCCTCCTGCCTTCAGTCTTCTCTAGCATCAGGGTCTTTTCCAATGAGTCAGCTGTTTACATCAGGTGGCCAAAGTATTGGAGTTTCAGCTTCAGCATCTGTCCTTCCAATGAATATTCAGGTTGATTTCCTTTACGATGGACTGGTTGGATCTCCTTGTGGTCCAAGGGACTCTCAAGAGTCTTCTCCAACATCACAGTTCAAAAGCATCAATTCTTCAGAGCTCAGCTTTCTTCACAGTCCAACTCTAACATCTATACATGACCACTGGAAAAACCATAGCTTTGACTAGATGGACTTTTGTTGATAATGTAATGTCTCTCCTTTTTAATATGCTATCTATTAGCCACTGAAAAAATGTTGTCAAGTGTTTTTGGTGTGATTTAAAAATCCTCACTCTTCAGGCATAGTGAAATCATTCACTGAACACTGTTTTTTTATGAGGGCTTGATTTGATTAACACCTCCTTGTTGTTCCTCTCACATTGATGTATAGTGTCACTAATCCAAATCAGGTGCTTTATGACAGAAAAATACGTAAAAACAGTTCAAAATTTTGAATTTATAACAATTACATTTCTCTAGATTTCAAATGGTATGTAGGCATAATAATAGCCATAGATTGTAAGAATTCTAAATACATTATTTTATATTGAAAAAAATCCGTTTGGATTAATAGCATATTTTTGGTGCAGATTTTTCCCTGAATGAAAATGTAACATTGACACATATGCTAGTAATCTATACTATATATATATATACACATATATATATTTGATTTTACAGATTATATATCAGTATTATATATATATATGTGTGTGTGGTGTGTGTGTGGTGTGTGTGTGTGTGTGTGTGTGTGTGTGTGTGTGTGTGTGTGTATAGGCTTCCCAGGGGTGCAGTGGTAAGGAATTCACTTGCTGATGCAGGAGACACAAGATAAGTGGTGGGTGCATGTGTGCTGTGACTTCAGTTGTGTCCGATTTTCTACCCCATGGACTGTAGCCCATCAGGCTCTCCGTCCATAGGATTATCCAGGCAAAATACTTGAGTGGGTTGCCATGCCCTCCTCCTTCCCGACCCAGGGATCGAACCTGCATCTCTTGCATTGCAAGTGGATTCTTTACCCACGGTGCCACTTGGGAAGCCATAAGCCATGGGCCTTTATATAAATATAAATACATGGTAGAGCTGGGCATGACTGAGCATAACTCAGTGTATAATCACCAGGGAAGCCCGACTCCATGTTAAGAGCCTATGTTTGATTTTCCAGGCTTCACTACTGGCAGTTACAAAGTTTTGATCTGGTGGGCCTTGAGGGGTGGTGGTGTGTTGGTGGGGTGAAGTCGCTGTCTGCATTCCAGCCTTGGGACACAGTCAGCACTACAGATGCTGGGGGAGTTGCAGTCCTGACTCAGACCCCTGGGTTAGTCATGCTCTTTGACAGATTTACATTCTAGCCTTGGGATTGTGTCACTAGGTCTCTAGAGCTGAGGCCTCGGCATTCTTCAAATGCTTCCACTCTATCTCTTTTTGAGGGCAAGAGTGGGAACCTTGAGGTTGCGTTTCCCACTCTGACTCAGTACCCAGTACATCTGTCCCTCCATGCATTGGTGTCCAGGGGAGTGACTCCTGGACACAACCACACTTTGGAACCGAGCGATGACTGTAACTCTCCCAGATCACAGCCCTTGCCCACTCCCCTCCCCAATTCCAGATTCCATGAAGTGGCCTGAGTCTTCTGTTGGGGCTACCTCAACAGGAAGATGACCCTCCATATCTGTATTAAGCCACTTGACTCTTAACCAGTATGTCAACTCGAAGGGGAAATAGAATAGGGCATGTCTGTACCATCTCTGCTTTTAGACACTTGCTTCTACCAGTGCATTAAAAGATTAAAGGCTTGACTCCTAACTTTGCTGTTGCTTTGGTCTCTAGCTCTGACACCTGACAGCTCATCTGTCTCTCACAACTCAGCTGAACTGACATCATCTGACTTGACCACTTGTATAATAGTTCTTCAGTTCAGTTCAGTTCAGTCGCTCAGTCGTGTCCAACTCTTTGAGACCCCATGAATCGCAGCATGCCAGGCCTCCCTGTCCACCATCAACTCCCAGAGTTTACCCAAACTCACGTCCATCAAGTCTGTGATGCCATCCAGCCATCTCATCCTCTGTCATCCCCTTCTTCTCCTGCCCCCAATCCCTCCCAGCATCAGAGTCTTTTCCAATGAGTCAAGTTTTCGCATGAGGTGGCCAAAGTATTGGAGTTTCAGCTTCAGCATCAGTCCTTCCAATGAACACCCAGGACTGATCTCCTTTAGGAGGGACTGGTTGGACCTCCTTGAAGTCCAAGGGACTCTCGAGTCTTCTCCAACACCACAGTTCAAACGCATCAATTCTTTGGTGCTCAGCTTTCTTTATAGTCCAACACTCACATCCATACATGACTATTGGAAAAACCATAGCCTTGAATACACAGACCTTTGTTGGCAAAGTATTGTCTCTGCTTTTGAATATGCTATATAACGATCCTTCCAAGGAGTAAGCATCTTTTAATTTCATGGCTGCAGTCACCACCTGCAGTGATTTTGGAGCCCAAAAATATAAAGTCTGACACTGTTTCCACTGTTTCCCCATCTATTTCCCATGAAGTGATGGGACCAGAAGCCATGATCTTCGTTTTCTGAATGTTGAGTTTTAAGCCAACTTTTTCACTCTCCTCTTTCACTTCCATCAAGAGGCTTTTCAGTTCCTCTTCACTTTCTGCCATAAGGGTGGTGTCATCTGCATATCTGAGGTTATTGATATTTCTCCTGGAAATCTTGATTCCAGCTTGTGCTTCTTCCAGCCCAGCATTTCTCATGATGTACTCTGCATAGACGTTAAATAAGCAGGGTGACAATTTATAGCCTTGATGTACTCCTGTTCCTATTTGGAACCAGTCTGTTGTTTCATGTCCAGTTCTAACTGTTGCTTCCTGATCTGCATACAGATTTCTCAAGAGGCAGGTCAGGTGGTCTGGTATTCCCATCTCTTTCAGAATTTTCCACAGTTGATTGTGATCCACACAGTCAAAGGCTTTGGCGTAGTCAATAAAGCAGAAATAGATGTTTTTCTGGAACTCTCTTGCTTTTTCCATGATCCAGCGGATGTTGGCAATTTGATCTCCAGTTTCTCTGCCTTAGCACTATACTATATTCATTCTTGATAATGTTTCTTCTTCCCACCCACTATTTCTGAGCTTTTTCTGAGCCTCTGAGACTGATTATGTGTGAAGTGTCATTCCCCTTCTATCAGAAAAAGCACCCCCCACCCCCAAACAAAGTAATGCACACAGCGTTAGGGATTTTAGGATTTGCAAATGTGGATTTGCAAATTTTAGGATTTGCCACTGTATCACATTATTTTAATTGTAATAAGTTTGAGTTTCAAGATACCAGTAGAAAAAAATTAATATTGAATATCCAGGAGAAATAAAAGAACAGAAATTACACAGTAATGAGAAATATGGAGGATTATGGATCTCTGAAAGTCCATCCATGGATTGAGTTCACTAAATCAATATCGAAATCGTTGGTCTAAGTTTTTCAACTTAAGTTTTCCAAGCTATAGTTTTTGTTTTTGTTTTTGTTTTTAACATTAGTCCCTTAAAAGTATAAGACCTCTTGGAGAAGAAAATGGCAACCTAGTCCAGTATTACTGCCTAGGAAATCCCGTGAACAGAGGAGCCTGGCGGGCTGTAGTCCATGGGGTGACAAGAGTTTGACATGACTCCGCAGCTAAACAACAATGACATATAGATGGAAATAAAAAGAGTAACAGGGAAAGCTCTGTGTTTGGAAAATGTCATCAAAGCTCCATCTTGGAGATTCACAATACACGGCAGTACAATAAAGGCTCTTTATTTGTATATTTTTAATGCAAAACACTCAATCCACTATTCAAGATGTACCGTCCCTTCATTCCAAAAGAAACAATTTTTTTTTCTGTTTTTCTGGTTTCTTTTCCTGTACCAGATACTACCAATCAAATTTTAGGAAGAATTGTTCAAGGTTTTGTTTTCCAATACTATCTATTAATAGGAAATCATAATATTATGAGATACTTTCAGGACAATTTCAGATGAGCACATTTTTCAAAAAGTACATTGCCTATCCTAGGTTTTAATTAAAGTCTGAGTGTAATGTTTTTGGTGGTAGAGGTGGAATTGGAGGGAGGGTCTAAATACATCACAGAGGTGTCAGAGTGTAATAATTTCTTACCGGTTAAAAAAAAAAAATCTTAGATGCCGATAAACATAAAGATATGACTTTTCTTTTTATGGAAAGAGCCCAAACCTAATGGTTGAACAGAGATTTAAATTGGATATTGTTGATCATGCAGTGTGAAAACATTTTTAAAACATATGATATGGGCTAGAGAAGGAAAGTAAAGAGCAGATAATGGTGCTGATAATGTTTCATAATTTTAACACTAGATATACTTTCATTAAATGACCAAATGAACCACTACTGGCATAGTTTGAAGTTTTTGTTAAATAATAAACATGAAATATGGGTGGAATAACTTAAATGTTGCAAAGAGCTAATAAGAGTAACAGTCATGCCCTGTTAAAGCAATGAAGCCTTTATTTTGTTCAATGCTAGAGTTTGCAATGATCAAATTACCAAAATGAAGTAGCTATAAAAGTAAAAACTTTGTCTATGCTTCAAGAATAGATTGGATCTTAGCTTTTAATTTTACTATGTAGTTTTGTAAAAAAAAAAAATTATATATATATATATATATAAAAGTTTTCATAGTTTCAGTTGTGAACCTTAGGAAGGTAATTAAAAATGAAATTAAAATCATATCACTTAAATACAAATTAGGGAATCTTGGTCTGAAAAAACTCCATCACTAAGATAAAAAGCGCACTGAAACGTTTGGTGGAGAAGAATCAGTTCACTTTCAATTAAGTATTTGCAATATTTAGTCTTTTATATGGTAATTTCTTCCCAGTGTTGTTGATTTTATTTTGCTTTTGTAGTCTAGAATGAAGGAAACAAGGATCTTCCGTTTTTAATAAGAAAGTTAAAACACCTTGGGGAATTCTTGGGCTATTTTGAAGATTACCATGAAACTAGGAAGCATCCTCTAAACCGGTGAAATGATACCCCTGTTTTCTCTTGTATATTTTCCACTACTGTAATTTATATCTTTAAGACTTCTCGGTGTACCTTGTTATATTTTTGTCTATTGAATCTCTGTAATGTATTTATTCCTTTATTGATAATTATTTAGTCATGTTAAAACATAGTTTCCAGTTAGGGAATTGTAGAAATATAGCATTTAATCAACAGAGTGGAAATAGAATTCTAGCCTTAGGACTGATGCTGTCTTCCTCTATGACTTATGGGAGACTTCCTATCTCTCAAATTGACTATAAAATGGTGGGAATGGAATTCATACTTGTTGAAATATTGATGGCTACATTGAAGGGTGTACAATAAAAAAAGCTTTATTTCTCTCATTTTTAGGTGAACACTCTGTGAGAACTCTTGTACTCACCCATATTATTATCAAAATGCCTTTTTGGTGATTTTCTCGTTGTGGCAGTCTCATGCCCCAGTGGATTTTATTCACTTGATGTGGGGTATAAATTTATCACGTGTGAATATGAATCTGTTAATTTACTTTAAATTTCTACCTGTTCACTTTGAGAGGGTTCAGTCTTTGAAATTTAGAAATGTTCTTCGAAAGTTTGCAGCAAACTTCTTTCAGCTGTAGTCTGTGCGCTGCAAAAAAAATTGTGTACTGAAGGTATTTTTATTCAATTGTGTACAATGTTCTTAGAAATGACATCCTACACTTGAAATATTTTAAAAATTAAAGTTGAAGAACATTCAAAAGAATGTTTATTAGGATGTTTATTTACCTGTTATTTATGGAATTATATTAGTGAAATCCCATTTACCTATCCTCTATGAAGGTATTGCCCAGTAATTGATATGTTATCCTTCTTAAACTCTAAACAATAACAAAAAAATGGTGTTCTATGTACCACAAAATACCAGATGTCTGAATTGAACACAAATTTTTTACTTTTAATGATTTAGGTAAATACAAATACTAGGGTATATATCCAACGACTAGAGATCAGACAATACATTTATGTTTTTAAAGGGGAGGGAGGTGGGAGGGGGGTTCAGGATTGGGAACATGTGTACACTCGTGGCGGATTCATGTTGATGCATGGCAAAACCAATACAGTATTGTAAAGTAAAATAAAGTAGAAAAAACAATGAAATAAAGGATACAAATGTGATGATAAGTCCTTTAAAGAAGTTACACTTCAGTCATTTACTTTTCTTGTAAATTGTAAGTTCAACTCAAGTTTATTTAATTTTTGTTAAATATTTCACAATTGTCAAGCGAAAACAAAACATTGAATGATTGATTTTTAATGTCACTGAGTTTAAAAGGATGGCAAAGAATATTTTATACTAACAATTGACATTCAAATTAGAGAGTCTTTACACTAAACAAATGTTTAACAATTGACATTCAAATTAGAGATTCTTTACACTAAACAAATGTTTAACTCTGTGAACAAATGTTTAACTCAGCCAGTCACAAGTTACCATACAACTTAGCATTAATGATTTTATTTTTCTGACCTTTGAACAAATTTCTTCAACCCATTCCTCCAATATATTAAGGCGACTCTGTGGTATTTTGGAATCTATCTCGTCTAAGCAATGAGTATTTTCATGCTCAAAGTACTTTGTCTTTTTTTTCTTTTTCTTTTTTTAAATTAACACCTACTTCTCTTTGTCTCCAGATTTCTGATGTTTCATGAACTTTCTTTCTGTGTGCATCTCCTTTAGTGAATGGGTTAGAAAAGATGTCCAATTAAAATAAATAAGTTTATATTTATTTAATGAACAGTATGAAAAGGCAAAATGATAGGATACTGAAAGAGGAACTCCCCAGGTCAGTAGGTGCCCAATATGCTACTGGAGATCAGTGGAGAAATAACTCCAGAAGAATGAAGGGATGGAGACAAAGCAAAACCAATACCCCGCTGTGGATGTGATTGGTGATAGAAGCAAGGTCTGGTGCTGTAAAGAGCAATATTACATAGGAACCTGGAATGTCAGGTCCATGAATCAAGGCAAATTGGGAGTGGTCAAACAGGAGATGGCAAGAGTGAATGTCAACATTCTAGGAATCAGCGAACTAAAATGGACTGGAAGGGGTGAATTTAACTCAGATGACCATTACATCTACATCTGCAGGCAGGAATCCCTTAGAAGAAATGGAGTAGCCATCACAGTCAACAAAAGAGTCTGAGATGTAGTACTTGGATGCAGTCTCAAAAATGACAGAATGATCTCTGTTCATTTCCAAGGGAAACCATTCAATATTACAGTAATCCAAGTCTATGCCCCAACCAGTAACACTGAAGAAGCTGAAGTTGAACGGTTCTATGAAGACCTACAAGACCTTTTAGAATGAACACCCAAAAAAAGATGTCCTTTTCATGATAAGGGACTGGAATGCAAAAGTAGGAAGTCAAGAAACACCTGGGGTAACAGACAAATTTAGCCTTGGAATACAGAATGAAGCAGGGCAAAGACTAACAGAGTTTTGCCAAGAAAACACTCTGGTCATACCAAACACCCTCTTCCAACAACACAAGAGAAGACTCTATACATGGACATCACCAGATGGTCAACACTGATATCAGATTGATTATATTCTTTGCAGCCAAAGATGGAGAAGCTCTATACAGTCAGCAAAAACAAGCCCAGGAGCTGACTGTGGCTCAGATCATGAACTCCTTATTGACAAATTCAGACTTAAATTGAAGAAAGTAGGGAAAACCACTAGACCATTCAGATATGACCTAATCAAATCCCTTATGATTATACAGTGGAAGTGAGAAATAGATTTAAGAGACTAGATCTGATAGATAGATTACCTGATGAACTATGGACGGGGGTTTGTGACATTGTACAGGAGACAGGGATCAAGACCATGCACATGGAAAAGAAATGCAGAAAAGCAAAATGGCTGTCTGGGGAGGCCTTACAAATAGCTGTGAAAAGAAGAGAAGTGAAAAGCAAAGGAGAAAAGGAAAGATATAAGCATCTGAATGCAGAGTTCCAAAGAAGAGCAAGAAGAGATAAGAAAGACTTCTTCAGCGATCAATGCAAAGAAATAGAGGCAAACAACAGAATGGGAAAGACTAGAGATCTCTTCAAGAAAATTAGATATACGAAGGGAACATTTCATACAAAGATGGGCTCAATAAAGGACAGAAATGGTATGGATTTTAGCTTTAAACTATATGATAATATTTGACATTAAAAAATACGGTCCAAAGGACCTTATTCTTCATTAACTCACAAAATTATATTACCCAAACCTTCCATCATTCAAACAGCAGATTTTTTCCAACTTTTTTTGTTATCGACCTTCTTCTCAGAAGAATCCATTTTATTTCCTGATCTTATTTTAATCTCAGCGATGGTCAACACAGGCCTTAAAAGTTTTGAAACCCATTTTGCATGTTCACTAATCTTTGGTCAAGTGGAGGCCTCTTAGAAGATATTTTACTCTACAGATCAAAGCTTTAATAAGCTATTTGAAAGACTGAATTGAAATATAAAAAGCATTTTAGATATTTTACACTTCAAAAACGTTTTCCAAATAGCACTTTTCCAAAATTAGCTTAAACTGGAAGCATTTTTACATATGTGAAAGCAAACCAATAATGAAAAAAGTAATTTTTAATATATTTACAAAACGATAACAGAAGTTCAAATTATTTATGTACTTTACAGATATTGCATAAGTATATGAGTTTTGGTAAAAGTTTATTAAAACAGTAAACATGTATGCAATGTGTTTTAAAAATCATGTAGTAAATTGAATTGATCAGATACATGTTGGAAAATCTATGCAATATACTTTAGTTTTCAACTAACAGTGGTATTTCTAGAAAATGCCATAAGGCTTTACTCATTTAATGTTAATAGGTACTACAATGGTTGTAACATGAATTTTGAAGAAAACTTGAGACTTTTGAGGATAACATGAAAATTTAGCCATTTAAGATTCTTTTCAAATGAGCTGCATGTTCTCTTTACTTAGTAAAGATGCTAAGCATAATATGTTTTTTGATGATTAAAGCTATTTTTAAGTGATACAATCTTCCAGCTAAAATACTGAAACATGTAGAATACTACAATTAAATAAGCTTAAGTCATGTTCTTAATTATTTGACCTCTTTGAATGGTTTTTCCATCTGTTTTTCTCTTCATCATTATGTCAGTCATAACTTCTGAGCGTTGTCAGTACGCCTGATTCTATTAGGATCCTTTTCTGTTTTCTAAGTCATCAGTTCATTTGTGAGGTGGCTTCAAAACAAATAAAAAGCAAGCAAGCTGACCAAATTTCCTTTTTAAGAATTAAATGCAAATTATGTTTGCCAGAGTGGAAGAATGAAGGGAAGGGATAGTTAGGGATTTTGAAATAGACCTGTACTCACTGCTGTATTTAAAATGGATAATCAATAAGGTCCTACTATATGGCATAGGAAGCTCTGCTTAATATTTTGTGGCAGGCTGGATGGGAGGGAGTTTGGGCCATAATGGATACATGTATATGTATGGCTGAGTTGCTTTGCTGTTCGCTTGAAACTATCTTAACTTTGGTCAGCTGTACTCTAATATAAAATAAAAAGTAGAAAAAATGCAAAATAAGTGTAGAATGTCTCTTCCTGATTGATGGCTTAAGCCTTCTTCCCTGTGAAATTGGCATGAACTGTAGCTGAGTTCATTATTGTTCATAACTGTCTCAGGGTCAATTTCACTTTCTTTCATTTTCTTTCATATCACTTGTGGTTAAACTTGTTGAACAAATGACCTTTGAAGATGAATTAGAATAAATATTCAGAGCCTGAAAATAAGGGTGATAATACATGTATTTTATTATAATATTTAGGGAAAGATCTATTATAAACAGAGTAATATTGGTTTTCAGGTGGAATGTAATTGAAAGGATTTTTGGTAAACTACTTACACAAGACTCATCCTGATTTCTTTTTTGCTTCCATAACTCTGGGCTTCTTTATACATATCCCCTGGAACTGTCTTTCTCAACTCTTTGGGTATATCTTGGATTCACCTGAAAATGTCTTTGCCCTTCCACAGAAATTCTGATTTCACTAATCCTAATGAATCCCAGGCACTGGTATTTTTGAAAGCACCGCCCCCCCGCCCCAACCCCCACCCCGGTTGATACCAATAAATAGCCATACATGCAAAACAGTACTAGAGTTAGCCATGAGTTTAGATTTGAACAGAAACCCATTCTACATGATTTAAGGAAGAAAAGAAACTACTGCAGGATGTTAACTCTTAGGGCAGCAGGAAGAGCCAAGAATCAGCTCTCGGAGCAGAAGAGGCGGTAACATTGATCCAAATCACCACCTGCCTCCTCCAGGGCTGAGGGACGGTGATTACCACAGAAACTCCTGCTGCTCATGACTTGTTTTGCCAAATGTCTGCCTTTTTGAATAGCTCACGACTGAACCACTTTTAAGTAATTCTCATTATACATTTTGTTGGCTGATCTAGAGTACATGCTTATGGCCTCGGTGCATACAATGCTGAGAAAGTTTATTCTCAGGTAGAACACTAAGAAAATTTAGAAAGGCTACAGTGGCCTGCTTATACTGAAGGAGAGAAATTTGGTCAAAAAAACCCCCTACTTGATTGAAGTTTTGAGGTTTTGTTAGGGGTATGGGAAATCAGGGGTGGGGGAAAATGGGTGAATATTATTAGATGGCTTGCTATGTTTTGTACTGAATTTATTTTACTATCTTTAGTGAGAAAAAAATAATACAATTTAAGTCATTTGGGGGAATGATATACTTATGTTAATAATCTGAAAATTATCATTCCATAATACTCTCAGAAATCCTTTATTACAACTGAAACTATAAAAAATAGAAGAAATTATACTTTCAGAAGGAAAGCTGAGTAAAGTAGTTCTTATAAAACCAACTAAAATTGTAAATTAAATATTTTTATTGAACTATAGTTGATTTCCAATATTGCATATTTTTTTCTTTTTAAACCCAATGTTAAGCAGGCGCAACTGTAGGGAAAAGAGCCCAGAAATGGAACTAAATCAGGAGTTTGAAATTAAGAGCATTCAAAGGCCTTCTCTTAATGGGCAGTTCTGTCTAAATTTAAAGGAATTCACTAACTACTTTGAAGACTTATAGTAAAGGGGGAAAAAATAGACCCCATAGTTCACAGAAAATAGGGAATCTGACAAAATGTCTCTGTACAAAGTGTTACCCCAAAGGTTAAACCTGCAGTATAAGAGTGAAAAAGAAAGGATACTTTCACCAAAAGAGGGGGAAAGGAAAAGACTTGTTTTCTGAACCCTTGAACTAGATGAAGAGAGGAAAAACCTTTCATCTGAGAATTTATAAACACCAGTGATGCCTTACATGATTTTGCAGTATATTTTCAGGCTGTGTGGCCCACGAAGACCTCAAAAAGAAAAATTAATACAATGAAGCCCAGAATTGAAACCACCCACAGGTGACAGGAAAACATAAATCTTTTCCATAGAAACTCAAAGTCATCAGGGCCTTGGAAAATTTCACAATGAAAGAAGGCATAGAATTCAGAAAATAACAGAAAAGATACTGGCAAACATCTAGACCAATGTAAGCAAGCATCTTCCATATCTGCAAATTAATTGTTTCATTTTCTGGAAGGCACAAACCTTCCCTAGAGCCTAATTCAATATTATTGACCATGTCTTAGGTCCCATAATCAGACTGTCAGATAGAATTAGATTAGCTCCACTGTATTTTTTCTTTTTCTCTACAAGGAGAGATTTAGTTTATTTTAGAAAATCAGTGATGAGAAAGGGGTTTTAAATTATTTTTTATTCCCATAGTTTCTTAAAGTTGTATGAAGCCCCCCCAAAAATAATTCATTTTGAAAAATTCACTATGACTGCATTGGCCTTTGCACATTTTCAGAAATTTCTACCAATTATCTTGAATTTCCTCAAGATTTTTAAAGCATCTTTTAGTAAATTTCCAAACTCCACTTCATTCGAGTCCATCATTTTCTCCACATCATTAGATTTGGAGAATATTTGTATTATTCTTGCCATCCAATATTCCATGCATCTTAAGTCTACTAATCTCAAAAACTCATTGGCTTAATACCTGGGAGTCAGTCAGTGTCAGCTGTTTCTTCTTCAACGATTGTCTACCGTCTACAGCAAGAACTCCTAACCCTTAGGGTAAACAGTGCAGATCTCTTCTTTAACACTAATATGTAAGAAATATCTTCTTATTTTCTAAAACATATAATTTAATCCCATCCCCATCTCCCTCACTGGGTAATTCTCCCTGGGCAGGAGGAAATTTAAGGTCAGTCATAAAAGTGGAGGATCTCTGCTTTCCAAAAATTCCTACAAATTTGAGAATATATCTTTGGTTTCATGCCAATTATTATTTCCCTTAAAGCATTTAATGATCTTCCTAAATCCTCAAGGTCTGTTGTTCAGTTGGTAAATTGTGTCTTACTCTTTGTGACCCATGGACTGCAGCATGCCAGTCTCCTCTAACCTCCACTGTCTCTCAGGGTTTGCTCAAATTCACATCTGTTGAGTCAGTGATGCTATCCAACCATCTCTTCCTCTGCCACCCCCTTCTCCATTTGCCTTCAATCTTTCCTAGCATCAAGGTTTTTCCCAATATGTCAGCTCTTAGTATCAGGTGGCCAAAGTATTGAAGCTTCAGCATCAGTCCTTCCAATGAATATTCAGGGTTGATTTCCTTTAGGATTGGTTTAATCTCCTTGCAGTTCAAGGGTCTCTCAAGAGTCTTCTCCAAGCATCAGTTCTTTTGTGCTCAGCCTTCTTTATAGTCCAACTCTCACATCCACACATGACTACGGGAAAAACCATAGCTTTGATTATGGAGACCTTTGCTAGCAAAGTGATGTCTCTGCATTTTAACACGCTGTCTAGGTTTGCCATAGCTTTCCTTTCAAGGAGCTAGTGTTTTTTTAATTTCACAAGGTCTATTCAAAGCCAAATTATGCTAGTCAGAGGACAAGCTGCGTCCTTGCTTAACAAAATCACTGGATATTTTTAGCTTCTTTTCCGGTCAGCAACACGATCTGAAACTCTGCCACTTGAAATGTGCATATTCCCATCTCTTTTAAAATTCAATAATTTATAGGTAAAAAGGACCCTTTCCTGGTGGCTATGTTGGTAAAGTATTTGCCTGCAATGCAGGGGACCCAGGCTCGATCCCTGGGTTTCAAAGATCCCCTGAATAAGGGAATGGCAACCCAATCCAGTATTAGTGCCTGGATAATTCTGTGGACAGAGGAGCCTGGTTTGCTGTAGTCTGTGGGGTCACAGAGAGTCAGACACGACTGAGTGACTTACAGTTTCACTTCACTTTCAAGAGATCCTAACCTCAGCAGGTATTAGCTACAGGGCTAATGTAATAAAATTCCATGAACTGTTGCTGTTCAGTATTCAGTAATGTCTGACTCTTTGCGACTCAATGGAATGCAGCACTCCAGCCTTCCCTGTCCTTCATCTCGTGGAGCTTACTCAAACTCATACCCATTGAGTCAGTGATGCCATCCAACCAGCTCATCCTCTGTCATGCCCTTCTCCTCCTGCCTTCAATCTTTCCCAGCATCAGGGTCTTTTCAAATGAGTAAGTTCTTCACATCAGAGTGTCAAAGTATTGGATCTTCAGCATCAGCATCAGTCCTTCCAATGAATATTCAGGACTGATTTCCTTTAGGATGGACTGGTTTGATTTCGTTTCCATCCAACCGGACTCTGGAGAGTCTTCTCCAACACCACGGCTCAAAAGCATCAATTCTTTGGTGTTTAGCTTTCTTTATGGCCCAACTCTCACATCTATGTATGACTACTGGAAAAACCAAACCTTTGACTCTTCGAACATTTGTCAGAAATGTAAAGTCTCTGCTTTTTATAAGCTGTCTAGGTTTGTCCTATCTTTTCTTCCAAGGAACAAGCGTCTTTTGATTTTGTGGCTGCAGTCACCATGTGCAGTGATTTTGGAGCCCCCCAAAATAAAGTGCGTCACTATTTCCATTGTTTCCCTATCTGATTGCCATGAAGTGATGGGACTGGATGCCATGACCTTCGTTTTCTGAGTGTTGAGCTTTAAGCCAGTATTTTTCACTCTCTTCTTTCACCTTCATCAAGAGGTTCTTTAGTTTGCTTTCTGCCATAGGGTGGTGTCATCTGCATATCTGAGGTTATTGATATTTCTCCCAGTGATCTTGATTCCAGCTTGTGCTTCATCCAGCCTGGCATTTTGCATGATGTACTCTGCATATAAGTTAAATAAGCAGAGTGACAATATACAGCCTTGATGTACTTCTTTCCTGATTTGGAACCAGTTCATTGTTACTTGTCTGGTTCTAACTATTTCTTCTTGACCTGCAATATAGGTTTTGCAGGAGGCAGGAAAGGTGGTCTGGTATTCCCACCTCTTTAAGAATTTTCTACAGTTAGTTGTGATCCACAGAGTCAAAGGCTTTGGCATAGTCAGTGAAGCAGAAATAGATGTTTTACTGGAATTCTCTTGGTTTTTCGATGATCCAGCAGATGTTGGCAATTTGATCTCTGGTTCCTCTGCCTTTTCTAAATCCAGCTCGAACATCTGGAAGTTCATGGTTCATGTACTGTTGAAGTCTGTCTTGGAGAATTTTAAGCATTTTTTGCTAGCATGTGAAATGAGCACATTTGTGCAATAGCCTGAACATTCTTTGGCATTGCCTTTCTTTGCGATTGAAATGAAAGCTGATCTTTTCCAGTCCTGTGGCCACTGCTGCGTTTTCCAAATTTGCTGGCATATTGAGTGCAGCACTTTCACAGCATCATCTTTTAGGATTTGAAATAGCTGAACTGGAATTCCGTCACCTTCACTAGCTTTGCTCTTCGTGATGCCCACTTGACTTCACATTCCAGGATGTCTGGCTCTAGGCGAGTGATCACACCATCATGGTTATCTGGGTCATGAAGATCTTTTTTGTATAGTTCTGTGTATTCTTGCCACCTCTTTTTAATATTTTCTGCTTCTGTTAGGTCTCTACCATTTCTGTCCTTTATTGTGTCCATCTTTGCATGAAATGTTCCCTTAGTATCTCTAATTTTCTTGAAGAGATCTCTAGTCTTTCCCATTCTATTGTTTTCCTCTATTTCTTGCATTGATCACTTAGGAAGGCTTCTTATCTCTCCACCATGCTATTCTTTGGAACTCTGCATTCAAGTGGGTATATCTTTCCTTTTTCCCTTTATCTTTTGCTTTTCTTCTTTTCTCAGCTACTTGTAAGGCCTCCTCAGACAAGAATTTTGCCTTTTTGCATTTGTTTCTTTGGGGGATAGTTTTGTTCACTGCCTCCTGTACAATGTATGAAACTCCGTCCATCGTTCTTCAGGCACTCAGTCTATCAGAATTAATTTTGGACTTACATAATAAAGTTCTATGACCTAGGTAGTAAACAAACAAAAAAAAATTTTCTTGAGAATATTCTTTTATATTTCAAAAATAGGAAATGAAAGTGTTGGTAGGGCCATTCTCTCTCCCATACCTCTCAGAAGAATCCTTTTTTTCCTCTTCTAGCTTTGGTTGGTTCCATCTCTCCATCTTGCATATGTATGTCTGTATCTGTGTGCCCAAATTTCCCTCTTCTCATAATGAAAACAGTCATATTGGATTCAGACCTACTTTAATTCAGTATAACTTCATCTTAACTTGATATCATCTGAAAAGGCAATATTTCCAAATTAGGTCATATTCCATAAGTTCTGGGTGGACATGAATTTTGGAAGGTCATGATTCAACCCAGTACACAGGGATTCCAAATATTTCACAGGTGTGGGTTTTTCTAGCCTCTGTCTGCTCAAGATGGAAAATTTCCCCCTTGTCAGTTAATATGGTTTGTCTGAAAAGGCTATGTGTTAAAAAAAGTTCTGTTAAGTTTCCTCTAGGAGCAGGAAATATTATCTTTTGAGATAATCAACTTAAAACTGTGCACAGACAATTATTTGTTGTACACAAAAACATTCCAAAGCGCACAGTTGATCCAAGGATAACATGAATGTTAGGGCTACTGATCCTCCACATGTAGAAAAATCCATGTATAATTTCATCATGGGCCCTTGTATTCCCGGTTTCTTCCTATTCAAGGTTCCACTTTTTTTGTCAGCTACATATCATGGAGCACTGTAGTGCATGTTTAGTGAAATAAATTCATATAAATGGACCTGGGAAGTTCAAAACCATGCTGCTCAAACGTCAACTGTATAGACAAGAGCACAAGAGCATTTTGAGTAAATAATATTCCAGAAACTCACATTCCATACCTGTCCTTTCCTAAAATCTTTCAGTCTGAGATTGTGTCATCCAAAGAGGATTTGTTAAGGTGTAAAACAAAGTGACTGACATAAGAATTATTTTCCAGAAGGACACCTTTAATTAAAGTAGCATTATTTGTCTCTGTCTTAGTTAATTTTTTTGTTTCTAAAATGGCCTCAGAGGCACAGAGTTTGTTGTGATTTATATATATTTTAGAGTAGGACAGTAGAGAAACAATGACAGTTTTCATCTAGAGACCTTCCCACTTTCACTCACCAACTAGTGTGAAAAAATTACTTACTCCTGAGAGAGTGCTATGAAAGGGAATCAAGGGAACTTCCATAAGAAATATTGGAGATGGCAGCACACTATTTCATCCACCTGAGATATTCATGGGATGGCTCAGTCTTAGAATTCAGAAATGAGCTGGTTGTCATAGGAATGCATATTAATATGTTTATTTGAATTGAAAAATGAAGTCCGACTTTCTCTGACAGAAAGAATTCTGATGTGGCTGATTAGTTGGAAAGTATTGACTGGTTTTACCAGTTAGGTTATATGGTTGACATTTTCCAAATTGAATAAGGTAAATCTGTAAGTCCAGGTTTTGACAAACATATATAATAAAGAGTGTGATAAGATTAAAACATTTTACCCAAAACATTTATTGGCAAAGACATATTGAAATCAACAATATTTCAATCTTTGCAAACCTTTCTGAATATATTAAGTTAATCAAGATGTGTCAAGGATAAAGCTCAACAGTATAATTAAGAGCCTTTGGATATGTCTCCATAAGATTTTTTTGTTTGTGGGTTTTTTCTTTTTTTCATAGTCTCAAGAAATTGAGTAAGTCAACAGAGTAATACATTCATTTGCAGTATCCAAAAATTATGACCAACATAACTTAGACTTGTCTATATAAGTGCACAAATAAGATTTTTGAAACCATTTATTTTTATTAAAAACTAAAAATAGAGTCTAACTGTTTAAACTGGTGGTAAATAATTTCAGATTCCAACCGAAAAATGTTTAAGAGAGCACACACTACAATTTTTAAAATGCAAACTCAGTAAAATATTTCAAAAAATCACTATTCTGGAAAATAGATACTGGATTATTGTCTATAGATGTGAGTGATGAGCAGAAAGGACGTGCAAGTGAATTGTCTAATAAACTTTTCAGTCTTTTGTGATTAACCAATAGCAAAAAATAAAGTCTATGTACTTTACTAATCAGATTATTCTGCTACACTGTGCTTTTTGGAGCATTATGTGACTTTTAAAAAATTATTTTTGTTCTTATTCATCCATGTAAAATGAGTTGTATTCCATTTAATTATTTTCAGATTTGGCTAGAACAATGTTTTCTTGGCATTTAATTCTGCAAAAAAAAAAAATGTACTTTTATAAAACCTGGGTTTGAATATCTTAAGACAAAGAATCTTGGTTATAATAAAAGTAGGACTTATGAAACCCAGGTATCTCCATATTGTGAAATACATAATTCACATGTTATAGGGCTGACCCTAACCAAACATACCTAGCAAAGAGCTCTTTCAAACATACTTTTCCACATTTACTTCTTCTACCCTTTGGAAACATCTTTAAAAGATGCAACTGATTTCCATTTGAGCCATAAAAATATAACACAGATTTAGGTATTTAAAGTCAAATAAAACAACATTTAAGGTTAAAAACAAACAAACAAACAAAAAAACACCTAAGTTTAGTCAAATGACAAAGGACAAATAAAGAAGATTGATCATAATGTTAAGGGACTAATCTTACTACACATCCAGCATCTAGAAATTGAGAAGAAACCAACAGAAAAAATGGACAAAGTTATTAGCAGAGAGTTCTCTGAAAGACAGGGGCCTTAAGCTACAAAGAGGAATAATCTCAATTTTGACTGGAGAAATGCAAATGCCCAGAGCCCTAACATACTATTTCTTCTCAGATTTGGAAAAATCCAGACATTTAAGATGAACAATTGCAGAGGCTGTTAAGGAATAGACATAGTGATAAGTTGTTGCAGTGCAAAATGGCACTATTGCTACAGAGTGAAAATTGGCAATACCTATCAAAATAAAAATTGTATTTACCCTTTGACCCAGAAATCCCAGTTCTGGAAATTTAGCCTTATTCTGCTAGTCAGCTTGTGTAGCAGCCATAAGCAACTCTGAAATCTCAGTGGCTGGAAGCCAAAGCATATAATTATTGCTTGTATGAGGGCAGCAGGTCAGCTTCTGCTCTGTCTGGAAACTCCTCATTCCTGAATCAGTGCTAAAGTTTCCCCTGCTATCAGGATCATGTTCTTAATGCAGGAGCAGAAGCCAAAGGGACTTAGTGGAAACACAGCAGACTTCAGGTCTCTGATTGAATTTAGCACACGCTTACTTCTGTCCACATTCTACTGGACAAAGAAGTCACGTGACTAAGTCTGAAATCATCCAGGCAGTGGAGTATACTCCACCTATGGGGAAAGCTGGGGAAGATTGAAGGCAAAAGGAGAAGGGGATGGGAGAGGATGAGATGGTCAGAAAGCATCACTGAGTCAGTGCACGTGAATTTGATCAAACCCTGGGAGATAGTGAAAGACAGGGAAGCCTCGTATGTTGAAGTCCATAGGGTCAGAAAGAGTTGAACAGGGCTTAGCAAGTGAACAATAAAACAACAGCAACAGTGGGGAAGGGCATGAGTGTATTCCTATTACAGAGAGGAAGCAAGGAATTCGGAACCCTTCCTGCCTGTCCATGGATGATAAGAAATATATACAAGGTTATTCATTGCTGCATTGTTAGTAATAATAAGAGCATTGATTTGCAAACATTTATGGAGAAGTATCAGACAGGCAGTCTTTCTCTACATCAATCCTTTCTCTTAGAAGAATGTATGGTTGACAGTAATGCTCTCTGTGTTAAAAATTCCTATTTTCAGCAGCCACTGTGCTTGAGTTATTTGGAGGTGAAAGTGATCTTTCCTGGACTACAGATCTTACATCATTTAAAACATGAAATTGTGCTTTCAATTCATTCATTCAGTAAATATTTATGGAGGGTCGAGTATGGTGCAGACTGATTTATGTTGAGGAAGTCTGATGGATTAAGGATGTATGAAAGGCATAATTAACCTGCAGAGAACAAAAATTCAATATCTCTCAATCCCAGTTTTTCTTACTTGCCTGCCTCTGCCAATCTGTCCTGGCCCAGGTTATAGGTGCAGAGGTTTGAAAGATATAAAGGAGTAGGCTTTCGACACTAGGAACTAGGAGTCTATCGCAAGAAATTTTTTGGAAGAAAATTAAGTCAACATAAAAGATGTGCTTGAGGGTGTTTGGGTCTGATATAACTGCAGAAATATCTGTGGAATTCCCAGGCACCAGGACATAGTTAGCTGAAGCTCTTAAAATATTTTTTGAGAATTCCGAGCATGAGAAGGCTCTGAAGGAACATTCTAATCTGAGAAGGAGGACACAATATCTTCTAGGATTACTTTAAAAGTAGGGAAACAGGCAAAATGTAGCTTCTTTTGGATATAGTTAATGAAAGGTGTTTCTCAAAGAAGAGAAATATTGTACTTAAGGATTAGAAGCCATTGTTTGGGCATTTTTAGAAGGACAATGAGGAGAATGTGTGAAAAAGCAGATGTGGGAAATACAGGAGAGTCAGAATGAAGTGTTCTCAGCTCTTTAGTGTCTTGTACACTTGCATGAAACATTCAAGTTCTCTTGGTAATATTAAGAGTTGATTTCAGGTGTCTTCCAGAAGCAAACTCTTTGGATGTTTTTGATACATGGCACTGTTACTAAGAGAGACTTTTTGAGCAGAAGTTAGCAAGCTACAACTTCAGCCTGTTTTTCTAAAGAAAGCTTTATTGAAATATAGCTATGTTATTTACTTGCAAATTATCCATGACTGCCTTCATAATATAACAGCAGAGAACCTTTACTATTGGTCTCTTTGTAGAAAAACCTTATAGAAACCTATTCTAATGGTATGTTTCTGCCATGACAAAATTTCATGGTGTAGGTGACTTCAGCAGGAAAGTGTTTCCCACAGATTTGGAGACTGGAAGTCTAAGAGCCCAGAGCCCTTAGGTTTAGTTTCTGGGGATGCATTTCTTCTTGGTTTATAGATGGTCACCTTCTTGCTATGTGTCCACAGGGCCTGTTCTCTGTGTGCACACAAAGAGAGAGCAAAAGCTCTGGTCTAGCCTTCTTAGAAGGCCACCACTCCCGTTGGATTAAGGCGTCACCTTTATAACCTCATTTAACTGAAAGTACTCCATCTGCAAAGAGTTGGACATGACTTAGTGACCGAACAATAACAACAACAACTGTATCCGTAAATACAGTCACATTGCAGATTAGGGCTTTTGCATTCAAACTTTGAAGGAACAAAATTCAGTCCATACCATTGCTCTAACCTTGATTCAGGGAGCGAATAGGAGGCTGATTTTTATGAGTGTGTTGCAAAGTGGGACTGGACTAAATGTTTCCCAAATACCCAGAGAGCTAAAACAATCATAGACTAAAGCAGAACCAAAAAGGGCAGGTCAACAGCATTTGCCAAACTTCTTTTTCAGGCTAAAATTGTATTCTGTTTATTTGATAACTACTTGAGGATTTAGGAATGCTTTATTAACATTTCCTCTGATGCTTCCTTCCAACTCCTGGGATTTGATGAAAGCATTTGTTTTCAGAATAGGTTATCATCCTCTTTTCTCTTCACCTTCATAAAATTAATGCAGCTTTCCACTTGTACACATTTCTCAGTGTTTTTCACTTTGTCTTTCTTTGTCTTCAGGTGTCTCTTTGGATCCAATTAGCCATTTGCTCAAGTCCTTTATCAATTATCTTTCAGAGATATGGAACATGGGTAAACATATTTATACTTGGGGGCTTCCCAGGTGGCACAGTGGTAAAGAATTCCCCTGTCAATGCAGGAGACACAGGACATGCATATTTATATTTAGAATTTTCTATATTCTTGAATAGGCAATGTATCTTTCTAATAATCCAGGGAAAATGGATTCATTCTTGGGATTCTCAGTTTTTGAACCATTTTCTCATGAGCTATTCTGTGAACACTTCTCTCAAACTTTTCTATCGCTTCCTAGTTCCCTATGCTACTTGTGAAAGATCTCAACCAACTCTGATTCTATATCCATTCTAAGTGGTAAAGTATTTCCACATTTAGTCTGAAAATCTGTAAGGTTTTGTTTTCTTTATCCTTCCACATCTGGAATTTAACCAGAGAATGTTGACATGTATGAGATTTGTCATTAATTTCATTTGTGACTCAAGGATCACTTTCAGTCTCATAGGCAAACTCTTCCACACTCCAGGGGATTATTCAGCTAGTATGTTAATTGTTATCCTACAATTCTCTTCATGTTCTTTTGTTCCCTTCTGCAGAGCCTTGTAAGGATGCCCCATTGATTATTATTTTTTTAAATCCATCTTGATCTGCTTGAGATTTTTATCAGGTTTCATAAATTTCCCCTCATGATGCCTGTCTCTCTTTCTCTTTTCAATCCACCACTGATTATGGATTTAGAAAGATGGTAACAATGACCCTATATGCAAGACAGCAAAAGAGACACAGATATAAAGAACAGACTTTTGGATTCTGTGGGAGAAGGCGAGGGTGGGATGATTTGAAAAAATAGCATTGAAACATGTATATGTGAAATGGATCGCCAGTCCAAGTTCAATGCATAAAACAGGCAATCAAAGCTGGTGCACTGGGACAACCCTGAGGGGTGGAATGGGGAGGGAGGTGGGAGAGGGGTTCAGGATGGAGGACATATGTACACCCATGGCGGATTCATGTCAATGGATGGCAAAAATCACTAAAATACTGTAATTAGCCTCCAAATAAAATGAATAAATTAATTAAAATAAATAAATAAAAAACAAAAACTGGGAGAGTAGTGAAATTGTTACTAACCTGAGACTATTTTTAAGCAAATAAAACAGTAAGTAGCAGAACAGCTTATGGAATATTATTCCATTAAGACAGAGTCATACATAAATTATTTATAATAGTGAGTAGAAAACATTTAGTAAGACTACACACTAAAAGATATTCACCTTTATATATTGCAAGTTTATCTATCTATATAATGTTATATAAGAAATCTCCAAAGACCAAAAGACAAGCTAATCTTTAAGAACATGTTATATGGAATAAACTGAAGTTAATATTTTAAAATGACCATTAGATCTTCAACTGGCTCAAATCATTCAGAAAAAGATATGTCCTTCTACAGGAAGAGAGAATGATAGAGCAAATGTAGCAAAATGTTAAAACTGGGAAATATAGTGAAGGACCTGCGGGAGTTCTTTGTGCTATTTTCAAAATCATTCTGTAATTTTGAACGTATTTAATAATAATTTTTAAACAACCACCACATTATTAAAAAAACCCAACCCCTTCTTTGAGGTGTTCAACTTATTTTCATCCTTCATGTTTTTGAGACCCTTAAATGTTTGCTATTTCACAGCAAATACATGGGGAAACAGTGGAAACAGTGTCAGACTTTATTCTTTGGGGGGGCTACAAAATCATTGTAGATGGTGACTGCAGCCATGAAATTAAAAGATGCTTCCTCCTTGAAAGAAAGTTATGACCAACATAAACAGCATATTAAAAAGCAGAGACATTACTTTGCCAACAAATGTCCATCTAGTCAAAGCTATGCTTTTTCCTGTAGTCATGTATGGATGTGAGAGTTGGACTCTAAAGAAAGCTGAGCACCAAAGAATTGATGTTTTTGAACTGTGGTGTTGGAGAAGACTCTTGAGAGTCCCTTGGACAGCAAGGAGATCCATTCAGTCAATCCTGAAGTAAATCAGTCCTAAACATTCATTGGAAGGACTGATGCTGAAGCTGAAACTCCAGTACTTTGGTCACCTGATTCAAAGAAGTGACTCCTTGGTAAAGACCCTGTTGCTGGGAAAGATTGAAAGTGGGAAGAGAAGGGGACAACAGAGGATGAGGTGATTGGATGGCATCACTGACTCAACAGACATGAGTTTGAGTAAACTCTTGGAGTTAGTGATGGACAGGGAGGCCTGGTATCCTGTAGTCCATGGGGTTGCAAAGATTCAGACACGACCGAGTGACTGAACTGAACTGATTGTTTATTTTAGTTTATTTCTTTTGCCACCCTGTATCATTTTGCTAGGGTCTCTTGACCAGAGTCTGGCTAGTTTGGTAAAGGCATAATAATCTCTTTGGTTGAGGGTTTACAGTTGTAGATGGGCTTTGCTGAGCTGAAGTTTCCTGCCATCCTCAGAAACTGAGAGAAAAGTAGGCTTCCTGGGAAGTTCCCTATCCCATGGTTGATAGATCTGGAGAGTCAGATGGGCTTTCCTGCTGACTCAGAGAGTAAAAAATCTGCCTGCAATGTGGGAGACCTGAGTTCGATCCCTGGGTTGGGAAGATCCTCTACAGAAGGGAATGGCTACCACTTCAGTATTCTTGCCTGGAGAATCCCATGGGTAGAGAAATCTGGTGGGCTAACACTTTCACACACTGAGAAGCACCAGCATTAAAGTGACTGCTGAAACTCTTTCCCAAAATCATTTATAGGATTCTGTCCCCTGACTTCCAGGAACCTGGAAAGCATAAACTCTGCCTTGAAGCAGTGGTTCTCAAATTTGGATGAAAATGAAAACCCAAGGATTCTCCAAAATTCCCACTACTCATTTCACATCCAAGACCTATTCAATTAGAATTTCCAGAACTGAAACCCCAGCATCAGTACTTTTCACAGCCACTCCCCAACCACCCGACTTGATTCTAACAAGTAACCAAGTAATAAAAAACTGACCTAAGGGCTCCAGAAACTGCAGACCCTCTCTAGCATCACCAGATAGTTTCTGCTCTCCTCCTACACCAACACGCCTTCTATTAAACACTCTTTCGACTCCTTCTACTAGAAGACTTTAACTGTCTGCTGTTTTGGTTCTTGTGCTATTTATTCCAGAAAGATGGGCAGATGGGTTGGAACTGTTTTTGCTACCTTTGCAGAATTCAACATGTGGGAAATTATCTCTCTCTTCTGATTTTTTAAATTAATTGCCTGTAGATGATCACACACATAATAACTTTATTTAAATCCATTGTTTTCAATATGCAACAGTTTCTCTCTTAGGAGAAGAATTTACCTTCCTTTCTCTTTAACAGTGCTAGTGGGAGATCACTCCCAATTGTCCTATTACTTGATTTAGTGTTTTCATGCCCTCAGCACTTGGACAGGTTTTTGCCCTTAGGAGATGCTTTTTCAACCTCACAAAAGTTAAAGAGAATGTCTTATAATTTTTATTCTATATACCTAAGATTAAATTCTTTTTTGATTTCTGGCCTAGTATTCTCTTTAACTTAGTATGGTTAATTTGTCTAAAAAAATGGAAGTAATTTCTCAAAATGATGATGGAACATCTTTCCACCAATTTTTTTTCTCAAAATAGATATCATTCAGCTTATCATAGAAGCACATCAGATAATTTTTCTCCATCCTCAAAAAGTCTAACACTGTTTCTTTTAAAAATATTCTCTAATATTTAATGAACCATATCATATGGCTTAAGAATCTGGGAATCTTATTGCTTAGGTTTTAATTAAATTCCTAGATAATTTATCTCTAGATAATTTCAGTCTTCATATGACTAAGAGACCTAAAATATTTAGTCTTTGAGGATAGATCAAATGAGATTTGATGAGCTTCATGAGAAGCCATTCTCTTTAAAAAAAATATATTAATATTGATAATTAAAATAATAAAAATTGGTTTCACAGATTTTCCACAGATATTGTGAAAAAAATAAAGTCACAACAGACATTTTCTTGTTTAACTCTGCTGCAAAGACATATACAAGTCTTAATTTGGGAGGGATTTACAAGGTAATACTTTAGAAAGTATAACAAGGTGAATTCATCTGTTTCTCAAGAATTGTCCATTTTCTGAGCAGGTATAGTATTTTAGAAGCCAAGCTGGGCATATTCAACCAGATTTCTTGAAACTCGTTTTGAAAAAGGCAATTATTATAGTCAACAGAGGGACCAACAGCAGGGGGGCAGCAAACTTACTACTATATATGTATATTATTTGCTCCTCACACCCCTAAAACACTTTCTCCAACACGTGTATTGCTTGTTTGTCAGTTTATTTGTTAAACTATGGAATAATTCAATATACAAATAGCTATATAATAGTAACCATATTTCTTTATTTTTTCCTTGAATTAAATTTGCCTTATTTTCAATAATTCTTATTAAAATTCTAGCTTCCTGCCCTCATATAAGAAATTGATATTTGTAGTGAAAACATAGTGTAATAATTTCTAGTGGGATTTTAAAGAGCCTAGAAATTCTAAATTTCTATTTTGAGAACTCCTTATTCAAGCAGAAATTATGCTAAAAACTCAAAGGCACATTTTTAATTGTCAAATTTGTGAAATTCAAAGTTTATGTTCATTTGAAGATAAGTTCTCTGTCATTGATACAGATTTTTTTCCTATGTATATGAACTCAACTTTGAAAGTGTTTTTTTTTTTTAAACAAATCCACTCTAATTACACTTATATGTTTCAAGACATGTTACTAACAGTCAAAGGATAGTCTAAGAGGGAGAAGCTCTATAAAGTCAGTAAAAACAAGACCTGGAGCTAACTGCAGCTCAGATCATGAGCTCCTCTTTGTTAAATTCAGGCTTAAATTGAAACAAGTAGGAATGTGACACCTGGACCACAAAGAAGGCTGAGTGCCAGAGAATTGATGCTTTGGAACTGTGGTGCTTTTCCTATATTCTTTCTTAGTACTGATTGTGATGTACAGTCCTGGACTTGTTTGGGAGGAGCCTTTGGCAACATCTAGCATCTACTTAGCTCAGGAAATACAGTGCAATACTGCACCTGATCTTTACTTTATCTCTAAATATGGGGAGATAAGGTACTGAGTTCTCACTTGCACTAGTGAACTTGGCACCATAACATAGGGCAGAAAGACTGAGAATTTCTGTCTCCTCCTGTTCCGTTTTGAACAATCATGGAAATAAATAATAGTAGCCAGCACACATTACCATGAAGAGAAAACGAAAAACGTTTTTCTTTTCTATGACTTCTACTGGGATTAAAAACTATTTGAAAAAGAGCATAGTTAACATTTACATCTCATACAAGTTCCACCCCCCCCCAGCTTATCTTTATCACTAGATGACCCCTATAAAAGTTATCTTAGTTATATATAGAGAAATTTTCACTTGAGCAGTCATTTTCTGAAGGATATTTCATACTGAAGAGTCTTTGAAATACCATTTTTCATCTACCCACTAAACCTATTGAAAATGTCTCCACAGTACCTGAAAAATTTTCTCTGTTGAAATATATCATTTTACATTACTCAGATGTTCTAAAAATTCATAAAGTGGCAATCATAATTTATTGAAATTTCTTTCTGCCAGTCAGAAATGAATAACTGTGCAGTGCATTCAGGAGGAAAAATAAAAGAAAAAGGAAGAGAGTAACATCAGTGTTTTTGGTTTAGAAATAACAGATGATTCTGAGTAAAGAACCTGAATGTCAGTGGTTCTCTATAATTCTTGTTACTTATTTCAAGCTCACAAGGACTGAGCCTAAAATTACGTGGCAACCTTGACACTTTTTCGGTCACTAAGTCGTATCTGACTCTGTGACCCATGGACTGTAGCACGCCATGTTCCTCTGTCCTCCACTATCCCCTAGAGTTTGCTCAAAGTCATATCCATTGAATCGATGATGCTATCTAACCATCTCAGCCTCAGCTACCCCTTCTCTGTTTGATCTTCAGTCTTTCCCAGTATCAGGGTCTTTTTCAACGGGTTGGCTCTTAGCATTAAGTGGCCAAAATACTAGTGCTTCAGCTTCAATTCTTCTGGTGAATATTAACGACTGATTTCCTTTAGGACTGACTAGCCTAATCTCCTTGAAGTTCAAGGGACTTTCAAGAGTCTTCCCCACCACCATGGTTTGAAAGCCCCTTTGGTATTCAGCCTTTATGGACCAGCTTTCTCACATCTGTACATGACTACTAGAAAAAAACATAGCTTTGACTTTGCAGACCTTTGCTGGCAAAGTGATGTCTCTACTTTCTAATATGCTGTCTAGGTTAGACTTCCCTGGTGGCTCAGATGGTAAAGCGTCTGCCTACAGTGCAGGAGACCAGGGTTCGATCCCTGGGTCAGGAAGATCCCCTGGAGAAGGAAATGGCAACCCACTCCAGTTCTCTTGCCTGGAAAATCCCATGGATAGAGGAGCCTGGTAGGTTATAGTCCATGAGGTCGCAAAGAGTTGGACACGACTCAGCAACTTCACTTTCACTTTCCTTCGAAGCAGCAGGTGTCTTTTAATTTCAGGGCTGCAGTTATCATTTGCAGTGGTATTCAGTTCAGTTCAAGTCAGTCGCTCAGTCATGTCCGACTCTTTGTAACCCCATGGACTGCAGCATGTCAGGTGTCCCTGTTCATTACCAGCAGTGATAATAAAGTCCAGGAAATACCTGTTGTAGCTTCCCCTTTTCCCTTCCTATTTGCCATGAAATGATGTGCCTGTATGCCATGATCTTAGTTTTTTTAATGTGAGTTTCAAGTCAGCTTTTTCACTATGCCTTTTCCATCAATCTTAAATAGAACTCTGCATGTGAACATCACCAGATGGTCAATACCGAAATCAGACTGACTATATTCTTTGCAGCCAAAGATGGAGAAGCTCTATACAGTCAGCAAAAACAAGGCCTGGAGCTTGTGGCTCAGATCATCAGGTTCTTACCGTAAAATCAGGCTTAAATTGTAGAAAGTAGTGAAAACCACTAAGCCATTCAGATGTGACCTAAATAAAATCCCTTATGATTTTATAGTGGAGGTGATAAACAGATTCAAGGGATTAGATCTGGTAGATGGAGTGCCTGAAGAACTACAGACAGAGGTTTGTATCATTGTATAGGAGGCAGTGACCAAAACCATCCCAAAGGAAAAGAAATGCAAGAAGGCAAAGTGGTTGTCTGAGGAGGCCTGACAAATAGCTGAGGAAAGAAAAGTGAAAGGCAAGTAGAAAAGGTAAGATATACCTAAGCTGAGTGCAGAGTTATAGAGAATATCAAAGAAAGCTAAGAATTCCTTAAGTGAACAATGCAAAGAAACAGGAAAACAATAGAGTGGGAAAGACTAGAGATCTAGTCACGAAAATTGGAGATATCAAGGGAACATTTCATACAAGGATGGACATGATTAAGGACTGAAACTTTACACAAGGGATCTCTAATGAGCTGTTTTTTGTTGTTGTTTTTAACTGACATTGATAATTATTTAATACTTATCACTGGGATTCCAACAATTGAGTCTTGTTTCTTCTCTGCTTCAGCTGTCTTTTGCTTATTTACTTCCGGGAAGATGACTGAAGGGCTCCAGCTGTCCTTATCATTTGTAGATTCTGAGCCTGTGGAGTGTCTAGGATTGTTCTTATCTCTGCTGATTTTGAAATTTCTTCCCCTGCAGTTCCATCTGCTTTTGTTTCTCTAGCTAGTCATGCCCATCTGATTAATGTGAAAGTGATGCTATACTGAATGGCTCTTTTTCTTCCTTTATAGGAGAGTTAAGAATACAGGCACCAAGCAACAGAAGAATGATATAAGGATTATATGAATTAACAATGGTAATCATACCATCAACCTGGCATCACTCAATATATGCTTTTAGCATTTTTGTTATTGTTACAACATGTTCTGTCATTTCAGAAAAACAGAGAAAATAGAATCCCTCCAAATGTATTACTTTACTTTTTCAATGCCCAGAATCTCTGTATATGGAAAACTACATAAATTTTCATATATAAATTTCTCAAAAATACAATTGGGTAGATATCTGGAACTGACAACGTTCCTCAATTAAACTTGAGTCATCTACAAGGAAACACATTTTTTGAACTGCTTTACCACCGTTTTATTCCCTTGTGGTAGATGTTTCATAATAGATTTTTTTTGCTATTATATATAATTCACAGTAATGAACTTGTGTCCATGTCTTTGTAAACTTCTTTAAGTATATCTGTAAGGTTAAAATCAAGAAGTAGACTTGCTGAGCTAAAGGACATTAGACACTTTAATTTAGATCCGTATCACACAACTGCTCTCTGAAGTCTGTGCTGATTTACATTAGCTCTAAGAATGAATGTGTGTTCCCAGTCCCCATGTTTTCCTAACACTGTCAAATATGTTTTCAGTGCCAACAATTTAAGAGGGGAGAAATGGCATGTAGTTGTATTTTAGGGTTTTCCACTTATAACTAAAATCTGACCTGTTTTCATATGTTTATTGGTCATCTTTAAGGGGAGAGAAGCATCTGTCTCATCTGTTCTCATTTTTAACCTAAAGATCCCAGGTATTCCTCCTGCTCTGAAATTGCTTTTTGTTTTTTGTATATCTGCCTCTTTTTTTGCTTTCATTCCATCTGCTTTGGGTTCTCATTTAATACAATCCCATCTGTTTTCCTCACAATTTCAAGTGTGTTGACTGTTACAATTCCTGTTTATAGCACATTTAAAAACACGTGTCTGTATTACATTGAGTCATGAAGACAGGATAAGCTAATACAGGCATAGGTTTGAAACAGTACCTGGTATACAATCGCAGGTCGAAGCCTGGCATGAAATTTTTTTTTCTTGGCATTAAAAAAAAAAATGAACATCTTATAAGTTGATTATCATATTATACAAAATTAAAGTTATACCATATTATACAAAATTAAGGCTACTTATTTTTTATAAGAGCACTTTTTACTAAGACAATATTGTCTAATATGGTGCCTTTTGCTTTTTTTCCCCCAGAAAAATGAATGTTTATGTACATTTATTTTCTCTGTGATTTTCACTGCAGAATTATTTTAAGTGCTTATTTGCTTATAAATGAAATCAAATAATAATAAGAAAAATGGGAAACATTAAGGGAGAAATTAAAAAGAGAAAAAAATATAGGGAAGAAGAAAAACTAAAACTTTTGTGTATCCATAATATAAATAGGTACAAAAATTAAGAAGGTCAGAGACAAAAGAAACAAGTTGATTTAAAAATTAGGTAAGATGAGGAAATAAGGACACAAATGAAAAATATTAGGATAAAATTATGTGATTCAAAATGAGAAATTAACAGAAAAAAAATTTGTTGAGCCATTAGAACCCCCTTCTTTTTTCCAAATATGTAGCATGATTATTATCAATACACCATGGAGATATCCTAATTCCACATAGCTAATTGGATCTTTATTGCTCCTCAGTGAAAGCAAGAACATATTCACATTTAGAATCCAAAATTAGAATGCTTAAATTCAAGTGCTAGTAACTGGAATGATTAAGTTCAGTTCAGTTCAGTCCCTCAGTCATGTCCAACTCTTTGTGACCCCATGAACCACAGCATGCCAGGCCTCCCTGTCCATCACCAACTCCCGGAGTCCACTCAAACCCATGTCCATCGAGTTGGTGATGCCATCCAACCATCTCATCTTCTATCATCCCCTTCTCCTCCTGCCCTCAATCTTTTCCAGCATCAGGGTCTTTTCCAATAAGTCAGCTCTACACATCAGGTGGCCAAAGGATTGGAGTTTCAGCTTCAACATCAGTCCTTCCAATGAACACCCAGGACTGATCTCCTTTAGGATAGACTGGTTGGATCTCCTTGCAGTCCAAAGGACTCTCAAGAATCTTCTCCAACACCATGGTTCAAAAGCATCAATTCTTCTGCGCTCAGATTTCTTTATAGTCCAACTCTCACATCCATACATGACCACTGGAAAAACCATAGCCTTGACTAGACAGATCTTTATTGGCAAAGTAATGTCTCTGCTTTTGAATATGCTATCTAGGTTGGTCATAACTTTCCTTCCAAGGAGTAAGTGTCTTTTAATTTCATGGCTGCAATCACCATCTGAAGTGATTTTACCTTGGGCTAATTCTTTGAAGTTGGTAAAACCATAGTAGTATAGCCACTTATTTCAGAGTGTCTCCAACTCAATTAAGAGAGTGTTAGTACTCAGATCTGTATATTCAATAGGACTATGAAGTATAATCCTGATCCCTTCTGGGATCTGGAATTTATTGTAATATTCTGGGGAATGAAGAAATTATCTATCATTCTTATTTTACACAGCCATGTGTATAACCTTGGACAAGGTGATTAATGCCAAAGTACTTTACTTTTATAATCTAAAAGTAACTCTCAGAGGCACATGGATAAAAGTAGAAAATAGATATTATGTATATATTCAATATGTTTACTATGATATAACCTAACTTTGGCTAATATTGTAAAACAATTCAGTTTATAGAGTCCATACTATTCCAGTTGTAATCCCAGCAGATTCTTTTTGTGGAGTTCACAGGCCAATTTTAAAATTAATTTGGAGATGCAAATGGCCTAATAAAATCAAGGCAGTCTTGAAAAAAAATAAAAACTGGCAAACTTACATTATCAGATTTCAAGAGTTGTAAAGTGAAAGCAATCAAGACAAGATGTTATTGAGTCAAGGACAGTAATAAAGTACTATGGTACAGAATGGAATAGAATAAAGATTTCAAACATAGATCTGCTCATGTATGAAGACCTGATTTAGCACAAAGACGCCATGGCAATTTGTTGGGAATGAATGGCAGTGTCAATAAGTGATGCCAGATTAACTAGATAGCTGTATGGTTAAAAAAAAAAACAAACCCTAAAACTTGAAACTTTATGCTTACTCAGTCATGTCTTACTTTTTGTGACCCCCTGCACTACAGCTTGCCAGGTTCCTCTGTCCATTGGATTTTCCAGGCAAGAATACTGGAGTGGGTTGCCAATTTCTGGTCCAAGGGATCTTCCCAACCCAAAGATCAAACCCAAATCTCTTGAGTCTCCTGCATTGACAGGTGGATTTTAAATTACAGGGCCATGTAGGAAGACCCTTATACCTGTATATCTTACACAGAAATTAATTCAAGAAATTCCTACATTAATTTAGGAATATAGATGTAAAAACAAAACAAAAACAAACTCAGATGAAAACAGCAATATTTTCATGACATTAGGCAGAAACAATTTCCTTTTTCCCCCTCACACTTTATTATGAAAATTTGAAGAACATTTGTTGTAAATGTCTGTATATACATATTCTAAATTGCATGATTAACAATTTATCCTCTTCATTTTATCATATTGAATTACATGATCTCCCTTTTCTGCAAGGAAGAAATCCCAGATTCTCCTAGGAACAAATTCCATAATTACCCATATTTTCACTCTGTGATATATGTTCAACAGCTATAGACTAATAATACCAATATCAATACAAATTAGAGTTCTAACTAAATTATTTTAATATGATTTAGGGTTCTTATTCTTTTTAGTTGTTATCCCACTAGAGATGTAAAAATAATAATTCTAAATTCACTTGAAATATTTTTATTTGCTTATATCATTAGTTCATTCAGTTCAGTTCAGTTCAGTCGCTCAGTCGTGTCCGACTCTTTGCAACCCCATGAATCACAGCATACCAGGCCTCCCTGTCCATCACCATCTCCCGGAGTTCACTCAGAATCACGTCCATCGAGTCAGTGATGCCATCCAGCCATCTCATCCTCTGTCGTCCCCTTCTCCTCCTGCCCCGAATCCCTCCCAGCATCAAAGTCCTTTCCAATGAGTCAACTCTTCGCATGAGGTGGCCAAAGTACTGGAGTTTCAGCTTTAGCCATCATTCCTTCCAAAGAAATCCCAGGGCTAATCTCCTTCAGAATGGACTGGTTGGATCTCCTTGCAGTCCAAGGGACTCTCAAGTCTTCTCCAACACCACAGTTCAAAAGCATCAATTCTTCAGTGCTCAGCCTTCTTCACAGTCCAACTCTCACATCATACATGACCACTGGAAAAACCACAGCCTCGACTAGATGGACCTTAGTCGGCAAAGCAATGTCTCTGCTTTTGAATATGCCATCTAGTTTGGTCATAACTTTTCTTCCAAGGAGTAAGCGTCTTTTAATTTCATGGCTGAAGTCACCATCTGCAGTGATTTTGGAGCCCACAAATATAAAGTCTAACACTGTTTCCACTGTTTCCCCATCTATTTCCCATGAAGTGATGAGACCAGATGCCATGATCTTCGTTTCTGAATGTTGAGATTTAAGGCAACTTTTTCACTCTCCTCTTTCAGTTTCATCAAGAGGCTGTTTAGTTCCTCTTCACTTTCTGCCATAAGGGTAGTGTCATCTGCATATCTGAGGTTATTGAGATTTCTCCTGGCAATCTTCATTTCAGCTTGTGTTTCTTCCAGTCCAGCGTTTCTCATGATGTACTCTGCATATAAGTTAAATAAGCAGGGTGACAATATACAGCCTTGAAGTACTCCTTTTCCTATTTGGAACCAGTGTGTTGTTTCATGTCCAGTTCTAACTGTTGCTTCCTGAGCTGCATACAGATTTCTCAAGAGGCAGGTCAGGTGGTCTGGTATTCCCATCTCTCTCAGAATTTTCCACAGTTTCTTGTGATCCACACAGTCAAAGGCTTTGGCATAGTCAATAGAGTGGAAATTGATGTTTTTCTGGAACTCTCTTGCTTTTTCCATGATCCAGCAGATGTTGGCAATTTGATCTCTGGTTCCTCTGCCTTTTCTAAAACCAGCTTGAATATCAGGAAGTACACGGTTCACGTATTGCTGAAGCCTGGCTTGGAGAATTGTGAGCATTACTTTACTACCATGTGAGATGAGTGCAATTGTGTGGTAGTTTGAGCATTCTTTGGCATTGCCTTTCTTTGGGATTGGAATGAAAACTGACCTTTTCCAGTCCTGTGGCCACTGCTGAGTGTTCCAAATTTGTTGGCATTTTGAGTGTAGCACTTTGACAGCATCATCTTTCAGGATTTGAAATAACTCAACTGGAATGCCATCACCTCCACTAGCTTTGTTTGTAGTGATGCTTTCTAAGGCCCACTTGACTTCACATTCGAGGATGCCTGACAGAATGACAAAATGTTCTCCACTGGAGAAGGTAATGGCAAACCACTTCAGTATTCTTTCCTTGAGAACCCCATGAACAGTGTGAAAAGGCAAAATGATAGGATACTGAAAGAGGAACTCCCCAGGTCAGTAGGTGCCCAATATGCTACTGGAGATCAGTGGAGAAATAACTCTAGAAAGAATGAACAGATGGAGCCAAAGCAAAACAATATCCAGTTGTGGATGTGACTGGTGATATAAGCAAGATCTGATGCTGTAAAGAGCAATATTGCATAGGAATCTGGAACCTCAGGTCCATGAATCAAGGCAAATTGGAAGTGGCCAAACAAGAGATGGCAAGAGTGAATGTCGACATTCTAGGAATCAGCAAACTAAAATGGACTGGAAGGGGTGAATTTAACTCAGATGACCATTGTATCTACTACTGTGGGCAGGAATCCCTCAGAAGAAATGGAGTAGCCATCATTGTCAATGAAAGAGTCTGAAATGCAGTACTTGATGCAATTACAAAAATGACAGAATGATCCTTGTTCGTCTCCAGGGCAAACCATTCAATATCACGGTTATCCAAGTCTATGCCCCAACCGGTAACCCTGAAGAAGCTGAAGTTGAACGGCTCTATGAAGACCTACAAGACCTTTTAGAACTAACACCAAAAAGAGATGTCCTTTTCATTATAGGGGACTGGAATGCAAAAGTAGGAAGTCAAGAAACACCTGGAGTAACAGGCAAATTTGGCCTTGGAATGCGGAATGAAGCAGGGCAAAGACCAATAGAGTTTTGCCAAGACAATGCACTTGTCATAGCAAACACCCTCTTCCAACAACACAAGAGAAGACTCTACACATGGACATCACCAGATGGTCAACACCGAAATCAGATTGATTATATTCTTTGCAGCCAAGATGGAGAAACTATACAGTCAACAAAAACAAGACCAGGAGCTGACTGTGGCTCAGATCATGTACTCCTTATTCAGACTTAAATTGAAGAATGTAGAGAAAACTGGTAGACCATTCAGGTATGACCTAAAACAAATCCCTTATGATTATACGGTGGAAGTGAGAAATAGATTTAAGGGCCTAGATCTGATAGAGAGAGTGCCTGATGAACTATGGAATGAGGTTCGTGACATTGTACAGGAGACAGGGATCAAGACCATCCCCATTGAAAAGAAATGCAAAAAAGCAAAATGGCTGTCTGGGAAGGCCTTACAAATAGCTGTGAAAAGAAGAGAAGCAAAAATCAAAGGAGAAAAGGAAAGATATAAGCATCTGAATGCAGAATTCCAAAGAATAGCAAGAAGTGATAAGAAAGCCTTCTTCAGTGATCAATGCAAAGAAAATTAGTTCATTATATTAATACAAATCAATTCTTTATATTACTCTAATTTTTCAGGGATTGCTTATTTAGTTTGAGTTTGATATTTACCTAATATACCTAAAATTTAAACTCAGGTTGATGGAACTAATACATTAAAAGAAGTATGATTTCCATCCCTGTATATACCACTCTGTTTTCTCCCACTTCTCAATAAACAATCATTATTTAAAATTAATTTTATTTTAAGCTATCATTGTTTTATTTTACCACAGTGAAAATTTCCTCCTTTGGCTTTGTGTATTATTGCGTTTAATTGCTTTTATATTTTAAGGCAGTTTTATGATCACAACAGTATTGAGCAGATGAAGATTTCTTGTCATATATGTAGTCTCATCATTATCAACATGCCCCACCTGAGTGGTAAAATCCTACAAACTGGTGAATCTACTTGTCACATCAGACCATTCAAAGTCCATACTCTATGGTTCATTCGATTCATCCCTCCCTTTCTCCCAACCTGAGAGAGTCACTGATCTTTTTACTGTGTCCATAGTTCTTTTTTTCGAGGATATCATATAGTTGAAATTATACATTATGTAGCGTTTTCATTGGCTTCTTTCACTTAGCAATATTCATTTAACCAGTCAATCCTAAAGGAAATCAGTCCTAAACATTCATTGGAAGGACTGATGTTGAAGCTGAAACTGTAATACTGGGGCACCTGATGCGAAGAACTGACTCCTGAGAGAAGACCCTGATGCTGGGAAAGATTGAAGGCAGGAAGAGAAGGGGACAACGGAAGATGAGATGGTTGGATGGCATCACTGACTTGATGGACATGAGTTTGAGCAAGCTCCAGGAGTTGGTGAAGGACAGGGAAGCCTGGCATGCTGCAGTCCATGGAGTCGCAAAGAGTTGGATGTGAATGAACTGAATATGCATTTAAGTTTCCTCCGTGTCTTTTCATGGTTTAATAGCTCATTTCTTTTTAGTGCTAAATAATATTCCATTGTCTGGTTGTACCACAGGTTGTTTTTTTTTTTTTTAACCATTAAACTACTGAAAGACATCTTGATTACTTCCAAGTTTGACCATTATCAAGCTGCTATAAACGTCCTTGTACAGGGATTTTAAGTGGCATTCTGCTTCTTACAGTAAATACCAAGGAATTCAATTACTGGATTATATAGTATAGGTTTAGTTAAGTTAGATACAGCCAAACTGTTTTTTCAAAGTGACTGTACCATTTTGCATTCTTGCAACCATAACTGAGAGTTCCTGATGCCCCACATCCTGGCCAGGACTTTCTGCTGTCAATGTTCTGCATATTAACCATGGGGAAGGGTGTTAGTGATGTCACCTTGATGTTATAGTTCTCATTTCCCTCATGATATACGATGTGGATCATCATTCCATGTACCTATTTGCCTTCTGTGTGTCTCTGGGGAAGTGTCCAGCAAACTCTTTTACCCACTTTTTAATTGAATTTTATTTTTATTTACTTATTTTTAAATTTTTATTGTTGAATTTTGATTTGCTTGCTTATTGTTGAGTTTTAAGAATGTTTTTGATTGCATTCATTTATCAGGTGTGTCTTTTACCAATCTTTTCTTCCAGTCTGTGACTTGTTTTTTTCATTTTCTTGACAGTATTTTTAATTTTTATTTGACTTTAATGAAACCCAGCATATCCATTCTTTCCTTTACGAATTGTGTTTTGGTGTCATTTCTAAGAAGCCATTGCCATATAGGTCTTATAGGTTTTCTCCTATGTTATCTTTTAGAAGTTTCATAATTTTGCATTTTACATTTAGGTCTGTGGTCAACTTTGAATTATTTTGTGCAGGATATAAGGTCTGTATCTAGATTCATTTCTTTGGATGTGGACGTCCAGTTTTGGAACTTGTTGAAGAAACTTCCTTTGCTCTATTGTTACCTTTGCTTTGTCAAAGATCGGTTGATTATATTTATGGAGGTCTATTTTGGGGATCTGTATTTTATTCCTTTGAACTATTGTCTGTTTTTTGCCTTCTGTTGTCCTTTCTGGGATCTGTACTTTTGTGCCTGACATTAATTTCTGGAAATTCTCAGTCATTATTATTTCAAATATTTCTTCTGTTTCTTTTTCTCTTTCTTTGCTTGGTATTACCATTATATATATATATAGGTATATATTATACTTTTGTACTTGTCCCACTGTTTTGGGATATTCTGGGAATTTATTTCTTTCAGACGTTTGTTTTGTTTTGTTTTTTAGCTTTGAGAATTTCTATTGAGATATCCTCAAACTCAAAGTTTCTTTCCTTAGTTGTATCCAGTGAAATAATAAGCCCAATATAGACATTCTTGATTACTGTTAACAGTATTTTTTGTCTGTAGCATTGCTTTTAACTTTTTGTTCTTAAGATTTAAATGTGTGGCTTACACTGCCCACCTACTCTTTCAAGCTGTTTTTTTTTTTTTTTTTTTTTTTTCCCCATCAGCACTGTTAGCATCTTAATCAAACTTTTATATTCCAACTTTTTGCCATATGTGTGTCTGGTTCTGATTTTTACTTTGGCAATTCAAGCTCTATCTTTTGCTGTTTATGTCTAACGTATAATTTTGGTAGCCAGGCCTGATGTACTGGATTAAATAAACATAAAAAAGGCTGTTAGTAATACGATGAGGTGCTGGAGGGAGCATCCTGTGGTCCTGTGATTAGGTCTTAGTCTTTCAGTGGCTTATACTCTGGTCTCTGAACTTCACAAAGATTTCTCATTTTTTCTCCCTGCTCAGGTGGGACAGGTTGGCAACCTGGGCTATAGTTTGGTGTTTACCTTTCTTCTAGAAATCTTGACAGCTGAGATTGGGTATTTCCCTCCCTGCCACTCACTGAGGCTCTGACAAAACCCCAGCAGGTTAGGCTTTGGTTAGTTTCTCGAGAGGACAGGCTGTGTTGAGAAGAACAAAATGCTCTGGTGTATTTCAAAGTCGTTCATTTCCCCTTCCTCCTGCCGGAAGCACAAGTGGATTTTTCTCAGTTACTGTGAGAGCCTGGTAGAACCCAAGGATGACCGACTCCCCTGGAGTTCTTATGACTCACGCTTCTCTACACTGAGCCTCCAGCCCCGTGTCCTTTCAGAGATGCCTGCTCTCCTGGCTTGGCACTGCTTCTTGCAGATGTTCCAGCTCTGTGAGTGTCTGTCCTGGTAAATTATCCTTCTCTGAATTTGCCAGTCTTTCCAATTTGGGGAGAAGTGTTGTACTGGAAGATCTCACTCCTCTTACAGTTCTAGCAAGAGCTGATGGCTTTCCAGTTTGTTCAGCACTTACTCTTAATGCATGCTGGTAACTTCTAAGCTTTTATGCTGGACCACAGACTGGAAGTCTCTCCACTTTGCTTTTTTTAAATAAACAATACAAGGTAGAGTTATCTCTTTAGCTCTATAGAGAGATATATTTCATTCATTTTGAAATCTGCATGGTAGTGGTTTTATTTTGTATTATACAATTTACAAACATGTTCAATTAATTTTCTATTGACAGACATTGGGTTGCTTCTCACTTTGGGAGTACAAACAGTGCCACAATGAATAAATAGTCCATGCATGTGACATTTTATGATTTTACCAGTGTATCTTTAGGGTAGATGAATTGGAGTGTTGCCAAAAGTGCAGTCTGGCTGCTCACTGCTCAAAAGCCATTAAAGAAGCTAGGTTGGTGGAAAGTTGGCTCTATTTTTGTTGCCAGCAACTGTCAGGGGATCGGAGAGGGCAGACATCTGTCCAAAGGCTGACCCCCCCCAAACAATTAGGGGGCAAGAGCTTTTATAGACAGAGGGACGGGGCTACATGCAGAAGCAGCACCGTGGCTCTGACATTCATCTTGAAACTGATCATTGGTGGTGGTCTGATCAGTGTCATCTTGATTGTTTTAGATACAGTTAATCTTAAGTTCCAGGGTCGATTTTTTTTTTTTTTCCATTTCTTTGAGGCCAGTTCTCAGAATTGTGGCAGCTTGTGTCATGGCTACAGCCTGGTGATCACAGAGTTAATTTCTCCACCTGGTGACTGTTTCAGTATCTATAAGACAGCTCACAGGATATAGCTCAGAATGTCTTTTGTATAGTACCTAAGAAAATCACTGCAGATGGTGACTGCAGCCATGAAATTAAAAGATGCTTACTCCTTGGAAGAAAAGTTATGACCGACCTAGATAACATATTCAAAAGCAGAGACATTACTTTGCCAACAAATGTCCGTCTTGTCAAGCCTATGGTTTTTCCAGTGGTCATGTATGGATGTGAGAGTTGGACTGTGAAGAAGGCTGAGTGCCTAAGAATTGATGCTTTTGAACTGTGGTGTTGGAGAAGACTCTTGAGAGTCCCTTGGACTGCAAGGAGATCCAACCAGTCCATTCTAAAGGAGATCAACCCTGGGATTTCTTTGGAGGGAATGATGCTGAAGCTGAAACTCCAGTACTTTGGACATGTCATGCGAAGAGTTGACTCATTGGTAAAGACTCTGATTCTGGGAGGGATTGGGGGCAGGAGGAGAAGGGGACGACAGAGGATGAGATGGCTGGATGGCATCACTGACTCGATGGACGTGAGTCTGAGTGAACTCTGGGATTTGGTGATGGACAGGGAGGCCTGGCGTGCTGCGATTCGTGGGGTTGCAAAGAGTCGGACACGACTGAGCGACTGAACTGAACTGAAGAAGTAACTAAAGGTGTGTGTACGTGTGTGTGTGTTAACTATGCTTAATAATTCAGTTATTATTATTTGGTCTCCTTTTATTTTTTTTTCCTTTGTTTTTGCATGTTTTCACTTCTCTGATTAAATCTTTTCTTTGGCTAAAGTTTTTCCCACAGACAAAAGGCAGGCAGAGGACATGGGGGGAGGGGTGAAGGACCACTGGGTCCTGCTCCACTTCAGGAGTTCCAGATCTAAGAGTCAGTATGTGTTAATTTTGCTAGATATTGCCAAACTCCTCTGCTTAGTGACTGCACCACTTTGCAACTCCTCTAGCTTTCTTTGAGAATGATGCCTAGTCACAGATCTATGACAGAATTATGTGTTTTGTCAAATGCATGCATTTGTGCTAATCTGACAGGAGATAATGGCCTCGGGGTGTTTCATTTAATGTTTGTCATACTGTAGCAAGGTTAAACGGAGAAGGCAATGGCACCCCACTCCAGTACTCTTGCCTGGATAATCCCATGGACGGAGGAGCCTGGTAGGCTGCAGTCCGTGGGGTCGTTAAGAGTCAGACACGACTGAGAGACTTCACTTTCACTTTTCACTTTCATGCACTGGAGAAGGAAATGGCAACCCACTCCAGTGTTCTTGCCTGGAGAATCCCAGGGATGGGGGAGCCTGGTGGGCTGCCGTCTATGGGGTCGCACAGAGTCGGACACGACTGAAGCGACGCAGCAGCAGTGGCAGCAACAGCAGCAGCAGCAGCAAGTTAAAACTTTTAGCAAGGGTGAGTATTTTATCATAAATGTAATGGACACTTGAATATATTATGAGTGTATGTGCACCCGTGCTGAATTTACCTCCTGCACATTTGGGTTACATTATTGAGTTACTTTTTTTTCTTTGCTATTTTTATGAGCTCTTTTTTTAAAAAAAATTATCATTTTCAGTGATACAAGTTGTAGGCAAAACTTTTAAACAGTGACTTTAGGTACTAGCATGAAGTGTGATATTTGTGGTCTATTTTTCTGTAGTTTCTAAGCTTCGAAAATAAGACAAAAATTAGAATTGTGGAATAAATTATATGCTTATTTTCCTTTATTAATGGATATTTTTCTCCCCTGACTCTTGACTTCATAGACTTTGTTTCCTACAGAGAAAGAAATTTAGAAATTCAGATTATAATTTTCCTCAAATTTGTCTACTAAAATTTTCACTAACCAAGAATTCATAACTGAAGTCATAATTAAATTTCTGAGTATAGGGAGATACTTTCCTATTTTAAAAAATCCATTCTTCTTGCTTGAAACTGTGGTAACTGTAACCCGGAGAGATGACGGATTTCCCAGGGCCCCTAGCAGAGTAGCAGTTCATGGATCCCTGCATTGCTTCCACCAGGGGGTGTGATCACAGTGACATGTGCAGAAGTACTGATTTTCAGGTGATGGAGAGACTTACTGTTGTTCAGTTGCTCAGGCACATCTGACTCTTTGTGACCCAATGGACTGCAGCATGACAGGCTTCCCTGTCCTTCACCATCTTACAGAATTTTCTCAGACTCATGTCCATTGAGTTGGTGATGCCATCCAATCGTCTCAACCTCCATTGTCCTCTTCTCTTGCCTTCAATCTTTTCCAGCATCAGGGTCTTTTCTGATGAATCGGCTCTTCGCATCAGGTGGTCAAAGTATTGGAGCTGCAGCTTCAGCATCAGTCCTTCCAAAGAATATTCAGGATTGATTTCCTTTATGATTGACTGCTTTGATGCAGTCCAAGGGACTCTCAAGAGTCTTCTCCAACACCACAGTTTGAAAGCGCCATTTCTTCAAAGCTGCAGTCACCATCCACAATGATTTTGGAGACCAAGACAGAAAAGTCTGTCACTGTTTCCATTGTTTCCCTATCTATTATTAGCCATGAAGTGACGGGACTGGATACCATGATCTTTGTTTTTCGAATGCTGAGTTTTAAGTCAACCTTTTCACTCTAATCAAGAGGTTCTTCTTTTTTTTTCTTTTTACTGTTTGCTTTCTGGCATAAAGGTGGTGTCATCTGCATTTCTGAGGTTATTGGAAGATTTGTTTAGTAGCTTATTTGTGTCTGACACTTTTGTGACCCCAAGGACTGGAGTCCACCAGGCTCCTCTGTCCATTGGGTTTCCCAGGCAAAAATAATGGAGGGGGTTGCCATTTCTTTCTCCAGGGATCTTCCAGACCCAGGGATCAGACACACGTCTCCTGCATTGACCAGCAGATTCTTTAGCACTGAGCCACTAGGAAAGCCTGTTAGGAAGACTGCAGTGCATAAAAAGCAAATTATACATTTTCTTTTCTCATTTTGCTTAAAACTAGTGGAAAAGTGGCACATTTAGATAAATAAAATCATATCTCTTGGCTCCACCATAGACTCTACATGAGTTGATCTTGAAAGGAGGAGGAATGTGTCTATAAGATGCTATAAGATGGGACACTATGCTTAGAATCAGGGGTCAAAACCGCATTTTCCTCTGCTATGAATTTCAGTAGTTTCCAAAGTAAATATTGCTGTTATCATCATTTTATTTTAACAACTGAGTGGGCCTCCCTGATGGCTCAGCAGTGAAGAATCTTTCTGGCAATGCAGGAGACATGGGTTCAATCCTTTGGTTTGGAAGATCCCCTCAAGTAAGAAATAGCAACCCATTCTAGTATTCTTGGTTGGGAAATCTTATGGACAGAGGAGCCTGGAGGGCTACAGCCCATGGGGTCACAAAGAGTCAGACATGACTTAGCGACTAAATAGCCACAGTAATACTGAGTATTAGGCAATCACTCTAATTTCATTCTGTCTGTAGCTTTCAGATTAATTTTGTAAGAATTCCTCAGAAGATGAGCATGGGAAAGATGATTATTTGTATGCTGAGAGAGAAATTTACAGAGAGAAGTTAAGCAAATGTTTCCATTGGCAATAGATTGGATTTTATTTGTGAATTCAATTATGGTCTAGAAATAGAAAAGATTAAAAAAAAAAAAAACCCTGGGAATATTTATGGACATATAATGCAAACTATGACACAAACTTATTCTCCTTGAAGTTATTCATTTAGGGCACTCATGGAGAAGAAAATATCTGATATGACAGGCTTGGTATATTTGTTCATGCATTTTAATGAGCTTTTGACATGAACCCTAATGAAAAAGATAACTGTAGCAAATGACAAGAAATAAAAGACTGCACTTTGATGAAAATAAATTTATTATTATTTGTTAGGTGGTGAACTGCTTAAGGCATTCCAATATTAACCATCTTCTGTTTCTAACAAGTATTTTTTGTTTTATTTTAATAAAAAGTATTTCCTGATATTCTGTAAGGATGTTTCTTGAAAGAAATAGCAAATGAGCATTACTCTAAATAAGTTTAATTAAAAATTAAAATATGTAAGCCTACATTGAAATATGATACTCATTTAATTTTCATGTTTTCCAGATACTTAACATGATACCATAATTTTCCCCTTTGTTAGCTCCAGAGTTTAGTCAAAAGGCAGGATGACAGATTTAACCATACATTTTAACTTTAGAAACATGTTGCAGATTTTAATATAACTGAATTTCAATTAAATTGAAGTTTTGCTACTCTGTAATAGAAAATAATTAAAAAAAATCTTTTAATGCGTGGCTAGTTCCTCTTCTGTCTCTTTTTGTCTTTCCTCTCTCCTTTCCATTTTCCTTTCTGCAAGGGTTTTTTTGGTCTCTATTTATATCCTAACTGCTTCCCAATATATGCCTGGAGCTCAATCCTCTCTCCTTTGTTCTAAATGTCTATACTCCCTATCAGGCTCACCTAAATGCATGTGGCCAAGAAATTTCAAATACAACCTATACAGCATTAACATGTGCACTTTCTGTCTGAACAAACTCCTACTGTGTTCTACCTGTTGTTCACCAGTTAGTCTATATAAAACTGATTATCCCTCCCCTCATTTATACTAACAACTGGTTAGCTTTCTTCCCCCAATTTGTGTCTTAAATAGCATGATTATCCCTTTGATAAAGGACTACTTTCAGCTACTTATTCATAACTAGATAGCATGTTTTAACGTGTCTTTAAACACACCCCCCTTTCTGTTTCTGGAGTTTTGAACAAATTTGTTTCTGGCTGCACTGAGCCTTTGTTGCTGCACACAGACTTCCTCTAGTTGTGGTATGGAGGCTTCTCATTGCGATGGATTCTCGTGTTGGGGAGCATGGGCTTCAGTGCTTGGGGCAGACGGGCTTAGTTTCTCTGTGGCATGTGGGATCTTCCTGGACCATCAGCAACTGAACCCCTGTCTCCCACGTGGGCAGGCAGATTCTTAACCACTGAACCACCGGGGAAGTCCAGCTTTTTGTTTATTTTTTTAATTACAAGACCAATCACCTATTCTCCTGTGCATACGTCTTGTGACTTTCCACTGTGTACAAAATAAAGGACAAACTTCTTCATAACACTCATGAACCTTCATTGTTTGGTCCCCATTCAAACTCCATCTTAGCTTCCATCATTTGAACCTTATAAACTAGCATTTTTTGAGTATGGCTGTTGCTGGCTGAGCTTGGCCTTTCACATTGTGCTGCTCCTAGTAAAGTCTGTTCATTGTCAGTTACTGATTCTTCCTTCCTTTGGACACAATTGTATTGACAATGCTTCTGTGAAGATATCTAAGATATCATCTACATTGTCTAGATGAGACTGAAATTGCACAACTCAGATAGGGACTTGTACCTACGATCTCTGAACTGAGATCCCAAACCTGGTCTCAGTACTTAATGAATCTCAGGTTCTTGATGTCTCATCATGAAAGAATTCAGTGAGAAACAAAGAGATAGGTAAGAAATGGATTTATTTAGAGAGAAACACACTACTCAGAAGATGGTGCACCATCTCAGAAGATGAGAGTTGCACCAGGATACAGCGTTGTCAATTTGTTTCAGTTCAGTTCAGTCGCTCAGTCGTGTCCAAATCTTTGGGACCCCATGAATCACAGCACACCAGGACTCCCTGTCCATCACCAAATCCTGGAGTTCACCCAAACTCATGTCCATCGAGTCGGTGATGCCATCCAGCCATCTCATCCTCTGTTGTCCCCTTCTCCTCCTGCCCCCAATCCCTCCCAGCATCAGAGTCTTTTCCAATGAGTCAAGTCTTCGCATGAGTTTGCCAAATTATTGGAGTTTCATCTTTAGCATCAGTCCTTCCAAAGAACATGCAGGAGTGATCTCCTTCAGAATGGACTGGTTGGATCTCCTTGCAGTCCAAGGGATTCTCAAGAGTCTTCTCCTACAGCACAGTTACAAAGCATCAATTCTTTGGTGCTCAGCTTTCTTCACAGTCCAACTCTCACATCATACATGACCACTGGAAAAACCATAGCCTTGACTAAATGGACCTTTGTTGGCAAAATAATGTCTCTGCTTTTGAATATGCTGTCGAGGTTGGTCATAACTTTTCTTCCAAGGAGTGAGCGTCTTTTAATTTCATGGCTGCAGTCACCATCTACAGTGATTTTGGAGCCCCCCAAAATAAAGTCTGACACTGTTTCCACTGTTTCCCCATGTATTTCCCATGAAGTGTTGGGACCAGATGCCATGATCTTAGTTTTCTGAATGTTGAGCTTTTAGCCAACTTTTTCACTCTCCTCTTTCACTTTCATCAAGAGGCTTTTTAGTTCCTCTTCACTTTCTGCCATAAGGGTGGTGTCATCTGCATATCTGAGGTTATTGATATTTCTCCCGGCAATCTTGATTCCCCCTTATGCTTCTTCCAGCCCAGCGCTTCTCGTGATGTACTCTGCATATAAGTTAAATAAGTAGGGTGACAATATACAGCCTTGACATACTCCTTTTCCTATTAGGAACCCAGTCTGTTGTTCCATGTCCAGTTCTAACTGTTGCTTCCTGACCTGCATATAGGTTACTCAAGAGGCAGGTCAGGTGGTCTGGTACTCCCATCTCTTTCAGAATTTTCCACAGTTTATTGTGATCCACACAGTCAAAGGCTTTGGAATAGTCAATAAAGCAGAAATTGATGTTTTTCTGGAACTCTCTTGCTTTTTCCATGATCCAGCATATGTTGGCAATTTGATCTCTGGTTCCTCTGCCTTTTCTAAAACCAGCTTGAACATCTGGAATTTCATGGTTCACGTATTGCAGAGGGTCACAAAGAGTTGCTCATTCTGGCTTGAAGAATTTTGAGCATTACTTTACTAGCATGTGAGATGAGTGCAATTGTGCAGTAGTTTGAGCATTCTTTGGCATTGCCTTTCTTTGGGATTGGAATGAAAACGGACCTTTTCCAGTCCTGTGGCCACTGCTGAGTGTTCCAAATTTGCTGGCATATTGAGTGCAGCACTTTGACAGCATCATCTTTCAGGATTTGAAATAGCTCAATTGGAGTTACATCACCTCCACTAGCTTTGTTCATAGTGATGCTTTCTAAGGCCCACTTGACTTCACATTCTAGGATGTCTGGCTTTATGTGAGTGATCATACCATAGTGATTATCTTGGTTGTGAAGATCTGTTTTGTACAGTTCTTCTGTGTATTCTTGCCACCTTTTCTTAATATCTTCTGCTTCTATTAGGTCCATACCATTTCTGTCCTTTATTGAGCCCATCCTTACATGAAATGTTCCCTTGGTATCTCTAGTTTTCTTGAAGAGATCTCTAGTCTTTCTAATTCTGTTGTTTTCCTCTATTTCTTTGCATAGATTGCTGAAGAAGGCTTTCTTATCTCTTCTTGCTATTCTTTGGAACTCTGCATTCAGATGCTTATATCTTTCCTTTTCTCCTTTGCTTTTCGCCTCTCTTCTTTTCACAGCTATTTGTAAGGCCTCCCCAGACAGCCATTTTGCTTTTTTGCATTTCTTTTCCATGGGGATGGTCTTGATCCCTGTCTCCTGTACAATGTCAGGAATCTCCTTCCATAGTTCATCAGGCACTCTCTCTATCAGATCTAGGCCCTTAAATTATTTCTCACTTCCACTGTATAATCATAAGGAATTTGATTTAGGTTATACCTGAACTGTCTAGTGGTCTTCCCTACTTTCTTCAATTTAAGTCTGAATTTGGCAATAAGGAGTTCATGATCTGAGCCACAGTAAGCTCCCAGTCTTGTTTTTGTTGACTGTATAGAGCTTCTCCATCTTTGGCTGCAAAGAATATAATTACTCAAATTTTGGTGTTGACCATCTGGTGATGTCCATGTATAGAGTCTTCTCTTGTGTTGTTGGAAGAGGGTGATTGCTATCACCAGTACATTCTCTTGCTACTGCTGCTGCTGCTGCTAATTCACTTCAGTCATGTCTGACTCTGCGCAAGCCCGTAGATGGCAGCTCACCAGGCTCCCTCGTCCCTGGGATTCTCCAGGCAAGAACACTGGAGTGGGTTGCCGTTTGCTTCCCCAATGCATGAAAGTGAAAAGTGAAAGTGAAGTCGCTCAGTTGTTTCTGACTCTTAGCATCCCCATGGACTGCAGCCTACCAGGCACCACTGTCCATGGGATTTTCCCGTCAAGAGTACTGTAGTGGGGTTCCATTGCCTTCTCCATGCGTTTTCTTGGCAAAACTCTATTAGCCTTTGCTCTGCTTCATTCCGTATTCCAAGGCCAAATTTGCCTGTTACCCCAGGTGTTTCTTTACTTTTTACTTTTACATTCCAGACCCTTATAATGAAAAGGACATCTTTTTGGGGTGTTTGTTCTAAAAGGTTGTAGGTCTTCATAGAACCATTCAACTACAGCTTCTTCAGTGTTACTGGTTGGGACATAAACTTGGATTACTGTGATATTGAATCATTTGCCTTGGAAATGAACAGAGATCATTCTGTTGTTTTTGTAATTGCATCCAAGTAATGCTTTTCGGACTCTTTCGTTGACCTGGATGGCTACTCCATTTCTTCTCAGGGATTCCTGCCCACAGTAGTAGATATAATGGTCATCTGAGTTAAATTCACCCATTCCAGTCCATTTTAATTTGCTGATTCCTAGAATGTTGATATTCACTTTTGCCATCTCCTGTTTGACTACTTCCAATTTGCCTTGATTCATGGACCTAACATTCCAGGTTCCTATGCAGTATTGCTCTTTACAGCATTGGACCTTGCTTGTATCACCAGTCCCATCCACAACTGGGTATTGTTTATGCTTTGGCTCCATCCCTTCATTCTTTCTGGAGTTATTTATCCACTGATCTCCAGTAGAATGATAGGCATCTAGCAACCTGGGGTAGGTCAGTTTGTTTCAGTTCAGTTCAGTTCAGTCGTTCAGTCGTGTCTGACTATTTGCGACCCATGAATCACAGCACACCAGGCCTCCCTGTCCATCACCAACTACCAGAGTTCACTCAGACTCGCATCCATCGAGTCAGTGATAATATTCAGCCATCTCATCCTCTGTCATCCCCTTCTTCTCCTGCAAACAATCCGTCCCAGCATCAAAGTCTTTTCCAATGAGTCAACTCTTTACATGAGGTGGCCAAAGTACTGAAGCTTCAGCTTTAGCATCAGTCCTTCCAAAGAAATCCCAGGGTTGATCTTCAGAATGGACTGGTTGGATCTCCTCACAGTCCAAGGGACTCTGAAGAGTCTTCTCCAACACCACAGTTCAAACGCATCAATTCTTTGGCACTCAGCTTTCTTCACAGTCCAACTCTCACATCCATACATGACCACTGGAAAAACCATAGCCTTGACTAGACGGACTTTGTTGGCAAAGTAATGTCTCTGCTTTTGAATATACTATCTAGGTTGGTCATAACTTTTCTTCCAAGGAGTAAGCGTCTTTTAATTTCACGGCTGCAGTCACCATCTGCAGTGATTTTGGAGCCCCCCAAAATAAAGTCTGACAGTGTTTCCACTGTTTTCCCATCTATTTCCCATGAAGTGATGGGACCAGATGCTATGATCTTCATTTTCTGAATGTTGAGCTTTAAGCCAACTTTTTCACTCTCCTCTTTCACTTTCATCAAGAGACTGTTTAGTTCCTCTTCACTTTCTGCCATAAGGCTGGTGTCATCTGCATATCTGAGGTTATTGATATTTCTCCCGGCAATCTTGATTCCAGCTTGTGCTTCTTCCAGTCCTGCGTTTCTCATGATGTACACTGCATAGAAGTTAAATAAGTAGGGTGACAATATACAGCCTTGACATACTCCTGTTCCTATTTGGAACCAGTCTGTTGTTCCATGTCCAGTTCTAACTGTTGCTTCCTGAGCTGCATACAGATTTCTCAAGAGGCAGGTCAGGTGGTCTGGTATTCCCATCTCTTTCAGAATTTTCCACAGTTTATTGTGATCCACACAGTCAAAGGCTTTGGCATAATCAAGAAAGCAGAAATAGATGTTTTTCTGGAACTCTCTTGCTTTTTCCATGATCCAGCGGATGTTGGCAATTTGATCTCTGGTTCCTCTGCCTTTTCTAAAACCAGCTTGAACATCTGGAATTTCACGGTTCACATATTGCTGAAGCCTGGCTTGGAGAATTTTGAGCATTACTTTACTAGTGTGTGAGATGAGTGCCATTGTGCAGTAGTTTGAGCATTCTTTGGCATTGCCTTTCTTTGGGATTGGAATGAAAACTGACCTTTTCCAGTCCTGTGGCCACTGCTGAGTTTTCCAAATTTGTTGGCATATTGAGTGCAGCACTTTGACAGCATCATCTTTCAGGATTTGAAATAGCTCAACTGGAATTCCATCACCTCCACTAGCTTTGTTCATAGTGATGCTTTCTAAGGCCCACTTGACTTCACATTCCAGGATGTCTGGCTCTAGATGAGTGATCACACCATCATGATTATCTGGGTCGTGAAGATCTTTTTTGTACAGTTCTTCCGTGTATTCTTGCCATCTCTTCTTAATATCTTCTGCTTCTGTTTGTTTAGAGGTGCCTAATTTCATAGGCTAATGAGTGGGAGGAGAATTTTGGAGAAGGGGTTGGGGATTTACAGATATTGGGCCACTGCCCACTTTTTGACTTTTATGGTCAGTCTTAGAACTGTCATAGTGCCTTTGAGTGTGTAATTTAGTGTGCTGATGTGTTACAGTGGGCATATGCTGAGCGCAAGGTCTAGTGGAGGTTGAATGTCCACCATCTTGGACCTATTTGGTTCTAATCAGTTTATGTCGTGTCTTTGGGCTGTTTCATTCTTTTAAATGTTGTTACCCTTCCCTTTTGTTTCAAAACTGACACTTATTTAAAGTGGTGCTTCAAACATAAAATAATTTACATACATAAATCAATTATCACACTTTACCTTACTTATTTGTAAATAGGCTCACCCTCTGGGCATCTGAGTGCAGGATCATTTTGATATCCTTGGCATAGCTCTCACCTACCTAGTAGTTACTGTTGATCTATTTCTTGATGAAGACAGCCTGGGTGAAAGCCAAGACACTCATTCCTTTTTTGTCTCTTATCACGTGCCCATGTTCTTTGAGCTTCAGTGTTTGCACTTGTCAAATAAGGAGTTTTGATTAGATTTTAATGTTCTTTCAACTAGCTGATTTTTCTCAGTTGTTTCTTTGATCTTTGGTAATATTTGTTGTTTATACAGACAGATTTTTAAAATTATAATTACTGAAGAATTACTAAAGTACAGATGCATCAGCCTAATTGAATATTAACACACTTGGTTCATTTGGATGCATTTGCTTTTGTTTATTAATAAGACACAGTTTAAAGAATAGTGCATGCTTTTAGCATTAGAAATAAAGTTAGAGAAGATTTTAAAACTACTTGTTACCAAAATCTGGGACAGACAATTTCGCAATATTTAATATATTCTATTATATGAAATACAGTGTAGTCTTTCAAGGAGCTCAGATTCTTTTCTAAATATGACTTTCAATCTTTCCATGTTGCTATGGAAGATCATGGATGGGGCAGCTCTTTTACAATATTTACGCTCTGGGGATTGTTAAGAAACTGAGGTAAAGCAATATCACATTTTTTTATAAAGTTCTTTCAACATAGAGTTACCCAGCCTGTGGCAGCACAGACAGAGAGTTTGGCCTTAACATCAAGTCTGTTCATCACACAAAATTAGCTGTGTGAACCTCTTTTCTTCCTTCCCTTCTCCTCTTCCTCCTTCCTCTTCTTCTTTTGACAAGTATATTTTCAAGTGATGTATAACACGTTTTCAAAAATTCATCCGAAGTAACTCTTTCTTTCAATTGTATTATATAGTACTTGCTTATCCTTAAAGATAAACTTCTATTTCATTTTAGATTAGATTAGTTAGGCTATAATGAGTTCCAAGAATTTCACTAGATAAATTGGGGCCAGAGATTGTAATATATTGAAATTATTAAATAATGTTTATATTTACTTATGCATGTTACTCATTCCTATATTCAAGAAATGTTTTATTTTGGGAAATAGTATTTTTATTTTGTCTATTTATTGTGTTCTAAATTTTAATCCTAATGATATTGAAATAAATGAAATGACTGCTTTCAGTGACTAAAGATGAATTAAAACGTATAGGGAATTTTTGTATAGAACTCTCCTGGTTGATTTCAGTGATTGTTTTTGTAATAATTAAAATATTTTAAATAAGAATTGTTTAGTATTTATGTGTGTATATTTTTTGGATACCTGTATAGCAGTGATTATACATAAATATATATTTTTAAGTATAAAATTTTACATAATCTTTATTAATATGTGTGACAAGAGATCATGTTCAGTTTTTTTTACTGTTGAAAAGAAAGGAAATACTAAGAAAAAAACTGAAGAATAAAAAGATATTATCAAAAATAACCATTATCTCTGCACAATCCTATATTTGAGGGGGAAAAAAAAAAACATTGAGGAATTAACACACACAAAGAAAACTGTGTAAAAGAACCGATAAGAACTGAAAATGAGAGATTACTATCCCCCTAGAGAGTTAAAAGTGGACTTTCTTCATGATGGAGAATTCCTCCCCCACAAAAAAAGAAAATGATACATTTAATTAAAACATTGAGAACACTAATTAAATCAGTATTGCTATGGAAAATCATGATTTGGAGGTATGAGATATGGAAAGAAAATAAATTCAAAATCTATTGAGGTTCTTTTCCAAATCTGAAATAAGATATAATAAGCAGACTCTAAGGAAAAGTACTAAGATTGTCATGGTGCAAATAAGTGATACGTTTTTAAGCTTACTTTAATTAGGCGGGGATATTTCCTTCAGAACAGAGCAATCTAACAAGGCCCAAGGTTTTTTAAATCTTGAAGTTTGTTTGGGAGCATTCAGGGAAGATGTATCAGACTGACTATATTTTATTTATTCTTTCTTCAATTTTACGTTTGAAATCTTTCAAAAATGGGAAAAAAGAAAAGACTAGTACAATAAAAGCCTGTATTCCTTCTGAAATAGGTTTGAGAAATACTAAGATTTGCTAAATTTACTTTTCATCTCCCTCATACTCTTATCTATAAATATATGTGTGTTTTAGTCACTCAGTCATGTCTGACTCTTTACGGCCCATGGGCTGTAGCCCTCCAGGCTCCACTTTCCATGGAATTCTCCAGGCAATAATACTGGAGTGGGTTGCCATTTCCTTCTCCAGGGGACCTTCCCAACTAGGTATCGAGCCCAGGTCTCCCACATTGCAAGCAGATGCTTTACCATCTGAGCTAATAAAGGACAATTTAAAAAATAATTTGCAGGCATTATGAATATTTCACTTTAAATATTTTGGTGTGCATTTACTGAGACTATTATATTCTCTGTCACAACACTATTTCTCTTTCTCTTGGTCTATATCTCTGTGTATTTTCATCAGTAAATCTTGTCTGGCTCTTTTGTGACCCCATGAACTGTAGCCTGCCAGACTCCTCTGTCCGTGGCATTTCCCAGGCAAGAATCCTGGGGTAGGTTTGCCATTTCTGTCTCCAGGGGATCTTCTTGACCCAGCGATTGAACCCATGTCTCCTGCATTGACAGGCAGATTCTTTACCAATGAGCCACCCGGAAAACCCTGATCTATATCTATATAAATTAAAAATATGGATAAACTGATAGTAATTTAAATATTATTTAACAGTCAATCAATTTTCAAATTTTTTCACATTATCCCCCACCAAAGACTTTTTCATCAACCCCAACAAGGAGTCACACTGCATTTTGTTTCTACAAATTTCTAATCTAAGAGCATGTCTGTGCTTTAAAATGTTTTGAATAACACTGATATTTTTGTAAAGTCTGGGTCAGTTTTTTTAGTACAAACATTGAATGTGTCTACTTGTTTCTTCATTTTCCTCATTGAACATGTTCCTTTACCCCCTGTATTTCCTGCCAACTGGAGGTTGAATCTACAGGCTTTATTAGATTCAGATTATACCTTGGGCAAAAAGAATTTACAAATGATTTGGTGTCACTTCTGGAGGCCCAGTAAGAACACCCTCATGCTGACCTGTTTCCTTATAACAAAATGCCATTAGTATTTGAGCAATTCCTTGCCTCTTGCTACTATCAGATGGCCCAATTTGATGTTCTCCAGATCTAGAACTTCTCAAGTAGGAGGAATGTGAAAATTTGTAAACGAAAGGACACATTTTTATAAACTGAGGTACTATTCAGTAGATGTCCCTTCATCTCTCTTTCTCCCTCCCTCCCTTTCTCCCCCGTTGCCTTGGGGCAGAGTATACCTCTTTTCCCCTGTTACTTTGGGACTAGACATATGACTTGATGCCTCAGTGGAATGTGAGCAGGTATGCATGAGAAGCTTTAAATGTATTTACATGGTTTGGCTTGTCTATTGTGATCTGTTGATTCACCATGAGGATATGCCTAGGAGAGGTATTAGGTAAAGGAAAGTGAGGCATACATAGAGCAGATATAACTCAGTCTGCAGCCTGGAGATAAACTGAGATCATAAACTACTCCAGGGGATCTTCCTGACCCAGGGATCAAACCTGGGTCTCCTGCATTCCAGGCAGACGCTTTAACCTCTGAGCCACCAGGGAAACCCTATATAAGAAATAGCTATAGCCAATGCTATGGTAAGAAAATAATATTCTCACTTCCCCTGCTAAATTTTGTCTTGTTCCATCATACAGTATTATGATAATAGTTGATGGATGCATAGGTCAGAGTATATGCAGAAGAAATCCAGCTACATGTTGCCAAATTTCCATCCCTATAAGAAAATACCATTTGACTACCATAAGCAAAACATCACATCTTTAGAGAAAAATTACAAAGTTAGAAATGGCTACCACACTCTTAGCCCTCATATGTTTCAAGTATTCTTAAGAGTCCTATATACATTAATTGATATAATCCTCAAAATAGTATTATTCCTGTTTTCAAGTGAGAAAAGGACATCTTAGTGAATTAAAATAATGAGGAACACGTACAATTTGGTAGCTTTAGAAGTGAAGCCGATGATTCAACAACATGGGCTGTGTGCCATATACTCTTATACAAAGAAGAGTGAAAAATACACATTTTTTGTACCCTGAAGCCAGGTAGAGGAGAATATTGGAGAACATTAGTGGGATCAAAAGCAGGTATATTGGAATAGAGTACATTTGATCTATTTTTAAAATTCAGTGATGAAATTCAGGCAATAGAAATTCAGTAGAATAGAATCATAGAAGAACAACGCAATAAAGACATCCTTGAAGTCTGAAGAACCAAAAATGACAGTGCTGTGCCTAAAATGAGAGCTGATGAGGAAACAAGGATGGAGATAAAGGTGTATATTCCTAAGGAATGAAGAGCAGCTAAAGGAAACCATATTTGCTTTTGCTTTAAATTTTGTTTTTAAAATTAAAAAAAAATTATTCAACTGTAATTGCTTTATGATGTTTTTAGTTTCTGCTATATAGCAAAGTGAGTCAATTATACTTATAGCCTATCTTTTTTGGACATGCTTCCCATGCAGATCACCACAAAGCACTGAGTAGAGTTCCCTGTGCTATATAATATGTTCTCCTTAGTTTTCTATTTTATACATATTATCAATAGTGTATATATGTCAATCTCAATCTCCCAATTCCTCCCACCCACCCTTCCCCCTTGGTATCCATACATTTGTTCTCTATGTCTGTCTCTATTTCTGCTTTGCAAATAAGATCATCTATACCATTTTTATAGATTGTGCATATAAGTGTTAATATGTGATATATGTTTTTCTATTTACTGATTTATTTCACTCTGTATGACAGTTTCTGGGTCCATTCACATCTCAGCAAATGGTACAATTTTGATCCTTTTTTAAGGCTGAGGGATATTCCACTATGTATATGTATTACATCTTCTTTATTCATTCCTCTGTTGACATTTAGGTTGAGGAAGCCATATATATGTGAGTACATCTTATTCCCTTAGAGTAAGTTTGAGTGAGTGGGATTTACAGAGAAGGTATAGAGTTTATGTGAGTGATAACAACAAAATTAATGAGAAACCAATAGCACTGTGAGGTATGCCAACTAATATATTGACAAAGAACAGAGAAAGGTTACAGATTAATTGGTATAAAAATATGTTGGAGTGGTTGGAGCCATTGAATTTCATTATAATAGCACATTTTTCAGAGCTCGGGAGCCCAAAGCAGGCAAGAAGCAGGAGCAACTAGATTAACCAGGGTCTAAGGATTGGAAAGATTGATGCAGAAAAAGAGAAGATACAAGACTTAATCATTGAAAAGTCCATGCTCAGAGAGATCTAAGTAATAAACTATGTGAAAGCAAAAGTAGATCAGTTGTATCTGACTCTTTGCAACCCCATGAATTATAGAGTCCATGGAATTTTCTAGACCAGAATACAAGAGTGGGTGGTCTTTCCCTTCTCCAGGGGATTGTCCTGACTCAGGAACTGAACCGGGGTCTCCTGCACCAACTGAGCTATCAGGGAAGCCCCAGTAAACTGCATAGGGCCAGAAATTGTAAAATCATTTTATTCTCATATACTGAAAGAGAGTATTTAAGGGAGGAACAGCTTAAAAGTATGACATATCTGCACATGACACTATTTTATGTGAATTACAGAAAACTTCTTGGGATTTAAAAACCCAACCAAAGAAATGAACCCAAGGAATAAATAAATATTTGGACCACTTTAAGGCTTTTGCGTGGATCACAATAAACTGTAGAAAATTCTGAAAAAGATGGGAATACAAGACCACCTGACTTGCCTCATGAGAAACATATATGCAGGTCAGGAAGCAACAGTTTGAACTAGACATGGAACAACAGACTGGTTACAAATAGGAAAAGGATTATGTCAAGGCTATATATTGTCACCCTACTTATTTAGCTTATATGCAGAGTACAGCATGAGAGATGCTGGGCTGGAGGAAGCACAAGTTGGAATCAAGATTGCCAGGAGAAATATCAATAACCTCAGCTATGCAGATGACACCACCCTTATGGCAGAAAGTGAAGAGGAACTAAGAAGCCTCTTGATGAAAGTGAAAGAGGAGAGTGAAAAAGTTGGCTTAAAGCTCAACATTCAGAAAACTAAGATCATGGCATCTGGTCCCATCATTTCATTGGAAATAGATGGGGAAAAAGTGGAAACAGTGTCAGACTTTATATTTTTGGGCTCCAAAATCACTGCAGATGGTGACTGCAGCCATGAAATTAAAAGACGCTTACTGCTTGGAAGAAAAGTTATGACCAACCTAGACAGCATATTCAAAAGCAGAGACATTACTTTGCCAAAAAAGATCCATCTGGTCAAGGCTATGGTTTTTCCAGTGGTCATGTATGGATGTGAGAGTTGGACTGTGAAAAAAGCTGAGTGCCGAAGAATGATGCTTTGGAACTGTGGTGTTGGAGAAGACTCTTGAGAGTCCCTTGGACTGCAAGGAGATCCAATCAGTCCATTTTAAAGATCAGTCCTGGGATTTCTTTGGAAAGACTGATGCTAAAGCTGAAACTCCAGTACTCTGGCAACCTCATGTAAAGAGTTGACTCATTGGAAAAGACTGATGTGGGGAAGGATTGGGGGCAGGAGGAGAAGGGGACGACAGAGGATGAGATGGCTGGATGGCATCACCGACTTGATAGACATGAGTTTGGGTGAACTCCGGGAGTTGGTGATGGACAGGGAAGCCTGGCGTGCTGCAATTCATGGGGTCACAAAGAGTCAGACATGACTGAGCGACTGAACTGAACTGAAGGCTTTTGTAAAATGTGAATTGTATTTGTTTATTGTTTTTACCCTAATCAATAAATATATTTAGGGGTTTTAGGATTTAGCATGTTCCAAGGAAAACTGTTCAGTTCAAATCAGTCAGTAGTGTCTGACTCTGCAATTTCATGGGCTGCAGCACGCCAGGCTTCCATGTCCATCACCAACTCCCAGAGTTTACTCAAACTCATATCCATCAAGTTGGTGATGCCATCTCATCCTCTGTCATTCCCTTCTCCTCCTGCCCTCAATCTTTTCCAGAATCAGGGTCTTTCCCAATGAGTCAGTTCTTTGCATCAGGTGGCCAAAGTAATGGAGTTTCAGCTTCAGCATCAGTCCTTCCAATGAATATTCAGGACTGATTTCCTCTAGGATGGACTGGTTGGATCTCCTTGCAGTCCAAGGGACTCTCAAGAGTCTTCTCCAACACCACAGTTCAAAAGCATTGATTCTTCAACATTCAGCTTTCTTTATGGTCCAACTCTAACATCCATACATGACTACTGGCAAAACTATAGCTTTGACTGGATGGACATTTGTTGGCAAAGTAATGTCTCTGCTTTTGAATATGCTGTCTAGGTTGGTCATAGCTTTTCTTCCAAGGAGCAAGTGTCTTTTAATTTCATGAATGCAGTCACTATCTGCAGTGATTTTGGAGTCCCGGAAATAAAGTCTGTCACTGTTTCCACTGTTTCCCCATCTATTTGCCATGAAGGGATGGAACCAGATATCATCATCTTAGCTTTTTGAATGTTGAGTTTTAAGCCAAGGAAAAGTGGCTTAAGGAAAAGTGTAGTTGTGGCCTAAATGGAATATAGATCAAAGTGGACCAGACGATTTGGAGCATGGAAATTTAGCTGGCAGCATCAGTTTGCCTCATCTAATCAAGTTCCTTCTACTTATTCTTACTTATTCTCCATCACTGGTGATAGAGGCTCCTTTGTTAAGGAAGGGATTTGACTTTTTATAAGGCTTAGAAAGTTATTTTTTATTGTGGAGTAAAAACATCTTCATTTTGCTGATTCATCTTTTTCTGAGACACAATCTGGATTCCATGGTTTCAAAGGAAATCAAGTGTTTTTGAAATCCCCCAATATTTTTTCAGAAGCTCAATATTAATTATTCTCACCCCCTAATTTTTTTTCAGTGTGGCTGGAGTTAGAATATAGGTGATTTGTAATGGAAATCATAAAATAGGATAAAATTGAAAGAGGAAAATATTTAGGCCTTATTAGAATAGAGGTGATGGTTTTGAACATCTAGGCCAGGTTGGGTGGAGAACTATGTGACTACTGGAAAAAAATGATGGAAGTGGATGTGAGAGCAGTGCCAAGGAAAATGAAGCCACAGTGAATGGAAAAGAAACATGTTACAGTATCAGAGGAGTAGAAACTTTTAGAAGTGTGGGGCTTTGACTGAAGTTAAGTTTCTGGTATGAGCCCATGGCATCAGAGTATATTCCAGTGGAAATGCTCTTTATTTTTACTTCCTTAACAATGTTTCATTGGAAGGACTGATGTTGAAGCTGAAACTCCAATACTTTGGCCACCTGATGTGAAGAACTAAGTCCTTGGAAAAGAGTCTGATGCTGGGAAGGATTGAAGGTGGGAAGAGAAGGGGCTGACAGAGAATGAGATGGTTGGATATCATCACCGACTCAATGGACATGAGTTTGGGTAAACACCGGGAGTTGGTGAGGGACAGGGAGGCCTGGCGTGCTACAGTCCATGGGCTTGCAAAGACTCAGACACGACTGAGTGACTGAACTGAGCTGAACAATGTTTTAGAAAATTGCCTTTAAACAGATGGCCATCTAAACTTTTACAGCACATCAATGGATGGAAACAACTGATAGGAAAGGTTATCTCATAGGTATTTAACCCTAATTTTAAGGCTCTAGTTCCTTCTTATATCAAGCTATATTTGTTTTCCTATAACTTCAACACATTGAATTATTTTTATCTTCTGGGACAACCTGGGACGCATTGCTCCTTTCCTCGTAATTACAAAGATTTAAATGTTTTTAGAGCTTTTTTGTTTCTTTCATATCTTCTGTTTTCAAGATAAACATTTCCCTCTTCTTCAGTTAATTTTTAATTGAGTTGTTTCTAGCAGTCTCGCTTATTCTTTTTTTCTTTTGTATTTGTCAGCAACTCCTAACAGGTATGGCATACAAACCTAAATGAACTATCTAACATACAATTCCAAGTCCAAAGGAGAGGGACTCTTAATTCTCTTCTTACATACATTAGAATCTTTAAAGTGGCCTAAGCTCTATGTTTATCATTTCCATAGTATTTTGACTCACATTTCATATGCAGAGAACTAAATCCTTTACCTTGTGTTTTCCATACATAATGCTGCTAATCAGGCTTTACTATCTTGCACTTGACATTTACATTCATACAATCATTAAATGTCATCTTCATTCAATCTACATTGGATTTCTAGTTTTGCTATCCTTCCCACATTCATGCTATTTAAAATTTAGTTAAGTACACAATCAATGTTAGCCTTGAAGGATCTAGATAAAAGTTATTAAAATTCTATGACTATAGGACATGGTAAAGATGAAATCATGAGAATGTATATAATGACAAGCGGAAGAAGGTAAATGGGGAAAAAAAGAATGGGAAGAAAGAAGAATCTTATTGAACCAAAATTCTGCTAGCATGGGGCTTCCCTTGTGGCTCAGATGGTAAAGAATTTGCCTGCAATGTGGGAGACCTGGGTTTGATACCTGGCTTGGGAAGATCCTCTGGAGAAGGGAAAGGTTATCTACGCCAGTATTCTGGCCTAGAGAATTCCATGGATTGTATAGTCCATGGGGTCACAAAGAGTTGGACATGACCCAGTGACTTTCACTTCATCTGCTAGCATACACGGTGTTCTTTACAATATAATTAGCTTTGGGGGATGGTTCTAAAATAAAACATTTGTACTAATAAGATTCAACATGTGAGCATTTCAACATGGACAGATTTCCAGAAGAGTTGGTGAGATGGAAGGAGGTTGGGGAACTTACATACAATATACTCATTTCATTTAGGCTTAATTCTGGTGGGTGATTTTTCTTTTTCAAGCTAAAGCTTATTCTTTTTCTTATGGAGAAATATTACATATTTGAATCAAGGTAGTGCCTGAACTAAGTGTTATGATAAAATCAAAAACTGACAGTAGATAATATAACAGAAATGAAGTATAGATCAAAAGAGTTCCTTTTCTAAATAATTGAATTCATAACCCATGTCTTTGAATTTCAAATTTTATTCATTCATCTTATAATGGCTTTCTAAATTGGCTTTTTCCAGCTGATATGCCAAAAACACTTGATAGCCCAAAATTTCCCATTATAGAACTACTTTGATAAACTAACTTTGAAGTCAATTGGATCATTACAGGCAAAAAGAAGTGACACTGCAATGCTTGCAAATTTAAGTCAATATATGGAGATTTTTCTTAAAGAGGATTTTGTAGCTGGATAGACGTTTTCATATGAAGGTTCAAGGTATTAAGAAGGATACAAATAATTAAAGCTTCGAGGCTTACTCTTAGTGTGTTTGAAGTCTCATAGAGTAGAAAATAAATAGCAATTCATTCTTTCATCAGTTAATTAACAAATACTGACAAAGAAAATTCCATGTTCCAGATAGTTCTAGGCATTTGTGATCCATTTGGACATTCTTCCTTTCATGAAATTTGTATTGGAGCAATCAGAGATAGATAATAAAAAGTAAAGAAATTAAGTAAATTAAATGATATGCCAAAATGTGATTATTAATATATATGAGAATACGAACAGGAGTCATTTAGGCTTTAGAGGTGGGGGAAGGATACTATTCTATACTGAGTCCTCATTGAGAAAGAAATATACGAAAATGGAGTTAGCCTTGGAGTAAGAGTATTTCAAATAGAAGAGAGGGAAAAAACTTATAAGGACATGGTATGAGGAATTAGTGGGGGACTACTGTTGATGGGGCATTGTACCAGTGGGGGAAGAATAGGAAATGAGGAAAGAAAAGGATGGATTAAGAGATTGTAAATGATGTGGTGTGTGTGTTTGTGTGTGTGTGCATGTGTGTATGTGTGTGTGTGTGTATGCACATATGCTCAATTGTGTCTGACTCTTTAAGACCCCATGGACTATAGCCCACCAGGAAATAATGTCATAGGTACCTCTTAACATGGCTCCAGTGATTCCCCACCTCCTAGTGCTCATGACCGCTGTAATCCTCCACCTTCCAGTGTGGGATGAACCTAGTTAATTGCTTCTAACCAGCAGAATATGACAAAAGTGATGGAGTAATATGTCCATGATTAGGTTATAAAGGTTTGTGACTTTTATCTTGATGGTACCCTCTTCCTGTTACTTTCTTTCTTTCTTCTGAAACTGTTCTGATAAAAAGCCAGCTGTAATGTTGTGAAGTCCTCTATGGAGAGGACTCCATGTTAAGTAATTTGAAAGAGACCTCTGATCAACAGCTCACAAGGGCCTAAGTCCTTAACTCTATTACCAATCTTGGGAGTGATTTAGATCTACCAATTTTGTGAGTAACTTCCCTGTTGAAGCCTGAGGTTGTTGAAGTCTTGAAGAGTTGCACATAAAAAAAGGATGCTCAGTTAAATCTGAAGTTCAGATAAAATTTCTTACGTAAGTATGTTACCAAACCCAGGTCCAGCTGCTCGCCATTCAAAAGCCATTAGAGGGGCCAGGTTGGTGGAAGGGAAAGTTTAATTTTGGAGGTTGGCAACCAGGGCATGGGGGTGGGGTGGGGAGAGGTGGATGCTTTCCAAAGGGCAACCCCTCCCTCTCCCAACAATCAGGGTGCAAGATGTTTTATCAACAAAGGGAGGGGGCTACATGCAGAAACAACACAGTCAGCTCTGACAGTCATCTGGAAATTGGTCATTGGTGGTCTGATCAGTGTAATCTTGATTGTTTTAGGTACAGCTAATCTTCAGTTTCCGGAGAAGGCAATGGCAACCCACTCCAGTACTCTTGCTGGCAAATCCCATGGATGGAGGAGCCTGGTAAGCTGCAGTCCATGGGGTTGTGAAGAGTCGGATACAACTGAGTGACTTCACTTTCACTTTTATGCATTGGAGAAGGAAATGCCAACCCACTCCAGTGTTCTTGCCTGGAGAATCCCAGGGATGGGGGAGCCCGGTGGGCTGCCATCTATGGGGTCGCACAGAGTCGGACATGATTGAAGCGACTTAGCAGCAGCAGCAGCAGTCTTCAGTTTCAGGGTCTCTTTGCTTCCCTTTATTTGAGGCCAGTCCTCAGAATTGTGGCAGCTTGTGTCATGGCTGAAAAGTGGCCATCATGTGGTTAACGTCTCCCCCTGAGGTCTCAGTGTGTATAAGGCAGGTCACAGGTAGAACTCAGACTATTGTCTATAGCCTTGAGAAGGAACTGAAGGCCCTTGGCTCTGCTTAAGACAGACCACTTATTGTTTGGGCTCCTCTGGTTGCCTTCCTTTGCTTCTGCATTTCAGCATATTCTCACTCTTCTGATTAAACTTATTCTTTGACTACAGTTTTTCCACAGACAAAATGCAGGCTGAGGAAATGGGGGGTGGGGCAAGGACCATAGGGCTCTGCTCTCTTTCATATAATATTTTGAACATATGTTAGAAATTATCTGTTGTTTATCTGAAATAAAAATTTAATTGGGCATCCTGTATAGTGTCTGCTAAAACCATCAACCCTACTTGTGAATGACCCAGAGTCAGAGGAATTATCTAAACTTGCCCATGATTTTTGACCCAAAGGAGGATAGAGATGTGCTTACTGCTGTTAGGTTTTGGTGGGGGGGGTGGGGGGGTGGGTGGTATTTGTTATGCGGTGATAGCTAGCTAAAACAATGTAGTTTTGATAAAACTCAAAGGAGAAAAGTGCTAACCTAAGCTTGAATGAAAGCCAGGGGAGTAGTGAGTAAGGAGGTAGGGTTTATTGTGCGATGCCTTAATTTATTGGTAAGAATGCTAAAATGGATTAGAATACACTTAGAACTTAAAGCTCAGTTCTTTTACTTTGCCCTAGACGATATCACAATTCTTCTATTCAGTAATTTACACATTGACCCTGGGCTTTTCTGGTGGTAAAGAATGGTAAAGATGGTAAAGTATCTGCCTGCAATGTGGGAGACCTGGGTTCAATCCCTGGGTTGGGTCGGGAAGATCTCCTGGAGGAGGGCATAGCAACCCACTCCAGTAGTCTTGCCTGGAGAATCTCCACGCATAGAAGAGCCTAGCAGGCTGCAGTCCAAGGAGTCGCGAAGAGTTAGACTTGACTGAACAACTAAGCGCAGGACAGCACAGCCTGATCCTGGGAAAGACTGAAGGCAGGAGAAGAGGATGACAGAGGACAAGATGGTTGAATGGCATCACTGACTCCATGGACATGAGTCTGAGCAAACTCCAGGAGATGGCGAAGGACAGGGAAGCCTGGTGTGCTGCAGTCCATGACCTCAGGACTGAACAACAATGATCATTCTAAATTATCTTTTGGAACATATTCCTACAGTAGCTTCACTGTATTAACTTTGCAAAAATTGAAAACAATATTTTAGGATATGGTCTTGCTGTATCCCCATATTATAAGAATACCTAATACATATAGCACTAGCTATGGGCCAGTTACTGTGGTAAATGCTTTCTATGTATTAATTTAATTTCCATATTAACTAAAATAAATAATGTTATCATTTGTATAGATGATAAAACTGAGATGCAGATGATAAAGTAATTTGTGTAAGATTATTTAAGTTATATGCAGAATACATCACCAGAAACGCTGGGCTGGAAGAAGCACAAGCTGGAATCAAGATTGCCGGGAGAAATATCAATAACCTCAGATATGCAGATGACACCACCCTTATGGCAGAAAGTGAAGAGGAACTAAAAAGCCTCTTGATAAAAGTGAAAGAGGAGAGTGAAAAAGTTGGCTAAAAGCTCAACATTCAGAAAATGAAGATCATGGCATCTGGTCCCATCACTTCATGGGAAATAGATGGGGAAACAGTGGAAACAGTGTCAGACTTAATATTTTGGGCTCCAAAATCACTGCAGATGGTGACTGCAGCCATGAAATTAAAAGATGCTTACTCCTTGGAAGAAAACTTATGACCAACCTAGATGGCATATTCAAAAGCAGAGACATTACTTTGCCAACAAAGGTCCATCTAGTCAAGGCTATGGTTTTTCCTGTGGTCATGTATGGATGTGAGAGTTGGACTGTGAAGAAAGCTGAGCGCCAAAGAATTGATGCTTTTGAACTGTGGTGTTGGAGAAGACTCTTGAGAGTCCCTTGGACTGCAAGGAGATCCAACCAGTCCATTCTGAAGGAGATCAGCCCTGGGATTTCTTTGGAAGGAATGATGCTAAAGCTGAAACTCCAATACTTTGGCCACCTCATGTGAAGAGCTGACTCATTGGAAAAAACTCTGATGCTGGGATGGATTGGAGGCAGGAGGAGAAGGGGACGACCGAGGATGAGATGGCTGGATGGCATCACAGACTCGATGGATATGAGTCTGAGTGAACTTCGGGAGTTGGTGATGGACAGGGAGGCCTGGCTTGCTGCAATTCATGGGGTCGCAAAGAGTTGGACACGACTGAGTGACTGAACTGAACTGATAGACATAGTAAGAGACAGACCAATGCATACTTGGTGGATACCAAACTTTTTGATTTTAACAAACAGAAACTACTTTTCTGTGTGTGTCATCTGCCACAAACTCGAGATTCATCTTTATTTAGATGACTGATTTTTTTTTTAATCACAAAAATATACATTTCGTCTCTTATAAGCTTCATTGTTACCTTTTCCATGAAATCCATCTCTTGCAAATCCAAATTGTCACAGTCAGTTCTATGTTACAAATGAATCCTACTATCTTGTGATCTGTTTACACCCTTCTGGCAAATATTCAATCAATCTGGGGATAAATACTAGTTCTGTTTTAAGTGATTTTCAAAACTTTTGGCAATTAAAAAAAATTCTCTTAGCCTCAGTTTTTTTTTTTTTTCCTATGAAACATGAATAATTGTTGTTGTTGTTTAGTTGCTAAGTCGTGTCTGACTCTTTACGATCTCATGGACTACAGCTCGCGAGGCTCCCTTGTCCTTCACTGTCTCCCAGAGTTTGCACAAATTTATGTCCATTGAGTCAGTGATGCTGTCTAAACATCTCATCCTCTGCTGCCCTCTTCTCCTTTTGCCTTCAATCTTTCCCAGCATCATCGTATTTTCCAGTGAGTCAGCTCTTCACATCAGGTGGCCATAATATTGGTGCTTCAGCATCAGTCCTTCCAGTGAATACTCAGCATTGATTTCCTTTAGGATTGACTGGCTTAATCTCCTTGCAGTCTCAAGGGATTCTCAAGAGTCTTCTCCAAACCACAATTCAAATGCATCATTCTTCAGTGCTCAGCCTTCTTTATGGTCCAACTCTCACATCTATACATGACTACTGGAAAAACGATAGTTTTGAGTATTTGGACCTTTGGGAATAATGTAACTATTATTTTAAGACACAGAGAAGATTTTAAAATATATTTTACATACAGTGCCTATATAGCACCTGAGTTAAAATTGTGTGTCAAATGCTAATTCCATGTCATCTCCCATTTTTCATTGTGCTTAACCTCCAATCATTTTCTTCTTGATCCCCTGAAATTTGGCCAGAATTCACAGCTAGCACTGAAGTAGTCTCCTAGGAGACCTCTGTGATTTATTTCTGTTCAAAGGTATAAGCGTTTCCTCACCCTAATTCCTCTTGTTGTATTTAGAGGTTTTGACACTTTTACTACTGCCCCTTTCATTTAATAATGTATTGCTCCCTGACTTCGGTCACATCATCTTATTAGAATCTCACCATGCTCTTTGACCCTTTCTTTTTGTGCCATTTTAGTACTATCAGTCACACTAAGCTTGTCCCATGTAACCTGTAGACTGGGCCTCTCAAGGTCTACATCATATGTGCTTATTTGGTTTTCTTTTAATTAGATTATTTTTTCCCCTCAAATTCTTGCAGTTAGTCACCTGGTTCTTTCTTATGCCAGGTACTGAGATGTCGCCTCTCAACTCTCGGTCTACCTCTACTTGCCTTGCTTTGTGACTGATGAATATTTCTTTTTGGTTGGCTGATGTTCAGCTTTGTCAGTAAAGGGGGCTGGAGGGGTGCTATAGGAGGGGCATTCTCCTCCCCATTGTCATGTGCTTTTTCTCTGTCTGTCTCCAGCTGCCAGTAGTGAGCACCCCCAGGCAGTGAGTGCTTACCCTTCAGCAGGTTTGCATGTCCATCCTGCTCCATGGTGCCCTGACCAGCAGCCTCAGCTGTCCAGTCGTCTGGCAAAAAGCTTCCTGCTCATCAGGCTTTATCTCCTAGCTGCAGGCCAGCTCTACCAGGGGACAATATAGGCACCATCTTCACCATTGAGTTAGCCTCTTCTGTCTCAGGCTTGTCCCCTACTGGGGAATCAGTTCAGTTCAGTTCAATTGCTCAGTTGTGTCCAAACTCTTTGCAGCCCCATGAATTGCAGCACGCCAGGCCTCCCTGTCCATCACCAACTCCCGAAGTTCACTCAGAATCACGCCCATCGAGTCAGTGATGCCATCCAGCCATCTCATCCTCTGTCGTCCCCTTCTCCTCCTGCCCCCAATCCCTCCCAGAATCAGAGTCGTTTCCAATGAGTCAACTCTTCGCATGAGGTGGCCAAAGTACTGGAGTTTCAGCTTTAGAAACCTTCCTTCCAAAGAAATCCCAGGGCTGATCTCCTTTAGAATGGACTGGTTGGATCTCCTTGCAGTCCAAGGGACTCTCAAGAGTCTTCTCCAACAGCACAGTTCAAAAGCATCAGTTCTTTGGCACTCAGCTTTCTTCACAGTCCAACTCTCACATCCATACATGACCACTGGAAAAACCATAGCCTTGACTAGACGGACTTTGTTGGCAAAGTAATGTCTCTGCTTTTGAATATGCTATCTAGGTTGGTCATAACTTTTCTTCCAAGGAGTAAGCGTCTTTTAATTGCATGGCTGCAGTCACCATCTGCAGTGATTTTGGAGCCCCCCAAAAGAAACTATCCAGAAACTCAGTACCTTTCTTAAGCATCAGTGGATTATGGCCACACTCTCTCCAAGAAGACTTAAATCGCAACCCTAAACACTCTTCTCTAGTTGATTTCTTCCTTGTCTAGTTCTCTCAGCCCTAGGCTACTCTATACAATCCTATTTTATTTGTTCCAAGTAGGTTTTTCCCTTTTTGTAATTAATGCTTCTTTATTATTATTTTTTAATATTGAAATTAGTTGTTTGGTTTGTGTGTCATAACCGGGTTCTGACTGATGCAAGATAGGTACATGAGAGGTCCTAGGAGGCAAATCCTAAAAGGTGTTATTGTGGAATGAGTTAATGCTGTTTGTGTTCTTAGCATAGTGCTGAGCTCCTTGCCAGTGAGAAGTGAGATGCTAATAAATCACATGTATGCATTTGAGTAAGTTGCACCAAGTAATTCTCCGAAGTGGCTATACAAATTTACCCTTTGATGGACAGTGTGTTTGAGTTCCTGTTACTTTGCGTGCACGTTAAGTTGCTTAGGTCATGCCGACCTTGGCTGCCAGGCTCCTCTCTCCATGGGATTCTCAGGCAAAAATATTGAAGTGGGTTGCCATTTTCTTCTCCATCCTGTTACTCTGCTGCTGCTGCTAAATCACTTCAGTCATGTCTGACTCTGTGTGACCCCATAGACGGCAGCCCACCAGGCACCCCCGTCCCTGGGCTTCTCCAGGCAAGAACACTGGAGTGGGTTGCCATTTCCTTCTCCAATGCAAGAAAGTGAAAATTAAAAGTGAAGTCGCTCAGTTGTGTCTGACTCTTCGCGACCCCATGGATTGTAGCCCACCAGGCTCCTCCGTCCATGGGATTTTCCAGGCAAGAGTGCTGGAGTGGGGGGCCATTGCCTTCTCCAATCCTGTTACTCTAGATCCTTGCAAATACTTGCATGTGTATATTCTTAGCTTTAGTCATCCTGGCAGATATTCAGTGGTATCCATTTATGGTTTTAACTTTATATTGAGATTAATGAGAGTGAGTACCTTTCCACATGCTTATTGTCCATGTGAATATCCTTTTAACTATTTCCTGTTTGGATATCTTGTCCATTTTTTTAAATTGGCTCATTTACTTTTTCCTTATTGATTTATAGGAGTTCTTGATATATTCCATAAAGCATAACTTGTATTAGTTATATGTGTTACAAATACTTTTTCCCAGTCTGTGGAGGTACCATTTAGAATAATAGGAATATTTAAATGCTAAAGAATAAATCTTAAAATAAATTTAAAAGACACTGCTGTAAAACTATATATTGAGAAATAATGTGATCTATATGAGATGTGCTATGTTTATGGATGGCAAACCTATAAAGTGTAAAGATACCAATTTTCTCAATCTTACCTATAAAATCAAAAATCCTCAATCAAAATATAAGCTAGTCTGATTGGAAACTGAAAAACTAATTGCAAAATTCATATGGAAACATGACAACCTTGAGGATTTACTCTACCAGGCATCAAGACCTGCTCTAAAGCATCACTAATTTATAGTGTGAATATGGTGCAAACATACTTATACACTAATGTATAAAGCAATGAGCAATAAGTTTATCAGCAGAACCAGCACACTTTTTCTCAGAGTGATGTGCATGGTGCCTAGAGATGATTGATTTGCAAGTCTTTGACCTCTATTTATATAAAAGTATTTGCCCTCCAGGTTTCTTCCGAATCCTATCCTGTATTGGCGTCTTATATTACTACCTCTTCCATTCCGTAATTTTCCCTAAATAGGATTCATGAGGGAAGTTTTAAATACTTCTTTGCATGTAACACTGACACACAGCAAGGAATTTCCCTTTGAAGTCTACTGTATAATGTTTATTCCCACAGACATTTTCATATGTTTTATGTCTTAAATTATTTCGAGATAATATTTAGCATGTCAGTGTCCAAATTACACTGTATTTCCTCTACTATCCTGTGAGTAAATTAATTCCTGGTTAGCAGTTACTATGATATTTTATTAGAGATTAAATTTGGCATCTATTAATTTGGTGATTTAAATGTAGTGGTTGGGTAGGAGAGGCAGGCTGTTTCATCCAACTGGCATTGTTCCCAATAAAAAAATATCATGTTGCAACTGACTTGTGTGTTTCCAATGAAAGACACTTAATTTCCAAGTGTTCATTTTATAGAGAATATTAGTACCCATTCATAGAAAACAGCAAGAGCCATTTTGAACAACATACTCACCTTTGAAGATATTGTTCTGTGTTTGAGCTTCCTTGAAAAGATCTTGCCAGTTTGGGATGGCATTCCCAATAGGAAAAATTGAAAACTTAGTTACAACCATCACTAACACACATGTTAAATTTGAGCTCCATTTCTTCCCTGCTTGATTCAGGTAATTACTCTTAAAAATAGTTTCACATTTTTTCCCCCTACAATTAAAGGCACTGTACTGCTCAAATGAACTTAAGTGCATGCATTTTCTTTTGAGTATGCTAGATAGCTATTTTTCCCTCAGTCTTTCACCTCTTCTTTCTTCATGTTAATTTAACATAATTGCATTTTGAAAGAAACAATAGACAAGTTACTTTTCAAAGGATCAATAGACTATAGACATAGAAAGGAAGAATGAGCTATTTTGAATTACTTATAAAAGTGAACCTTGTTACTAAATCTCATTGAAAAATGTATTTAATGGACTTTTAAATTTACAAATAAAAGATTATGAACATTTATCAAACTATATATATTTTCAGGTTCCTATGAGAAAGAAGGGGGTCAGTGATGGTCTCCAGCTGTTAACTTAGCTTGTGCCTCAGCTGTACAAGTGGGGATCTCCTTCTGTTTAGGATGCTGCCAATGCCTGAGTAGGGCAGCAGTCCTTGAGGATTTGCTTTTCCAGGGTAGATGGTGGCCAGTGTCTGAGCAAGACCTTGGTAAAAGGTCACAGTCATTTGCATCCGCTCTGAGACTCCATTATAGGGCAGGATTTACCCTGGATCGAGAGACTGTGACGGATCTTCATCACGGTCTGCTGGGCTCCCCGCTCAATCCTGCTGCCTCCCGTGGTTGTTCACAAGTTCCTCCCTGATAAACCTTTTCCACTCCTACCTGCATCTCAACATCTACTTCCGAGAGAGCTGGACTTAGGCCATAGGAAGCTTTTAAAGGTAATATAGAGTCATACTGTAGATCAGAGACAAAGGGAGACAGAGACAAAGCAGAGACATAAGTTAAAATAGTGCCGAATTTTTATCTATTAAGATAAATTGCCTTAAAAATTCTTAGTTAATATTGATTTACTATGGATTTTCTTAAGTACTTTTGAAATACTTTCTAAAAGAATATTATAAAATAGAAGAAAATTCTTCAAAATGAAAGCACATGCATCTGAACAATTTGATATCAAACAATGACTGCTATGACAGTGAGACCATTGTTAAAACTTTATGTCGTTTTATTGCTTTTTCTAAAGCAAATGTTCTTTGGAGAAAAATAAATTTATATCTAAATAGCAGCAGAAAAGTAAACAACTTATTAGTATGTTTCAGGAATGATGAATATTAGCAGGAAAGAATACTTGTTAAATACACTGAGTTTTAAAATTAAAAAAATAATTTTTACTTATAGATTTGCTATATTTTACTCAATAACAATTATTACTTTGGAACTATATTTTAGCTACACGAGCATATTTGAATTTAATGATCCTTGCTTTAATCAAAAGAAACCAAATTCAAAGTTTAAATCAAAATCTACCACTACAGTGTTATTATTGAACTGTATGTAATAGTGTTATATTTGAACTATATACTTGATGATAGTTAATGCAATTGCTGATTGTCCTGTATAAACATGAATGTTACACAGAATTGGGCTTTCAGGTATAGTATTTCAGAGATTTTCAAATACATATATTAATATTTGAGATGTACATATATCTTTATAAAAACATTCTAACATAGAGCTCTCCACTTCTTTTGTTTTGAGGGAGTTGAAGAGAGTCCCTGCTTAGATGCCGGGGTTATTGCCCTCTAAATATTACCACTATTGTACTTTACAGTATTCTCAATTCTATAATATAATATAGAGGAGTCAAACCAGGAAGGGCTAGAATTTGATGCCTTTAATAAGGCTTCACAAACTTTGAGTTCGTGAAGAGATTATTTCTCACAGCTGGGAATATTTATTTTCTCCTTTGTTAGCATGTAGGATTTACAACTGTCTCATGTTTTCAAGTTCTTTAATGATCATTACATTTTTCTCATTCATTCAAGAGGCTTCCTCCTATAACACCAGGTAGCATTTATTTACCTTTCTCCTAGCTATTCTTAGGAGTTATTTATATGACTTATTTTAGCATTTGCCTGTATTTAATTGAGCACTTTCTCTCTCTCTTTTTTTTTTGGATTATCCCCTACTTTTGAAAGTACCTAATATGTCACTTTTCCACCAAACACTGTCCCTTTCAGGGATGAGCTATGTCAAGTATTTTTCTACATTGTTTTCTACATATTCTAACAGCTATTAAGGATGACGCAGGTTATCTATTTAAACATCCATGAGAATGTTTAAAGTTTAATAAATTGTTTATTAAATAAAACTGACAGTAAGTCTACTGTAGGCAATAAAGTTCTTAGTGTTACCCTCAATTTAACATGGCTGAATGAATGGAGTGAGCTGTTCATGGATAGAGAATTTCATATGTACATGTTTTCCACAGATAAAATTTACTATCTTTGAGAATCACTTATTGAAGGATCTAAAGATTAATTAAAATAGCCAAATAAATGTATTTATTTTCTCTTACAATATTGGAATTTAGTTGCAGTTACACATGAGAAAACATTGCAATTTGTAGTTTTCTTTGACTCGAATATAGTATAGTTCTTTGTCCTTGGTCTCTCTTCCTTTACCTCTCTAAATTCTACTGGTGATATAAACAGAATGTGCTGCACTGCTTCCTCAGTTGTTCTCCTGTCAGATTGAAAAAGTAAGGCTTATTTGAGTGGCATTAAGTGAAACAAGTCTTCACTAGTAGCTCAGATGGTAAAGAATCTGCCTACAATGCAGGAGACATGGCTTCAATTCCTGAGTTGGAAAGATCCTCTGGAGTAAAATGGCAGTCCACTCCAGTATTCTTGCCTGAAGAATCCCTTGGACACAGGAGCCTGGTGGACTGCAGTCCATCGGGTAGCAAAAGAGTTGGATACGACTAAGGGACTTTCACTTTCAAGTGAAATAAATATGGGACTAATTTGTATGGTTGCATCCTACCTTGGCAAAATCTATTGGGTTGACCAAAAAGTTTGTTCAGGTTTTTCCAGTATATCTTATGGGAAATTCGTCTTATGCTTTCTGACTTACTTCAATCTGTATGACATCTCTAGGTCCATTCACATCTCTGCAAATGACCAAAGTTCACCCCTTTTTAGGGCTGAATAGAATACCATTATATACAAATACCACATCTTCTTTATCCATTCCTCTATTGGTGGACAGTTAGGTCACTTCCATGTCCTGGATATTGTAAATTGTGCTGCAGTGAACATAGGGGTGCATTGTCTTTTTGAAATGTGGTTTTCTCTGGGTATATGTCCAATAGTAGAATTGCTGGATCATTGTTGTTGCTAAGTCAGTCATGTTGAACTCTTTGCAACCCCATGGACTGCAGCATGCCAGGCTCCTCTGTCCTGCACTATATTCCACAGTTTGCTCAAACTCAAGTCCACTGAGTCTATGATGCTGGAGCATATGGCAACTCTATTTTTAGTTTTTTAAGGAGCCTCCGTGCTCTTCTCCTTAGTGGCTGGATCAATTTACATTCCCACCAACAGTTCAAGAAGATCCCCCTTTCTCCACACTCTCTCCAGCAATTATTTTTGTATATTTTTAAATAATGACCATACTGATGGGTGTAAGGTGATACATCATGTTAGTTTTGATGTGTGATTTTCTAATAATAGTGATGATGAGCCTCTTTTTCCATTACATCTTACAGAAAAACCTAAAAAAATCTTTTTGGCCAGTCTAGCACTTAATAGATCTTAAAGATGTTTGAGATTGTTTCAAAAGTTAATAAAGAGACAAAACGGAATTTAAGACTTAGATATATTTTTGCAAAGTTATTCAAGTATATCTTTAAATATATGATTCAAATTAAATACATGATTATATATATTCAGTTCAGTTCAGTTCAGTCGCTCAGTCGTGTCCGATTCTTTGTGACCCCATGAATCACAGCGTGCCAGGCCTCCCTGTCCATCACCAACTCCCAGAGTTCACTCAGACTCACATCTATTTACACATAATTTACAGCCAGTGTTGTTGAGGATTCTCTTCAGCATTATGGTTTGTGTATTTATTTTTATTTGCATGTAGGAGTAGTATAATGTAGATACAAATTAACGTAAAATAATTTTCCCTCCATACATCTCTAACTCTGTATGTATTTGTTTATTCATTAAACAAATATTAAGTTCTTAATATATTTCAGGCATTGTTCCAAACTCTTGGACTAAGCTGGTAAAGAAAAGAGAAAATAAATCTGTTACCAGGAACTTTGATTGTTGAGTTCTTGAGAATCCAAATTATTATAGACTCTTGCATCTGTAATCAATAGTCCAGGTAAAGGTGACTTGTGTGAGCATACTTGTTGCTAGACTACAGAAACCTTGTTAGTCTTACATGTAAAGTACTTATCATCATTTAGGCATGTTTAATAGCTTAAAATTCACCTGCTAATGATTGCTGTCTTTCCTTCATGCCTAGTATTTCTGAGTAACAAAGGTAAGAATATTAGTATGTAGTCAAAAAGGCTGTAGCATTCCACAGTATCATTTACATAATATAAAAATCATAAGATATTCAAGGAAACAGATGATAAATTCCATAGTCACAGACACATAGACACATGTGATATGTATACCAGTATGTGTGTGCTTGTGCGTGTCACACAAGCTGATTACATAGGTGCAGAAGTGAGAGACTAAGTAATTTTCTCTGTTTGTGGGAACTACTCATCTCCACACAAGAATGCTGGTCTACAGCAGAGCACTTCAATAGAGCTATGATGCCATTCCTTCAGGACAGATATGTGACAGATGTAATGGAAAAAGATAGATTTAATAGAAGTATTTCAAAAAAGTTGTCAGCTTTTCTTCAATTTGCTGAGCAGCCATCAGGGAAAAATTCCTGTTGAGCTATTTCAAATTCTAAAAGATGATGCTAAGAAAATGCTGCACTCAATTATGCCAGCAAATTTGGTAAATCAGCAGTGGCCACAGGACTGGAAAAGGTTAGTTTTAATTCCAATCCCAAAGAAAGGCAATGCCAAAGAATGCTCAAACTACCTCACAATTGCACTCATCTCACACGCTAGGAAAGTAATGCTCAAAATTCTCCAAGCCAGGCTTCAACAGTACATGAACCATGAACTTCCAGATGTTCAAGCTGGTTTTAGAAAAGTCAGAGGAACCAGAGATCAAATTGCTAACATCTGTTGGATCATTGAAAAAGCAAGAGAGTTCCAGAAAAAATATCTATTTCTGCTTTATTGACTATGCCAAAGCCTTTAACTGTGTGGATCACAACAAACTGTGAAAAATTCTTCAAGGGATGGGAATACCAGACCACCTGACTTGCCTCCTGAGAAATCTGTTATGCTGGTCAAGAAGCAACAGTTAGAACTGGAGATGGAACAACAGACTGGTTCCAAATCGAGAAAGGATTATGTCAAGGCTGTGGTTGTCATCCTGCTTATTTAACTTATATGTAGAGTACATCATGAGAAATGCTGGACTGGATGAAGCACGAACTGGAATCAAGTTTGCCAGGAGAAGTATCAATAACCTCAGATATGCAGATGACACCACCCTTATGGCAGAAAGTGAAGAAGAACTAAAGAGCCTCTTGATGAAAGTGAAAGAAGAGAGTGAAAAAGTTGGTTTAAAACTCAACAATCAGAAAACTAAGATTACAGCATCTGGTCCCATCACTTCATGGCAAATCGATGGGGAAACAGTGACAGACTTAATTTTGGGGGGGCTCCAAAATCACTGCATATGGTGACTGCAGCCATGAAATTAAAAGACACTTGCTCCTTGGAAGAAAAGTTATGACCAACCTAGAAGGGGTTGACAGAGAATGAGATTGTTTGATGAAATCATCTCCTCTAGCAGAAACCCATATACCCTAAGCAATAACTTCCCATTCTCTCTTCCCTTCAGCTTCTGGTAACCACCAAATGGCTTTCTGTCCCTATTGATTTACCTCTTATGATTATTTCACATACATATAATTGTGCACAACATGCCAGTCAGTCCTGAAGGAAATCAACCCTGAATATTCATTGAAAGAACTGATGCTTAAGTTGAAGCTCCAATAGTTTTACCACCTGACAGGAAAAGTGGACTCATTGGAGAAGACCCTGATGCTGGGAAAGATTGATGGCGGGAGGAGAAGGGGACAACAGAGGATGAGATGGTTGGATGGCATTACTGACTCCATGGACATGAGTCTGAGCAAGCTCCTGGAGATAGTTTAGAACAGTCTGGCATGCTGCAGTCCATGGGGTCACAAAGAATTGGGCACAACTTATGGACTGAACAAATGTGCAATGTGACATTTTGTGTCTGCCTTCTCTCACTCTGGATAAAGGTTTTGAGGCCCACTCAAGTTGTAGCCTGGATCAATGCTTCATTACTTTTTATAATTAAATAATATTTTATGTCCATGTGTACATTTTACAATGCAGCAAGAAGACAAATAACTCAGTTAAGAATAGAGAAAGGACTTGAACAGACTTTTCTCCAAAGAAAACATACAAAGGACAAAAAAGCATGTTAGGTAATTTGAGTCATTAGGGAGAAGAAAATCAAAATCATGAGGTAGTACTTTCTGTTCATTAGGATGGCTATAATAAAAAATATATGGAAAATAACAAGTGTTGATAAAGATACAAGGTATTCAAGCCCTCACATGTTTTTGTAGGAACCACTGCAGAAAGCACTGTGGTGGTGCGTCCACAAGTTTCATGTAGAATTGGCATAAGACCCAACGATTCCACTTCTGGGTATAAATCCCACAGGACTGATAACATGTATTCAAACAAATACTTGGGCAGTCATGTTCATGGCTGATGTGAATAAATATCTTGAGACAGAGAGATGACCTGGATTTTAAATGTAATCACAGTGTCCCCATAAGAGTTGGGCAGACGGAGATTTGATGAACGTAGATGTGACCTCATATCCGGCAGCTGGAGTAGTGGGAAGAAAGAGTTATGAACCGAGGAATTCAGGTGGCCTCTCGGAGTTCAAAAAGGCAAGTGAACAGTGCCCCCTAGAAGCTCCAGAGGAAACCAGCTCTGTGAACACTTCAATTTAAAGTGAAACTCACTTTCGACTTCTGGCCCAGAATTCCTAAAGAATACGTTTTCTTTGTTTGATGCCACCAAGTATGTTAGTTATTCATTACATCAGTCATAGGAAGCTAGTATAGGGTTAATTATTTTTTTATCCCACAAGAATAGCCCAATGATCCAGATTATTTATTAATAATGCTTATTTTGTCCCTTGTATTTCAGTATCATATTTATTTCTAGATCCATTTCTGGATTCTATTCAGTTCCCTGGTGGACTTGTTTATCCCTGAATCAATACCACACCATTTGAGTTTTTATGGTAAATAATAAATCAAGATGTGTATATGGTAGAGTATATCCTCCAGCTTTATTTTTCTATTTAGGTTGATCTTGATTAGTTTTCATATTCTACATTTGCATAGAAAACTTTTAAATTAGGTTTTAATTGTAGATAAATTATTTCCTAGATTTTGGGGAGGATTGCTTTACATCTGTAGATCAATGTGGGAAGAACTGACAGGACACTGAGCCTTTCAATCTGTGAAAAATATATATCTCTTAATGTATTAAAGAATTATTTAATTTGCCGTACTATTTTTTTTTTTCTGCATTGAAGCTGGGCACATTTTTTTAAACAATATGTTTCTATATATTTACATTTAAAACTACTTGGAATCTGTCTTTAACATTTTAATTTGCTCTTTGTTGCTGGGATGTAGTCTAATTTTGTGTGTTGAATGTATGATGATTTGCATCCAGTGGTCTTGATAAAGTTTCTTATTAATTGTAATAGTTGTTAGAGTCTTTTTTTGGTCTATGTACATTTTATTTTTATTTGGAAATAATCCTTTCATTTCTTCCTTCCCAATGGTTTTGTTTTTGTCTTCAATTATTGTACTTTCTAAGATGTCCGGTTCAATGTTGAATAGAAATGGTGGTGGGGAACCTTGCGTCAGTTTCAGTCACCAGGGACAAATATTTTAATATTCCATCGTTTATTACATCATGTTTTATAAATTAGGTTTGCTCTATGGATAGTATTTTTAAGATGAAAGTCCTTTCCTTCTATTTCTAATTAGCTGAGAGTTATTTATCAAGAATGATATTGAATATTTTTCATATTTTCTGCATTATTTATTCCTGAAGTGCTTTTTTTTTGTAAACCTTTAATAAGAATAGGGAATTTTCCTTCTATTTCTATTTTGTAGGTTGTTTTTAACAAGGATAGTTGAAATATTTTCAAATCTTATATTTTAACCTGTTACAATAACACTATGGTTAGTTCCTGTTTTTTCAGTTTTTTTCAATTCCATCTTTTCTTTACACTTTGCTTCTTTTTCTCTTTCAGTGGATTAATAATGCATTTATTTTAAATTTACTGATCTTTACTATAGCATTTAGTGTCTTCCCCAGGGTTTGTAGTCTGCATTCTTAACATTACAGTCCATCTTAAGTTACGATTGTATGACATCAAACAAACTATACACCATCACAGCACTGTAATTCTGTTTAACACTGTCTGCATGTGGTCATTACATATTTTATCTTTACATATAAGACATACATTATTATTTCAACAAATCAATAGTTTTTACATATAAAAATAATTTTTAGCATGTGTCTTAGGGATGGGGTTTGGGGATGCAGTTTTAGAGATTTCCCCTTGGCTTTTCCCAACAGAGAAAGTAGGGGAAATAGTAACAATCTCATTAAAATAGTACCAGACTGGGGAGGGTAGAAACTGATGCTAGAACAGTGGTTAAGTACTGAGAGAACAGGGAAAATTAGGAAATTTAGAGGTCGAATTGAGAGCAAAGAAGGCAGGTAAGGAAATTATAATTTCATCCAAGAAGAGAATATTCTCTGCTTATTTTATTCATTAGTTCATATGTTTAATACAAATGGAGTGTTACTTATAGGCATAAAATTAACTATATTTAAAACCAGCAATAAATATGCAAATTCCAAACTGAATTAGTAAATAAATAAGAATGTAACAAATGCTATCAATGAGTAAGTATAGGGATTATTTCAGCATATAGCTACAGGACCTATCTTTGTCCAGTTAGGTTTAAGGGAAAAAAAGTCCCACAGATTTTATATTTAAGATGCTACTTGAACTATAAATATAATATTTGCTAGAAAAAAAGAGAGGAGTGAAAACAAGCACTTAAGAGTTAGTATGATCATGGAAGCAAAGCATACTGCTTAGAGTAATTCTGAGCACCTGATTAGCTGATTTGAAAATTACCTGGAATTTATTTAGTTTATAGACACCAGAATGTCTAATTTTCAATATTCAGAATTGGTTTCTTGGAAATATATATTGTTAAAGGCCACACATTTTCTGATTAATTAGTCTCCCAAGCAGTGCACAGAACCTTATTCTGAAAGTTGCATCATACAGAGAGTAATAATTTAGGGCCAGTGTACCAAGCATAAGGGGCTTCTTTGGTGGCTCAGCAATGAAGGATCCACCTGCAATGCAGAAGCCACAGGAGGTGAGGGTTTGATTCCTGGGTGGGGAAGATACCATGGAGGAGAGCATGGCAACCCCTTCCAGTATTCTTGTCTGGAGAATCTCATGGACAGAGGATTCCATCGGGCTACAGTCAGTCCGTAGGGTCACAAACAGACCAACAGGACTGAACTGACTTAGCACATATGCACGCACCAAGTATAACCTGAGTCAAGATGACAGAAGCAGGAGGAGATAGAAAGGCATTCAGTCTAGAACTTTGAGTTTTTAAACATAGGAAGGTGAACACAGCAGAAGTAGGGAAGAAAGGCCTGCTAGAATCTCCAGTTCTGAGTTTTAGGTTTATGCAGCATTTTACAAAGCGCTGCTTTCACTGGTTTCAAGAGTATGGCCTGCCTAATAGATTAAATAAATTTGGGGGAAAACACTTTGAATTTGTGCGTCTTAAGTGAATTTGTGTTTGTGTGTGTGTGAGTTTTAGTAGCTCAGTTGTGTCTAGCTCTTTGCACACCCATGATCTGTAGCTTGCCAGGCTCCTCAGTCTGTGGAATTCTCTAGGCAAGAATAATAGAATGGGCTGCCATTCCTTTCTCCAGGGGATCTTTCTGACCCAGAGACTGAAGCCGTGTCTCCTGCAGTGCAGGCAGATTCTCTACTGTCTGAGTCACCTATCTAGAGGCTATTTCAAATTAGCACGGGGATATATGAAATGAAAACAGAAAAATGGACAATGGGCAAGGATGGAGTTTAACCCTTGAAATTTTGAGCTGAAATAAATAAGAATGGATTTGTTTCTGATGAAAAGAGTGGAGAGGCAGGTGAGTCATACACAGATGAATGAAATAAAAGTCAGTTTGAAATTACTAATGGGGAGTCGGGGAATTGAATTGATTAAAATGAAATGTTACCCCTGAAATGTTGATGTGAGGGTAGTTTTAGCAATTTCTCATGTGGCGGAATTAACCTGATGTGATTCTGGTGGATTATGTTGACATCAAAAAACAGGGTTTTGAACTATGCAGGTCCACCTCTCAGTTCAGTTCAGTTCAGTCACTCAGTCATGTCTGACTCTTTGCCACCCCAAGAATCGCAGCACGCCAGGCCTCCCTGTCCATCACCAATTCCCGGAGTTCACCCAAACTCATGCGCATCGAGTCGGTGATGCCATCCAGCCATCTCATCCTCTGTCATCCCCTTCTCTTCCTACCCCCAATCCCTCCCAGCATCAGGGTCTTTTCCAATGAGTCAACTCTTCTCATGAGGTGGCCAAAGTATTGGAGTTTCAGCTTCAACATCAGTCCTTCCAACGAACACCCAGAACTGATCTCCTTTAGGATGGACTGGCTGGACCTCCTTGCAGTCCAAGGGACTCTCAAGAGTCATCTCCAACACCACAGTTCAAAAGCATCAATTCTTCAGCGCTCAGCTTTCTTCACAGTCCAACTCTCACATCCATACATGACCACTGGAGAAACCATAGCCTTGACTAGACGGACCTCAGTTGGCAAAGTAATGTCTCTGCTTTTAAATATGCTATCTAGGTTGGTCATAACTTTCCTTCCAAGGAGTAAGCGTCTTTGAATTTCATGGCTGCAGTCACCATCTGCAGTGATTTTGGAGCCCCCCAAAATAAAGTCTGACACTGTTTCTACTGTTTCCCCATCTATTTCCTCTGTTTCCCCACCTATCTGCCATGAAGTGATGGGACCAGATGCCATGATCTTAGTTTTCTGAATGTTGAGCTTTAAGCCAACTTTTTCACTCTCCTCTTTCACTTTCATCAAGAGGTCCACCTCTACTTGGAGGTTTTTCAGTAGTAAATAGTAAAATTTGACAGAGGGATATATAATCATGAATATCAAGGAACTGTGGATACTGACTATGAGTTATGTGTAGATTTTTCACTGCACAGAGTTCACACCTCTACACCCTTTGTTGTTGAAGTGCCAACTGTATTTCAAAGTCTATTCATTTACACACTAAAAAAATTTTCATCAAAGTGAGTTCATGCTATGAAAAATCTTCATCCTCAGCTGCAAGAGTAAATTGCTTTAGCACTCAGTTTGCAGTGAAGATGCCTACAGGTATTTTGTTTCTTTACAGCAACTATTTTTACCAGGAACTTTCCTTTGGAAGGTTTAAATACTTATATAGCAACTTAAAATATTATCATATGAAGTAACATTAAAATATTAATTCAGAGTTTTATATTATGTTCTGTTTACACTAAATTTATGATCCAATTTGAGTTACATAAGTTATGAGGTGCAAGAATAGTTATGGCTTTTTTCTCCTGTGGATATCCACTTGCTTCAGAAATTATTTGGTGAAATAACTGCTGGTCCTCCTTTTGGTCTGTGTTTGAATCTTTGTCAAAAGTCAGTTGTTTGTACATCAGTGAACCTAGTTCTGGGATCTCTAATCTGTTTTGTTGAACTATGTATCTATTCCTCCAGAATGTTCAAAGAGTTTTCATTATTGTAGTTATACATAAGTATTGGAATCAGGTAGACTGATTTTTCCCATTTTATTCTTCTTTAAATTATATTCTAGCCATTCTAATTCTTCTGCATTTCTATGTATATTTTAGACAAATTTTGATTATACTTACAAAAATATTACTGGGATTAGTTGGAGAAAATTAACATCTTCACCTAATTGAGTTTCAAATCTATGATTACTGTATGTCTCCAATACTTAGTTATCTTTGATTTCTTTCATGAGCATTCTCTAGTTTTCAGTATGAAAATCCTGTAAACTTTTTTAGATTGCATCTAAATATTTCATTTTTGAATGATTGTAAGTGGTATTTGCTAATATATAAATATCTTTTTGAATATTGATTTTGTATCTGTGGACTTGCTTAATGCATTTATAATTTCAGAAGGGTTTCTTATAGTTTTCTTGGAATTTTCTACAAGTAAGTATAGCTAACTGCAAGTAGGTACAGTTTTATTTCTTCCTTACTGATTTCTTTGCCTTTTATTTCATTTTCTTTCCTTATATTACTAGTGCTTAGTATTTCCATTAAGTATGCTGTTAACTGTAGGTTTATTGTAGATCTTTTAAATCAAGTTGAAGAAATTTCTCACTATTCTCATTTTATGAATTTTAAAAATTCATGAGTAGGTGTTGAATATCGTCAAATACTTTATCTGTATCAGTTAACATCTTTTCTCCTTTTACCTTGATAATATGGTATATTATAATAATTGTTTTTCAAATATTGAATTATCCTTGCATCTCTGGACCATTGGAATAATCCTCACTTGATATTGTATGTAATTATTCTTACAGATTACTGAAATTACTTCAATAATACTTTGCTAAATATTTTGTGTCTATATTCATTGGAAAGACTGATGCTGAAGCTGAAACTCCAATACTTTGGCCACTAGATGTGAAGAACTGACTCATTTGAAAAGACTCTGATGCTGGGAAAGATTGAAGGTGGGAGGAGAAGGGGATGACAGAGGATGAGATGGTTGAATGGCATCACTGACTCAATGGACATGAGTTTGAGTAAACTCAGGGAGTTGGTGATAGACAGGGAGGCCTGGTGTGCTACAGTTCATGGGGTCGCAAAGAGCTGGACACAGCTGAGTGACTGAACTGAACTGAACTGATATTCAAGAGGGATAGTGGTCTTAGTGTTCCTTCCTGAATAAGTTCGGAAGTATTCTCGATTTTATTATTTGGAAAAGATTGTATAGAGTTGGTATTAATTCTGAAGTTTTAAAATTATGAATTCAATCTCTTTCATTGTTACAGAATTATTCAAAATATCTATTTCTTATTGGGTGAGTTGATACAATTTTACTTTTTAGGAGATAGTTTATTTAACCAAATTTGTCAAATTTATGTATGTAGGATTGTTTGTATTAATTCTTTATTAAATGTCTGATATTTGCAAGGTAGGTACTGATACCTGCCATTGCATTCTTGATGCCATTCATTTCTGTCTTTTAATTTGTTAGTCTTGCTAGAGATATGTTAATTTTCTTGATCTTTGCAAAGAACTAACTCTTTTTTTCATTGACTATCATTATCATTTTTGGGAGTTTTCAATTTCATTGCTTTAGGCTTCACAGGTGGTCCTAGTGGTAAAGAACCCACCTGCCAATGCAGGAGACTTAAGAGACAAAGGTTCAATGCTTGAGTCAGGAAGACTCCCTGCAGAAGGGCATGACAAACCACTCCAATATTCTTGCCTGGAGAATCCATGGATAGAGGATCCTGGTGGGCTACAGTCAATAGGGTCACAAAGAGTCAGACATGAATGAAGCAAATTAGCACATAGCATATAGGCTTTTATCACTATTATCACCTTCATTCTGATTGTTTGAGGTTTACATTGTCTTTTGTTTGATTCTTTAGAGAAAAATTTGCATTATAAGTTAGGACTTTTAAAATAATAAGAGCAGTTTATATTACATTGGTACTATAAATTTCCACTGAAGCAGTTTTTCTTATGTCCTACATATTTTGATACATTGTATTTTCAATTTCATTAGGTTCAATGCATTTTAAAAAATATTTCCTTGAATATTTCTTCCTGTCCAATGAGTTATTTAGAAGTGTGTTAATTTCCAAATGTTTGAGCATTGTCCTGTTATTTCTCTCTTATTGACTTATAGTCTGATTTCATTGTGACTAAATATGCTCTGACTGGTTTAATTTTTAAGCATATTAACATTTGTTTATGATCCAGGCTATGATATATTTTGGTATTTGTTGCACACAAACTTGAAAACATGTGTATTTTGAGTTTTCTAATGTTCATTATACCCTGTTGGTTGATGATACTGTTGAGTTCTTCCATATACTTACTCATTTTATTTCTACTTCTTTTAATAATTCTCAAGAGGAGTGTTGAAATCCCCAGCTGTAATTGCAGTTTTCTATTCTCACTTCTGTTTATGAAATGAAATTCCAAATTTGAATCGCATACTTTGCAACACTTTTGTTTGATGCATACACATTTAGGACTGTTATGTCTTGGCGAATTGATTACATTACCACTATGTAGTGTCCATGCTGAAGTTGAAACTATAACACTTTGGCCACCTGATATGAAGGGCTGATTCATTAGAAAAGACCCTGATGCTGGGAAAGATTGAAGGCAGGAGAAACAAGGGACGACAGAGGATGAGATGGTTGGATGGCATCACCAACTTGATGGACATGCATTTGAGCAAGCTCTGGAAGTTGGTGATGGACAGGGAAGCTTGGTGTGCTGCAGTCCATGGGGTCACAAATAGTCAGACAGGAATGAGCCACTGAACTGAACTGGATGTCCCTCTCTAGCTCTAGTGATTTTCTTGGCTCTGAAGTCTATTTAATGTGTTTTTAATAGAGCCATCCTCCTTTCCTTCTGGTTAATATTTTTGTGATCTGTCTTTCCCCATATTTTTACATTCAATCACCCATATAATTTTATTTGAGGTAAGTTTGTGATATAGATATTTAGTTGGGTCATGTTATTAACTACTCTGCATTCTGTCTTTTATCCTGTGTATTTAGACCATCTACACTTAATACAATTGCTGATAATTTCAGGACTTGCCTACTATTTCATTACTTGTTTTGTTTCTGTTTTATTGCTTCTGTTTTCTTATTCCTGCTTTCCTGTGGATTTCTTGAAGAAATTTAGGATTTTATTTTTATTTATCAATGCTATTTTTGAGTGTACTTCTTCACATAGCTTTTCTAGTGGTTGCTCTAGGTAGTACACACACACATTATATATATATATATATCTATTTTTATATTTTGTATATAAAATAATTTAGAAATTTCAAGGGGAGTTTGAAAGTCTATAGCATTTATCCATTTATCTATTTATCTATTTTTGTCTTCTTTCTTTCTTTTTGATGTTACATATTTTCTTTATCATTTCCTTTCGGTTAGAGAACTTTCTTTAGCCACTCTCTTAAAGTATATGTATTAGTGACACATTCTAGTTTTGCTTCATCTGATAATGCCTAGATATCCCCTTTATTACTGAAGGACATTTTCACTGAATATACAATTCTGAGTTGGTAGCTTTTATTCCCCCATATTTGAAAAATATTGTGCCCTTCTTTTTGCCCCACAATTCTTTCTTCTAATAGGAAACTTACCATCATTAGAAATGATATTCCTCTTTAGGTGGAGTGTTGTTTCACTTCTGTCTACTTTCAAGTTTTACTTTTTATCTTTAATTTTCAGAAGTTTAATTTTGATTTGTCTTGTCATGGTTTACCCTTTCTGGAGTTTGCTCTGCTTCTTAAATATATGTTATGTCGTTTGCCAAGTTCAGCAAGCAGTTTTTCATCCATTATTTTATGGAGCTGGTTTTGAGCTCATTTTCTTTCCTTCTGAGATTTTATATCTTTTGTTATAGCCCCAGTTGTCCTTCAGGCTCTTTAAAAATTTTTTTTCAGTGTATTTTTTCTCTGTTGTTCAGATTGGGGCATTTCTATTGTTCTTTCTTCCAGTTCACAGATTCTTTCCTCTGTTCCTACTCATTCTACTGTTTTTTGGATTTCCATATGGTTCTCCTTTATATCTTCTATTTCTTTACTAAGGCCTTCTATTATGGTACATTCTAATTAAAAAAAAAGTTTCAAGAAGGAAGAAGCTGTTTTATCTGTGAGTGAAAATTTAGGTTTCTCACTTAGCCTCCTTTTGATACTATGGGGTGGGCTTTGCTGCTGCTGCTGCTGCTGCTAAGTCACTTTAGTCGTGTCCGACTCTGTGTGATCCCATAGATGGCAGCCCACCAGGCTCCCCCGTCCCTGGGATTCTCCAGGCAAGAACACTGGAGTGGGTTGCCATTTCCTTCTCCAATGCATGAAAGTGAAAAGTGAAAGTGAAGTCGCTCAGTCGTGTCCGACTCTAAGCGACCCCATGGACCGCAGCCCACCAGGCTCCTCCGTCCATGGGATTTTCCAGGCAAGAGTACTGGAGTCCGGTGCCATTTAGAAGGTCATAATTCCTAGACAGGAGGAAGAGTTCAGCCCCTCCCCTTCCCAGCCCTCTCTGGAGACCACCCTGGCTGTGAAGGGGAGAGGTCCTTTGTCACTGCTCCTGAAGTTGCCTCCACTGATGCTGTGTGAGTTGAGATCATTACTGCTGTAAGGTGGGGAAAGTCTCAACTTTTAACTTTTCAGCCTCCTTGACTTCATCCCAACTGGGTATGACTAGGAATCGGGCTCTTCACATTGTTCAGGTGACATGATGAGGGCTGTTTTGTCTCTGCTTCTATGTTTTTTTCATCATGTTTCTAGCATCTCTAGTACCTAGTCTAATTTATATTGATATATGCCATAATGAAAGCCCAGGGAAATCATCACATGTAATGTTTCAGGGCTTAAAATCCCTACCCTTTCTCCACATTTCATATTCTTCCTATTTTTTTAATTTAAAATTTATATAAACTCAGGAAAATATAAATAATCTCTAGGATTTCAGCATAGATCTTAATGACCTTAATAGAGAGCATTACATGAGAAAAATACATACAGTTTTTAAATTTGAATTTTATTTAGGATAATTTGGAAAATTTGGTGTTAATGAAGTACTGGAAGGATGAATATAGATAACTGCTTGCATTTAGCTATATTTATAAAGTCTTTTTATTTTTCAAAATTTCATTCCAAAGATTTCTTTGCCTTCCTTTAATTAGACTCTCTCACTATTTTGTTAACAATATTGGAGTCATTAAAGATTGTAGGTTGTTAAGCCAAAACTGCCATTCTTTTCATGGTTCACTGTATACAATATTTCTAATTCAGATCATCAATATAAAGACTAAAATACCTCATATCCCATGCCATACTTTATCCTTTGTGAATAACTGGGGAAAGAGGGAAGCCCTAAGATGAATCTGTACTGCCTCAACTAATCATTAGAGGAGGACTCCCCAAAATACATTTTAATCACATTTATTTATTTAGTGTTATGGAGGTATTTTTATTTGCCAGAAAAAAAAAATGAGAAATTCACAGAGGATAAGGGTTGTGCATGTGTGTACAGGCATGTGTGTGATTTAATGGTAGAGGAGTTGTAGTTAAAGGGAAAATGCGGGAAGAAATTCCATATAATCCTAGAAAACAATATATTTGGAAATTAGGATCTTGGGCTTCATATAACTTAAACAGTATCTACTTCCCATACCTTAATATCAACACAGTATTAAACATCCTGCTGAAAGACCAAAACTGAAGCAGACCACAGCTTTTCACTAGTAGAAATAACGTTGCAGTGGGCACTTTCTGCATTTCTCTACCTGAGCATACGTGAAAAGCTTCTCTTGGGAGCCACCTAGAGACCAGATCATTGATTAAAGGAAATCAACATCTTCAACATTGTTATTTATTCTCAAATTAGATTCCAACATGATTATAGCAATTTAGTTTCCAAAATATTGTGTTAGAATTTCCTCTGTTTGATATCCAAACTGTTTTACATCAACAGCCCTCAATTTTGTTCATATGATAGGCATTAAATAGTATCCCTTTTTAAAATAATTATATTTCTCTATTTATTCTTGAGATTGAGTATTTTTTTTCATGTGTCTAAACCATTGCCATTTCTTAAGTAATTTCCTTTCTGATTTGATTTTCTTGTTGGACTGACTTTTTAAAAATAATTGTAGTTCTCTATATTTATTGTATAGTAATTACTGAATAATCCCTTTAATTAATGTAGATTAAATAAATCAGTTCTGAATATTCATAGAAAGGCCACTGATGTTGAAGCTGAAACTCCAATACTTTGGCCGCCTGATGAGAAGATCTGACTCATTGAAAAGACCCTGATGCTGGCAAAGATTGAAGGCGGGAGGAGAAGGGGACAAGAGAGAATGAGATGGTTGGATGGCATCACCGACTCAATGGATATGAGTTTGAGTAAACTCTGGGAGTTGGTGATGGACGGGGAGGCCTGGCATGCTGCAGTCCATGGGGTCGGCAGAGTCAGACACGACTGAGTGACTGAACTGAACTGCACTGAAAGTTTTCTTCTTGGGTGAGTGATTTGTCTTGACACTTTGAATATGAAAGTTCTTCTGTGAGGTTTTTAATGTAGTCAAATATATGACTATATTTTCTTATTTTTGTGTTTTCTGACCTATTTCTTTAAAACATCTTGTTTTGATCTGAGATATAGGATATATTCCTGTAGTGCTTTCTGAGAATTATGGAGCTTTGTTTTTCACCTAAGGTTTTTCATCTATTTGGTTTATTTTCATATATGGTAGAAACTTGACGTCTTAGAAATGGTATTTATTTTCAGTTGTTGCATAACAAGTTACCACAAACTTAGCAGCTTAAAATATCACTCATTTGAGATCTCTCATTTCTTTAGGTGAGAAGTCTGAGTGAGCATGTCTGGGCTGCCTAGTCTCTCACAAGTTTGAGATCAAGTGTCACTGGAATAAACTCTTACATACGAGTTCTGGGGAAGAATCTCCTTTCAAGCTCCTTCAGGTTATTAGTAGAATCCAGTACACTCAGCTGTGTGGCAAGTTCCTTATTTTCTTGTAGATTGTCAAATGGGATCATTGCTAGCTTCTAGAAGTCACTGAGGCCCTTTCAGATGATCTGCTCCATCCCCAAACCAGCAATGGCATCTCTCTTTCTCTCTCTCCATCATAATATATTCTCGTGCTTGAATCTCTCTGGCTTACTCTTTGATTATTAACCAGACAAAACACTGCTTTTAAAGGACTCACCTAATTAGGTTTAAGTATCTACTTGCATGACCTGCTAATTGTGTGGTCGACAGATGAATAACTTTAATTGCATCTACAAAATAACTTCTATCATATAAAACCAATCAGTGGTGCAGTATGGACAGTGGAGGTCCTGGGGTTATCTTGGAATTCTGCTTGCCACAGAAGTGTTTGGGATGGGTTTGCTACTCAATTATTTGAGATTTCCTACATGCCTTATTTGAATCTTCCCCTTAGAGAAGTGAGAGAGAAAGAGTGAGAGAGAGAGGCTCAAGCCACTGGCTCCCTAAAATCATATTTAAAATAATCTTCATAAAATTCTTATTTTAATTTTAATATAGTCAGGGATATAATGTAGTATTTTTCTATTTTTAATGCTAAATTAAAAACTCCCATATTTACATATATATTCAGTGTGTTTCACTTAATAATTAACAAAGAAATAAAAGATATATACTATACCCTTAGTTTCCATTGAAGAGACTCTAAATCTCTTTTAATGAATATACATACTGTATTGAATTTAAGGTAGGAACTCAATTAGGACTGCATTGATAGAACAGGAAAAAGACAGGACAGTTATATGCTTGTATTTAAATTCTCAGAAATTCAACTTCTGTAAAAAGCTTTAGCCTTTCCTCATTTTTAATTGGGAACAAATGCAGTCAAGTGGATTTTTGTAATGCACTTGCAAAACCTCTGGAGCTCTTACACTGTTGTTTTGGTTTTACATAAAGTGAACATTGCATGCAACAGTGACCTTGGAAGAATTGCCCTGACCATGTACCATGTATCCACAAATCCTTGATTTAATAGAAATAATTGAAATAAGTGAGCTGTGTTTTACTTTCCAATTGAATTATGTGGCTTTTCAATTGAATCATATATAATTGAAAAAGAAAAAAGGTATGTATTATATTCCTTTTTGTCCACATTTTTCCTTTGTTCTCAAGGCTTCTGTTTCTATAGACCTGGGCCCTAGAAGTCAACAAGCTAAAATAATCATTTCCAATAAGAAATCAGTGAAACCCTTGAAGAAAAAATTACATACTTGCCTAAAACCGCATCAAGCTGAATCCTAGAATTAGGCCATGCGGCTCAGCCTAGTCTTCTGTAACATTATGTTAGGTCACCAAGTCACTCAGTTGCATGTGTTCAGTCTCATCTGATGCTGTTGCCCTATGGACTATAGACCACCAGGCTCCTCTGTCCATGGTATTTTTTCAGGCGAGAATGGTGGAGTGGGTTGCCATTTCCTCCTCCAGGGTACTTCCTGAAACAGGGATCAAACTCATGTCTCTCCCAGCTCCTGCATGTCAGGTGGATTCTTTACCATTGATCCACCTAGGAAGCCCAGTAACTCACTTCAGTACAGTTCAGTTCAGTTGCTCGGTTGTATCTGACTCTTTGAGACCCCAAAGACTGCAGCACGCCAGGCCTCCCTGTCCATCACCAACTCCCAGAGCTTGCTCAAACTCATGTACATTGAGTCGGTGATGCCATCCAACCATCTGATTCTCTATCGTCCCCTTCTCCTCGCACCTTCAATCTTTGCCAGCATAAGGGTCTTTCCTAATGAGTCAGTTATTTGCATCAGGTGGCCAAACTCAGGTTAATTGGAGTTTCAACTTCAGCATCAGTACTTCCAATGAATATTCAGGACTGATTTCCTTTAGGATGGACTGGGTGGACCTCCTTGCAGTCCAAGTCACTCTTAAGAGTCTTCTCCAACACCACAGTGCAAAAGCATCAATTCTCCAGTCCTCAACTTTCTTTATAGTCCAACTCTCACATCCATACATGACCACTGGAAAAACCATAGCCTTGATTAGATGGACCTTTGTTGGCAAAGCAATGTCTCTGCTTTTAAAATGCTATCCAGGTTGGTCATAAATTTCCTTCCAAGGAGTAAGCGTCTTTTAATTTCATGGCTGTAGTCACCATCTGCAGTGATTTTGTAGCCTCCCCTCAGCAAAAAAAAAAAAAAAGACTCTGCCACTGTTTCCACTTCTTCTCCATCTACTTCCCATGAAGTGATGGGACCGGATGCCATGATCTTTGTTTTCTGAATGTTGAGCTTTAAGTCAACTATTTCACTCTCCTCTTTCACTTTCATCAAGAGGCTCTTTAGTTCCTTTTCACTTTCTGCCATAAGGGTGGCGTCATCTGCATATCTGAGGTTATTGGTATGTCTCCTAGCAATCTTGATTCCAGTTTGTGCTTCATCCAGCCCAGTGTTTATCATGATGTACTCTGCATATAAGTTAAAGAAGCAGGGTGACAATATACAGCCTTGACGTACTCATTTCCTGATTTGGAACCAATCTGTTATTCCAGCTCCAGTTCTAACTGTTGCTTCCTGACCTGCATACAGATTTCTCAAGAGGCAGGTCAGGTGGCCTGATATTCCCATCTCTTTCTGAATTTTCCACAGTTTATTGTGATCCACACAGTTAAAGGCTTTGGCATAGTCAATAAAGCAGAAATAGATGTTTTTCTGGAACTCTCTTGCTTTTTCAACGATCCAGTGGCTGTTGGCAATTTTGATCTCTGGTTCCTCTGCCTTTTCTAAATCCAGCTTGAACATCTGGACGTTCTCAGTTCATGTATTGCTGAAGTCTGGCTTGGAGAATTTTGAGCATTACTTTACTAGTGTGTGTGATGAGTACGATTCTGCAGTAGTTTGAGCATTCTTTGGCATTGCCTTTCTTTGGGAAGTTACTCACTTATATAGCTCAAGTCAGAGGTTATCATTATATTCCATATAAACTTAACTGAACTTGGATTAAGTGTCTAAAGAAAAAGTAGAAATGAGCTAAGGAATACAACTTAGATCTTAACAGATTTATTTTTCATTCATGTAAAAGAGCAATAAGGTTAACACAAGTGGGTGGGATTTTTTTGCAGTTGGATGGCATTTTTTGCCCCAAATATTAACCCATTTTGTCTCCTAGAATTTAATATATGGTATATAATTTCTGATTTGGTTCACTCATTTATATAGCTCAAATATGAGGCTATGGATAACATGCTGTTCTTTTCTTATGTGACCAGGGAGAACTAGCAAACCATCACCAAATAGCAAACTCTAAGTCAAATGTGGTTTAGAAGAAGGAATGTAAGTATAAAGTATATTTATTTAGAGACATGTGATATTCTAATCAGGGAAAAAGTTAAAAATACATTCTTTTAAGAGAATGGTAAGTGTTTTAACCTATATGGTCACACAATCTAAATTAAATATCAGACAAATTTAAGGAAAATAAATGGCTTTGATTTATATACTAAAACACATTTTCTGTGGTATGTATTTTTGCAGAAATGATTACTAATGAACTAAACAACTAAGGAAAAGAGAAGGTTAAAATAGGAAGCCCCTACATAATCCTTCTTTACTCACCCAACTCCAGTCACTTGTATATATCATGCTTGCTCTTACCACAGGGCCTTTGCACTGCCTTTTCCCTGTATATTGTCCTGCTGCCGCTGCTGCTAAGTCGCTTCAGTCGTGTCCGACTCTGTGCGACCCCATAGACGGCAGCCCACCGGGCTCCCCTGTCCCTGGGGTTCTCCAGGCAAGAACACTGGAGTGGGTTGCCATTTCCTTCTGCAATGCATGAAAGTGAAAAGTGAAAGTGAAGTCACTCAGTCATGTCTGACCCTCAGCGAGTCCATGGACTGCAGCCTTCCAGGCTCCTCCATTCATGGGATTTTCCAGGCAAGAGTACTGGAGTGGGGTGTATTGTCCTAGATCCCCGCAGTCCTTCCCACCTGGAAGTCTTTGCTCCATTGAACCCTGAAGATGTCTACGTTGGATATCTTTTCTATAATTGCAGTCTACCCTCTGTCCTGGTACTGAACCCTCATACACTACGCTACCTTAACTTTTTTTTTTTTTTTTTGCATAGAACTGGACACCTTTTAACTTTTAACATATAGCCTATCTTATTAATTATGTTCACTGATCACGGTCTGCTGCATCTGAATTCAAACTTTATCCTGTGATGATCTTTGAGTTTTGGTCACTGACTATTAAGCTGCTTTAAGCACATGGTAGACATAGTTTGTATATGTATTTAATAGTGATTGAAGAAATTATTCAGCTTGTAACTAACTTGAGAGATGTCCTTTCTTAGTTAAACAAGAAACTCTGTTTGTGTCTATCAGTTCAGTTCAGTTCAGTAGCTCAGTCATGTCCAACTCTTTGCGACCCCATGAATCGCAGCACGCCAGGCCTCCCTGTCCATCACCAACTCCCGGAGTTCACTCAGACTCAACGTCCATCGAGTCAGTGATGCCATCAGCCATCTCATCCTCTGTCGTCCCCTTCTCCTCCTGCCCCCAATCCCTCCCAGCATCAGAGTCTTTTCCAATGAGTCAACTCATTGCATGAGGTGGCCAAAGTACTGGAGTTTCAGCTTTAGCATCATTCCTTCCAAAGAAATCCCAGGGCTGATCTCCTTCAGAATGGACTGGTTGGATCTCCTTGTAGTCCAAGGGACTCGCAAGAGTCTTCTCCAACACCACAGTTCAAAAGCATCAATTCTTCGGCACTCAGCCTTCTTCACAGTCTAACTCTCACAACCATACATGACCACTGGAAAAACCATAGCCTTGACTAGACGGACCTTTGTTGGCAAAGTAATGTCTTTGCTTTTGAATATGCTACCTAGGTTGGTCATAACTTTTCTTCCAAGGAGTAAGCATCTTTTAATTTCATGGCTGCTGTCACCATCTGCAGTGATTTTGTCTATAGTACAAGCCAACACTGGATTCTAATGAAACTTGTAAAAGCTAACTTATATTGAATACTTTGAGCCATGACTTCCCTGGTGGCTCAGTTGGCAAAGAATCTGCCTACAGTGCAGGAGACCTGAGTTCAATCCCTGGATTGGGAAGATCCCCTGGAAAAGGGTATGGTTATCCACTCCAGTTTTCTTGCCTGGGAAATCCCAGGGGTAGGGGAGCCTGGTGTGCTGCAGTCTATGCGGTAGCAAAAAGTTGGACAAAATTGACTGAGCAACAACACTGAATACTTTGATACATGCCATGCATTCATTTAAGCAATTAACAAGTAATGCTTATTCTTCAAATATATGATCGGTGTAAAACATTACTTATTTTGCAATTGAAGGGAGAGTTTCAACAACTTCTCTGGGGACATTTGGCAGGACAAGATTTTGAACCCTGCTCATAAATTCCTTTGCAATATTGGAAGTGCCTAGAGGGTCAGTGATAAGTGCACTGAGTTCTTTGAAGGGAAATGGTACCCAATACTTAAAATACTCATGGTTTTTGATAGCGACATTTAGTTTTATACTAGTTAGTTAGAAAGATAAGTTTTCATTCTTCTTAAGTCATAAATATAATCCACAGGCTTTATTTGCTTTTTGGGTTTGAGTTATGAAATATTCCAATAGAAACAGCTATTGAACATCTGGAATTTTAACCCAAAGCTCAGTACTGATCTCACACTAAGTAAAATTACTTATATTTCTATTGCTTTGTGGAAAACTGTGACATATTCAAGAATAACATCCTTTCTTTCTTTAAATATTCACATTTATTCAGGAAATAATTATTACGTCTGTCATCTTGGCACTGGGCCACACACTGAGCTTATCATGATCAACAAAAATGAATATGATCTATATCATCAACAGTTTTATGGATAAAAGGATATTAGGCAAGTAGTCACAAAAAACTAATTAAAAATTACAGATGTGAAAAGTCCTATGGAGGGGCATATCTTACTTTGAGAAAAATGTGAACATAGCTATATTTTAATCCATAACTTTAAAAATACATGTTTTAGTTATTTATGTTAAGATGATCTTAACAAAACAATTAGCAGATTAATTTAATATGTAAATCCCAAGATAATATATTGTGTGTGGGTATCTATGTGTCTCAGCATCTTATGCCCGTAAAATCTTTCAGTGGGCTGGGAAAGTTTTCTCTTTTCTGTTAAACCACTCCCTTGCTGTGAAACATACAGATAGTACAAAAACACCTCTTACTTATTTGTAACAGAGTAACGAAACTGGATATATCATTGGGCTTTATTTAGTTCTATATCAAACGTTTTTATGTAATTACCAAGATTGTTTTCTCACATAAATTGTCTTACTTCATAAATAGCTTATAGAAGCATGAACTCAATTGTAGAAAAGTATTTTCAGAATGTAGCATAGGGAGCTTTTCTAAGGTTAAAGCAAATTCTGTTTGGCTTATTCATTCTTTTGGGGGGGGGTGCATTTTGGTAACCAACACAAGTCTCAAGTAACCATTTAAATGTGTTTCTTTATATGTTTTCCTCTATTTCTTTGTATAACATCACCATTATTAGTTAATGTTATTTTTTTTATTTGCTATGCAAAACCTACTATTAAAGTAGCTAAAATTAGAATAATTTTGCACGGATAATGAATGCAAAATTAAATTTCCATTATTTTAATATTAGAAATTTATATTCATAATATTAAATGAGCTTATCTTCCATTTTTATGAGATAATAAATCACATTTTAAAATCTGTTTTCAAATGAAGAATAACTTTATATAGAGGATGATAAACATCCAAAATTATTCTTGCATTTATTTTTGTCCTTCTGTTGTGATATTAACTTTCTTTTATTAATAGCAGAATGCTCAGTGCCAATTTAGATTTCATCATTAGCTTCAAGGAAAAGATTCTCATATACTTGGATCATACATTTAAGTGATCGCAAATATTAATAATAAAAAACTAGGAGGAAAAATAATAACAAAGCCATTTTTCAAAACTATAAAATATATTCATTAATTATTTCGAGTTTCTTGAAAAAGCGTTTAAGATTTCCTAGCTTTTTAAAAGCCTCCATTTTGTGACTTTTTAAAAAAACTCTAACATATACAGCTTATTCACATTACAGAGAAACAATTTATATTCTAAAAAGTTAATGAAAATATTGAGTGTTTGTGCTCCAAAAACATTTTTGAATGTCAATACATTTAAATTTAACTGTTTTAAATCACGAGGAATTGAATAATGAACTGAGACCCCTCCCCCAACCCAAAAGGATTAACTGCCAGTTCTCTGTATGACTTTAAATATATTTGGTTATATCATGGAAATAATTGATTATCTAGTATTTTTCTGCTGAAAAGCTGCTTGATTTACTCTAAATCTAAACCAAGCCAAATTTTAAAAAAATCAAATACTGCTCTTAATCCTCTTATAAGTAAGTATATTAAAATATCATAATTTTAGGCAGAATCCAAGTGAAATGTGCAGCCATAATTTGGTCAGCTTTTCTATTGAATTTTTAAATTAAAAAATCAGTGGGATATTTTCTGAATCCCAAAGCATTTATTCTACATGACTCTTAGATGGAACAAAAAGTAGTAAATTAGAGGAGATGATTTACCCATATATCTTTTAAAGCTTGAATTTATTTTTTATCCAACTTTAAGAGTAGAATACTAAAGCTCAAACAGAATCTATCCTAGGACTTTTCTGATCTCACTCAAGCCAAAATGCATTTATAACATCCAGAGAAGTTGTTTCCTCACAAAATGTTGGTATATTTTCACGATAAGGGAATTTCAGATATAATGTTAAGCTCTGAGCTCCTTGTCTAAAGATATAATGCCAAAACTCAGTTGTCGTTACTTGCTCCCCAAATGCAAAGAATTTTTAGAAAGCATGCTATATATTATTTTCCCAGTAAATAGCCTTTAGCTGATCTAGCTAATTATATGTGAACTTGGCAGAATGTGATGTTTTTAATGCATGCATATTATAGTATATTACCCCGTCCCCTCAAAAACATATCTGTTGTACAAGGTCTTTATATATATGTGATTTTAAACAAAGGAAAATATAATTGATGGCATAATTTATAAGAAATATACCAGTTCAGGAATATAGAGGGCAAGGCAATGTATACATCAAATGAATGTAAGAAAGACATGCTAAAGCTGAAACTCCAGTACTTGGCCACCTCATGGGAAGAGTTGACTCACTGGAAAAGACTCTGATGCTGGGAGGGATTGGGGGCAGGAGGAGAAGGGGACAACACAGGATGAGATGGCTGGATGGCATCACAGACTCGATGCACATGAGTATGAGTGAACTCCAGGAGTTGGTGATGGACAGGGAGGCCAGGTGTGCTGAGATTCATGGGGTCGCAAAGAGTTGGACATGACTGAGCGACTGAACTGAATTGAACTGAAGAAAGATAACAAGGGGCTTCCTGATAGCTTCAGTTCAGTTCAGTTCAGTCAGCTTTAGCATCATTCCTTCCAAGTAAATCCCAGGGTTGATCTCCTTCAGAACAGACTGGTTGGATCTCCTCGCAGTTCAAGGGACCCTCAAGAGTCTTCTCCAACACCACAGTTCAAATGCATCAATTCTTCAGCGCTCAGCTTTCTTCACAGTCCAACTCTCACATCCATACATGACCACCGGAAAAACCATAGCCTTGACTAGAGGGACCTCAGTCGGCAAAGTAATGTCTCTGCTTTTGAATATATTATCTAGGTTGGTCATAACTTTTCTTCCAAGGAGTAAGCGTCTTTTAATTTCATGGCTGCAATCACCATCTGCAGTGATTTTGGATCCCCCCAAAATAAAGTCTGACACTGTTTCTACTGTTTCCCCATCTATTTCCCATGAAGTGATGGGACCAGATGCCATGATCTTCGTTTTCTGAATGTTGAGCTTTAAGCCAACTTTTCCACTCTCCTCTTTCACTTTCATCAAGAGGCTTTTTAGTTCCTCTTCACTTTCTGCCATAAGGCTGGTGTCATCTGCATATCTGAGGTGATTGATATTTCTCCTGGCAATCTTGATTCCAGCTTGTGCTTCTTCCAGGCCAGCGTTTCTCATGATGTACACTGCATATAAATTAAATAAGCAGGGTGACAATATACAGCCTTGATGTACTCCTTTTCCTATTTGGCACCAGTCTGTTGTTCCATGTCCAGTTCTAACTGTTGCTTCCTGACCTGCATACAGATTTCTCAAGAGGCAGGTTAAGTGTTCTGGTATTCCCATCTCTTTCAGAATTTTCCACAGTTTATTGTGATCCACACAGTCAAAGGCTTTGGCATAGTCAATAAAGCAGAAATAGATGTTTTTCTGGAACTCTCTTGCTTTTTCCATGATCCAGCAGATGTTGGCAATTTGATCTCTGGTTCCTCTGCCTTTTCTGAAACCAGCTTGAACATCAGGGAGTTCATGGTTCACGTATTGCTGAAGTCTGGCTTGGAGAATTTTGAACATTACTTTACTAGCATGTGAGATGAGTGCAACTGTGCGGTAGTTTGAGCATTCTTTGGCACTGCCTTTCTTTGGGATTGGAATGAAAACTGACCTTTTCCAGTCCTGTGGCCACTGCTGAGTTTTCCAAACTTGCTAGCATATTGAGTGCAGCACTTTCACAGCATCATCTTTCAGGATTTGAAACAGCTCAACTGGAATGCCATCACCTCCACTAGCTTTGTTCATAGTGATGCTTTCTAAGGCCCACTTGACTTCACATTCCAGGATGTCTGGCTCTAGATTAGTGATCACATCATCATGATTATCTGGGTCGTGAAGATCTTTTTTGTATAGTTCTTCCATGTATTCTTGCCACCTCTCCTTAATATCTTCTACTTCTGTTAGGTCCAGACCATTTCTGTCCTTTATTGAGCCCATCTTTGCATGAAATGTTCCTTTGGTATCTCTAATTTTCTTGAAGAGATCTCTAGTCTTTCCCATTCTGTTGTTTGCCTCTGTTTCTTTGCATTGATTGCTGAAGAACGCTTTCTTATCTCTTCTTGCTATTCTTTGGAACTCTCCATTCAGATGCTTATTTCTTTCCTTTTCTCCATTTGCTTTTCGCCTCTCTTCTTTTCACAGTTATTTGTAAGGCCTCCCCAGACAGCCATTTTGCTTTTTTGCATTTCTTTTCCATGGGGATGGTCTTGATCCCTGTCTCCTGTACAATGTCATGAACCTCATTCCATAGTTCATCAGGCACTCTATCTATCAGATCTAGGCCCTTAAAGCTATTTCTCACTTCCACTGTATAATCATAAGGGATTTGATTTAGGTCATAGCTGAATGGTCTGGCGGTTTTCCCTACTTTTTTCAATTTAACTCTGAATTTGGCAATAAGGAGTTCATGATCTGAGCCACAGTCAGCTCCTGGTCTTGTTTTTGTTGACTGTATAGAGCTTCTCTATCTTTGGCTGCAAAGAATATAATCAATCTGATTTCAGTGTTGACCATCTGGTGATGTCCATGTGTAGAGTCTTCTCTTGTGTTGTTGGAAGAGGGTGTTTGGTAGCAGGTAAAGATTCTGACTGAAATGCAGGAGGCCCAGTAGACATGGGTTCAATTCTTGGGTTGGGAAGATCCCCTGGAGAAGGAAATGTCAACCCACTCCAGTATTCTTGCTTGAAAAATCCCATGGACAGAGTATCCTGGTGAGTTACAATCCAAAAGGTCACAAAGAATCAGACACAACTGAGTGGCTAAACATGCAAGCAAAACACAGAAATATAGCATATTGATTTATTGCTAATATAAAGCCAAGTCCTTTTCGTTGCCCTTGTTTAAGAAAATGTATTGTATTATTAAGAGTATTTAGAGATTTTACAGGGAAGAAAGGATAGCGTTCTTGAATAGTAAGAATATACTTAGAGATTATGCCCCATAAAAACAAGTCTTTTATTCCTATTTTTCTCTTCCTTTCAAAAGAGTGGAGAAGAGAGAAAATTAAATGCAAGAGAAATATTAGATTTTTTAATGAGTACATTTATTTTCCAGGGCTGTGAATGAAAGAAACTATGTGAAGACAACTACTTTTTCAAAAAGTAGTGAAACAGATATGTCTTATCTTGAGTTCTCCTTGATTCAAGTATTTTTCAAGAAGACTTTAGTGATGGTAGTATTATTTAGGAGGGGATCACAGAAAGATATGAGGTGTAGAGAAAATAAAACGGGATAGAGAGAAGCCAATAAAAGGATCTACTGATGATGTTGTTGTTGTTGTTGTCGTTGTTGTTCAGTCGCTTAGTTGTTTCTGACTCTTTGTGACCCCATGGACTGCAGAATGCCAGACTTCCCTACCCTTAACTCTCTCCCAGAGTTTGCTCAAACTCAGACTTCCCTGGTGGCTCAGACAGTAAAGCGTCTGTCTACAATGCAGGAGACCTGGGTTCGATCCCCAGGTCGGGAAGATCCCCTGGAGAAGGGAATAGCAATTCACTCCAGTACTATTGCCTGGAGAATCCCATGGACAGAGGAGCCTGGTAGACTACAGTCCATGGGGTCACAAAGAGTCAGACATGACTGAGCAACTTCACTTTCACTTCTCATGTCCATTGAGTTGATGATCCTATCCAACTATCAAATCCTCTGTCATCCCCTTCTCCTCCTGTCCTCAATTTTTCCCAGCATCAGGGTCTTTTCTAATGAGTTGGCTCTTTGCATTAGGCGGCCAAATGTTTGGAGCTTCAGCATAAGTCCTCCCAATGAATATTCAAGATTGATTTCCAGTAGGATTGACTCATTTCATCTCCTTGCAGTCCAAGGAACTCTCAAGAGTCTTCTCCAGCACCACAGTTTAAAAATATCAATTCTTTGGCACTCAGCCTTCTGGATGGTCCAAGTCTCACATCCGTACATGACTACTGGAAAAACCATGGCTTTGACTAGACAGACCTTTGTTGATAAAGTAATGTCTCTGCTTTCTAATATGCTGTCTAGGTTTGTCATAGTTTTCTTTCAAGGAGCACCATCTTTTAATTTCACGGCTGTAGTCACCATCTGCAGTGATTTGGGAGCCCAAGAAATAAAGTCTTCACTGTTTCCATTGTTTCCCCATTTTTTTGCCTCTAAATGATGAGACTGGATGCCACAATCTTAGTATTTTGTATGTTAAGTTTCAAGTCAACTTTTTCACTCTCCTCTTTCACCTTCATCAGGAGGCTGTTTAGCTCCTCTTTGCTTTCTTCCATTAGGGTGGTATCATCTGCATATCTGAGGTTATTGATATTTCTCCCAGCAATCTTGATTCCAGCTTGTTCATCCAGCCTCCCATTTCACATGATGTACTCTGCATATAATTTAAATAACCAGGGTGACAATATACAGGCTTGACATACTATTTTCCAAATTTTGAACTAGTCTGTTGTTCCATGTTTGCTTCTAACTGTTTCTTCTTGACCTGCATACAGATTTCTCAAGAGGCAGCTAAGGTAGTTTGGTATTTCCATCTCTTTATGAATTTTCCATAGTTTGTTGTGATCTACACAGCCAAAGGTTTTAGTGATTCAATAGGCGTAGGAATACAGCTGTAGGCAGCAGGGCATAGGTCTACTGAAGTCCTCAAGAACTATGTGCAATCAGTCTCAACATTGTTTTTCTGCTTTCTGCTGGGTTGGCCAAGAAGTTTGTATGGGGGAAAAACCCCTGAGCAAAAATTTTGACCACTCAGTACTTTCACTAAGGTTGTGAAAGTTGGTGAGACCAGTATCTGCCATCCTCATAACAAGAAAGAGTTGGATAAACTACAAAATCATTTGTCTTCTTCAAATTATCATAGAACTGAGGTTACAGGGCAAGGAAATACCCTGAAATCTTCAGAAAGATTAGCTCCTCCAAAGAGAAGTGGAATACAAATGCTGGATCACCCGGGAAGAACATGAACTAAAGGACACCAAGTATTACATGCATGGATGAAAGTAATTTAGCTGTGATATTTAAAAATGTGCTATAAATTTATCATGAGCTAGAGGAGAGTCTAAAACTCCTGTAAGCCTCACATATGAAGAGAACCAGGACTTATTTGCATGCTTTTCTCTGAACACCTCTACTGGGTACTTAGGAGAATGGTTAAAAGAAAGGCAAGGACTGTAGAAAGACTCCCTCACTGGGACAGATCTGGACAGTTGCTGCCACTGAAGGAAAATGCAGTATGGCCCAGGAAGACAAGTATTCTCTACGTAACAAAAACCTGAAGTCCCTGGAGAAGGGCAGGAATCTCTGTGAACACATGTAAGGATCTTGAGTGGATAGGGGGTGTGAATGGAAGACAAGTACCAAAACATCTTGGCCACAGGCTGAGGTGCAGGAAATGATGCTGAGACAAGGACCATATACAACTAAACCTAGTGATCTCCTACTCTGAAGGAAAGACAAGAAACCTCTCGCACAACAGAGCTGTCTAAAAGGCAGAGTCTGGCTGCCACGAAAGGAAAAATAGTGTCACAGCTACTGAGCAGGGTTCTTGGCCTCCTCCATCAATAGAAATTGATCAGAGGCCAGATAAGAAATTTGGGCAAAGCTTTACTGGGGGTCCTGCTGCAGCAGTGGTGAGCAAGAACAGGTAATAAGTTCTTTTGCCCACTCCCTGAGAGGGGCTAGCTGATTCCTTATGTGGAGTGAGGATAGGGATGTATTCAGAGACTAGGCTAGAAGGGTGGCTTAGGTGGGTTTGCCCTCCCCTTTGGTGGTTTTGTGTGCTGAGGGCATGCCTAGTACCCTGCTTTTGCTCCAACCCTGTGCCTTTGCTCCCAGCCCTTCAGAAGTAGCTGTTGGGCTCTTTGGTCTTTCGGCATCTTATTGTCCAGAATTTTCCCCAACTGCATTTGCATGTGGTTATTTTTAGTCCCTTATAGTTTCTTTATATTTAGTTGCTGTAGAGACATTTGTCCAGGTGCAAGTATTGCAGCAAATGGTCCCAGGTCCCAGCATGTCTCATCACTTAGCCATATCCCTGAGACCAAGGCAGGCAGGACATGCCAAAGACCCAGACTAGACTGGAACAACAGAAAGCCCACCTGACTCCACTGGCACGGTAACAGATACTGAGTTATAAGCAGTGGCAATGTGCCATTGGGGAACGGGTATGTACATGAAGGTAACCATGCCTACATGCTAACCACAGTTAATGCTGCAAAAACTTGAAGTAAATGCATAGAAATTAAGCATATCAGCAGCAGACATCCAAACTAGTACATCTCTGGAAGAGACTGACTCAAAAACACACACTAAAAATCTACTGCAAGAAAAGGTATTTACAGGTTTATCCATTTTACAAGTACAATGCTATTTACAATCCAGTCTCTACGATTTTTCACATAATGGCCAGAATTTAATAAAAAATAATGAGGCAAACACAAAAAGCAAGAGAATAAACAGCACACATACCCAAAGAAAGAATCAGATGTTGAATCTATCAGATAAGGATGTTAAAATCACAACGTAATCTGTAAAGAAGTCTAGTATAAAAGATGGACTGATCGCCTCTGTAAGTTTCAGGAATAAGACGGAAAGTATAAGAAAGAGTTGATGGAAATGTGAATGTAACAGTAACAGCCACAACCTGAAGCCACATAGCGAGTAGCCTTTACAGGTTCACAAGTAGTCTTGAAAAATCCCAGAAAGAGTCAGTCTAATAGGATATAGGTTAATAAAAATTATTAAAACTGACTCACAAGATGAAAAAAATCACAGCAACAACAAAACTCCTAAATCATCCAAAAGCTGTTAAACAGTATCAAACTGGGCAACTCTTTGGAAAGGAAATTCGGCAATATCTAACAAAACTACACATGCATATATCTTTTGATAGTATAGGACTGAAGAAATAGATTATATTTTAAATGCTGAGAACCTCTGTAAGAGAATGTTATACATAAAAAAGAAGGGAAATGAAAATGAAGCTTGTAGTGTTGAACTGGAATTGCATTGTCTCTATGAACACATGGTGCGTGAATGTTTGTGAATGTGTGTGTGTGTGTGTAAATAAAACACACCTAGTTCCTAAATATTTGTTTTTTAAGTACTATTTCTTGAAAAAATTATCCAGGGCTCTTTAGCAAAATAACTTTCATTAGAAATTCCATTAGTTATAAAAAATGTAGTTTGGCTTATTTTGTACACAGTTGCTAGAAAGATATTTGTTTTGCTGTGTAATTCAATTTTTTTTTTAATAGATGGACATAGACAGGAAGTATTCACAAAGAAGAAAGAAATATTAAGTAACAGCCTATCTATTTACTTTTAAAATTATGCTCAAGTTAGATGTAGCATTTTACAGTACATAATCCTGGAGGAGGACATGGCAACCCACACCCAGTATTCCTGCCTAGACAATCCCACAGACAGAGGAACCTGGTGGGCTATAGTCCAAGGAGCTGCACAGAGTCAGACATGATTGAAATGATGCATGCATGCACATACACACACACACACACACACACACACACACTGTACATATACTGTATTGAATTATTCTCACAAACCTCAGCATATATTCTTCAAACAATATGAAATTATAGATTGTAGAATTCATCTTAAAAAAAGTAGGGGCATTACATGAAACTGATCACTTCAAAATAGTATAAAGTAATCCTCCAGAGTACAAATACTTATATATGTTTGGTCATATTATTTTCTAGACCCAGTAATCAATCTGCTCCATAACAAAATCCAAAACACACAAAATACCTCTTTTCATAATCACCAAATCTAATAAAACCCTACTTTTTGACAATTGATCCCCATCCTCCATTTGCACAAAATTATATTGGCATCAGCAACTACCATCCATTATCATTGGTATAGTCACCAAAGTGCTCACCTTTATTGAGTTCATTTCAAAAACATTAGATTCAAAAATGTGATTTTTTTCATGTGAGCTTAGACATAAATTTAACTATAATATTTTAAAGCCATTCTTTTTTAACTATAATATTTTAAAGCCATTCTTTCAATGCTAAAATTCATGAATGATATTGAGTGGAAATTAAAAATAATGTTCCTAATTTCTGCTTGGTTTTGCATAGCAAATGGTTTTAAAAATATTTTGATATACTTTTTTGTTATGTCTCTGCAAGCTAGATCACTCACTCATTTCCAAAAAAAAAAAAAAAAAAATACTGTCAGAGACCCAGGTGTTAGACTTAGAACAAATGTCTTTATTTTCTCCTGGATTTACATCAATTTTATAAACATATACTTGATAAAAATTAGTCATATGGTGATTGAGCCAGGACATAATTCGACATGACATTCCAAGCATGTTTGTACTCATTTAGTCTGGATATCTTGTATATAGTAGGTAATTCTATTACCTTGAGTCCTAAGGATTCTTGACTCTTCAATGGTAAACAGAGATCCTTTTACTTTCTAGATATTGCTACTATGGAAAAATACCATATGTAGTACCAAAATTATTATTCTAAATGTCACTGGCAATTATAAGACTTTAAGGTACCAAACTAGATGAAAGGGGAAATTTGATATACGGTAGAGTTCACATCAGAGGAAAGTGTATCAGAATATATCATGAACTGCAGAGGAGCTCCACATAGTAGGAAGGGTGGCTTCTTACGGATAATATACTGTGACTGAAAACACAGGTCCTCTCAACTTAAACAATATTTGACTACTCATGGTTGTGATAATGGCCATCCTTCCTAACCCCTGTTTTCTGACAACTGTCTCTCATCAGTGTTCCCAAAGAGCAATCCTTTTGTGTTCAGTGCAAATGTAGCCTTAGTTGACTATCATGCCGATTGTTGTTGTTCAATAACTCAGTTGTGCCTGACTCTTTGCAACACAACTGCACCGACCCCATGGATGACAGCACACCAGACTTCCCTGTCCTTCATCAAACTCATGTCCATTGAGTCAATGATGCTGTCCAACCATCTAGTTCTCTCTCACTCCTTTCTCTTCCTGCCCTCAAAATTTCCCAACATCAGGATCTTTTCCAATGAGTTGGCTCCTCACATCAGACGGCCAAAGTATTGGAGCTTCATCATCAGTCCTTCAAATGAATATTCAGCCTTCTTCATAGTCTAACTCTTACATTCATAAATGACTACTGGAAAAACCACAGTTTTGAATAGAAGGACCTTTGCAGCAAAGATATGTCTCTGCTTTTTAATACACTGTCAAGGATTGTCATAGTTTTCCTTTCAAGGAGCAAGTGTCTTCTAGTTTCATACCTGGAGTCACTGTCTGCAGTAATTTTGGAGCCCAAGAAAATAAAGTCTCTCACCATTTCTATTGTTTCCCCATTTAGTTTTTATGAACTGATGAAACCAGATGCTATGATCTTCGTTCCTTGAATGTTGAGTTTTAAGCCAAGTTTTTCACTCTCCCCTTTCACCTTCATCAAGACTTTAGTTTTTGCTTTTTGTCTTATGGGTGCTGTCATCTGCATATCTGAGGTTATTGATATTTCTCCTGGCAATCTTGATTCCAGCTTGTGATTTATGCAGCCAAGCATTTCACATGATACACTCTGCATGTAAGTTAAATTAGTAGGGTGACAATATACGACCTTGATGTACTCCTTTCCCAATTTGGAACCAGTCCATTGTTCCATGTCCAGTTCTAACTGTTGCTTTTTGACCTGCATACAGATTTCTCAGGAGGTAAGTCAGGTGGTCTGATACCCCCATCTTTCGAAGAATTTTCCACAGTTTGTTGTGATCCACACAGTCAAATGTTTTAGCATATTCAATGAAGCAGAAGTCTATGTTTTTCTGAAATTCCCTTGATTTCCCTATGATCCAGCAGATGTTGGCAATCTTATTTCTGGTTTCTTTGCTTTTCTAGATTCAGCTTGTACTTGGTTCACATACTATTGAAGCCTAGCTGGAAGGATTTTGAACATTAGTTTGCTAGCATGTGAAATGAATGTAACTGTATGGTAGTTTGAACATTCTTTGGCATTGCCCTTCTTTGAGATTGGAATGAAAACTGACCTTTTCCAGTCCTGTGGCCACTGCTGAGTTTCCCAAATTTTCTGGTGTATTGAGTGCTGCAAATTAAGCATCATCTTAGAGGATTTGAAACAGCTCAGCTGGAATTAGATCACCTCCACTAGCTTTGTTTGTAGTAAGGCTTCCTAAGTCCCACTTGAGTTCACATTCTAGGATGTCTGGCTAGAAGTGAGAGATCACACCATCATGGTTATCTGGGTCATTAAGAACTTCTTTGTGTAGTTCTTCTGATTATTTTTGCCGTGTCCTCTTAACATCTCCTGCCTCTGTTAGGTCCATGCTGTTTTTGTCCTTTTTGTGCCCATCTTTGCATGAAATGTTCCCTTGGTATCTCTAATTTTCTTGAAGAGATCTCTAGTCTTTCCCATTGTATTGTTTAGACAGATAGACAGAGTGCCTGAAGAACTATGGACAGAGGTTTGTAACACTGTACAGGAGGCAGAGATCAAAACCATTCCCAAAGAAAATAAATGCAAAAAGGCAAAATGGTTGTCTGAGCAGACCTTACAAATAGCTGAGAAAAGAATAGAGGTAAAAGGCAAAGGAGTAAAGGAAACATATACCCACCTGAATGCAGAGTTCCAAAGAATGGCAAGGAGAGTTAAGAAAGTCTTTTTAAGTGAACAATGCAAAGAAGTAGAGAAAAACAATAGAATGGGGAAAGCTAAAAATCATGCCAATATGCAAATACTAATGTTGGCTTTCTCTTGAGCATAGTCTTTCCACCATGTAGAGAGAGAGAGAGAGAATGGTGAAGCTGTAAACAAAAAAATCCTAACAACATCTGATTCCTGGTTCTAATAATCCCCAAGGAACTGCATCACTGACATCCTGTACGTTTCATGATGTATTGCAGTGAGATTCCAATAGTTTCTCCTTTTTTGTGGATTTCCACTTGAATCAGTTAACAAGCACAGCAAAACTTTTTGGCTTAAACCCATAATTAGTGCTTTAGAGTTCATAAGTCAACTGGGCAAGTGCTGGCCTGAAATTAAGTGGACACAGCTGATGTTGGCTGCACTGTAACAGATGGTAGATGGCTTATTTCTGCTCCATGTGGTCTTTTTCTTCCAGAAAGCCAGATGAGGTCTGTTCAAATGACCACTGAGTAAGGTTCCAGGAGAAGGAAAGGAGGGGAACAAGGCCTTCCAAAGTCTAGGATTGGAACTTATTTATTTTCTGCTTGCTACCATTTTGGCAAGAAGTGACAGATCGAACAAACTCAATGGGTGGAGAAATAAACTCCATTTCTTCATGGAAAAAACTGAAAAATAAAAAAAGTAAAAGAGCATAATCTGGGGAGTGGTGAACCATTATGGTCATTTTTGCAATCTGCTGCATTATAAAATGCAATCTCACTTATTCTAAGTAACAGAGTCCTCATTATGAAGAGAATTCTGCTGCTAAAACAAAAGAATCTTGCAATATGACACAGGCTTCCTTCAGAATTCATGTTCTTAGAACAGCAGGAATTTAGGAAGCCTCACTATGAACAAAGCTAGTGGAGGTAATGGAATTCCAGCTGAGCTATCTCAAATCTTAAAAGATGATGCTGTTAAAGTGTTATGCTCAATGTGTCAACAAGTTTGGAAAGCTCAGCAGTGGCCACAGGACTGGAAAAGGTCATTTTTCAATCCAATCCCAAAGAAAGGCAATGCCAAAGAATGATTAAACTACCACACAATTGTACTTATTTCACATGCTAGCAAAGTAATGCTCAAAATTCTCTAAGTGAGGCTTCAACAGTACAGCAATCAAGAACTTCCAGATATTCAAACTGCATTTAGAAAAGGCAGAAAGAAAGAAGAAAGTGAAGTCACTCAGTCGGGTCTGACCCTTTGGGATCTCATGGTTTGTAGTCTACCAGCCTCCTCTGTCCATGGAATTTTCCAGGCAAGAGTACTGGAGTGGGTTGCCATTTCTTTATCTAGGGGATCTTCCTGACCCAGGACAGAACCCAGGTCTCCTGCATTGCAGGCAGACACTTTACTATCTGAGCAACCAGGGAAGCACAGAAAAGGCAGAGGAATAAGAAATCAAATGGCCAGCATCCCGTTAGATCACATAAAAAGCAAGAGAATTCCAGAAAAACATATACTTCTACTTCATTGACTATGTTAAACCTTGAACTGTGTGGATCACAACAAACAGGAAAAGTCTTCAATAGATGGGAATACCAGACCACCTTACCTGCCTCTTAAGAAACCAGTATGAGGATCAAGAAGCAACAATTAGAACTGGACTGGCTCCAAATTGGCAAAGGAGCATGTCAAGGCTGTGTACTGTCACCCTGCTTATTTAACTTCTATGCAGAGTACATTATGAGAAAAGCTGGGCTGGAAGAAACACAAGCTGGAATCAAGATTGCTGAGAGAAATATCAGTAACCTCAGATATGCAGATGACACCACCCTTATGGCAGAAAGTGAAGAGGAGCTAAAGAGCCTCTTGATAAAAGTGAAAGAGGAGAGTGAAAAGGTTGGCTTAAAGCTCAACATTCAGAAAACGAAGATCATGGCATCTGGTCCCATCATTTCATGGGAAGTAGATGGGGAAACAGTGGAAGCAGTGTCAGACTTTATTTTTCTGGGCTCAAAAATCACTGCAGATGGTGACTGCAGTCATGAAATTAAAAGACGCTTACTCCTTGGAAGGAACGTTATGACCAATTATGACCAACCTAGATAGCATATTGAAAAGCGGAGACGTTACTTTGCCAACAAAGGTCCCTCTAGTCAAGGCTATGGTTTTTCCTGTGGTCATGTATGGATGTGAGAGTTGGACTGTGAAGAAAGCTGAGTGCCGAAGAATTGATGCTTTTGAACTGTGGTGTTGGAGAAGACTCTTGAGAGTCCCTTGGACTGCTTGGAGATCCAACCAGTCCATTCTAAAGGAGGTCAGTCCTGGGTGTTCGTTGGAAGGAATGATGCTGAAGCTGAAACTCCAGTACTTTGGCCACCTCATGCGAAGAGTTGACTCATTGGAAAAGACTGATGCTGGGAGGGATTGGGGGCAGAAGGAGAAGGGGATGACAGAGGATGAGATGGCTGGATGGCATCACTGACTCGATGGACATGAGTTTGAGTAACCTCCTGGAGTTGGTGATGGACAGGGAGGCCTGATGTGCTGCAATTCATGGGGTAGCAAAGAGTTTGGACATGACTTAGCAGCTGAACTGAACTGAGCTGAACTGAGGGTACCAAATTGAGTTGATCTTTTTAAAATCTGAGATTATATAGAATCTTTATTCTGTTTGTAACCATAAGAAATGTATTTTTTAAATAAAATTTGACCTGAAATCATAACAGTCATCAATAATAAATATTAATAAGTTCTTATGGAGAACCATTTACTGGGTATGCCAATCCAGGGATCTTTTGAAATGAATTCTCATAAGATAAGTGTTTCTGGAGTTTATACCCTTGTCCCTCTCAATCTGCCAACATTTCTGAAAGTGAGTTTATTTCTTTTGCCTCTTTGTGTTCTCCTGAGTCGTGGCATAAGTTTTAATTAATTGGTTGATGCAAACTAGTTGTTCAGTCTCAGTTTCTGTGTAAGTAAGACATATGAACAGTGCCTCTGTATAACATAGTGCATTTGTAAACATCCCTTCCTGTTGACATGAAACACAACTTCGAGCAGGTCTTCATGAAAAAAAAATATTACAGATCATAAACAAAATATATAGTTTGGACAAATGGCTGTGACAATATCACCACATCCTCTGTAGTATTGTGTTGGAGATGCAAAACACAGGCTATTATGCCAACTCTCAGAGCTTATTTAGTTATGAATTCTCAAAAGCGAGCTGTAGAGTAAAAAATGTTTTAAGAAGAAAACAGTATTTGTTTCTCCATTCAATTGTTGTTTTAATGTCATGGATACAAAGTTATAGAATAAGAGGAAAGATAGAATAATTTGAAGAACTAAAGTAACTACTTGCTAGAGTTTGATAAATTGTATAATTTCTCTTTTATTCTGCAGTTTTGATTCCCTGTCTAATACAAAATAGATAATTTTGCTGAAATACAAACTCTATTTGATATCTTTTGCATTTACTCTTGATGGAAACAGAAATAGTATTCATTGTTGATATAGATTTGCATTAGAGTAAGGCTTTACGCTCTTTTGTTTTCCCTATACTATTATGTTCAACAGTGAAGTTGTCACTATCCTCATCATTTTTATTCAGACTTTTACTGTCTTAATTTAAGGTCCCATCTTATTTGACTGAGAAATTGTCATATCGTTCTAACCTAGTCTCGAACCCTCTCATTCTATCTTCCATACCAATTCTAAAAGAAAAAAAAAATATTGAATGCTACAGTAGACAGACTGACTCCCCAAAGAGGTCACCATCTACATCCCCAGAATTGATAAATATGTTATATGGCAACAGGAAACTAAGGTTGCAGATGGATTTAAAGTTGTTCTTCAGCTGACCTTGAGGTAGGGAATTTACCCAGATAATCCAGGCAGACCCAGTGTATTCACAAGGGTCCTTACAAGCACAAGAAGGGTCATGAAAAACTATCAGAATGATGTTATATAAGAAACACTTTTCTAATCCTTGTTGGTTTTGAATAAGGGGACATGGGCCAAGAAATGTGGTCAGCTAAAAAAGGAAAGGACATCAATTCTTCCTAGAGTTTCCAGAAGGAAAGCACCACAGACACCTTAATATTGGCCAACTGAAACCCATCTTGGACTTTTGACTTCCAAAATGGTACAATGACAAATGTGTCCTTTCAAGCCACTAAGTTTGTGGTAATTTGTATTCGAGCAGTAACAGCTACCTAATGATTCCTTATTATACATACAATAAAGCCAGTAGATACTTAACAATTAGATCTCAGGGATAAAAGCCATAGTTTATACTGTTTGTCAAATTCTGTGGATAATTACTCAAATCAGGGCCTTTTATAAGCTACTAACCTGACCTAACTGAAGGTCAAGTAAAGGAGATACACAACATCATGTCTTACAAGCTAGTACAAGCTTGAAAGTGAAAGCGTTGGTTGTCAGTCATGTCTGACTCTTCGCTATCCCATGGACTATAGCCTCTGTACACGAAATTCTGATAAAAGTACAAGAGTGGTTATCCATTCCCTTCTTTAAGTGTTCTTCCTGACCCAAGGATCTAACCCAGGTCTCTTGCATTGCAGGCAGATTATGGTCTAAGCCACCAGGGAAGTATGGTGATGGATAAATTCCGCCCCACCTCCCACCCCTCAGTGACAGGGCTTTTAAGATCATCCTTAATCTAACCTCTAAGTCTCTAGTTGTGCTCCATACATTTTTTCCTGGTCTCTTTCATGTTCTTTGCATATACTAGCCTTTTGCCTGAGCTACCTCCCTTCTGTCTGTCTATTAGAATTCCACTAATTATTTACAAATCACCAAAGGCAATGGCTCCTTTGTGAAGCCTGTCCTGTCCATTTTACCTCCAACCCCATTAAATTCTCACATAGCAAAGAGAACATACATACCTTTTTATTCTGATAGCAAAAAATGCCTGTAGCTTCATTCATTGCAGAGTTTATCCCAAATGTTTGTGATTTATTTTTTATTTTCTGAGACTCTAAGAAGGGCAGATATTTCTGTTTTATTTTTTTAATTCAGTATGTAAAATACCTAAATAGACACAGGCCTGTAATAAATATGTTAAAATGTTGGTTTGACTAAAACACAAATGAATGTGTGTTAAATTTACACTCTCAGTCAATAAGAGAAATACAAAAAAGTTTAGTTTCATTTGAAAGAGAACCACTCACCACTCAGAAGCCATAGTAATATAAAGATTTGTAAAGAAGATGAGAAGATTAAGGCATATTGGATATGAATGGAGTAATTATGGTAAAATTAGCAAAATTTATAGTAAAATTAGCAAAGCTTAAGCTCACAATCCCATGATACTCTCCTTGATCCCTGACACTGTGGGGACCAAGCAGAGGTAAGAACACCTGCCCCATGAAGTCTGGGATTTTAAATGAAAGTCAGCTCTCTGAAAATGAGAAGTTCTCAGATTACATTTCAAAAAAATAATTTTATGGTGTTGTCTAAGTCAAATTAAAAAATACTTTAAAACAATAAAATTTTCATAATTAGCAAATTTGAAAGTCAATATAATAATACTGGTATCATAATATGAAATCTAAGGTGAAGAACTGCAATAAAGTAAAAAGATCATAACAGAAAATGTTCAGGTAATCTACAAAATAAGATAAATCAGTCATGCCCTTGAAAGAATTCAACTAACAACAGAATCAACCTATACAAAGTAAAAAGTAGCAACTTTGTTAAAATAGAAACACAGCTAATCTGTAAAAGATCTCTCTGACAATCTTATGGATCAAGGAGGAAAAAAAAAAAAAAACCTACCAGCTTCAATTCATATATAAGGTAGACAGAGGGATATAAAGTTATGACAAACCTAGACAGCATGTTAAAAAACAGAGACATTATTTTGCCAACAATGGTCCATCTAGTCAAGGCTATGGTTTTTCCACTTGTCATGTATGGATGTGAGAATTGGACTATAAGGGAAGCTGAGTGCCAAAGAACTGATGCTTTTAAATTGTGGTATTGGAGAAGACTCTTGAGAGTCCCTTGGACTGCAAGGAGATCCAACCAGTCCATCCTAAAGAAGATCAGTCCTGGGGGCTCATTGGAAGGACTGAGGTTGAAGCGGAAACTCCAATACTTTGGCCATCTGATGTGAAGAACTGACTAATTTGAAAAGACCCTGATGCTGGGAAAGATTGAGGGCAGTAGAGAAGGGGATGGCCGAGGATGAGATGGCTGGATGTCATCACTGACTCAATGGACATGAGTTTGGGTAAACCCCAGGAGTTGGTGTGGACAGGGAGACCTGGCGTGTTGTGGTCCATGGGGTCACAAAGAGTCAGACATGACTGAGTGGCTGAACTGAACTGAACTGAAGAGGGATGTATTCTTCACTGAAAACAATGAAAAATCCTAGTTAAAACAATTAAAATATGTTTTAAAAACTTTTATAACTACTAAGAGTATCAGGTCTCATTCTTAATTGTACCATTTACTGAATCTGCACATGGCTGTTGTATCAAGTACACAGGAATAAAAGCATTGATTAAGTGTTTGTAATTTTATCACACCTTGTACACTATTTATTTTATTATTGATCACGTGCTTAAGGGTCTACAGATATCACAGTTAGCCACTTAGAACCTAAAGCTTCATGGAAATCACAATACAAATAAACTATCTATCATAGGGTTCATCTGTCTACAAATCTATTTTGCTCTCTCTAACATCTTTTTTCTTGAGTACCCAGATTTCCCATGTTGAGATCAATTTTGTTGTTTTGATAACATGAATAACTGGTAATCCATGTAGATTAAAGCAAGGAAGAAAACCTATTGGCCAAGATATCTTTCAGCATCCTAATTCTAAGTGATGGATCTATCAGATTTGAAACAAGCATCAGTGTGACAAAGGAAACTTATAAGATAATAGCTGTGAAGTATCTCACTATTCATTGTTGTTTTTTTTTTTTTTATTGACTATTTTGGAATCCTAGTCTCTTATATCTTCAGAGAGAGAACTTATAAAAGAAATTTTATGCTCATCTCTGAATCTATGGTTATTAGTTTTTTAAAAAACATTCACACATATTTACAACTTACCAGGAATGCTACAAATGAGAAATCAGTTGTTATTCTTAATATTTTCCAATGATAGTATCCTCAATTGACAAATGAGAAACAAAGGTTCAGGTATCCCTGGGTCACCACACTCATAAGTGCTAGAATGTGAATTCATATATTATATTCCTGTGGTCTGTACATGTGCATTCTATGCTGATATATCAGTTTATTTTACAAAGTAACAAGTGATGTTGACCGGCTGCATGATAGAAAAGTTACATATCATAGCTGGGACATTTGTTTAGCCAATGCACCTTTTGTCGTGAGCAGCAGAAATCCACATTTACCACATAAAATAAGGAGAAAAATGTGCCACAGAGTCTAACAAAGTCTATCAGGTCCTATGGCATCCAGTCTCATCACTTCATGGCAAATAGATGGGGAAACAGTGGAAACAGTGACAGACTTTATTTTCTTGGGCTCCAAAATCACTTCAGATGGTGGCTGGAGCCATTAAATTCAAAGACGTTTGCTCCTTGGAAGAAAAGCTATGACCAACTAATATGGCATTTTAAAAAGCAGAGACATTACTTTGCTAACAAAGCTACATCTAGTCAAAAGCTATGGTTTTCCCACTAGTCATGTATGAATGTGAGAGTTGGGCCATAAAGAAGGTTGAGCGATGAAAAATTGATGCTTTTGAACTGTGAGGTTGAAGAAGACTCTTGAGAGTCCCTTGGACTGCAAGGAGATCCAACCAGTCCACCCTAAAGGAAATCAGTCCTGAATATTCATTGGAAGGACTGATGCTGAAGCTGAAACTCTTTTAATACTTCGGCCACCTGATGTGAAGAACTGACTCAATTGAAAGGACCCTGATGCTGGGAAAGATTGAAGGCAGGAGGAAAAGGGGACGACAAAGTATTAGATGGTTGGGATGGCAACATCAACTTGATGGACACGAGTTTGAGCGAGCTCTGAGAATTGGTGATGGACACGGCAGCCTGGTGTGCTGCAGTCCATGGGATCACAAAGTGTAGGACACGACCGAGTGACTGAACTGAACTGAACAGTGGCACCAATTCCAGTCGAGCCCATGAGATACTGATTCCCACCCTTTGCCTTTCTCTCTAGGATAATCCGGTTTTTCATGTCTGTGACTCTTCATTTCTGCTTCATTTCATTCTTTCTGTTTAAAAAAAAAAAATCCTCCATGATGACTTTGATTGTGAATTGCTCATTAGTCTCACCCCTGTCTCTTTAGGGTAATTATCCAATTTCATATTGGTGTCAGCCATTTCTGAACTCTGGCGCTCCTAGAGTTATTGCAACGTACTGAAAAGAGACCTAGACTCTAGCAGGCCGCGGCCAGGTTGGCACTGTGACCACCACTTCCATCTAGGCCTGCACGTGCTTCTTCATGTTGTTCGTGGTTAGGGATTTCCAACTGTGGCCATTTGTTCAAGAATCAGAATACAGACGTGCAATCGCATAGCCATTGGGAGGTCATGAGTGTTTCGCTTATAGAGTTCATCAGCTTGCTGACTGATATTTACACATGAAAAATTAAAAAAACAACAACAACAGGAGCTTCTGGGACCCATCCCCTAGCTCCCGATACTTATTTATGGAGAGCATTGAAGATTTCCTTACAAATTCTCTTTTCTCAAACTGCTCGCCTATCTGCAAACCAAGGTCTACCTGTATGCATATTTGACCTTGGGCAGCAACTACCCAGGTCTTCAGCAGCATCTTGGCTTTCTTTCTTGAGTTCTTCTATGAGTCATGTAAGATCATTTGTTGTTGTTGCTCAATTGCTAAGTTGTGTCCACTACTGCAAAGCCATGGACTGCAGCACGCCAGGCTTCCTTGTCCTTCACTATCTATCTCCCAGAGTTTGCTCAAACTCATGTCCATTGAGTTGGAGATGCCATCATAATTTCTCTTCAGTTCAGTTCAGTTCAGTCACTCCGTCATGTCCTACTCTTTGTGACCCCATGCACTGCAGCACGCCAGGCCTCTCTGTCCATCATCAACTCCTGGAGTTCAGCCAAACCCACGTCCATTGAGTCAGTGATGCCATCCAACCATCTCATCCTCTGTCATCCCCTTCTCCTCCTGCCCCCAGTCTTTCCCAGAATCAGGGTCCTTTTCAAATAAGTCAATTCTTCGCATCAGGTGGCCAAAGTATTGGAGTTTCAGCTTCAACATCAGTCCTTCCAATGAGCCCCCAGGACTGATCTTTTTTTAGGATGGACTGGTTGGATCTCCTTGCAGTTCAAGGGACTCTCAAGAGTCTTCTCCAATACCACAGTTCAAAAGCATCAATTCTCCGGTGCTTAGCTTTCTTTATAGTTCAACTCTCATATCCATATATGTGAGAAAAACCATATGGAAAAGCCATAACCTTGACTAGACAGACCTTTGTTGACAAAATAGTGTCTCTGCTTTTTAATATGCTGTCTAGGTTGGTCATAACTTTCCTTCCAAGTAGTAAGGGTCTTTTAATTTCATGGCTGCATAGCTGAGGTTATTGATATTTCTCCCAGCAATCTTGATTCCAGCTTGTGTTTCTTCCAGTCCAGCATTTCTCATGATGTACTCTGCATATAAGTTAAATAAGCAGGGTGACAATATACAGCCTTGATGTACTCCTTTTCCTATTTGGAACCAGTCTGTTGTTTAATGTCCAGTTCTAACTGTTGCTTCCTGACCTGCATACATGTTTCTGAAGAGGCAGGTCAGGTGGTCTGGTATTCCCATCTCTTTCAGAATGTTCCACAGTGTACTGTGATGCACACAGTCAAAGGCTTTGCCATAGTCAAATTTCTCTTAAACCCTTTTTAATAAGAACGAATAAAGTACTTTTCCTGAATAAACCCAACTGGTGTATACCATTGTTATATCTCAAGGCATTTTTGTGTATTATATTCAATGTTGATCTAAACTCTTGAACCAACAATTATTTTAAAGCTACTGGCTATTCTTAGGAGAGTAGCAACATATCTATGCTGTGGTGTTTTCCTACTGTATCTACACTACGCTAATATCCCCTGAAATTAATGTGCACTGAATAGCCTCACATTATTAGGAAGTAATCTAAATTTTTTTCTGACTAAACACAAAAAATAATGGCATGAAATTTTGTAATACTACCTGTTAAGGGAAACTCCATTCACTTAAGCTTATCTTTTTCATCCTAAAATTTTTCCTGTAATTTAATTTTTATGAAAATGCTCTCTATATAGAGGTAAAAGATAATCCAGAAAGTAAAAATAAGTCAAGTGTATCTCATAGAGATGAGAGTGATAAGACCAAAAGAAGGATGAGGAGACAGACAAAAAGTCTGGAGCCCAATACATCAGCTGCTGATAGTTGGTTTCTGTTCTCATCACTCTTCTAAAGAATCACATGCAAGGGAAATAAACATGAGGAAAATATGCAGTCACTCAAAAGAATCTGTATCAAAGAAAATAGATTTCACAATTAATTTACTTAGTGTAATCATGATTTCCCATATTTAATGAGACACTTTTTTTTGCCTTGTGTAATAATAGGAAAATTCAATTCAATGTTTTAAAATAAGGGATGTTTCATTTTGATATTTTATTTATAGAATTTCTAAGTAAATATTTGATAATATTATTAGGACATCTTCATGATGTACTGCTTTAATTGTAAAAGTGGTAGAAAAGGTAATGCTTACTGAATGATAGTTTAAGACTGATCATACATGTGTGCAAAAAATGTTTTAATTTCTTAGGGTTTTTCAGAGAGGGAGAGGTAGAGAGAGAGAGAGAGAGGACTTATTGTCAGCAAATAGCTTACATGCTGGTGGAAGCCACAGTCCTAAACTTTATAGGGAAGACCAGCAGGTAGGAAACTCAGAAAGAATTTCTGTGTTAGAGACTCGAGGCAGAATTCCTCTTTCTGTAGGAGTGTCAGTTTTTGTTTTTACGGGCTTTCAACTGACTGGATGAAGCCCACTCAGGTTATCAAAGGTGATACAGTTACTTAAAGTCAGTTCAGTTCAGTTCAGTCACTCAGTCATGTCCAACTCTTTGTGACCCCATGAACTGCAGCACGCCAGGCCTCCCTGTTCATCATCAACTGCTGGAGTCTATCCAAACCCATGTCCATTGAGTCGGTGATGCCATCCAACCATCTCATCCTCTCTCATCCCCATCTCCTCCTGCTCTCAATCTTTCCCAGCATCAGGGTCTTTTCCAATGAGTCAGCTCTTCACATCAGGTGGCCAAAATATTGGAGTTTCAGCTTCAACATCAGTCTTTCCAATGAACATTCAAGACTGATCTCCTTTAGAATGGACTGGTTGGATCTCCTTGCAGTCCAAGGGACTCTCAAGAGTCTTCTCCAACACCACAGTTCAAAAGCATCAATTCTTTGGCGTTCAGCTACCTTTATAGTCCAACTCTCTCATCCATACATGACCACTGGAAAAACCATAGTCTTGACTAGACAGACCTTTGTTGGCAAAGTAATGTCTCTGCTTTTTAATATGCTGTCTAAGTTGGTCATAACTTTCCTTTCAAAGAGTAAGCGTCTTTTAATTTCATAGCTGCAGTCACCAACTGCAGTGATTTTAGAGCACCCCAAATTAAAGTCAGCCATTGTTTCCACATCTATTTGCCATGAAGTGATGGGACCGGATGCCATGATCTTAGTTTTCTGAATGTTGAGCTTTAAGCCAACTTTTTCACTCTCCTCCTTCATTTTCATCAAGAGCCTCTTTGGTTCTTCTTCACTCTCTGCCAGAGTCAACTGAATTGTAAACATTATCCATATCTACAAAATAGCTTCACAGCAACATCTAGACTAATGTTTGACTAAACATTGGGGCACCAGAGCCTAGTCAAGTTGACACATAAAATCAACCATCACATAAGCCTAACAAAAACTTGTCATAGATATAGTCCCAGAGGAGAAATAACAGATAATTGTAAAATTAAGTGACACCTAAAATACAACTTGAGAAAAAAATTTTTAAACCTAGAAGAGGTCTAGGTGATTGTCAACCTTTCCTACCTTATGTTTCAATGAGTGGATAGATTGTGGGGCCACAGCTGGGTGATCTACACAAATTATCTAACTTCTCTGTGCCTCAGTTTCCTCATAAGTAAGATGGAGCCAATAATATTATTCACAGGGTTTTATGAAAATCAAGTTGTGAAAAATATATAGAGTGCTTCAAAAGTTATTAGAAAGAAAATCATTTTAATAAGAAATTTATTTATATAATGGGAGGCTTTCTATATCAATCATATAAAATCATTTCTAAATGAAAAACGTTGCTGTTGTACTTTTGAAATTACCACTACCACTAGAAAAGAGTTGTAAAACAATAAAAGAGAAACACTTAACATGACAAAAATAGGTGAATTTAGTATGATTTTAGCCAAAATTTTCAAAACTTAAAAATTTGGCATTGGGCAGTTTAAGTTGAAGAAGGGCTAGAAAATTCAAGGTAAATGCTGGAATTTTTGTATTTTCCAAAGGGTCATAAGATCTCTGTAACAGCTCCTTAAACAACTGTGTTAATATTTAGGTATGACAAAAAGCAAACAACCTTTTGTTTCTCCAAGGAAAACTTTCTATTGAATTTAGTCATTGAATGACCGTTATTTATGAGATTAGTATTCTGCAACATGATAGAATCTATCTTTACCTTCTACATCAGTCTTAATCTCTAACACTCACTCAAACACTCATAAAAGTGTAAAAAAATTATCTCTGAACATTTGCTATTTCCTTTATGAACACGAATGTGGTAATGCACGCATAATATTGTTTGAGGCTCAGATACGGTATATGACATTGGTAGTTAAAAATATAATACATTAGATAAGCTTTATAATGCAAAACTTGAGGCAAGGGAACAGTAGCCTATTATTCTAAATAATCTCATGGATTTTAAATGTTATTTAATAGTGATTGAAAGTAATATCTTGGTAATTCCCATAACGTGAAATGTAATCCTTTCTAATATAATATAAAATGCTGCTATCATTAACTTGAAACATTAGTTTTACTCTATCTACAGAAACATTATTATTTAAAATAGCACTAGGATTATTCTACTCATAAAACTAGACACCTTCACAGATGTAGGTAAAAGTAACAAGTTACTTTATAGCTAGCACTCTCTTCTGGGTAAAAGAGAAGAGTTTATTGAATGGAATAAAATTGCATTTAATTTTAATATAAATCAGGATTTGTTATAAATATAAAAATGCCAAGTATGTTTAACAGGTATATATTGATTTTATATATTTATATTTAAATTTATAATATTTCATATTTTTAATTTGTGAGTTAAAATTACCCAGGTGCATGTCTAACTATGTGTATAGAGGAAAAATCATACAAAACTTTAGTGCTCTAAAGATCATAAATGCCAACTCTTTCATTTTGCTGGGAAATTGAAGCCTTTGGTACTTTAGTCCTACTCCAAGATCCTGTATTTTTTGTGTCACAAAGCCTAGGTTTCCAAGCAATAGTCCATCTTATTCATTTGACTGTATGCACTCAAGATATATTAGTTAAGTTCTTACTATGTGCTGGATCTTGTTTCAAAATTAGGAAATACACAAGTCAAAGAATCCTAGCCTCTTAAGGGCTTAAGTTTGAAAAGGACAGATTTTGATACATTCATAAGCAAGTGTGAAAACGGCCCTAAGTGTTTAAGTAGAAACATACAGCCATTAGTATGGAGTTTTTAATTATCTGAGTGAGGGTGAATGGCAGGTAGGGAGTGTGAAACTTAAGGCAAGCATTGGAAAGTGAATAGGTATTTGCTCAGCAATGTATAAAATAATCAGAATGGTTGAAGCACAGGATTTGAGTAGACCACGCATCAATCGGAGAATGAAATAAGGTGTATGAAGAGAGAGGCCGAGGTGAAATTACAGGGGGATTTTTTTAAGCAATGATGATTAAATATTGATTTTATTTGGTTTCTTACCTTACAAACTTATAACACTATTTCCCACTTCCAGTTGCAGCCAAGTCAGAGGATATGTGATAAGAAAGATCATTCTGTATTATTCTCCTGAAAAGCTCAATCTTTATGCAGTGATTTCCTTCTCAATAAAGCCACACCAATGCAGGCATGCTTATCTCTCATTCAAATTATTAGAAATTTTTATAATATATTGTGGACAATCACATTTCTTAGTCATCTGCCTAACTTGCATTGCCTTAATTGACTTCCCTCTACCCTTTCTTGACACATGAAATGTGCAGGCCTCTCTAGTCTGCATCAGACCATGATCAAATCAGTCCTATTATCAGCCTACTATCCAGGTTAACAATAAATTTGGGTTTTATGAACCCTCCTCTTCTTTAACCAGTCTACTCCCGCTTTCAGAAGTAAATTATTCTATTAAAATGTGAAATACATCTCAAACATCCTTAGGTCTTTCTTTAAATTTGATTTGACAAGATTTTCTCTAAAATTTTTTGGTTACAAATAAGTCCAGAGATACCTGTTACCTTTTTTTATTGCTTTGTTTCAAAGAAGAAAATCTTCTTGTCAAAGTACTATGTTTTTAGTTTAGGTTTTTTTTTTTTCCCAAAAGGCAAAAACCAAAACCAAACAAAATTCTTAAAATAACAAGCCATCAGGGAAGTATTTAAATATTATAAATATAGCTTAACCAAGTATTTTCCTTCTGTTTACTATGCTGGATACATTTAAGAATAATAAAGTGACTGTTCTTTGCTGGCAGGATATACTAATACATGTGTTTTCTGTAAATACATTGAACAGATTAAAATGATTTGGAATATAGGCAATTCTTTCAGTTTTAGTGTTAGTATGGTTTCTGTAGGGCTTCCCTGGCTGCTCAGACAGTAAACAATCTGCCTTCAGTGCAGGAGACCCAGGTTCAATCTCTGGTTTAGGAAGACCCCTGGAGAAGGAAACGGCAACCCATTTCCAGTATTCTTGCCTGGAGAATTCTATGGATGGGAGAGCCTGGCAGGCTACAGTCCACGGACTCACAAAGAGCTGGACACAACTGAATGACTAACACACTTACCTTTACATAGTTTCTGTGAAGTTTTCTTCAGATTCCAACAATTGATCCGTGAGAAAGTCTTGGTAATATTTTCACAGGCATTAATCTCTCTATGATTGATGACATAGATCGAAAAAGCTGCGCTTTTCTTTTGCAAATTAAAGCATTATTTACTGATAATTGCTCGTTAATGCATCTGCCAGTTGTTTCTCCATAACAGATATGGGTAGTCTTGTCACCCCTGGATACACAGGTGGGACTTTCCAACTTTATATGATTCTTAGAGATTATATCTCCTCCTCCAATAAGTGAGAACAGTCTCATGTAATATATAAATGTTGTACAGAGATGATATATTGGAAAGGTAGAAATTAAGGATAAAGTGGGATTTTATGTCTGAGTAAATGAGAATAGAAAAATCTTCACTGGCAAAGAGATTTTCCACACACATATTTTATCAGTTACTGAGAGAGCGGTATTGATGTCTCCTACTATAACTATAGACAGGTCTATTTCTCCTTTCCCTTCGATTAGATTTTACTACATGTATTTTGAAGATTTGTGATTACTCTATACACATTTAGAGCATTTAAGTTTCTTGTAGAGTTGACTCATTTATTGTTGTACAATGCTCCTTTTTAGTCCAGGTAAATTCCTTGTTCTGAAGTCTACTTTATCTGAAATTAATAGACCAGCTTTAGGGTTTTTTTTTTTTTTTTTTAAACTAGTGTCTTCATTTTATATCTTTTATATCAGTGTTCTTTGACCAATTTTGTTTTTATTTGTTTAAAAAGATATCCTATGGCATTTTATTTCTACAACATGGGGCACATTTGGCTAAGGGGAAATTGCCAATTTTAGATTCTTCAAGTAAAACATCATCTCAGTGGTCTTCCAGTCCAAATTCCTTAATGTACCCATAGAGGAAATAACACCCAGAGGGATGAAATGTGCTACGCTCAGGTCCTACACTGAGTTAGAGGCAAAGTCGAGGACCTTGTATAATTCCAAGGTTAAAGGCATTTGAGAGGATCCCTGGGCCTTCACAATCCTCAGAACTATGTTACAGATTCATTCTTTTTCTAGCTTTATCCATTTTCTTTCTATTCCTCTATACATTTCCCAGTTCTCAAATTCACAAGGAAATGTTGGATGGGCAATTGCAATGGCCCTGGTTACCAAGTGTTGCATGGGTGGTTAGTGATCAAAAAGTTTACATTCATCCGTTCCTTATTAGTTACTCATGATATGCCTTTATTTTTAAAGTGAGTTTCTTGTAGATGTTCTAAAGTTAAATCTTGCCTTTTCATTCCATTTGACAATGTCTGTATTTTAATTGGCATGTATAGACTTGTTATATGTAATGCTATTATTGATAAGGCAAGATTAAAATACCATCTTGATAGATGTTTCCTAATTTATTTATTTGCTCTTTGTTTCTTTTTCTTCTGCTGCTGCTATTTTTTCGTTAATAAGATTTAAATATTGTTCTAGGGCTTATCATGTACATCTTGAAATAATAAGAATCTATCTTATTCTTATAAGAATAATAATATTGTGCCACTTCTTATGTAAAGCTTTTGTTGTTGTTTAGTTGCTAAGTTGAATCTGACTCTTTGAGACCCCATGGACTATACGTAGCCTGTCAGGCCCTTCTGTCCATGGAATTTCCCAGGCAAAAATGAGATTGGAGTGGGTTGCCCTTTCCTCCTCTAGGGATCTTTCCAACCCAGGGAACGAACCCAAGTCTCCTATGTTGGCAGGCAAATTCTTTACCACTGAGCCACCAGGGAAGCCAACGTGAGCTAAGAACCTTACAATAGTATATCCCCGATACCTATCCCCATTCCCTATGCTGTTTTTGTTGTGTCTCTTCTTTTTTACACACAGTACATTGCAACTCTTTTTCTTTAGCTTCCTCTTAGAACAATTAATACTAATGGAATATGTTTTATTTTCATTTATTCCATTTCTATGGTTTTGTGTAAATTCTTGTTTCTATCTGGGCTTTCTGGTGGCTCAGATAGTAAAGAATCTGCCAACAATGCAGGAGACCTGGGTTCAATCCCTGGGTTGGGAAGATCCCTTAGAGAAGGGAATGGCCACTCACTCCAGTACTCTGGCCTGGAGAATTTCATGGACTGTATAGTCCATGGCATCTCAGAGAGTCAGACACAACTGAGTGACTTTCAGTTCAGTTCAGTTTTGTTTCTATCTATTATAATACATCTGCATGAATAACTTCCGTGACACTTGCTTCACTGCAAATCTGCTGACAATTAATTCCCTCTGATTTCATCTGTCTGAGTTTTTAGCCCCACTTCAGTTTAGAAGGATATTTCACTGAGGTGCCAACAAATAATCTGGTACATGCATGAAAAAAGGCAGAAGAATAAATGTCAGTTTTCTGCTGTGCCACAAAAATTCCATTTAACAAACAAGCATGTCATATTGTACATTACTAAGCCAAGGATTACAAAACATTGTCTCAGAAAATTAAAATAGTTGACTTAGAATTAGGAAGCTACTTTTAATGACCTGATCGTGGTATAAGTAAGTCCATATAAGCATAAAAGCACATCCCTCTGTTAAAAGCCTTGGAGCAAAGAAAGCAGTGAAGGGTAGGAGAAATGTCAAACAAGAATTGCTTTCTGGCCTTGGGAGACTATTCTCCTATCCTAGCCTACCTGAGTGTATTTATTGAGCTACAACTAAACACCTTCTGCTTCTGCCTACACAATCAAAGATGGGAACTCAATAGTGATTAAGCCATGATGCAAAGGTTCTGATATCTACGGCCAACCACAATCATTAGAAAATTAATGCTTGCCTGGTTTTAAGAATGGGAGACTAGCAGGGATGGAGAGTTGGAGTCACTATTAATTGTTCTACTAATTCATCTAAAAATAAGCATTTTGTTTTTTCCTTTGGAGAGACTGGTGTTATCATTTTCCGTATAAAAAGTTTAAAGAACATTGGAATAGAGTCCATTACCCTGTCTTAAATAAATCTAGTCAATTCAGGGGACAAATAGGAGAAAAAAATGAGTTCCAAAACCCATATTTACCTACTTATCAAGTTCAAATACAAAAACAAAACTTTCTCTTCCTCCACAAGCAATCCAAATTAGATTATGCTTTATGTTCGTCCATGTTTTTAGCAGAATTCCTATAGCTATGATGGCTAGTTTACTCGTAAGTAATATACTCCAAGATTTTTTTAAAGTTAGATAATTGCTGTTTTGCTACTGAAAGGACGATTCAGGGGATGATTTTAAGGAAAACTAAAACAGTCTAATGCCCTTATTTCTCAGTGGACCTAAAGTCTCTTAGAATACATAGTCAAAGCGCTGTAGAATCCTACCAGAGTGGCGTTTCCTCATGTCGGCACCTTCCTACCGCCATCTTTCCTCCCTTGGCTCTTATTCTGCGGTTTTGCTTTCCGGGTGATTGACAGTCTTTGCGGAGTGGCTTCTCTCTTCCTTCCCGCCTTGTGTTCCTCTCCCTGTCCCTGGCCCCTGCGGTCCCCCTGACTAGGCAAACAGCTCTTTGAGTGGAGGAATCCTCCTGCTTAGCTCAAAGAAATACAAACAAAGCCAGATGTTGTTACTGTGAACTTTCCATTTAGACACAGTTTGTCAGTTTCTGTGAAAGCACTTTCTGTCAAAAGTCTGTCCTCTGATTTTGTAAGGAAAAACAGAGGAAAACAAAGTATTTAAAAATGCAGAACACACTCTTGAATAATTGAAGCCAGAATCAAAGAGATGAAATGAAATGACGATACTAATTGAACAGCTCCTGTAAGAATGCAATGGGCTGGCTTGTCCAGTTAATACCTGAGGTAACTACAGCTTAGAACAGCTAACTGCCCTTGTTTATACATTCATAAAAAAAGCAGAACCAATATTTGATTCCATCAATAGCATCAATCTTATGTCCTTTCATTTACAAAATACTCTTTGTTAACACTAGAGCACGGTGACAGTTTTTCAAGATTGTGAAGTATCTGGAAAATTGTGGCCATCCAGGAAACAGGTATCTGGGGAAAGAAATCTGTGTGTGTGAACAATCGTAAATGTATCTTAGTGTACAGAATGTGGTGGTGGTAGTTTAGTTGCTGAGTCGTATCTGACTCTTTGTGACCCCATGGACTGAAGCCCACAAAGCTCCTCTGTCTATGGGATTTCCTAGACAAGAATACTGGAGCGGGGTGCCATTTCCTTCTACAAGTATATAGAATATACATCACCAATTTAAGTATAATAGAACAGACTTTCAAAACTATTTTCAAAACAAAATAAATGATCACATTCTAATATATTAATATTTTATGATGGATATATAGGTTACAATGATTTTGTCCATAGTCTCTCCCATAAAATGCAATAAGGGTTTCTACGGAAGAAAAAAAAAATCACATAATTATATCCCTAAATGCTTAAGAAGATTTGAAAAAGTTGAGTATCTGTTTTTAATTTAAACAAAATCAGTCAAACAGACATAGATATTTACTTGACACCTATCTCCGATGTTATTCTCAATGGGAAAAATTCACTTTAAAGTTAAGAGGTAAGAAAAATACCCTCAGTCTCTCTAAAGCCAAAACTACTAAACTTTGAACTAGAAATATTAGTCGTTTAGTGAAAAATAAGTGAAATGGAATTTAAAATGTGAAGCAAAAAGACATAAGGTAAAATTTGCCAGTGATATGGTTATTTATATAGAAAACCCTAGAATGAGAGATTTATCTTAAAACTACTACAAAGATTAATTTGTTCTGTTCTCAGTCACTCAGTCAAGTCTGACTCTTTGTGACCCCATGGACCATAGCCCACCAGGCTCCTCTGTCCATGGGGATTCTCTAGGCAAGAATACTGGAGTGGGTTGCCATGCCCTCCTCCAGGGGATCGTCCCATCCCAGGAACTGAACCCAGGTCTCCCACACTGTAGGCCAATTCTTTACCATCTGAGCCACCAGGGAAGCCCAAAGAGTAACTTAGTGGCATAAAATAGTGGCAGAAGAATGTATGTACAGAAAGCAATTGACTTCACGTTCACCACTAACCTGATAGAAAACATCATGGATGCTTAAAAAAAAAAAAAATTACAATAGCAAAGCAAAGTCATGTTATATAAGGATAAACTAACAGATAAAGTTAGCTATGGAGAAACAGAAAATGAAATAGTTGGATGATACCACCAAGTCAACGGACATGAGTTTGAGCAAACTCTGGGAGATTGTGAAGGACAGGGAAGCCTGGCATGCTGCACTCAGTGGGGTCACAGAGTTGGACACGACTGAGCAACTGAACAACAAATGTTAGCTAAACATAAAACTGAAACTAAAATAAGGGAAAGACATATCAAGATAAGTAGGGGTGCTCAGTTGAGTGCTCAGAATTTTCCAGGCAAGAATATTGGAGTTGGGTTGCCATTTCCTTCCCCAGGGTATCTTTCCAACTCAGATATTGAAGCTGGGTCTCTTATGTCTCCCACGTTGGTGGTAGGTTCTTTACCACTAGCAAAGCTGCCTGTATAACAATACTCAATACCATGAAGAATACTCAACGTCATACCTGGGAAGCCCCACATGTAAGAATACTCAGCATCATTAAGGTATCAGTTTACTGTGATTTAACGTAGAAATTTACATGACATCCGTAAAATTATCAACTGTCTCATTTTGTATATTGTAGAAACAAACGTGGATCGTAATATGCACTTTGGAGCTTATTAGAATCCATTTTTGATTTTACAGTATATAAAATAAAATATGCATTTGGAAAACCAAACAGAAGAGGTAAGCACTGTGGGGTGGGGGGGAATGCTCAAGAATGGTGAAACTGTTCTAGCAGATATTAAAATATTTATTAAACTTTAAAAATTAGAACAACATGAGATTAGAATATGAATAAACAAGATAGAAAAATCAGTGTCAAGAAAATTGTTATAATATAATATATGATAATGGCAGATTTCTAATCAGTGGGAAAAAGTCTATTTACTAAAAGCTTTTGAGACTCCAGGGTAATAGATCATTTTTCTCTCTCTTCATATCTTACACCACTTAACATGTTTTTCCTCTACTTTTTTGTAGCAATGTTTGAATCATAGCATTGTGCAAATTTAAAATTTACAGCATGTTAATTGGATACATTTACAGTAATGTGATTGTCATTGTAGCAATAATTAGCACTTCTATACTGTTGCATAATTTCCTTTATCTTGGTATTTTGATCATTAAATCCTAATCTTTTAGTAAGTTTGATGATTATAATAGAATATAGTTTTCTGTATTCACTTAACTATGCATTGAATCCCCAGGACTTATTTACTACTTATTTCAAGTTTGTACTCTTAAACACTTTTCTATCCTCCACCACCAACCCCTGCAATGCCCTGGTAACAGCATTTTACTTTTGGTTTTCACAATTGTTTTTGATACTACATATAAATGTTGTTGCAAACAGCAGGATGCCCTTCTTTTTCATGGGTGAATAATACTCCAGTGTGTGTGTGTGTGTGTGTGTGTGTGTGACATTTTCTTTCTTATTTACTGATGGATACTTAGGTATTTTCAAGTTTTTGGCTATTGAAAATAATGCTGCAATAAATATGGGAGTGCACATATCTCTTCAATATCCTGTTTTCATTTCTTTTGGTTATATGCCCAGAAGTGGAATTGCTGATGGATTGTATGGTAGATCTACTTTCAATTTTTTGAGGAATCTCCCTTATGTTTTCCATAGTGGTCAGACTTATTTACATCCCCATCAACAGTGTACAAGTGTCTGTTTCTCCATGTCCTCACCAACACTTACCTGGTCTTCTTGACGATGGCCATAACAGGTGGGAGGTGGTATCTCCTTGTGGTTTTGATTTTCATTACTCTGGTAATTGATGAGATTGAACAGCGTTTCAGTACCTATTGGCTATTTGTATGTCTTATTTTGAAAAATGTGTATTCCATTTATCTGCCCATTTTTTAAAGGGATTGTTTTTAATTTGTTTATTGAGTTGTATAAAAAAACACAACAAAACAAACCTGTTCAGTCATGTCTGACTCTTTGCAGCTCCATAGACTGTAGTCCTCCAGGCTCCTCTGTCCATAGGATCTTCCAGGCAAGAATTTCTGGAGCAGGTTGCCATTTCCTTCTCCAGAGGATCTTCCTGACCCAGGGATTGAACCTGGGTCTCCCCCATTGAAGGCATTTTCTTTACCATCTGAGCCACCAGGGAAGCCCTGGTGAGTTGACTGGATTATTTATATATTTTGATACTAATTTTTTATACAATATATAGTTTGTAAACATTTTTTTACCGTTCTGTCGGTTGCATTTTCAATTGCTTCTTTTCCTGTGCAGAAACTTTGTTTGATGTAGTCCCGTTTATTGATCCTTGCTCTTGTTTTTGCTTTGGATGTCATAGAGAGAAAAGCATTACCAAGATCAATGTTGAGAAATTTTGTCTAAGTTTTCTTCTAGAAGTTTTATGGAATTGGGTCTTATATCTAAATTTTTGATCCATTTGAGTTAATTTTTATGAATGGTGTAAGATAGGAGTAGCTTCATTGGCATGTGTTTAACCAGTTTTCTCAGCACCAATTGTTGAAAAGACTATCTTTTCATCATTGAGTGTTCTTGGCACTTTTGTAGAATATTAATTGACTGTAAATGTGGGGCTTTAATTCTGGGCACTCTATTCCCTTGGTTTATGTGTTTATTTTTATACTTGTAGCTTACTGTTTTTTATTACTGTAACTATGTAGTATAGCTAAAGGAGATCAGCCCTGGGATTTCTTTGGAGGGAATGATGCTAAAGCTGAAATTCCAATACTTTGGCCACCTCATGCGAAGAGTTGACTCATTGGAAAAGACCCTGATGCTGGGAGGGATTGGGGACAGGAGGAGAAGGGGACACCCGAGGATGAGATGGCTGGATGGCATCACTGACTCGATGGACATGAGTTTGAGTGAACTCTGGGAGTTGGTGATGGACAGGGAGGCCTGGCATGCTGCAATTCATGGGGTCACAAAAATTTGGACATGACTGAGTGAACTGAACTGAAATCAGGAAGTGTGATACTTCAGGCTTTGTTCTTTTCCCTCAGGATTGCTACGTCTACTCAGCATCTTTTATGGTCCCATGAATATTTTAGGATTCTTTTTTTCCAGTTCTGGGAACATTAGTACCCTGATGGGGATTTTATTGAGTCTATAAATAGCTTTGTGTAGTATGGATATTTTAGCATCAATTATTCCCATCCGTGAACACAGATATCTTTCCATTTGTTTGTATCTTCTTTGATTTCTTTCAGCAGTCTTACAGTTTTTGTTGTACAGATCTTTCCCTTCCTTGTTTAAATTTATTCCTAGATATTTTATTATTCTGATGTGATGTTGTGAACAGCATAGTTTCCTTTATTGTTTTTTGGATTTTTATTATTAGTGTATAGAAATGCAATTGATTTTATATCCTGTAACTTTACTGAAATCTTTAATTCCAAATTTGTTGTTTGAGTCTTTGAGATATTCTATATACAAAATCATGTCAGACATGTAGTGACAGTTTTAAAAATCTAACTTGATTAAATATTTAAATGCAAAAATGAAGTCTCAGAAAGCATTCAGAGCGTGAAAATTTCAAGTACGTAGTAGGGAAAGCCATCCCAACTGAATTAAGACCCAGAAACTATAAATTAAAAAGTAACAAATAACATCTGAATATAAAAGACATTTCAATAGTTCTATATAGTTAATTTTAAAAATCCACAAATCTCAAATATAAATAACACACTGAGAAACAATTATTTGCAACTCATTTCTATAATTCTTGATATATAAAGAGAAAAAAAAGCCAAATTCCAATTAAAAAGTGATCAGATTATGAAAAAGATGGACACAAAATGAAAACTGCAAGTAGTTCTTCACCATGTACAAATAATACAGATGTCTAATTGTCCAATTTCACTTATAATGAGAGGAGTTAAAATAAAACTATGCTGAGGCATGGAGGTATATTTTAACCCTATTTTATTGACAATAATGCAAAAGTTTGATCACACTGAAGTGTTGGTCAATGAATAATATGCTCGCTCATAAATTGTGATGTAAATTACATGCAAAATGGTACTAAACCCTTTTGGAAGAAATCTTGTTAATTTGGCAAAATTATAAGTGTGAAGATTCTATGCATTTAACATAGATATGCTTAAGTATGTACAAAAGAACGTGAAAAATGTTACTCATTGCATCATTACTTGTAAAAGCATGAGACTGGAAACTAAATGATATCAGTGCACACCTGCACGCTAAGTCACTTCAGTCATGTCTCTCTTTGCAACCCATGGACTGTAGCCCACCAGGCTCCTCTGTCCATGGGATTCTCCAGGCAAGAATGCTGGAGTGGGTTGTTATACCCTCCTTCAGGAGATCTTCCCAGCCCAGGGGTCAAACCTGCATTTCTTATGTCTTCTGTATTGGCAGGCAGGTTCTTTTCCACTACCACCACCTGGGAAGCCCAACAAAGTCAATAGGTGTGGTTAAATTAGCTGGTGTATTCATGCAGTGGAACACTATATTGCCAAAAAAAAAAAGAATGAGCAAGCATTCTCCATGAAATATGTATTTTTAAAAAACTCTCAATATACATTATACAAGCAAAAACAAATGGGCAGAAGAGTATATATGTAATGACATTTGTGTTCAGTTTAGCCGCTTAGTCGTGTCCGACTCTTTGTGACCCCATGGACTGAAGCATGCCAGGCTTCCCTGTCCATCACCAGTTTGGCACTGTCCAATTCAAAATAAAAGTGTGTTCAAGTAAACTCTTGAAAATTTTAATGCACTTCAGTTGATTTTTTAATAGAAGCTAGGATGATAGCCAGAGAAGGCAATGCCACCCCACTCCAGTACCCTTGCCTGGAAAATCCCATAGGCGGAGGAACCTGGTAGGCTGCAGTCTATGGGGTCACTAAGAGTCAGACACGACTGTGCAACTTCATTTTCACTTTTGACTTTCATGCATTGGAGAAGGAAATGGCAACCCACTCCAATGTTCTTGCCTGGAGAATCCCAGGGACGGGAAAGCCTGGTGGGCTGCCGTCTATGGGGTCACACAGTCAGACATTACTGAAGTGACTTAGCAGTAGCAGCAGCAGGAAGATAGAAGATTAGAAGGACATTTGTGAATAAAAGAGGAAATACAAATTATCTTTATTTATTTGGATAGTCATAAAATTGGAGTGGTTCAGGAAAAATAATAAAACAAAAGTCCTTTATTTTGGAGTGGGTAAAAGAAATAAATCTTTAACTTTTGAAATATGAATGATGTGATTTATTACATATCCAGAAAATTAAAACAATCAATATACTAATTTATCATCAAGACAACATTTGAATACTAATGAAAGCTTCCTGGGGCTTCCCTAATAGCTCAGTTGGTAAAGAATCTGCTTGCAATGCAGGAGACCCTGGTTCAATTCCTGGGAAAGAAATTGAGGTTTGAAAGAACCTGAGGTTTGAAATTGAGGTCAGAAAGATTCTGAGGTTAAGACTTCAATCAATACAAACACTTTTCTACCACTAGAATGTCAGTTTCATTAGAAAAGGGATTGTGTTTTGTTCACTAATATATTCCAAGTGCCAAGAATACTTCTTTTCAATGTGTATGTCTGTATGTTATTCAATCAGTTATGTCCGACTCTTCATGATCCTTCCAGGCTCCTCTGCCCATGGAATTCTCCAGACAAGTGTATTGGAGTGGGTTGCCGTTCCCTTTTCCGGGGAATCTTCTTGACCCAGGGATTGAATGCATGTTTCCTACACTGTATGCAGATTTTTTACCATCTGAGCCACCAGGAAAGTCTTGGCTTATAGTAGGTATGCAAAACAAACACATTAAATGAATGAAAGAAGAAGCATGTGTTAAGAATCACAGGGACTAGAAGAATATAACTTCAGGTACAAGTTGAATGAAAGCATTTGATTCATTGAGTATATGTTCTAACATAAACATACAGCTTTTCTAATGCCCTCCAAAGTCAGTAATAAAAATATACTATGGCTTTTTCAGGCCCATAAAATTTAGGAAAACACTATATCAGAACAAAAATGCAGTACTATGTCAGGAAAAATGAAACACCCACATGATTTCAGTTATCAATTATAACAGAGGTATAAATTTCTCTAAAGGAAATAGATAACTAAAGCCAAGAAAAAAGTACAATCTACTTAGTTTTAATCTTCTTAGGATGACAGTGAATCACTGCTAGTTATACATAGTCTGTTTGATCTGCGTTTAACCTCAACTAGGAGAAATAAGACACCAATGGTAATTCTGCTAATCAGAACTTCTTTAAACATTTCAGTTCAGTTCAGTTCAGTCACTCAGTAGTGTCTGACTCTTTGTGACCCCATGGACTGCAGCACTCCAGGCCTCCCTGTCCATCACCAAGTCCCGGGGCCTACTCAAACTCATATCTATTGAGTCGGTGATTCCATCCAGCCATTTCATTCTCTGTCATCCCCTTTTCCTCCTGCCTTCAATCTTTCCCAGCAGCAGGGTGTTTTCAAATTAGTCAGTTCTTCACATCAGGAGGCCAAAGTATTGGAGTTTCAGCTTCAGCATCAGTCCTTCCAATGAATATTCAGGACTGATTTCCTTTAGGATAGACAGTTTGGATCTCCTTGCAGTCCAAGGGACTCTCAAGAGTTTTTAAACCTTAAAGAATTTCAAAAAATTTTAAATCCACTCTAGTCTTCATATCACGAGGATCATCAGAGCAAATACCTCAGCTTTCCGGGGCAGCCTGGTTTATGTATGTTGTTCCAAGTAATTGCAATAGCTCCCCCCATTTCATACTCAAGATTGCTCCAGTTTGAATGACTATGTAATTGGCTACGCTTTCTGAGTTTGTGCCTCAATAGCAGTGATCAATCAGAGACAATGCATTCTGCCCAAATGCTGCTTCACACAATTTTCAGTTCAGGTTTACATTTGGTAACATTTCAATACTCGAATAAGTGTGTTGAAAATATTTGCCCACCTCTCTCTCTCTTAACAGACCAGAATGTTAGTAAGCCATGATGTATACTGTCTGCCACTGTAACTGAAGGCAAGAACGACTTTAGAGCCACTGGGTCACAGAAGGTCTCTGCAGACAGCCTATATATAAAAGCTCTGTCTGTCTTTGAGGTTGTTTTTGTTGTTGTTGTCAGCAAGATATCACCTTCTTCATTCAGGCCAGTGCTTCTAATAAATAAATGGTCTTCTGGTCTCAGATTGCCAACTGGAAATTACCCTTGTTCTAGGAAAGCCTTCTCAGGCTAGGGCCAAGGAAAGACCCCTGTGTATGTAAATGGTGATCCTGAATAAGCTTGTTCAAACCCAAAGAGACTCTCTTTAGTGTGTGTTCTAGACTGGGAAGTCCTTGCGGAGGCAGCTGCAGTGAGAGAATCAGAATTCCTACATGGTTGTCGATAAAGATGAGGCCCTTTGCATCTGCCCTTTTGTCCTGCATTGGGCTTCAATATGTCACCAGGTATCTGAAGAAGTCTGAATGCTGGTAAGATGTGCTTGTTTCTGTTAAGTAGAAAAATATAAAATACCCAATTCCCAAAGAAACACAAAAAGGAGAAAAGCAGATTGGAAAACAAAGTAGCATTTTGCCAATAACTACACAAATTCCCTTAGGGATTTACTTACTCTCCAGGGAGAGGCTGAGTTGGAGCACAACACTTCTGTTTCAGGCTTAAATATTACCTCCGCGATCCCATATATCTCCATTTACTTGTGGGAAAGTTTATATTAAAAGTAAACACTTGCAGCTTTACACCCATAAATTTTCACCATAAACTGTGTCAAATATGCAAGAAAAAAATATAATAATCAATACCATTCCTATCACAACTCTCCAGAGAAAGCATCATTGAAGAGGAGGGAAAAGTTGCCAAACCGTTTTCAGGAGTCAGAATAACCCTAATACCAAATGCTGACAGATATTTTGAGAAAATTGTAGGTGATGGATGTATAATTCCTCACAAAATACTAGCAAACAAATTCAGCGGTACATTAAAATGATGCTATATCATGACCAATTGGGATTATAGAGCCTGAAAGACTAGGGTAGATTCATATTTGAAAATAAATCTGTTCACCCGAATGATAGAATAACGGGAAAATTGTAGGACTTACAGTATAAAGAAAAAAGGAAAGCTCTGGACACTTCCTTACATCAAACAGGGCTTCCCTTGTGGTTCAGCTGGTAAGGAATCTACCTGCAACGTGAGAGACCTGGGTTTGATCCCTGGGTTGGAAAGATCTCCTGCATAAAAAACAGCTACCCACTCCAGTAGTCTGGCCTGGAGAATTCCATGGACTAAATAGTCCATGGGGTCACAAAGAGTCAGACACGACTGAGTGACTTTCACTTTCGTTTCATACCAAACACACAATTCCATTTTTATCTTCCCAATTATGTGATTTTTTTTCATACATTTTATTTTTATATATGTTGTAGAACACTATATTATTATAACATTTGCTTATACTCATGTTAAAAGAAATATGGAAATGTTTAATACCATACAAGTACTGTTTCTAGTGATTTCCATTCTTCTGTGAAGACTCATGTTTCCATATCGTTTCTTTTTTCTTCTGACTGAAGAACTTCTTTTTAACTTTTTTGTAGTATAGATCTTCTAGTGATGGATTCTTTCAGCTTTTATATGTCTGAAAAACTTTCTGCTTTCATTTTTGAGATGTACTTTTTCTAGATGTAGAATTGTATGTTTCAGATTTTTTTTTTCTTTCAGTACTTAAAAAATTTTTAATACTCTGTTTTCTCACTTGCATTGTTTCCAATGAGAAATATGATGCTATTTTTATATTTATTCTAGAGAAGTAACATTTCTTTTTCCCTCTGCCTGCTTTCAGGAACTTCCATTTTCATGCGTTTGGAGAAATCCAGTTACAGTGTGTCTTGGCATAGTTTTCTTCCTACTTTGTTCAGATTTTGTTAAGATTTTTGGATCTGTGAGGTTGCAGTTTGCATCATTTTGAAAATGTTTTGAATTCTGTAAGAAGAATTTTTGCCTTTCTTTTCTTTCCTGCATGAGTCCAGGAAATTTTCTTAAAACAGTGACCTTGGGTGACAATAGAGTTCATCTCATTGGTTTCCTATCTCTCAGGCAATGGCACCCCACTCCAGTACTCTTGCCTGGAAAATCCTATGGGCAGAGGAGCCTGGTAGGCTGCAGTCCATGGGGGCGCTAAGAGTCGGACACGACTGAGCGACTTCACTTTCACTTTTCACTCTCATGCATTGGAGAAGAACATGGTAACTGACTCCAGTGTTCTTGCCTGGAGAATCACAGGGACAGGGGACCCTGGTGGGCTGCTGTCTATGGGGTCGCACAGAGTCGGACATGAGTGAAGCGACTTAGCAGCAGCAGCAGCAGCAGCAGGAGTGTTATTCAATGCCTGAAGTCCACTATTTTACATATTTTGTGTCTAGTTTTGTTGTTTTATGGAGTGAGGTAAATTTGCTTTCTGTTATTACATCTTTGCTGGAGGCAAAATCACAAAATTCTAAGACACCCTTGAGAAAAAATTTAGTCAGTTTCGATCCCTGGGTTAGGATAATACGCTGGAGTAGGACATGGCAACCCTTTCTAGGACTCTTGCCTGGAGAATTCCATGGACAGAGGACCCTGGTGGGTTACAGTCCATGGATTCATAAACAGTCGAGCACACACATAGACATATGTATCAAAGCATTTTTTGAAATGCAGTTTGCTTATTTTACATATGATCTATGTAGAAAATATGCATGTTTTCCCATTTCTCTTTTAAAATTGGAACTACATAAACTGATATTAATGGCAATCAGGTTATATTCCTAGTTAGGTTAAAATATATTTTCAAACAAATTTATTGATTTAATGTGTTTTTTTAATATATATATATATAGTTGACATTACATGGAGAAAATGGAAATATGAATATTTATGCTTTACTAATACTAATTTAGAAATATAGAGGAGGATGTGATAATTCTAAAATAAGTTTATCTTATTTAAACAAAATTTTCTTATGCACTTTAACCAAATGAATGCTGTTACAATTTCAAATATTATTGTCAAATTTCAGAAATTCTGGTGACACTCAGAAGTGGATATTTTACCAGCAAAATGCCTATGTATTTCAAAACTTTAGCCAGAACGAAAGGAACATAAAATAAATCTCCATATTTGTGTCACATATATTATTATAATTCTCAGCTCTTCTCATGAAGTTAATTTTGTAGAACCTTCAATTTTTCCAACAAGAACTATTCCTGATGTGCTGGTAAAATACATCTGAAGATTATCACATGCCTGTGCTCAATTGAAGATATGACTGTCATTATGAATGCTTAGATTCCAAAATAAACTAGTTTTTTTTTTTTATCCATGCTTTTAGCAGAAATCTACTGAGGATAGCTGAAAAAAATTTGATATTACCATGTGTTTGTTCATTTTCAATTTAAGCAACCAAAAGCTCTGGATATATTTCTGTAAAAAGAAATAACACTTGATTTCTGTAAATAAGTCAATATAAGACTATGACTCATTTCATGTTTTAAATTTTTCTGCTATTATTTTACCACAAAATATGTTTTAAAATTGATTCACTAATTGCAGGAAAATTATTTTTGTTAAGATAATTATAAGAACATCTAAATTAAGATAACACTGAGGGTTTATACTGAGCCAGTTATGGAACCTAGAGGTTTTGCATGTACTAACTAATTTTCTGTTCATAAAAATCCAAACTATTTTTGTTATCCCCATTTCATTACTGCAAAAACTGAAGCATAGACAAGTTAATGTAACTTTGAAAAGATTCCCTGAAGTAGGAAATGGCAACCCACTCTAACATTCTCGCCTGGTTAATTCCATGGACAGAGAGACTTGGTTGGCTATGGTCCATGGAGTGGCAAAGAGTTTGAAATGACCAAGACTAGCACAAACACAGTCAAAGATTACACATTTAATAAATAGTGACTTATAATTCATAATCACAATTCAAAATTCAGGATTTAAAGCCAGAATCATGACTCAGATCTTTAACTACTTCTCTCTTACTTTTTAGATAGATCCAACCAGTCCATTGAAAAAGCTAGAGAATTCCAGAAATATGTCTATTTCTGCTTTATTGACTATGCCAAAGTCTTTGACTATGTCAATCACAATACTGTAGAAAATTTTAAAGAGACAGGAATACTAGACGACCTGACCTGCCTCCTGAGAAATCTGTATGCAGGTCAGGAAACAATAGTTAGAACAGGACATGGAACAGACTGGTTCCAAATAGGAAAAGGAGTATGTCAAGGCTGTATATTGTCACCCTGCTTATTTAACTTCTATGCAGAGTACATCATGAGAAATGCTGGGCTGGAGGAAGCACAAGCTAGAATCAAGATTTCCAGGAGAAATATCAATAATCTCAGATATGCAGATGACACCACCCATAGGGTAGAAAGTGAAGAAGAACCAAAGAGCCTCTTGATGAAAGTCAAAGTGGAAAGTGAAAAAGTTGGCTTAAAGCTCAACACTCATAGCTTTGGGACTTTGAAATGGTAAATATTCATGATGTGTGAAACAGCATGATACATAACTGCATGGTCTTAATTACATAAAAATGGATGCTTAGTTGTGAAAATACACAAATGAGACCTAGAAGGACATGTCAAACAGTAAACTGCTTGTGATTATGAATGGCTTCGTTTTTTGCTTCTTGTGCTTTTTGGTTTTCTATTATGCACACGTTAACTTTTAAGAAATAAATTTTATTTTAAAAACCTTTAAAACAAAGCTCAACATTCAGAAAATGAAGATCATGGCATCTGGTCCCATCACGTCATGGCAAATAGATGGGGAAACAGTGGCAGACTATCTTTTTGGGCTCCAAACTCACTGCGGATGGTGACTGCAGCCATGAAATTAAAAGACACTTACTCCTTGGAAGGAAAGTTATTCCCAACCTAGACAGCATATTAAAAAGCAGAGACATTATCTGGCTAAGAAAGGTCCATCTAGTCAAGGCTATGGTTTTTCCAGCAGTTGTGTATGGATGTGAGAGTTGGACTATAAAGAAAGCTGAGCACTGAAGAACTGATACTTTTGAATTGTGGTGTTGGAGAAGACTCTTGAGAGTCCCTTGGACTGCAAGGAGACACAAGCAGTCCATCCTAAAAGAAATCAGTCCTGGGTGTTCATTGGAAGGACTGATGCTGAAGCTGAAATTCCAATACTTTGGCCACCTGATGTGAAGAGCTGACTCATTTGAAAAGACCCCAATGCTGGGAAAGATTGAAGGTGGGAGGAGAAGGGGACAACAGAGGATGAGATGGTTGGATGGCATCACTGACTCAATGGACATGAGTTTGAGTAAACTCCAAGAGTTGGTGATGGACAGGGAGGCCTGGTGTGCTGAAGCCCATGGGGTTGCCAAGAGTTGGACATGACTGAGTGACTGAACTGAACTGAACCTTGCAAAAATGAATGTTAATGTATTTTTAATAAGTCACAGTTGCCAATAAAATGAATTATTCTCATCCACTCTACACTGCTAATTACTAAATTTTTATAACCTCGAAACTTATATCTTTCAGTCTAGAACTCTCTCTTAAGATACTTCAAACATCATCACAAATGAGGTTTTTATTGTTGTGGTTCAGGCTCTAAGTCATTTCCGACTCTGTGACCCTATGAAATGTAGCACTCCAGGATTCCCTGCCCTTCACTATTTCCCAGAGTTTGCTGAGATGCATGTTCATTGAGCTGGTGATGCTCTCTAATCATCTCATCCTCTGCTGCCCCTCTTTTCCTTCCACCTTCAATCTCTCCAGCATCAGGGTCCTTTCCAGTGAGTCAGCTCTTCAGTTCAGATGGTCAAAGTACTGGAGCATCAGCTTCACCATCAGTCCTTACAGTGAATATCCAGGGCTGATTTCCTTTAGGATTGACTGCTTTGATCTTCTTGCAGTCCAAGGGACTCTCAAGAGTCTTCTCCAACACCACAGTTCAAAAGCATCGATTCCTCAGCACTCAGCTTTCTTTATAGTCCAACTCTCACATCCATACATGATTACTGGAAAAACCATAGCCTTGAGTATATTGACTTTGACAGCAAAGTGATGTCTCTGCTTTTTACTAAGTTTATCATAGCTTTTGGAGAAGGCAATGGCACCCCACTCCAGTGTTCTTGCCTGGAGAATCCCAGGGATGGTGGAGCCTGATGGGCTGCTGTCTATGGGGTCGCACAGTCTTAGCTTTGCTTCCAATGAGCAAACATCTTTTATATTCATGGCTGCAGTCACTGTCTGCAGTGATTGTGGAGCCAAGAAAATAAAATATGTCACTCTTTTCACCTTTTCCCCGTCTATTAGCCATGAAGTAATGTGACCAGATGCCATGATCTTTATTTTCTGAATGTTGAGTTTTAAGCCAGCTTTTTCACTCTCCACTTTCACCATCATCAAAAGGCTCTCTAGTTCCTCTTCACTTTCTTCAAAGTGGTATCATCTGCATATCAGGTTGTTGACAGCTTTCTCAGAAATCTTGATCTAGCTTATGATTCATGTAGCCCATCATTTTGCATAAGGTACTCTGCATATAAGTAAAATAAACAGGGTGCCAATAAACAGCCTTGTCATACTCCTTTCTCAATTTTGAGCCAGTCCATTGTTCCATGTCCAGTTCTAACTGTTGCTTCTTGAGCAGATACAGGCTTCTCAGGTGACAGGTAAGGTGGTCTGTATCCATACCTCTTTAAGAATTTTCCAGTTTATTGTGATCCACCCAGTCAAAAGCTTAAATGTCATCAATGTAGCAGAATTATGTGTTTTTCTGCAATTCCCTTGCTTTCTCTATGATCCAGTGAATGATAGCAATTTGATCTCTGGTTCCTCTACCTTTTCTAAATCTACCTTGAACATGTGGAATTCTTGGTTCATGTACTAGTGAAGCCCAGCTTGAAAGACTTTGAGCATAACCTTACTAGCATGTGAAATGAGCACAATTGTACAGTAGTTTGTACATTCTTTGGCAGTGCCATGCTTTGGGTTTGGAATGAAAACTGACCCTTTCTAGTCCTGTGGCCACTGCTGAGTTTTCCAAAGTTGCTGACATACTGAGTGCAGCACTTTAACAGCATCCCAATTATTGGAGATCAGTCCTGGGTGTTTATTGGGAGGACTGATGCTGCGGCTGAAACTCCAATACTTTGGCTACCTCATGCGAAGAGTTGACTCATTGGAAAAGACCCTGATGCTGGGAGGGATTGGGGGCAGGAGGAGAAGAGGACGATGGAGGATGAGATGGCTGGATGGCATCACCGACTCGACGGACATGAGTTTGGGTAAATTCCGGGAGTTGGTGATGGACAGGGAGGCCTGGTGTGCTGCAAATCATGGGGTCACAAAGAGTCGGACATGACTGAGTGACTGAACTGAACTGAACTGAGAGTATCTTAAACTTACTACAAAGTTGCATGTGTAACACCAAGAACTGTTTTCCAGAACCATTTGATAGCCCTAATAAATTGCTGATACAATGCACTATGCCCTTCAAATACTTCAGTGAGTATTTCCTAAAAACCAGGACATTCTCATGTGTAACCATAGTACCCACATGAAAATCAAGAAATTGTTGTGGTACCCTATTAACTTCTAATCCTCAGATCCCATTCAGGTTCTACCAGTAGTCCCACTTTAGCCTTCAGAGAAAAAGTATCTAATTCAGAATTCTAAGTTCTGCTAAGTGTTCACATCTCTGGTTATCTTCAATCTGGATCACTTTTTCAGTCTTTGACTTTCATAATCTGGATTCTTGTGAATCTATAGACCAATTATTTTATAGAATGTTTGTCAGTTTGTACTTGGACTTCCCAGGTGGTTCAGTAATAAAGAATCCACCTGCCAATGCAGGAAATGTAGGTTCGATCCCCTGGAGAGAGAAATGTCAATCCATTGCAATATTCTTGCCTGAGATACCCCATGGACAGTGGATCCTGGCGGGACCACCCGTGAGTCTACAGGGTCTCCAAGGATGGGACACAACTGAGCATGCACACCTGCTTATCTGATGTTTCTCGTTATTAGTTTCAAATTGTCCTCTGGTTATGAAAATAATCCTCTTGCTTTTATCATTGCAACCTATCAGGTGACACAGGATTTTGATTGGCGGTTATTAACATAACCTTACTGGTTATGTTAACTAATCACATGTGAGACTTTTCACTCTCAAATTTCTTACTGACTTATCAGTCTATAAATATTTTGCAAAGAGCTACATTGAAACTGTAAATATCTGTAACTTACAAACTTCAATATACTCAATTCAGTATTCAGATTGACCAACAGTTTCCTATTTTTAAAAAAATGATTATAATTTGTTACCATCACTATTTTTTATGTCAAATTGTCCATGTTTAACCAATGAGGGTCCATTCAAGTTGGCTTCTGTGACACTTCTTTGAGTATTTCTACTCTAGCACAAGATATTCCAGGCCTATTCCAGGCTCATCGTGTTTTTCACCTGTCCCCAACTTGGAATCAGACATTTCTTCAAGGAGTCTTATTTTCCTTTTAGTGGAATACAACTAGAAACCAATATCCAGGTGCTAGGTATGCTCAGTGCTACAGGGTGTCACTGCCACACCCTCTCAGCAGACAGAGCTGAAGAAATGTTTTTATCTATCTATTTATCTCTATCGAGGGCTTCCTTGATAGTTCGGATGGTAAAGAATCTGCTTGCAATGCAGGAGACCCCAGTTTGATTCCTGGGTCAGAAAGATCCACTGGAGAAACAAATGGCTATCCACTCCAGTATTCTGGCCTGCTGCAATGCAGGAGACCCTGGTTTGATCCCTGGGTCAGGAAGACTCTCTGGAGAAGCAAATGGCTACCCACTCCAGTATTATGTTGAAAATCGCAGTTTCACACTAATACCTCCAAATTCAGTATAATACCACAGAGTTCATAACAGTGTTATATGAACATGGATCCAGAGATAGGCACGAAAAGCCCTATAAGTGAGTATATTGGGGTTGGTTATTCTTGCTCTGCCAAATAGTTTTGGATATTTTCATTGCCTGATAACCAAACTTTGTCTTTTTGATAAAATTTTAAAATGCTAGAAAATGTACCCTAAAATATTGCATTAAAAATGATATTTCTATGATGTATAATAAAAATCAGGAAGTTCATCTTAAATTTCCTCAGTCAAATATAAAATGCATTCATTCAGTTACCACGTGATTATTTAGCCCTATATGCAGTTCCAGAGTCTGGTAATACATTAGAAAATAAAACAAGTAAGGCTGGCATTCATGTTACTTACAGTCTCTTCTAAAATAGAGAGGATAAAAGTCATTATATCTTTATGAACTAAATAATTTACTGGTGCAATACAAGCCACTTCAAATGTATCAGAGCAGATTATGTGAAGGGGTTTGTACAAAAGAGTAAAGTTCCACCTATGACTTTGATACTCTGTCAATACAAGTTGGTTTTAGTTTTCTTCCTATAAAATAATGCATGTAATTGGGCATAAAGATAGATGTACCTTTATATTCTTATATTTATCCTTACAATTTCCTTGCCATGCTTAGTTTGGCTGGAAGAAATAGAGAGTAATTTTTCATTTATTTTCTGTTATCCTCACCCCAAGAGGGCATTTGTGAAATGCTTAGCTTATGAAAATACAGCTGTACTTTTTTCACATCTGTTTGCATGGACATTTCACATTACCACCACGAATCATTCGATAATCAGATACAATTTCCATTTCTTCACAGGTTTTGCTTATAATTTATGAAGAAGACAGGATTTTGTTTGATTTCCCCAAGCTTCACTGAAACTGTAGTTTTGAGAAGAACATTTATTTTGACTGGAAAGCTGAATAAACACAATTTTACAGTTTTAATGGGAAGCATTTATCAAATTCATTGAGTTAAAATAGTGGCATAATTCAGCAGAATATTTATGTGTTTTCTTCTTCCTTTTAATATTAAATGTGTCAATAACATTTCAGGATATAGATTAGGCCACAGACACTAGACTACACAGAACAAAATGTGATTATCCATCGATCATACAATGTTCACATTTGTTTTAATCTGTGCTATTTATAAAGATGTTTATGTTTCTAATCTCCATTCAAACTATTTGGCTAAGTTGATTTTGGTATGTCTTGTTGAGTATAGTAGTCTGTATTTTGACCAAATAGGTTAAAGAAGTAACTTGAGAGGTTAGAATTTAGGGGTGGAAAAATGTAAAAGCACTTGATTGTTTTTGATTTAAAGTAAAATTTCAGTGTATTTTCAGGGAATGTTTCTGTGACATCAAAACTGTTTTAAAATTCATAACTTACAGCTCTCGGAACTTGTACCACTCAAAAAAAAAAAAAGGATGCCTCATTGGTAGCATAATATAAATAGATTACAAATATAATTCAACCAACTCTTCAACAAGAGAAGCCTATGGTAATACATGAAAATTTTTACAGTATTTTTTTTTTCAAAAACAAGATTATGCATGTTTAGGCCAAGTTGAAGAAAACATTAATATCATAATATTCTGTTCAATTTCTTTAATTAAATGCAACTAGATACTCTTCCTGGAGAAAGAAATGGCAACCCACTCCAGTATTCTTGCCTGGAGAATCCCATGGACAGAGGAGCCTGGTGGGTCCATGGGGCCGCAAAGAGTCGGACACGACTAAGTGACTAAACAACAACAACAAGATAGTCTTACTGCCTCTAATCTTGTCCATTTTAGTTGATTCTAAAAATTGAAGCCAGAATTTTGTTGAGGATTTTTGCATCTATGTTCATCAGTGATATTGGCCTGTAGTTTTCTTTTTTTTTGTAGTATTTTTTGTCAGGTTTGGGTATTAGGGTGATGGTGGCCTCATAGAATGAGTTTGGAAGTTTACCTTCCTCTGCAATTTTCTGGAAGAGTTTGAGTAGGATAGGTATTAGCTCTTCTCGAAATCTTTGGTAGAATTCAGCTGTGAAGCCATCTGGACCTGGGCTTTTGTTTGCTGGAAGATTTCTGATTATAGTTTCAATTTCCGCGCTTGTGATGGGTCTGTTAAGATTTTCTATTTCTTCCTGGTTCAGTTTTGGAAAATTGTACTTTTCTAAGAATTTGTCCATTTCCTCCACGTTGTCCGTTTTATTGGCATATAATTGCTGATAGTCTCTTATGATCCTTTGTATTTCTGTGTTGTCTATTGTGATCTCTTCATTTTCATTTCTAATTTTATTGATTTGATTTTTCTCTCTTTGCTTCTTGATGAGTCTGGCTAATGGTTTGTCAATTTTATTTATCCTTTCAAAGAACCGGCTTTTGGCTTTGTTGATTTTTGCTATGGTCTCTTTTGTTTCTTTTGTATTTATTTCTGCCCTAATTTTTAAGATTTCTTTCCTTCTGCTAACCCTGGGGTTCTCCATTTCTTCCTTTTCTAGTTGCTTTAGGTGTAGAGTTAGGTTATTTATTTGACTTTTTTCTTGTTTCTTGAGGTATGCCTGTATTGCTATGAATTTTCCTCTTAGCACTGCTTTTATAGTGTCCCACAGGTTTTGGGTTGTTGTGTTTTCATTTTCATTAGTTTCTATGCATATTTTGATTTCTTTTTTGATTTCTTCTGTGATTGTTGGTTATTCAGAAGTGTGTTGTTCAGCCTCCATATGTTGGAATTTTTAATAATTTTTCTCCTGTAATTGAAATCTAATCTTAATGCATTGTGGTCAGAAAAGATGCTTGGAATGATTTCGATTTTTTTTTAATTTATCAAGGTTAGATTTATGGCCCAGGATGTGATCTATCCTGGAGAAGTTTCCATGAGCACTTGAGAAAAAGGTGAAATTCATTTTTTTGGGGTGAAATGTCCTATAGATATCAATTAGGCCTAACTGGCATACTGTATCATTTAAAGTTGGCATTTCTTTGTTGATTTTCTGTTTAGTTGATCTGTCCATAGGTGTGAGTGGGGTATTAAAGTCTCCCGCTATTATTGTGTTATTGTTAATTTTCCATTTCATACTTGTTAGCATTTGTCTTACATATTGTGATGTTCCTATATTGGGTGCATATATATTTATAATTGTTATATCTTCTTCTTGGATTGATCCTTTGATCATTATGTAGTGGCCTTCTTTGTCTCTTTTCACAGCCTTTGTTTTAAAGTCTATTTTATCGGATATGAGTATTGCCACTCCTGCTTTCTTTTGGTCTCTATTTGCATGGAATATTTTTTCCAGCCCTTCACTTTCAGTCTGTATGTGTCCCTTGTTTTGAGGTGGGTCTCTTGTAAGCAGCATATAGAGGGGTCTTGTTTTTGTATCCATTTGGCCAGTCTTTGCCTTTTGGTTGGGGCATTCAACCCATTTACGTTTAAGGTAATTATTGATAAGTATGATCCTGTTACCATTTACTTTATTTTTTGGGTTTGGGTTTATACACCCTTTGTGTGTTTCCTGTCTAGAGAATACCCTTTAGAATTTGTTGGAGAGCTGATTTCATGGTGCTGAATTCTCTCAGCTTTTGCTTGTCTGTAAAGCTTTTGAGTTCTCCTTCGTATTTGAATGAGATCCTTGCTGGGTACAGTAATCTGGGCTGTAGGTTATTTTCTTTCATCACTTTAAGTATGTCTTGCCATTCCCTCCTGGCCTGAAGAGTTTTTATTGAAAGATCAGCATCCAACAACACATTGAAAAGATCATACACCACGACCAAGTGGGCTTTATCCCAGGGATGCAAGGATTCTTCAATATCCGCAAATCAATCAGTGTAATTCACCACATTAACAAATTGAAAAATAAAAGCCATATGATTATCTCAATAGATGGAGAGAAGGCCTTTGACAAAATTCAACATCCATTTATGATAAAAATTCTCCAGAAAGCAGGAATAGAAGGAACGTACCTCAACATAATAAAAGCTATTTATGACAAACCCACAGCAAACATTATCCTCAATGGTGAAAAATTGAAAGCATTTCCCCTAAAGTCAGGAACAAGACAAGGGTGCCCACTTTCACCGCTACTATTCAACATAGTTCTGGAAGTTTTGGCCACAGCAATCAGAGCAGAAAAAGAAATAAAAGGAATCCAAATTGGAAAAGAAGAAGTAAAACTCTCACTGTTTGCAGATAACATGATCCTCTACATAGAAAACCCTAAAGACTCCACCAGAAAATTACTAGAACTAATCAATGAATATAGTAAAGTTGCAGGATATGAAATCAACACACAGAAACCCCTTGCATTCCTATACACTAATAATGAGAAAGTAGAAAAAGAAATCAAGGAAACAATTCCATTCACCATTGCAACGAAAAGAATAAAATACTTAGGAATATATCTACCTAAAGAAACTAAAGACCTGTATATAGAAAACTATAAAACACTGATGAAAGAAATCAAAGAGGACACTAACAGATGGAGAAATATACCATGTTCATGGATTGGAAGAATCAATATAGTGAAAATGAGTATACTACCCAAAGCAATTTAGAAATTCAATGCAATCCCTATCAAGCTACCAGCAATATTTTTCACAGAACTAGAACAAATCATTTCAAGATTTGTATGGAAATACAAAAAATCTCGAATAGCCAAAGCAATCTTGAGAAAGAAAAATGGAACTGGAGGAATCAACTTGCCTGACTTCAGGCTCTACTACAAAGCCACAGTCATCAAGACAGTATGATACTGGCACAAAGACAGACATATAGATCAATGGAACAAAATAGAAAGCCCAGAGATAAATCCACACACATATGGACACCTTATCTTTGACAAAGGAGGCAAGAATATACAATGGATTAAAGACAATCTCTTTAACAAGTGGTGGTGGGAAAACTGGTCAACCACTTGTAAAAGAATGAAACTAGAACACTTTCTAACACCGCACATGAAAATAAACTCAAAATGGATTAAAGATCTAAATGTAAGACCAGAAACTATAAAACTCCTAGAGGAGAACATAGGCAAAACTCTCTGTCATAAATCACAGCAGGATCCTCTATGATCCACCTCCCAGAATTCTGGAAATAAAAGCAAAAATAAACAAATGGGATCTAATTAAAATAAAAAGCTTCTGCACAACAAAGGAAAATATAAGCAAGGTGAAAAGACAGCCTTCTGAATGGGAGAAAATAATAGCAAATGAAGCAACTGACAAACAACTAATCTCAAAAATATGCAAGCAACTTATGCAGCTCAATTCCAGAAAAATAAACGACCCAATCAAAAAATGGGCCAAAGAACTAAATAGACATTTCTCCAAAGAAGACATCAGATGGCTAACAAACACATGAAAAGATGCTCAACATCACTCATTATTAGAGAAATGCAAATCAAAACCACAATGAGGTACCACTTCACACCAGTCAAAATGTCTGTGATCCAAAAATCTGCAAGCAAGAAATGCTGGAGAGAGTGTGGAGAAAAGGGAACCCTCTTACAGTGTTGGTGGGAATGCAAACTAGTACAGCCACTATGGAGAACAGTGTGGAGATTCCTTAAAAAATTGCAAATAGAACTGCCTTATGACCCAGCAATCCCACTGCTGGGCATACACACCAAGGAAACCAGAATTGAAAGAGACACATGTACCCCAATGTTCATCGCAGCACTGTTTATAATAGCCAGGACATGGAAACAACCTAGATGTCCATCCGCAGATGAATGGATAAGAAAGCTGTGGTTCATATGCACAATGGAGTATTACTCAGCCATTAAAAAGAATGCATTTGAATCAGTTCTGATGAGATGGATGAAACTGGAGCCGATTATACAGAGTGAAGTAAGCCAGAAAGAAAAACACCAATACAGTATACTAACACATATATATGGAATTTAGAAAGATGGCAATGATGACCCTGTATGCAAGACAGCAAAAAAGACACAGATGTGTAGAGCGGACTTTTTGACTCTGAGGGAGAGGGAGAGGGTGGGATGATTTGGGAGAATGGCATTGAAACATGTATTCTATCATGTAAGAAATGAATCGCCAGTCTATGTCCGATGCACGATACAGGATGCTTGGGGCTGGTGCTCGGGGATGACCCAGAGAGATGTCATGGGGAGGGAGGTGGGAGAGGGGTTCATGTTTGGGAACGCATGTACACCCATGGTGGATTCATGTCAATGTATGGCAAAACCAATATAGTACTGTAAAGTAAAATAAAGTAAAAATAAAAATTTAAAAAAATTTAAAAAATAAAAATAAAAAAATAAAAATTGATGCCAGCTTTATATTTAAAATGCCATATTTGATTTGAAAAGACTGAAAGAAAATTTTGGCCAAAGACACATATGAGAAAGGATTTGCACCTAGAATATAGAAGGTTCTCTAAAAACCTGATAAGAAAAGCAAACAGTCCAATAAAGACGTAAAAGATATGGAGACAATTCACTAAAATTGTATGGATAGCATATAATAGCATTATTATATAGATATTATTAGACATAATATCTAACTATATATGGGAAGAGAATAATAAAAATATGGATGTTAAACACATTATTAGTCATTAGGAAAATGCAAATGAAAACCACAGTAATATACCACTATATACCTCTTGTGCTCAGTTGTTTCAGTCGTGTCCAACTCTGTGTGACCCTAAGCTCCTCTGTCCATGGGATTCTCCAGGCAAGAATACTGGAGTGAATTGCCTTTTCCTCCTACAGGGGATCTTCTGGACTCAGGGGTTGAACCGAAGTCTCCTGTACTGCAGGGGGATTCTTTACTGTCTGAGCCATCAGGAAATCCTGACATAACTATTAGAACATCTAAAATAAAAAACACATCAGACAGCATGGGTGCAGGGCACCTATAACTCTCTGATATATTGCTAGTGTGAATACAAAATTGCAAAACCATTTTGGAAAACATTTGGGCAATTGCTAGTAAAAATAAGCCTATAATTAACGTATGATCCAGCAATCCTAATCTTATATTTATCAAGAGATATGGAAATTTAGGTTTATGCATGAGTTTATAGTTAATATCCATTGTGTCTCAGAAACTGGAAACAAACTAGTGCTTTTAAACTGGTGAATGGACCAACAATCTGTAGTATATTGATACAGTTATATATTGATATTACTCAGCAAGAAAAGGGACAGATTGGTGATAGACACAACAGCAGGGTGAACATTGTGTGTCAAGGGAGTAAAGTAACTGATTATAAAGGCTACATAGTATCTGTTGTGGGGCTTCCCTGGTGGCTTAGAGGTTAAAGCATCTGCCTGGAATGCGGGAGACCTGGGTTCGATCCCTGGGTCGGGAAGCTCCCCTGGAGAAGGAAAATGGCAACCCACTCTAGTACTCTTGCCTGGAGAATCCCACTGAGGGAGGAGCCTGATTGGTTACAATCCATGGGGTCGCAAACAGTAGGACATGACTGAGCAACTTCACTTCACTTCAGTATCCATTGTTATTCAGTCCTTGAGTCATGTTCAACTCTTTGTGACCCCATGGACTGTAGCACGTGAGGTTCCTTTGTTCTCCAGTATCTCCCAGAGTTTGCTCAGATTCATGTCCATTAAGTTGATGATACCATCCAACCATTTCATACTCTATTTCTTTCTTCTCTTCCTCACTTCAATCTTTTACAATATCAGAACATTTTCCAATGAGCAACTTCTTTGCATCAGGTGGCCAACGTATTGAAGCTTCAGCTTCACCATCAGCCCTTCCAGTGAATATTCAGGATTGATTTCTTTCAGGATTGACTGGTTTGATCTCCCTGCGGTCCAAGAGATTCTTGAGTCTTCTCCAGCAGCACAAATAAAAAGAATCAATTCTTTAGCACTCAACCTTCTTTAGGAGTTCTCACATCTATATGTTACTACTGGAAAATCCATAGCTTTGACTTTATGGACCTTTGTCAAAAAAGTGTTATCCCTGCTTTTAATATACTGTCTAGGTTTTTCATAGCTTTTCTTCCATGAAGCAAGCGTCTTTTAAATTCAAGGTTGAAGTCACCATCTGCAGTGGTTTCGGAGCCCAAGAATATAAACTCTATCACTGCTTCCACTTTTCCCCCTACTATTTGCTTCAAGTGATGGGACCAGATGCTGCAACCTTAGTTTTTTTGAATGTAAACTTTAAAGCCAGCCTTCTTGCTTTTCCTTTTTCACCTTCATCAGGAGGCTCTTTAGTTCTTTTTCACTTTCTGCCATTAGAATGGTATCATCTTCATATCTGAGGTTGTTGGTATTTCTCTTGGAAATTTGGTTCCCTCTTGTGATTCATCCAGCCTGGCATTTTGCAAGATGTCAGTATCAGTTCAGTCGCTCAGTCATGTCCGGCTCCTTGTGAACTCATGAAACACAGCACGCCAGGCCTCCCTGTCCATCACCAACTCTCAGAGCCCACCCAAATCAATGTTCATCAACTCGATGATGCCATCCAACCATCGCATTCTCTGTTATCCCCTTCTCCTTCAGTCCTCAATCTTTTTCAGCATCAGGGCCTTTTCAAATGAGTCATTTCTTCACTTCAGGTGGCCAAAGTATTGGAGTTTCAGCTTCAACATCAGTCCTTCCAATGAACACCCAGGACTGATCTCTTTTAGGATGGATGGGTTGGTTCTCCTTGCAGTCCAAGGGACTCTCAAGAGTCTTCTCCAACACCACAGTTAAAAAAAGCATCAATTCTTCAGCTCTCGGCTTTCATTATAGTTCAACTCTCATATCCATACATGACTACTGGAAAAACCATAGCCTTGACTAGATAGAGCTTTGTTGGCAAAGAAATGTCTCTGCTTTTTAATATGCTGTCTAGATTGGTCATAACTTTCCTTCCAAGGAGTAAGCGTCTTTTAATTTCATGGCTGCAATCACCATCTACAGTGATTTTGGAGCCCCCCAAAATAAAGTCAGCCACTTTTCCCAGTTTCTCCATCTATATGCCATGAAGTGATGGGACTGGATGCCATGATCTTCGTTTTCTGAATGTTGAGGTTTAAGCCAAATTCGTCACTCTCCTCTTTCACTTTCATCAAGAGGCTCTTTAGTTCTTTTTCACTTTCTGCCATAACGATAGTGTCATCTGCATATCTGAGGTTATTGATATTTCTCCCAGCAATCTTGATTCCAGCTTGTGCTTCTTCCAGGCCAGCGTTTCTCATGATGTACTCTGCATAGAATTTAAATAAACAAGGTGACAATAAACAGCCTTGACATCCCCCTTTTCCTATTTGGAACCAGTCTGTTGTTACATGTCCAGTTCTAACTGTTGCTTCCTGACCTGCATACAGGTTTCTCAAGAGGCAGGTCAGGTGGTCTGGTATGCCCATCTCTTTCAGAATTTTCCATAGTTTATTGTGATCCACACAGTAAAAGGCTTGTCATAGTCAATAAAGCAGAAATAGTTGTTTTTCTGGAACTCTCTTGCTTTTCGATGATCCAGCGGATGTTGGCAATTTGACCTCTGGTTCCTCTGCCTTTTCTAAGCTTGAACATCTGGAAGTTCACAGTTCATGTATTGCTGAAGCCTGGCTTGCAGAATTTTGAGCATTACTTTACTAGCGTGTGAGATGAGTGCAATTGTGCGGTAATTTGAGCATTCTTTGGCATTGCCTTTCATTGGGATTGGAATGAAAACTGACCTTTTCCAGTCCTGTGGCCGCTGCTGAGTTTCCCAAATTTGCTGGCATATTGAGTGAAGCACTTTCAAAGCATCATCTTTCAGGATTTGAAATAGCTCCACTGGAATTCCATCACCTCCACTAGCTTTGTTCGTAGCGATACTTCCTAAGGCCCACTTAACTTCTCATTCTAGGATATCTGCCTCTAGGTGAGTGATCACACCATCATGATTATCTGGGTCATGAAGATCTTTTTTGTACAGTTCTTCTGTGTATTCTTGCATGATGTACTATGCATATAAGTTAAACAAGCACACAATATTCAGCTTTGTTGTACTCCTTTCCCAACTTTGAACCAGTCCATTGTTCTATATATGGTTCTAACTATTGCTTTTTGACCAGCATATTAGTCCATTGATGTGATATTGGGAAAGACAGAATTACAGGGATAGAAAATGAGTCAATACTAAGACTTGTGGGTAGAGGAGAGAGCAGAATATCTTGGGTGATGGAACTCTTCTACAGTTTGATTGTGAGGATGTTTCAGACTCTATCCCTTTGTCAAAAGTGATAAAAATATACAGTAAAAAGGGTGAATTGCTGTATGTAAATTATGTCTTAGTAATCCTGACTTAAATATTGTGCTTGTTCCACTATATAAAATTTTCAGTGATATAAAACTTTCAGTGAAAGTGTAGAATGAAATCTACACTCTACCACATAAAAAGACATGTTTTTTATTTCATAATTTTCTCTGGTTGACCTATCTAAATACCTCATTCCCCATTTATTAACTGAATCCCATATTCAGTTAAACTCAAATGGCCAGTTTCCACAGCAAGCATTCTCTTTTTACTTTTTACATGAGCCATGTGTTTCAAATTTGTGTGCTACTAATCTGACATGTAGCCCTGCAATTTTCTTTTCTTTTTTTTTTTTCTTCTATAATTGCAATCAACTTGCTCCTGAACTCATTTCCCTTCAATAGAGGAAAATATATAATCTGGTCTCTTTAAGGGGACTCTGGGTTGCTCAAGTTGAAAGAGTCTCTTGAGGTTAATTTTTCCATAAATGTTGTATGTAACCTTAGTTATATAGGTATATAACCTATATAGGTTATGTAGTATATAACCTTAATCAATTTAAAATGCAAACTTACTATCAGGCATCTTGTCCTCCTTATCTTTCCTTGTGAGTTTCATGGAAATGCTTAAGACCATCTGCCATTAGAAGTGGACACAGAGTCCTGAATTGTCACCAAGGTCAGCTTTGGCCTCTCTAATGTTTCTTGATCTGTCCAGTGTCCAATTCATCTTCTGACCCAGCATGTGCTGCTGCTATGGTTTGCTGCATCTGTCCACTCAGAATGGGCCTATGTTACTGCTGTCCTGTCTATGGCATTTGCAGTGACACCCAATTATAAGGTCCCGAAACTTGTGTCCTCCTTGTCTAAGCTATAGGCATCTTCTGGATTTGGATGGCATATTTGTCTTCTACTTAGTCACACTCTTAGAAAGTAATAAATTCAATTCTGAGCATTGAATTTTATCATTGACATTTTAAAATAAATAACCCATTGTAACTTTTAAGTATCTGGGTTTTACTTTGAGTTGGGCTTCATTTTCAAACCTGTTTTGGAATTTCAAACTTGAAATAAAAATTAATTTCATTTAAACTGTAAAAAAAAAAATTGTTGCCTCTGGATAAACAACAAGTAAGAAGCACAAAGAAATAAGAAAAAAGTAAGCAATTATTGGCTCAGACAGTAAAGAATCTACCTGCAATGCAGGAGACCCAAGTTTGATCCCTGGGTTGGGAAAATCCCCTGGGGAAGGCAATGGCAACACACCAGTATACTTGCCTAGAGAATTCCATGGACAGAGGTACCTGGCATACTACAGTCCATGGGAGTCACACAGAATCGAACACAACTGAACAACACTCTCATTTTCACTTTCAAACAGTTACCTTCCTATATATCCTGCACTATTTTTCTTATATATACTCCACTTCTTTCCTGAATAATTTCTATTCAGCCTTTGGGAGTTTCTTCAAGTCATGTTTGTTAGAAGATTCTGACCTCCAAAATATGATTACTGCTCCTATGTTTTCCCTTTGCAGGTGTTTGCCTCATTGTTAGTAATTATCATGCATTTTGAAATTCTCATTAGTTAAAAATTTGATAATAAATAAAAATAAAAAATTGATTTAATTTTATACTTAAGTATTTAAAAGCTTATTTTATTTTAGTTTTCACTCAATATTCTTTTATTTTCAAATATATTTCTAATTTGATTTCATTTTATTAAGACATGATCTAACAAATACTCATGGATTGATGTTGTGAAATGTGTTGACATTTTCTTGGTGGGCTAATACATATGGTAATTTTTATATTTTCCTTATATTCATTAAATTGATATTTAATCTTCATGCAATAGGTATGGAGTTTTATGTATTTCTCAGGAGAAATATGCAAAATGTTTGGAAACAAATGCTTGTGTTGGTCAAACCAATTAGAATGTATGTTCAGTCACTCAGAACAGCTAGCGGCACATACACTTTATCTAGAAATGGCAGCTGAATTTAGCAATGTCTATGGCCACTAGATAAAGCTTTATAATTGTGTTGTTCATATCTTATATATCTTAGATATCTTTTTGTATATTTAGCATATAATTATAATTGAAGGGATTGGTATTGAAATCTCTGTGTAATGATGAATTTGACAATTTCTTAAACTATTTGTATTCATCTTCTTTTATATATTGTGAAGCTTTTGAAAAACTTTGTGTATGTTTCAAATAATTATACGGTCCTTGTAAATGAGATCTTTCATCATAATTTGTCAATTTTCTTTAACGTGAATAAGTTAGGTCTCTAAGAGTATTTTTTCTTAAATTTATTGCCTATATATATATTATAATATTTTTATTTTTGATATTACTCATTTGTTATTCTTATAGATGAACATTTTGTCAGTTATAATTACAGAGAGCTAATTTTTTGCCATCATATATGTCCAACTTTTTTCCCCATTCTTTGCCATTGCTTTTTAATTTTTCTTTGCTATTACTTTTTATAATATTGTGATAGAAATCTTATAATAAAGATATAACCTTTTATTATGTTTTCTAACCGATACTGTTTGGTGTAGAGGAAAATATATGTATTTTTATGCCTATTTTGTCAATTTTACTATATTTTTTTAACATAATAGTACTACTACATGATATGTTTATAAATCATCACTTTTTTCTTTTGTAAAATTTCCCTTAAGTGAAGATCACGATAGAGAGAAATCCTGCCTTTTCTTTTTACTATGTATTCTTTAAAAAATCTACAATACTACAATACGTTTATAGAAATGTATTCTTAGTATGGCACAGATAGTATACAGATGATTTAAATATAAAATGTATCAATTTAAGCAAATGTTTAAAGACAATTTTATAGCTGTACACTGCTCAAATGAATTTAATGCTAATAGTATTCTTGACAATTGTTTGGATATTTATTTTTATTGTGTTTAAATTGTTAGGGCATTTGAGGCCATGAGGAATTGTCTGAAAGTCAGTACACAATCATTTAAAAGGCATTTGTTTGTGTGTGTTGACCTGTAAACATAAGGCAAAATAGGACCCAACTAAATCAAATAAACTTGTTTCTCAGGGCAAGGTAGCTGGGTTCCCTAAAGGAAAAGATAAAACAAATTCAGTGCTTCAATGTCAACAGGGTCTATCAACCATGGTTACAAGCATGTATGTCTAAGACACCTCAAGGTTATAAAACAAATTCCTAAAAGTTCAGGTTTATGACTTCACACTGAGTCACTGTAAAGCCTTCTGAATTCCATTGGTAACATTTATTTCAAAATCGATGTTAGAGTTGTTTGAAGAGAAGAGAACTATCTCTGAACCAATGCTCAGGCAGTTAGAAAGGATTACAGGTATTTGAAGTAAACTTCTAAGGAGCTTTTCAAAAACTGAAGAATGAGCATCACAGCTACCTTTTACATAACATCCACAAAAATCCCTGTGGATTCATACATGTTGCTGTTCAGTGGCTAAGTCATGTCTGACTGTTTTGCAACCCCATGGACTATAGCCCACCAGGCTCCTCTGTCCATTTCTCAGGCAAGAATATTGGATGGGGCTGTCATCTCCTTCTCCAGGGGATCTTCCTGACCCAGGGATTGATTTGTGTCTCCTGCATTGGCAGGCAAATTCTTTACCACTGAGCCACCTGGAAGGTTTACCTATACATAACTATTATATATTGTCATTAAAGTTTTCTTATGGATTTTATAGGAAACCATTGTTGTTTGTTCAATATAAAGATTCAATTCAGTTCAGTTCAGTTGCTCAGTCATGTCTGACTCTTTGCGACCCCATGGACTGAAGCACACCAGGCCTCCCTGTCCATCACCAACTCCCAGAGTTTACTCAAACACATGTCCATTGAGTTGGTGATGCCATCCAACCATTTCATTCTCTGTTGTCCCCTTCTCCTGCCTTCAATCTAAATTTGTGCTTTTCCAAGTAGATACCCAAGAATATCATATATTCTCCAGGAAATGGCAACCCACTGCGTTATACTTTCCTGGAAAATCTCATGGGTGGAGGAACCTGGCAGGCTACAGTCCATGGGCTCGAAAAGAGTAGGACATGATTTAGTGACTTCACTTTCTTTCTTTGGAAAATGAAGCAGATTTGTGTTTAGAATCTACAAAGTATTTACAGACACTTACAGTAGGTGGTTATACCTAATTTCAAAAAGAGTAAAGAATCAATATATTAACTCCAATTATTTGCACAAATTTGGTTTTATTTTACAAGGCACAATTATGTGGTTTAATGTGAGCACATAGAAATAACACGATATGATCTTTGTTCTCCAGAGACCATCCTGCAGTAAAAATGTTCAAGTTATTTCTTGTTTTGGAAAACTTAAATGATAGGTAAAGAAGTTGAACCCATGCTAGAAGAAAATTTTATCTTAATTTTTGTTTCTCCTCTTTTATTCAGTTGATGTAAAATATTCAGTAAAATATTAAATATTTAAAAATATATCTAACATAGAGATGCTAGAAAGATTAACAAAAATATACACACTCACATATGCAACACACATGGGGTCTTTCTGCTTGGTTTTTTTAAATTTTTTTTAGCTTACATAATAGATATTATTGTTTCATATTTCTGGAGGCTCCAGATCAAGGTACTGGTGGAGTGTTTTCCTGATGGGTGTGAGGGAAGGGTCAGTTCCCGACTTCTGTCCTTAGCTAGTAGACAGCCATTTTCTCCATGTGTCTCTTCGCAGTGTTTTCTATGTGTGTGTTTCTCTTTCCAAATTTCCTCTTCTACTGTGGTCCTTCTTCATCACTGTTGTCTGCGGATTGCTTCAGTTTCCTGCTAGCGTTGTAGGATTTTCACTATGGTATCTTTCCTTTGGATAGTTACTATTTGGTCTTGTGAGAGGAACTGATGTCCAGAACTACCTATGTTGCTATCTTGATCTTACTCAGGAAAATTTTTTAAAGTAGAACGTAGCCCATGCTCTTTCACCTTGATATGTATTTTGCTTTTTTCCTTCAAAATAATGAATCATGAGATCATTTAGGTTCACATGTTACATAGTTTATTATTTTTTACTATTGGGTTTCTTCACGACCCAGATAATCATGATGATGTGATCACTAATCTAGAGCCAGACATCTTGGAATGTGAAGTCAAATGGGCCTTAAAAGCATCACTATGAACAAAGCTAGTGGAGGTGATGGAATTCCAGTAGAGCTGTTTCAAATACTGAAAGATGATGCTGTGAACGCGCTGCACTCATTATGCAAACAAATTTGGAAAACTCAGCAGTGGCCACAGGACTGGAAAAGGTCAGTTTTCATTCCAGTCCCAAAGAAAGGCAATGCCAAGAATGCTCAAACTACTGCACAATTGCACTCATCTCACACGCTAGTAAAGTAATGCTCAAAATTCTCCAAGCTAGGCTTCAGCAATACGTGAACCGTGAACTCCCTGATGTTCAAGCTGGTTTTAGAAAAGGCAGAGGAATCAGAGATCAAATTGCCAATATCCGCTGGATCATGGCAAAAGCAAGAGAGTTCCAGAAAAACATCTATTTCTGCTTTATTGACTATGCCAAAGCCTTTGACTGTGTGGATCACAATAAACTGTGGAAAATTCTGAGAGAGATGGGAATACCAGACCACCTGACCTGCCTCTTGAGAAATCTGTATGTAGGGCAGGAAGCAACAGTTAGAACTGGACATGGAACAACAGACTGGTTCCAAATAGGAAAAGGAGTACGTCAAGGCTATATATTGTCACCCTACTTATTTAACTTCTATGCAGAGTACATCATGAGAAATGCTGGACTGGAAGAAACACAAGCTGGAATCAAGACTGCCGGGAGAAATATCAATAACCTCAGATATGCAGATGACACCACCCTTATGGCAGAAAGTGAAGAGGAGCTAAAAAGGCTCTTGATGAAAGTGAAAGAGGAGAGTGAAAAAGTTGGCTTAAGCTCAACATTCAGAAAACGAAGATCATGGCATCCAGTCCCATCACTTCATGGGAAATAGATGGGGAAACAGTAGAAACAGACTTTATTTTGGGGGCTCCAAAATCACTGCAGATGGTGACTGCAGCCATGAAATTAAAAGACGCTTACTCCTTGGAAGAAAAGTTATGACCAACCTAGATAATATATTCAAAAGCAGAGACATTACTTTGCCGACTAAGGTCCGTCTAGTCAAGGCTATGGTTTTTCCTGTGGTCATGTATGGATGTGAGAGTTGGACTGTGAAGAAGGCTGAGCGCTGAAGAATTGATGCTTTTGAACTGTGGTGTTGGAGAAGACTCTTGAAGGTCCCTTGGACTGCAAGGAGATCCAACCAGTCCATTCTGAAGGAGATCAACCCTGGGATTTTTTTGGAAGGAATGATGCTAAAGCTGAAGCTCCAGTACTTTGGCCACCTCATGTGAAGAGTTGACTCATTGGAAAAGACTGTGATGCTGGGAGAGATTGGGGGCAGGAGGAGAAGGGGACGACAGAGGATGAGATGGCTGGATGGCATCATGGACTCGATGGATGTGAGTCTGAGTGACCTCTGGGAGATGGTGATGGACAGGGAGGCCTGGCGTGCTGCGATTCATGGGGTCACAAAGAGTCGGACACGACTGAGCGACTGAACTGAACTGAACTGAACTGAACTGAACTGGGTTGGTTTTTTTTTCTAGCTTGTTGAGGTATTATTGATACATAGGAAAAGTATATAATTAAGGTGTCCATTTCAATTCAGTTCAATTTAGTCACTCAGTCCTGTATGACACTTTGTGACCCAATGGACCACAGCATGCCAGGATTCCCTGTCCATCATGAACTGCTAGAGTTTACCCAAACATATGTTCCTTGAGTTGGTGATGACATCTAACCATCTCATCCTCTGGCCTCCCCTTCTACTGCTGCCTTCAAACTTTTCCAGCATCAGGGTCCTTTCAAATGAGTCAGTTCTTCATATCAGGTGGCGAAAGTATTGAATTTCAGTTTGAACATCAGTCCTTCCAATGAACACCCAGGACTGATCTCCTTTAGCATCGACTGGTTGGACCTCCTTGAAGTTCAAGGGACTCTCAAGAGTCTTCTCCAACACCACAGTTCAAAAGCATCAATTCTTTGACACTCGGCTTTCCTTATGGTCCAACTTTCACATCCATGCATGACTACTGGAAAAACCATAACGTTGACTACACGGACCTTTCTTCGCAAAGTAGTGTCTCTGCTTTTTAATATGCTGTCTAGGTTGTTCACAACTTTCCAGCCAAACAGTAAGCGCCTTTTAATTTCATTTCTGCAATCACCATCTGCAGTGATTTTGGAGCCTCCAAAAATAAAGTCAGCCACAGTTTCCACTGATTTCCCATCTATTTGCCATGAAGTGATAGCAATGGGTGCCATGATCTTTGTTTTCTGAATGTTGAGCTTTAAGCCAACTTATTTACTCTCCTCTTTCACTTTCATCAAGAGGCTCTTTAGTTTTTCCTCACATTTTGCCATTAAGGGAGGTATCATCTGCATATCTGAGGTTATTGATATTTCTCCCAGCAATCTTGATGCCAGCATGTGTTTCTTCCAGTCCAGCGTTTCTCATGAGGAACACTGCATATAATTAAATAAGCAAGTTGACAATATACAGTCTTGATGTACTCCTTTTCCTATTTGGAACCAGTCTGTTGTTCCATGTCCAGTTCTAACTGTTGCTTCCTGACCTGCATAAAGATTTCTCTAGAGGCATGCCAGGTGGTCTGGTATTTCCATCTCTTTCAGGATCCATGTCTTTAAGCATGACAGGGAATCCTGGCATGCTGTGGTCCATTGGGTCGCAAAGTGTCATACAGTTTATTGTGATCCACACAGTCAAAGGATTTGGCATAGTAAACAAAGCAGAAATAGATGTTTTTCTGGAACTCTCTTGCTTTTTCAATGATCCAGTGGATGTTGGCAATTTGATCTCTGGTTCCTCTGCCTTTTCTAAATCAAGCTTGAATATCTGGAAGTTCATGGTTCATGTATTGCTGAAGCCTGGCTTTGAGAATTTTGAGCATTACTTTACTAGCGTGTGAGATGAGTGCAATTGTGCAGTAGTTTGAGCATGCTTTCACATTGCCTTTCACTGGGATTGGAATGGAAACTGACCTTTTCCAGTCCTGTGGCCACTGCTGAGTTCTCCAAATTTGCTGGCATATTGAGTGCAGCACATTCACAGCATCATCTTTCAGGATTTGAAATAGCTCCACTGGAATTCCATCACCTCCACTAGCTGTGCTCATAGTGATGCTTCCTATGGCCCACTTGACTTCACATTCCAGGGTGTCTGGTCTAAGTGAGTGATCACACCAGCGTGATTATCTGTGTCATTAAGATCTTTTTGTACTGTTCTTCTGTGTATTCTTGCCACCTCTTCTTGATATCTTCTGCTTCTCTTAGGTCCATACTGTTTCTCCAGGATGTCAAGAAAGTAGAAAGTCAACAAACACCTGTAGTAATAGACAAATTTGGCCTTGGAGTACAGAATAAAGCAAGGCAAAGCGTAATAGAGTTTTGCCAAGATAATGCACTGGTCATAGCAAACACCCTCTTCCAACACACAAGGAGAAGACTCTACCCATGGGTATCACCAGATGGCCAACAATGAAATCAGATTGATTATATTCTTTGCAGCCAAAGATGGAGAAGCTCTATACAGTCAGCAAATCAAGACTGGGAGCTGACTGTAACTCAGATCATGAACTTCTTATTGCCAAATTCAGACTTAAATTGAAGAAAGTAGGAAAAACCATTAGACCATTTATGACCTAAATTAAATCCTTTATGATCATATAGTGGAAGTGAGAAATAGATTTAAGGCACTAGATCTGATAGATAGAGTGCCTGATGAACTATGGATGGAGGTTCATGACATTGGATAGGAGACAGGGATCAAGACCATCCCCAAGAAAAAGAAATCTAAAAAAGCAAAATGGCTTTCTGAGGAGGCTTTACAAATAGCTGTGAAAAAAGAGCAGCAAAAAGCAAAGTAGAAAAGGAAAGATATACCCATTTGAATGCAGACTTCCAAAGAATAGCAAGGAGAGATAAGAAAGACTTCCTCATTGATCAATGCAAAGAAATAGAGGAAAACAACAGAATGGGAAAGACTAGAGATCTCTTTAAGAAAGTGAGAGATACGAAGGGAACATTTCTTGCAAAGATGGGCTTGATAAAGGACAGAAATGGTATGGACCTAACAGAAGCAGAAGATATTAAGAAGAGGTGGCAAGAATACACAGAAGAACTGTACAAAAAAGATCTTCACGACCCAGATAATCACGATGGTGTGATCACTCACCTAGAGCCAGACTTTCTGGAATGAAAAGTCAAGTGGGCCTTAGGAAACATCACTATGAACAAAGCTAGTGGAGGTGATGGAATTCCAATTAAGCTATTTCAAATCCTCAAAATGATGTGGTGCGGTGAAAGTGCTGATCTCAATATGTCAGTACATTTGGAAAACTCAGCAGTGGCCACAGGACTGGGACAGGTCAGTTTTCATTCCAATCCCAAAGAAAGGCAATGCCAAAGAATGCTCAGACTACTGCACAATTTTACTCACACGCTAGTAAAATAATAAATAATGTCATGTCTTACAAGATTTTAAAAAATAATAAATTGGACTTTATCCAAAAATAATAATAATAATTCTCAAAATTCTCCAAACCAGGTTCAACAATATGTGAACGGTTAACTTCCAGATGTTCAAGTTGGTTTTAGAAAGGGCAGAGGAGCCAGAGGTCAAATTGGGAACATCTGCTGATCATCGAAAAAGCAAGAGAGTTCCAGAAAAAACATCTATTTCTGCTTTATTGACTATGCCAAAGCCTTTGACTGTGTGGATCACAATAACTCTGGAAAATTCTGAAAGAGATTGAAATACCAGACCACTTGACTTGCCTCTTGAGAAACCTATATGCAGGTCAGGAAGCAACAGTTAGAACTGGATTTGGAACAACAGACTGGTTCCAAATAGGAAAAGGAGTACGTCAAGAGTGTATATTGTCACCTTGCTTATTTAACTTATATACAGAGTACATCATGAGAACTACTGGGCTGGATGAAGCACAAGCTGTAATCAAGATTGCTGAGAGAAATATCAATAACCTCAGATATGCAGATTATACCACCCTTATGGCAGAGAGCTAAGAAGTAATTAAGAGCCTCTTGATGAAATTGAAAGAGGAGAGTGAATAATTTGGCTTAAAGCTCAACATTCAGAAAACAAAGATCATGGCATCTGGCCCCATCACTTCATGGTAATAGATGGGGAAACAGTGAAAACAGTGGCTGACTTTATTTTTGGGGGCTCCAAAATCACTGCAGATCATGACTGCTGCCATGAAATTAAAAGAGGTTACTCCTCAGCAGGAAAGTTATGATCAACCTAGACAGCATATTAAAAAGCAGAGACATTACTTTGCCAACAAAGCTCTATCTAGTCAAGGCTATGGTTTTACCAGTAATCATGTATGGATGTGAGAGTTGGACTATAAAGAAAGCTGAGCACCAAAGAATTGATGCTTTTGAACTGTGGTGTTGGAGAAGACTCTTGAGAGCCTTGGACTTCAAGGAGTTCCAACCAGTCCATCCTAAAAGAAATCAGTCCTGAATATTCATTGGAAAGACTGTGTTGATTCTGAAACTCCAATACTTTGGCCACTTGATGCAAACAGCTGACTCATTTGAAAAGACCCTGATGCTGGGAATGATTGAGGGCAGGTGGAGAAGTGGACGATAGAGAATGAGATGGTTGGATGGCATCACTGACTCAATGGACATGAGTTTGGTAAACTCCAGGAGCTGGTGATGGACAGGGGGGCCTGTCGTGCTGCAGTTCATGAGTTCGCAAATAGTCAGACACCCCTGAGTGACTGAACTGAACTGATATATATTAACTGCAACAAAAATGTAAATATGATTTGAAATACTTTTTTAGAATATTAGTGTTTCTAAGGATATCCACAAGTTAAAATTTAGTCACAATTCTTTTCATTACATTTGAGTTAGTGTAAATTGTGAGCACAAAGATGAACAAAATGACATTGATACTTATTCGAATAATTATTAAGTATAAGAAATAAAAGTAAGTGGAGTAAGTGGAAACAATCTCTTGTGAGATGGCAGAGGATGTTTTTGTTTTTTACAGTAAGTTTTGATCTTTATTATTTGTTGGTAGAATGAGAATTTTTTTCCTAGTTTTCTTTGTTGCAGATGTAAATGATAAGAAAACTGATATATTTAATGGAGAGATACTAATGCAGGAGCTCTGTAATAGCATTGTTCTTAAACTCTTCTCAAATTTTATTCCAAGTAACCTAGTAGTTTCTCATAAAACCTATTTTTAATGTTATATCTGCTGACAACTTGATTACTTCCTTCTTCAGTTTTATTGATAGCAAGGAATTGGAAATGACCTAACTTTCAAAAAGATTTGTTACTTAATCATGATGATCAATCACAAAATCACTTTCTAGGAATTATTCCTAAAAGGCTTTACTACAACTTTTCAAAAGACTATTAATTATTCCTTTTACTTTTCAACTTAGAACCTGTTTAACCTGATACACTAAAAATTCATTAGAAGAATTCATTTCAATATGTCCTTGCTGGTATAATATATATTTTAGTGAATGTTTTCAACTTATGTTTTAAATAGATATTTGAGTGAAAAATTGTGGAGCTATTTAGTTTATAGGAAATAATGTTTATATAACCTAATTTGCAAAGTTAATCCCTGTCAAGCAAACAAATCACTTGACACTTCCTATGTGAAAGTGACAAAAATGTGCTAATAAGCACCACCTTGTCAATCACTGAACTTTTAAATTTCAACTCTAGAATAGATATATTCATCAATTGATTTGGGGAGGCAGTTCCCCAAATTTTCTGCACCAGGGACCTGTTTCATGCAAGATGATTTTTCCATGGACTGGAGGTGGTGGGGCAATGGATTTGGCTTCACATTTATTGTGCAGCTTATTTCTATTATTATTATTCATACATCAACTCAACCTCAGATCATCAGGCTGTAGATCCTGGAGGCTGGGGACTCCTGATTCTGGGGGTCTGGTTAAAATAAACTGCGACCTCAACAGCATTTATTAAATTCTCATTCAATCTCATTCACCTTTCTCTCTTTCCCTCTTTCATTTGCCCCACCCCAAATCTTTTTCTTTCTCATTTATTTCATAGTGTTTCCTCCCCAGAAGTGATATATTAAGTTTTTGACAATTGTCTGAGAATAATTCAGGATTTTATCACTCGTGTATTCCATTTGAATAAATCTGGTAAAGAACATTTTGATATATTAATAGAAAAAGCATTACAGCCCACATGCTAAGCTTTTTCCTTTGGAAAAAATAGCATATATATGAAAGAGCAAATAAGACTATTTTAGAGCAAGATTATAGTGTATTTGGTCTATTGATGGAAGTTTTTGACTTCATTTTTTCAGATACTTAGACAGTTTTATACCACAAGGTAATTCTGGATAATCAAGAGGCGTGGCCTTCTCTTATAAATGTGAATAAAGTTAAAGTGAAAAAGAACATAAAAATCTGTATATGATACCTCTACTCAAGTGTGTTCTTGGGCACAATAGTCTTATGAAAAAACAGACATTGAAGCTAAAGATCTAGAATTTTTTTTCCTTTAATGTATTTGTGATTTACATAAAACTTAAGCAGTATTTAAGTTCCTGAAGCAGTATTTAAGTTCTTAGTTTTTACATAGGCAAAGTTGAAGGAGATTGGAATAGGGTTGGAGATAGGGATTTATTTGTCTTATTTTTCTGTATTTACAGTCAACTGAGGTATAACAATGTATTGAATATGTATCATTGGTCTGCAGTGGTAGCTGGGTCAGTGACCAGGTTTCCATTAATTATCCATGTCTACTGGACAGAGGAGACTGGCAGACCACATCCATAGGGTTGCAAAGAAGTGGACACAACTTAGTGACTAAACAACAACAACAAATGCTTGGAAGGGCCCTTTATATAGTTCTGATGTCTTTCCTTGCATCAACACCACAGTGTAATTATCATAGCATTGTAAAAATACTTGATATACAGTATGATATTGCAAAGCAAGGACTTCTATTCTTCTTTTTCAATTTCATCTTCTTTCAGGAATTTCTTGGCTGTTTTTAAATTTTACTTCCCAAATATACCATTACTTTGTGAGGACTGACAAAAACACTTTTGAGCTTTTTAATGGAATAAGTTTGAGCTTAGTATCAATTAAGAACTGGTATAATTATGATATCAAATCATAATTTTTTCTCTTTAAGAACATGCTATGTCTCTCCATTTATTTAGGACATTGCAATGTTTACATTTCATAATTCTTCCCATAAAAGGTTTACCCTAGTTTTCAGTTTTATGCTTAAGTACTATGCATTTCTATTGCTATTTTTAATGATACTTGCCTGTACAAGGCAATTTTTATTGGTCTCAGCAAACCTGTATGAATGAGAATACAAATCTGTATGTATAAGCATAATTTTCAGAGTTTTAGGTTTTATAATTGAAGTAGTTGTCAAAGAGAGATTAAGATGCTATTCAATATTAATAAAAGGGAAAAGATTACTTTTGAACATAGAACTAATTTCTAGGCATTTTGGGTTTTACCTAAGTTTCTAGAGAAATTTCAGTATGTATCAGTTCAGTTCAGTCACTCAGTCATGTCCGACTATTTGCGACCCCATGAATTGCAGCATGCCAGGCCTCCCTGTCCATCACCAACTCCGGGAGCTCACTCAAACTCACGTCCATCGAGTCTGTGATGCCATCCAGCCATCTCATCCTCTGTCGTCCCCTTCTCCTCTTGCCCCCAATCCCTCCCAGCATCAGAGTCTTCTCCAATGAGTCAACTCTTTGCATGAGGTGCCCAAAGTACTGGAGTTTCAGCTTTAGCTTCATTCCTTCCAGAGAAACCCCAGGGCTGATCTCCTTCAGAATGGACTGGTTGGATCTCCTTGCAGTCCAAGGGACTCTCAAGAGTCTTCTCCAACACCACAGTTCAAAAGCATCAATTCTTCGGTGCTCAGCCTTCTTCACAGTCCAACCCTCACATCCATACATGACCACAGGAAAAACCATAGCCTTGACTAGATGGACCTTCGATGGCAAAGTAATGTCTCTGCTTTTGAATGTGCTAGCTAGGTTGGTCATAACTTTTCCTCCAAGGAGTAAGCGTCTTTTAATTTCATGGCTGCAGTCACCATCTGCAGTGATTTTGGAGCCCCTCAAAATAAAATCTGAGCTATAAAAAGGAATGCATTTTAGTCCGTTCTACTGAAATAGATGAACCTAGAGCCTATTATACAGAATGAAATAAGTCAGAAAGAGAGAGACAAGCATCATATATTAATGCATATATTTGGACTCTAGAAAGATAGTACTGATGATCCTACTTGCAGGGCAACAAAGCAGACACATACGTAAAGAATAGACTTCTGGATACAGTGAGGGAAGAGGCAGGTGGAATGTTTTGAGAAAAAAGCATTGAAACATATATATTACCATATGTAATGTAGATAGCTAGTAGGAGTTTGCTGTATGACACAGGAAACCCAAAGCTGGTTCTCTGTGACAACCTAAAGGGGTAGGCTGGGGAGGGAGATTTAAGAAGGAGGGAACATATGCATACTGATTCATGTTGATGTATGGCAGAAACCATCACAATACTGTAAAGTAATTATCCTCTAATTAAAAATTAAAACTAAAAAAATAAATTTTCTAATAAGCATAATTAGAATCTAGAGGAAGAAACAATTAGTTTTTTTTCCTTGCTTACATTAGAAGATATTAATATTAGGTATATATGATATTATTATGTATTTACAAGATATAATTATATATATCAGACTATAATGTTTAAAATTATGTAAACATACACTAAACAATACTATAATATAAACAGTAAATTTGCTTCTGCCTACCTTTCCTGGTGACTCAGACAGTAAAGAATCTGCCTGCAATACAGAAGACTCAGGTTCAATCCCTGGGTTGGGAAGATCCCCTGGAGAAGGGAATGGATTACCCATGCCAGTATTCTTGCCTGAAGAATTCCACGGACAGAGTAGCCTGATGGGCTACAGTCCATGGGGCCACTAAGAGTTGGACACCACTGAGCCACTAACACAGTTACAGTGACCCAAAGTTCCAGCAACCTACCAAAAATTTTGCTTTTCTTTCTAATATATTAAACCATCTTGCATTATTTATGAGCAAACTCAGAAGACATCGACATAGAAAAGTCCTAAAGAGTCTGCTACCATTTCTTTTTAACTTTGTGACTTCCATTTATTCACCCACTGACTCTCTGTGTGTGGGGACAATAGTCATAATTTTCAGTATTTGTTAGTTTTGTTCTGAATCTTTTCAAGAATGTTTTGTATCATTTAATTTTTCCAAAATAAAAGTGACATTTTCCTTATGAGCAGAGGGTAGGTTTGTAGACTTTCCAGTATAATGGAGATAATTTCTCCCTTCAAGATAAAGGTTGAGCAGGTTTTCGTAAAGTCCATGGAGTTTCCTAAGCTTCAGGTTCCTGAGCTCTGATGAAAACCCATTGCTTATGCAGCATGCACCTAGGCTGCTCTTTATCTCAAGGGGAAAAATGCAAATGTGAGTGAAGTCACTTGCCCCTGACCCAAGAGCATCATGTCATTTGCTAACAACACCTATGAAACTGTTGAAGGTTTACTTTTATTTTTTATTGTTTTTGTTTTCTACTTTTTTTTCAGAGCATAGTTGATTTACACTACTATATTGGTTCCATGTGTTTAGCTTGAGTGTCAGGTAAAATCTTATGCAGTTTACAGTGTTTAAATTGTATGAGAAGGCTCAGAGAAAATAGGCACAAGTAGAAATAGTACTGGGTATGAATGAGAGTTAATACTATTATTATTATTATGTATTATTTTATTATAGACAGTTCTTTTTAATTATTTTATATGTTTTAATTGGAGGCTAATTACTTTACAATATTGTAGTGGTTCTTGCCATACATTAACATGAATCAGCTATGGGTATACATGTGTCCGCTGGTCCGGTAACCCCCACCCACCTCCCTTCTCATCCCATCCCTCAGTGTTGTCACAGTGTAACGGCTTTGAGTACCCTGTTTCATGCATCAAATTTGGACTGGTGATCTATTTCACATACAATAATATACAGGTTTCAATGCTGTTCTCTCAAATCATCCCACCCTCACCTTCTCCCGGAGTCCAAAAGTCTGTTCTTTATACCTGTGTATAGACAATTATTATTTAAGTTCTTAGAACTATTTTTCTTAAGTAATATATATTCTTATATAATTTTGCACTAAAAATCTTCACAGTGCAAAAGCTCTTTATTTACTCTCTAAAAGTACTGCTTTGTCTCTAAATACTGAGTTAGTTATAGTTTTAAGGTTGAATGATGTATTATAATTCACTTATAATGTTTGCCGATTAACTTTTTATAAAAATTTTAAAATGCATGAAAATAAAAATAAACATGACTATTTCAGGTAGAGGTTTCCATATATTTTTATAAAGTCTTTTTTAACATATATTTTTTAATCTAATTGAGCTCATGCCTAGAGCTCAACTTTATTATTAAAATTTATTTATGCCATATCTTATTTCAGAAAATGAGTTTAATAAGAATGTATCATTTTTATTTTCTGCTTTCCCCTTACTTCAATACCAAAAGTATGCAACTGAAACAGTTATTAGAAGTTATTTAACTGGTGTATTTTATTTTATCAATTGGATACACAATACTTTATTTAGCATTTACTTTCATTGGAAATGTATCTGTGATTTTTCTACCATATACATAATGTTGTGATGATCATTTCTGTGCATGACTCTATTCTCGAATACAGTAAAATGATCAAGAGAATTCCCAGAAGTAAAATTGCCTTCTCAGATTTGTATTATAGATAAGAACTTTGGTTATTAGCTTAACATTTTATTCAGAAATACTGTGCTCTTTGACCTTTGGTGTTAAATAAAATCTCAGTAACATGGCAGGTGAAAGGTAGAGGCTACACTTGGTGTTATTTGGGTTTTTAGTTTGTGAGGTTAAACATGAAAAGTATATTGTTGTTCAGTCACTAGGTTGTATCTGATGCTTTGCGACCCCATGGACTGCAGCACATCTGGCTTCCCTGCCCTTCACTATTTCCCTGAGTTGCCCCAAACTCATGTCCACTGAGTTGGTGATGCCATCCAACCATCTCACCCTCTGTCATCCCCTTCTCCTGCCCTCCATCTTTCCTAGCATCAGAGTCTTTTTGAATGGGTTGTCTCTTCATGTCAGGTAGCCAAAGTATTGGAATATTGGAATATTGGGGTTGATTTCCTTTAGGATTGACTGGTTTGACCTCCTTGCAGTCCAAAAGACTCTCAAGAGTCTTCTCCAGCACCACAATTCAGAAGCATCAATTCTTCTGCACTCAGCCTTTTTTTTTTTTTTTTTTTACTATACAATATTGTATTGGTTTTGCCATACATCAACATGAATCCTTTTATATAGTCCAACTCTCACAAAAAGTGTATTAGTCAGTCATTTATTTATATGTCTACTTTTTCAGATTGTCAGCCAAGCTTTTCCCAGCTGTAATGCTATTCTATTTCTCTCCACTATGGTCAATTTATGTCTCACATGACTCCATAAATTATTAAAGAGAGAAAGGAATTGTATACTGAAAAATTCTCATTAGTTCATCTCTGTAATCACATGTCACTGAACAATATATACATTTTGTGTTCAGATACTGTCACCCAGCAGAGAGCCTATGAGAGTCTTGTGTGTTGTGGCACAGTGTTATCAGTGCTTTGCTACTTTTCACTTTTGATTAGTCCATTTTGCATATATGAATTTTTCAATATTTATAAGCTTAAAAACATTGTTGTTCAGTTACTAAGTCACGTCTAAACTTTTGAGACCCCATGAACTGCAGCACACAAGGCCTCCCTGTCCTTTGCTATCTCCTGGAGTTTGCTCACACTCATTAGGAGACAGTAGGATCCCATCACTGACTCAATGGACATGAGTTTTAGCAAACTTCTCTTATGGCTCAGGCGGTAAAGAATCTGCTTGCAATGCAGGAGACTCAAGAGACATAGGTTTGATCCCTGTTTCGGGAAGATCCCTGGAGAAGGAAATGGCAACCCACTCCAGTATTCTAGCCTGGCGAGCTACAGTCCATGGGGTTGCAAAGAGATGGACATGACTGAGTGACTAACACTCTGGGAGATAGTGAAGGATAGGGAAGCCCGGCATGCTGTAGTTCATGGGGTCACAAAGTGTTGGACACCACTTAGTGACTTAACAACAACCACAACAACAATGTCCATTGAATTCGTAATGCCATCAAAATATCTCATTATCTGTAGACCATTCTCTGCCTACTGTCATCTTTCCCAGCATCAGAGTCTCTTCCAGTGAGTCAGCTCTTTGCTTCAGGTGGCCAAAGTATTTGAACTTCAGTTTCAGCATTGGTCCTTCCAGTGAATCTTCGGGGCTGATTTCCTTTAGGATTGGTTTGACTGCCTTGCTGTCCAAGGGACTCTCAAGAGTCTTATCCAGCACCATGATTCAAAAGCATCAATTCTTTGGTGCTCAGCCTTCTTCATGGTTCAACTCTCACTTCAATACATGACTACTGGAAAAACCATAGCTTTGACTATATGGACATTTCTGCTGTTTAGGTTTGACTGTCCAGGTTTGATATAGCTTTTCTTCCAAGAAGCAAGTCTTTTAATTTCATGACATCAGTCACCATCTGCAATGATTTTGGAGTCCAAGAAAATAAAATCTGCCCCATTTCCACTTTTTCCTTTTCTACTTTCCATGAAGTGATGGGACTGGATCCCATGATGTTGGTTTTTTGAATGTTGAGTTTTAAGCCAGCCTTTCCACTCTCCTCTTTCACCCTCATCAAGAGACTGTTTAGTTCCTCTTCATTTTCTGCCATTAGAGTGGTATCACATGCATGTCTGAGCTTGTTGATATTTCTCTCCACAAGTTTGATCATAGCTTGTGAGTCATCCACTCTGGCATTTCACAGGATGTACTCTCCATAGAAGCTAAATAAGCAGGGTAACAATATACAACATGACGTACTCTCTTCCCAATTGGAACCAGTCCATTATCGCATGTCCAGTTCTAATTTCAGCTTCTTGACCTGCATATAGCTTTCTCATGAGACAAGTAAGAGTTTTTGGTATTCCCATCTTTTTAAAAAAGTTTAATAACATTTGGTGATCCACATAGTCAAAGGTTTTAGTCAATGAAGCAGAAGTAGATGTTTTTCTGGCATCCCCTTGCTTTTTTCTATGATTCGGTAGATGATGGCAATTTGATCTCTGGTCCCTCTGCCTTTTCTGAATCCAGCATGTGCACCTGGAAGTTTTTGGTTCACGTAATGTTGAAGCCTAGCTTGAAGGATTTTGAGCATTACCTTGTTAGCATGTGAATGAGTGCAATTGTGCAGTAGTTTAACCACTCTTTGGCATAGCCTTTCTTTGGGATTGGAATGAAAACTGACCTTTTCCAGTCATGTGGCCATTGCTGAGTTGTCCAAATTTGCTGGCATTTTGAGTGTAGCATTTTAACAGCAACATCTTTTAGGATGTGATATAGCTCAGCTGGAATTCCATCACCTCATTTAACTTTGTTTGGTATAATACTACCTAAGGCCCACTTGACTTCACACACCTGGATGTCAGGCTCTTGGTGAGTGACCCTATCATTGTGGTTATCTTGGTCACTAAGATCTTTTTTTCTGTATACTTTTGTGTTTTTTCGCCACCTCTACTTAATCTCTTCTGCCCCATTAGGTTCTTTTAGTTTCTGTCATTTATTGTGCCCATCTTTGCAGGAAACCTTCCCTTAATATCTTCAATAAGCATAATAATATTAACATAATAATAACTGGCAGTACTCATATTTTGAATTTCATCATAACCATGATTTCCCCAAAACATGTAATTACTTTTAGTTCTATACTTCTTTAATTCTGGGACTTGATTTTAGTCTTGCATATTCATTTTGCCAGCAACAGACCTTTTCTAACTCAAGGTACACAGACATTTCTAATTTTAAGTTTCAGGTCAGTTCAATTGCTCAGTCATGTCTGACTGTTTGCAATCCCATGGACTGCAGCATGCCAGGCTTCCCTGTCCATCACCAACTCCCAGAGTTTGCTCAAACTCATGTCCACTTAGACTGTGATTCCTTCTAACCATCTTATCCTCTGTCGTCCCCTTCTCCTCCTGCCTTCAAACTTTCCCAGCATCAGATCTTTTCCAAAGAGTCAGTTCTTCACATCGGGTAGTCAAAGTATTGGAGTTTTAGCTTTAGCATCAGTTCTTTCAATGACTATTCAAGACCGATTTCCTGTAGGATCTACTGGTTTGATCTCCTTGCAGTCCAAGGGACTCTCAAGAGTCTTCTCAAACACCACAGTTCAAAAGCATCAATTCTTCAGCACTCAGCTTTCTCTATAGTCCAACTCTCACATCCATACATGACGGCTGGGAAAACCATAGCTTTTACTAGACAGACCTTTGTTGACAAAGTAATGTCTCTGCTTTTAAATATGCTGTCTAGGTTGTTCATAGCTTTTCTTCCAAGGAGCAAGAGTCTTTTAATTTCATGCTTGCAGTCATCATCTGCAGTGATTTTGAAGGTCCCCAAAATAAAGTCTGTCACTCTTTTCATTGTTTCCCTGTCTATTTTCCATGAAGTGATGGGACTGGATGCCATGATCTTAGTTTTTGGAGTGTTGACTTTTGAGCCAACTTTTTCACTTTCCTCAAGAGGCTCTTTAGTTCTTTGCTTTCTGCCATAAGTGTGGTGTCATCGGTTTATCTGAGGTTATTGATATTTCTTTTGCCAATCTTGATTCAGCTTGTGCTTCATCTAGCCCAGCATTCCACATGCTGTACTATTCATATAAGTTAAATCAGTAGGGTGACAATATACAGCCTTGACATACTCCTTTTCTGACTTGGAACCTGTCTGTTGTTCCATGTCCAGTTCTAACTGTTGCTTCTTGATCTGAATACAGATTTCTCAGGAGGCAGGTAAGGTGGTCTGGTATTCCCTTCTCTTTAAGAATGTTCTATAGTTTGCTGTGATCCATACAGTCAAATGCTTTGGCATAGTCAATAGAGCAGAAGTAGATGTTTTTCTGGAACTCTCTTGCTTTTTCAGCAATCCAACAGATGTTGGCAATTTGATCTCTGTTTCCTCTGGCTTTTCTATATCCAGCTTGAACATCTGGAAGTTCACTTTTAAGTTTACTTCTGAGTAAAGTGTCATTTCAAATTTTAGATAGATAATATCTCCTTCTAAGGCAAAGATTGAACAGGTTTTCTTAAAGCCCTTCAGAAAAATTGTAGTTTCCTAATCTGGGGCTCCTCGGTGAGAATGGAAACCCATTGCATGGGCATACCCATCTTGGCTGCTCCGCCTCACATGTGGAAACACTGTAAATATGAGTAATCAAGTCCTTTGTCTCTGGCACACAAGTACTGAGTCATTGCTAACACCTCTGAAACTGTTGGTTTACATGGAATTTTATACTGTTTTCATGGACTGAACATTTGTTCCTCTCTCCTTAAAATTAGTGTTGAAACCTGATCCCTGATGTGAGGATATTTGGAGGTAGGGCCTTTGGGAGGTGATTAGGTCACTTTGGGAGGTGATTAGGAATGGAATTCTGCCATGTGAATTTACAGTGAAAAAGTGTCTATGGCCTAAGAAACAGGTTCTCACCAGACACTGAATCCAGTAGCACCTTAATCTTAGATTTCTCAGAGTCCAGAACTATGTGAAATCAATTTTTGCTGTTTATAAGCCATCCAGTTCATGGTATTCTGATAGAGCAGCCTGAATGGACTAAGACACTGCTTAATCTTTACTAGCAAAAAGGGCTCATGCAATTCTAAATGTTTCCAATTAGCATAGCTAATGAAACTCCTGTAAAGGGCAGTCTTAGCAGATAACCTCGATAAAAGACAAATACATTATAATCCTTTTGCAGGTAGTAGCAGTTCTAAATATACATTTGGGTAAAGGTTACTTAATCCCTGAAAAATATCTCCAGTCACAGTTTGCAGTTTGTAACTTTACACTACATTTGTTTCTGTAATGCATCTCTAAATCCATGCAATTTCAAGCTACACTCTTTTAGTACTGTTCTTATCTTTCATAATATTTACTGTCCTTTGAATCCTGACATCTTAAAACTGTAAGAAGTTATACATATCACCTGTAGGCCACTTCACCCAAATCATTGCACATTTCCTGAGGTCCCCTGATGGTAGATTAATTTCCATAATTCAACAGGAATGGGATGTGCTTCTGGTTTACTATACTGCTTGAGTGAGGAAATTTCAGAGGTTTCCAGTAATCATTCCTGTTATGTTGACCATTTTTCCATGGGTCAGAGAGCCAATATGGAATTTCTAAGAATTTTGAATTATGTCTATTTCCATTATACGTTCAGAAAGTAACCATATAATGATTTACTACCTGGTCCTACTACAAGTTCAGTTTGGCCCAGCACTCCATCTCTCAACTTACATCAAAAATATACATTTTACCTAATGAGCTACAGTGACATTTTTGGTGTTCAGGAATTAATCAATTTAGAGCCAGTGTCTGCTAATCTTTGAAAAGTCTCAGTATTTCTCCCTAGTGCACAGTTGTTCTCATAGATTGTCTTAAGTCCTTTAAGAGGAAGGCATAGAGGAAGATTTATGTTCTATACTGTGATAATTCTAGGGCTTCCCTGGTGGCTCAGATGGTAAAGAATCTTCCTGCAAGGCAGGAAACCTGTGTTTCATCCCTTGGTCAGGAAGGGCCCCTGGAGAAGGTAATGGCTACCCACTCCAGTACTCTTGAGAATTCCATGGACAGAGTAGCCTGGCGGGTCGCAGAGTTGGACACAATTGAGCCACATTTACTTTCTTAGAAGATTTATGCTCTATACTGTGATTATGCTGGAGGGTCTTTTCTCAGATAGACCCAGCTTCTCTTTCTTTTTTTAATAAGCACTTTTTGAACAGTTTTATGTTTACAGAAAAAAAATTACACAATAATACAGTCAGTGTCCATATCCCCTCCCAGGTTCTCCTATTATTAACATATTATGTTGGCCAAAATGTTCATTTGGGTTTTCTATAAGATGTTATAAAGACCCACAGAAACTTTTTTTGGCTAATCCAATACTAATTAGCATGGTTCATTTGTTAAAACTAATAAATTAGTATTGATATATATTTTTATTAACTTAAGTCCATACTCTATTCAGATTTCCTTTGTTCTTACTTTTCTGTTCCATGATCCCATCCAAAATAATGCCTTGCATTTAGCTCAAATTTCTCTTGATTGTGGTTTCTCAGAATTTCCTTGTATTTGATGACCTTGATAGTTTTTGGGAGTCTGGTTGGGTATATTTAGGATGTTTTGTTGGAATTTGTCTGATGTTTCTCATGGTTAGAAAGAAGATACAGATTTGGGACAAAGATCATAGAAGAAAAACACGATTTTGCCACTCATATAAAGGGTACAGTTGTTAACATGATCTATCTATGCTGATAGTGACCTTGATTAACTGACTGAGGTATTATTTGTCAGGTTTCTCCACACTCCCCATTTCAGACTTCACTTTTTTAGAGGAAGTAAGCTGCATATAGCCCAAGTGGGGAGCCATGTTACTCTATATTAATAGAGTTAATCTATATTAATAGATTAGTCATGTTAATCTATACTAATAGATCATCTGAATTTCATATGCATGGGAGATTTCCCTCTTCTCCCAAATGAACTCATAGATATTTATCTTAGACTTTGGGTTAAAATGCAATACTTCTTTATTATTTATCACTCAAATTGTTCTAGCTTTAGCCACTGTGAACTCTTTCAGATCGCTTTTATGTGCTTTTGACATGCTCTAATCAGTACAGTTTTTTTGATCAAATTCTTACTTGATAGCACTATGGGATGCTCCAGACTCATCTTGTATTTTCCCCCATCTGTCTCATAATCAGTTATTTCTCAAAGAAGCCCTCAGTGTGTGTTGCTGGAGAAATATTGCAGCTTTAGGCCCTTTCAGCACACAGAGCAAAGATATATGTGTGTATACTAACCTGTGCATATACATGTATCTAAAAATATTTATATTGAGCCACATATATATTAAGTTAAGCATGAGTTCTTACTGTCTTCAAATCTAACCCATCACCCCATGGATCATTCTAACAGCCTCTGCTTGCTTATCTGTAAAGTTCCACTTCAATTGGCTCTCACAATACCCCCATCCATTTCCTTATTTGGTCAATGCCAGCATAACAGTTAGTGGGCATCCAGGAGTATCAGAATTATTAATCTGTACCTTCATGGAGAACATTTTCAAGTAATGGACAGAGATTGTGTTCAATGCCTTTAGACTTTAGCTGTACATGTGTGCATGCTGTGTTGTTTCAGTTGTGTCCAACTCTGCCCTCCCTTGGACTTCAGCCTGCCAGGCTCCTCTGTCAATGGAGATTCTCCAGGCGAGAACACTGGAGTCGGTTGCCATGCCCTCCTCCAGGAGATCTTCCCAACCCAGGGGTCAAACCCGCATCTCTTATGTCTCCTGCATTGGCAGGCAGGTTCTTTACTACTAGCGCCACCTTAGTTTAACCTACTTCATTCATTTCCAAAGCTACTGTGATCAGCAATTTTCCTTCAGCTCTCTTTGGCGTGGCTATTTAATTCATGTGCAGTGCAGATAGCTTCTTTTTTCACAGGCTGTATTCTTTCTGCAGATCCCACAACATCCTAAATGATTTTTTTTCTTTTAAGTTATATACCCAAACGTTCTCCTTGCTATTAAGTCCTAAGGATGTTGACAAATGTATAATGTTTCTTTTGCTCAGCAATATACATTTAGAGTTACTCTATGTCTTTTTATGGCTTGATAGCCCATTTCTTGATTTTGATAAATATATTCCAATGTATAGTAGTACCAGAGTGTATCCATTCATATTTTAAATAACATCTTATTTGTTTCCAATTTGGGGTGCAGGCAACAGTTTAAATACTTCATTCTTCTTCTTTTTGCATGGTTTCTGATATGAAGTCTGATTATTTCTTAACCCTTTTTCATTATTGGTAAGGTGTGATTTTTTTTTTCTATTTCAAGATTTTCTCATCGTCTTTAGTTTTCTGCAGGTTAAGTATGATACAACTATATGCAAAATTGTTGATCCTTGGTTTTCTGTGAATTTCCTTGATCTGTGGTTTGACATCTTTAATTAGCTTTGAAAAGTTCTCAGTCAGTACTTCAAATATTCCTTCTCCTCCTTTTTGTCTTTCATTTTCTGGTGTTTCTATTCTATAAATATTATAGGCATACCTCATTTTATTATTCTTTGCTTTATTTTGCTTTGCAGATAATGATTTTTTTTTTCAACAAATTGAAAGTTTGTGGTAACCCTGCTTAGATCATAACTATCAGAACCATTTTTCTAATAACATTTCTTACTTCATGCCTCTGTGTCACATTTTGGTAATTCTTGCAATATTTTAAGCTTTGTTATTGTTGTGATAAATGATCTTTTTTACTACTATGACTTGCTGAAGGCTCAGATGATGGTTAGCATTTTTTAGCAGTTAAGTATTTTATAGTATGTGTATATTTTTAGATATAACACTATTATACACTTAGTAGATTATAGTAACATGTAAACATAACTTTTATAAGCAATCAAAACCTAAAAATCTGCGTGATTTGCTTTATTGCAATATTCGCTTTATTGTAATGGTCTGGAACTAAACCTACAACATCACCCATGTCTGCTTCTGTATCTTTTGTAATTATTCCACTCTTCTTGCATGTTCTTTTATATTTTCCTTTTCAGTATTTTTTCTCCCTGCAAATCAGGCGGGAAAGCTTTGAATCATCTAACTTGAAGCTCACTGATTCTTATTTTGGCCATGTCCAGTCTCTTGATGAGCCCAAAACAAATACATTTTTATTTACATTAGAATGTTTGATTTTCAGCATTGCTTTTGATTTTCTTGGAGTTGTCATTTCTCTATGAAAACTCCCATCTATTCGAGCATGTGTCCTCTTGTATACCTTCATTAGACTCCTTAACATATTACTCATCAGCTCAGTTCAGTTCAGTTCATTCGCTCAGTCGCGTCCGACTCTTTGCGACTCCATGAATCGCAGCACGCCAGGCCTCCCTGTCCATCACCAACTCCCAGAGTTCACTCAGACTCATGTCCATCGAGTCAGTGATGCCATCCAGCCATCTCATGCTCTGTCGTCCCCTTCTCCTCCTGCCCCCAATCCCTCCCAGCATCAGTCTTTTCCAATGAGTCAAGTCTTCTCATGAGGTGGCCAAAGTACTGGAGTTTCTGCTTTAGCATCATTCCTTCCAAAGAAATTCCAGGGCTGATCTCCTTCAGAATGGACTGGTTGGATCTCCTTGCAGTCCAGGCGACTCTCAAGAGTCTTCTCCAACACCACAGTTCAAAAGCATCAATTCTTCAGAGGGAGAGGGAGAGGGTGGGATGATATGGGAGAATGGCATTCTATCATGTATACTATCATGTAAGAATTGAATCGCTAGTCTATGTCTGACGCAGGATACAGCATGCTTGGGGCTGGTGCATGGGGATGACCCACAGAGATGTTATGGGGAGGGAGGTGGGAGGGGGGTTCATGTTTGGGAACACATGTGGGAATTGAAGATTTTAAAATTAAAAAAATAAAAAACTTAATACTAAAAAAAAAAAAAAAAAAGCATCAATTCTTCAGTGCTCAGCTTTCTTCACAGTCCAACTCTCACATCCATACATGACCACTGGAAAAACCATAGCCTTGAGTAGATGGACCTTAGTCGGCAAAGTAATGTCTCTGCTTTGAATATGCTGTCTAGGTTGGTCATAACTTTCCTTCCAAGGAGTAAGCATCTTTTAATTTCATGGCTGCAGTCACCGTCTGCAGTGATTTTGGAGCCCCAAAATATAAAGTCTGATACTGTTTCCACTGTTAGTTGACTGCAAATTAACATGTGTTTAGCCAGTTTTCCCAACATCATTTACTGGAGAGGCTATCCTTTCCCCTTTGAGTATAATTTGCCCCCTTGTACAGTATTATTTTACTATATATGATGGTTTATTTCTGGGCTATCAATTCTGTCCTGTTTGGACTCTGTGTGTATCTTCATGCTGGCACCATACTGATTTTATTACTATAGCTTTGTAATGTTGTTTGAAAGGCAGTGTCATGTCTCTAGCTTTGTTTCCCTTTCTCAAGAATGCTTTGGCTATTCAGGGTCTTTGTGGTTCTACATGAACTTTGAATTTATTTATATTTCTGTGAAATGTACCATAAAATTATTTGATAGGAATTACATTAGATTGATGGATGGTTTTGAATAGTATGGGCATATAAATGGTATTCTTCTCCTCTATGAAAACAGGATATATTTTCATTTACTTGCTTTCAATTTCTTTCATCAAAGTCTCATAGTTTTCGGTGTACAAGTATTTCATTTTCTTGCTTAAATTTATCCTTAGGTATTTTATTTTAATTTTTGATATGGTTGTGAGCGGGATCATTTTCTTTCTTTCTTTTTCAGGTATTTATCATCATTGTATGGAAACACACTGATTTCTGTATATTGATTTATTTACTGCAGCTTTACTGTTTTTGTCAATTCATTCCAACAATTTTTGATGGAGCCTTTAAGATATAGTATATATAAACGCATATCATCTGCAGAGGTAATACTATCTACCACTTTATAATTTGAATGCCTCTTCTTTTTCTCTTTTGTCTGATTGCTTTTACTGGGAATTACAGTACCATATTGAATTGGGTTTGTGATAGTGGGTGCACTTGTCTTTTTCCTGATATATAGAACACTTTCAGCCTTTAAGTTTTGAAGTTTCTCTCAATAAAACCCACAAATGTGTCAGGACCTCACTAAGACTACGCTCCCAGTTGTTTCTTCCTATAAAGCTAGTATCCATTCAACCTCCAGCAACTTGTCAAAATTGCTACTTAAATGTTCTACCAATTGTTGACTGTGGCAGCTTGTGCTCCGAGATAGCTGATCTCCACTGTGATTCTCTATATTTTCCCATCCTTTCAAATTTGGGGTTGTCAATTTGGGCTGTGACATCAATTCTCTGATAGGCCTAAGAAGAGTTCTTGATTTTCATTCATTTATCCTTTTTTTGTTTTTTTTTAATGTGTTCTGAGAATCATAGGTGGTGATTTCTAAGGCTGTCAGAAGTAATAACTGAAATTAGAAACCTGGACAAATTTTTAAAATTAAGATGATAGCATTCTAGCTTCCATTTCAACCAAGAGGGTTAAATTATTTTGTGATTTAAGTCTGGACATTAGGTTCAGATCAGTTCAGTTGCTACAGTTCAGTTCAGTTCAGTCGCTCAGTCGTGTCTGACTCTGTGACCCCATGAATCACAGCTCGCCAGGCCTCCCTGTCCATCACCAACTCCCGGTGTTCACTCAAATTCACGTCAATCGAGTCAGTGATGCCATCCAGCCATCTCATCCTTGGTCGTCCCCTTCTCCTCCTGACCCCAATCCCTCCCAGCATCAGAGTCTTCTCCAATGAGTCAACTCTTCGCATGAGGTGGCCATAGTACTGGAGTTTCTGCTTTAGCCTCATTCCTTCCAAAGAAATCCCAGGGCTGATCTCCTTCAGAATGGACTGGTTGGATCTCCTTGCAGTCCAAGGGACTCTCAAGAGTCTTCTCCAACACCATAGTTCAAAAGCATCAATTCTTCAGAGCTCAGCTTTCTTCACAGTCCAACTCTCACATCCATACATGACCACAGGAAAATGCATAGCCTTGACTAGACGGACCTTAGTCGGCAAAGTAATGTCTCTGCTTTTCAATATGCTATGTAGGTTGATCATAACTTTTCTTCCAAGGAGTAAGCATCTTTTAATTTCATGGCTGCAGTCACCATCTGCAATGATTTTGGAGCCCAAAACAATAAAATCTGACACTGTTTCTACTGTTTCCCCATCTATTTGCCATGAAGTGATGGGACCGGATGCCATGATCTTCATTTTCTGAATGTTGAGCTTTAAGCCAACTTTTTCACTCTCCTCTTTCACTTTCATCAAGAGGCATTTTAGTTCCTCTTCACTTTCTGCCATAAGGGTGGTGTCATCAGCATATCTGAGGTTATTGAGATTTCTCCTGGCAATCTTGATTTCAGCTTGTGTTTCTTCCAGTCCAGCGTTTCTCATGATGTACTCTGCATAGAATTTAAATAAGCAGGGTGGCAATATACAGCCTTGATGTACTCCTTTTCCTATTTGGAACCAGTGTGTTGTTCCATGTCCAGTTCTAACTGTTGCTTCTTGAGCTGCATACAGATTTCTCAAGAGGCAGGTCAGGTGGTCTGGTATTCCCGTCTCTCTCAGAATTTTCCACAGTTTATTGTGATCCACACAGTCAAAGGATTTGGCATAGTCAATAAAGCAGAAATAGATGTTTTTCTGGAACTCTCTTGCTTTTTCCATGATCCAGCAGATGTTGGCAATTTGATCTCTGTTACTTAGTTGTGTCCAATTCTTTGAGACCCAAGGGACTGCAGCATGCCAGGCTTCCCTGTCCATCACCAACTCCCAGATCTTGCTCAAAATTACATCCACTGAGTCGGTGATGCCTCCGAACCATCATATCCTCTGTCATCCACTTCTCCTCCTGCCTTCAATCTTTTCCAGCATCAGGGTCTTTTCAAATGTGTCAGTTCTTTGCATCAGGTGGCCAAAGTATTGGAATTTCAGCTTCAGCATTAGTCCTTCCAAAGAATATTCAGGAATGATTTCCTTTAGGATTGACTGGTTTGATCTCCTTTCAGTCCAAGGGATTCTCAAGAGTCTTCTATACTACAGTACAAAAGCATCAATTCTTCAGCACTCAGCATTCTTTATAGTCCAACTCTACATCCACATATGACTACTGGAAAAATCATAGGTTTGATTAGATGGACCTTTGTTGGTAAAGTAATGCCTCTGCTTTTAATATGCTGTGTAGGTTGGTTATAACTTTTCTTCCAAGGAGCAAGCGTCTTTTAATAACATGGCTGCGTTCACCATCTGCAGTGATTTTAGAGCCCCCTGAAATAAAGTCTGTCACTGTTTCCATTGATTCCCCATCTATTTGCCATGAAGTGATGGGACCAGATCACATGATCTTAGTTTTCTGGATGTTTAGTTTTAAGCCAACTTTTTCACTCTCCTCTTTCACCTTCATCAAGAGGCTCTTTAGTTCTTCTTCACTTTCTGCCTTAAGGATGGTGTCAACTGCATATTTGAGGTTATTGCTATTTCTCCCAGCAATCTTGATTCCAGCTTGTGCTTCATCCAGCTGGGAATTTCACATGATGTACTCTGCATATAAGTTAAATAAGCAGGGTGCCAGTATACAGCCTTGATGTACTCTTTTTCCTATTTGGAACCAGTCTGTTGTTCCATGTCCAGTCCTAACTGTTGCTTCTTGACCTGAATATATATTTCTCAGGAGGCAGGTCTGGTGGTCTTGTATTCCCATCTCTTTAAGAATGTTCCATAGTTTGATGTGATCCACACAGTCAAAGGCTTTGCCGTAGTCAATGAAGCAGAAATAGATATTTTTCTAGAACTCTCTTGCTTTTTCAGTGATCAACGAATGTCGACAATTTGATCTCTGGTTCCTCTGCCTTTTCTAAATACAGCTTGAATATCTGTAAATTCATGGTTCATATGTTGTTGAAGCCTGGCTTGGAGAACTTTGAGCATTTCTTTGCTAGTGTGTGAGATGAGTGCAATTGTGTGGTAGTTTGTATGTTCTTTGGCATTGCCTTTCTTTGGGATTGGAATGAAACAGAGCTTTTCCAGTCCTGTGTCCATGCCTGAGTTTTTCAAATTTGCTGACATATTGACTGCAGCAATTAAGAACATCATCTTTTAGGATTTGACATTACTCTATATGCCATGATTCTCTCTTTTTTTAATTTAATTTATTTATTTTAATTGGAGGCGAATTTCTTTACAATATTTTATTGGTTTTACCATACATCAGCATGAATCTGCCATGGTTAGACACATGATCCCCATCCTGAAACTGCCCCCCCCCCTTCCAACCTCCCTCCCCATACCATCCCTCTGGGTCATCCCAGTGCACCAGCCCCAAGCATCCTGTATCCTGCATTGAACCTGGACTGGTGATTCGTTTCATAGATGATATCATACATGTTTCAATGCCATTCTCCCAAATCATCCTACCCACTTCCTTTCTCACAGAGTCCAAAAGACTGTTCTATACATCTGTGTCTCTTTTGCTGTCTCGCATACAGGGTTATCATTACCATCTTTCTAAATTCCATATATATGCATTAGCATACTGTATTGGTGTTTTACTTTTTGGCTTACTTCACTCTGTATAATAGGCTCCAGTTTCATCCACCTCATTAAAACTGATTCAAATGTATTCTTTTTAATGGCTGAGTAATACTCCATTGTGTATAGGTACCACAGCTTTCTTATCCATTCATCTGCTATGGACATCTAGGTTGCTTCCATGTCTTGGCTATTATAAACAGTGCTGCGATGAACACTGGGGAACATGTGTCTCTTTAAATTCTGGTCTCCTTGGTGTATATGCCCAGCAGTGGGGTTGCTGGGTGATAAGGCAGTTCTATTTCCAGTTTTTTAAGGAATCTCCAAACTGTTCTCCATAGTGGCTGTACTAGTTTGCATTCCCACCAACAGTGTAGGAGGGTTCCCTTTTCTCCACACCCTCTCCAGCATTTATTGCTTGTAGACTTTTGGATCGCAGCCATTCTGACTGGTGTGAAGTGGTACTTCATTGTGGTTTTGATTTGCATTTTTCTGATAGTGAGTGATGTTGAGCATCTTTTCATGTGTTTGTTAGACATCTGTTTGTCATCTTTGGAGAAATGTCTGTTTAGTTCTTTGGCCCATTTTTTTATTGGGTCATTTATTTTTTCTGGAATTGAGCTGCAGGAGTTGCTTGTATATTTTTGAGATTAGTTGTTTGTCAGTTGCTTCTTTTGCTATTATTTTCTCCCATTCAGAAGGCTGTCTTTTCACCTTGCTTAGAGTTTCCTTTGTTGTGCAGAAGCTTTTAATTTGATTAGGTCCCATTTATTTTTGCTTTTATTTCCAGTATTCTGGGAGGTGGGTCATAGAGGATCCTGCTGTAATTTATGTCAGAGAGTGTTTTGCCTATGTTCTTCTCTAGCAGTTTTATAGTTTCTGGTCTTACGTTTAGATCTTTAATACATTTTGAGTTTATTTTTGTATATGGTGTTAGAAAGTGTTCTAGGTTTCATTCTTTTACAAGTGGTTGACCAGTTTTCCCAGCACCATTTGTTAAACAGATTGTCTTTTCTCTATTGTATATTCTTGCCCATTTTGTCAAAGATAAGGTGTCTCTAGGTGCATGGATTTATCTCTGGGCTTTCTATTTTGTTACATTGATCTATATTTCTGTCTTTGTGCCAGTACCATACTGTCTTGATGACTGTGGCTTTGTAGTAGAGCTTGAAGTCAGGCACGGTGATTCCTCCAGTTTCAGTCTTCTTTCTCAAGATTGTTTTGGCTATTTTCTCATTATTAGTATATAGGAATGAAAGGGATTTCTCTGTGTTGATTTTATATCCTGAAACTTAGCTATATTCATTGATTAGTTCTAGTAATTTTCTGGTGGAGTCTTTAGGGTTTTCTATGTAGAGGATCATGTCTTCTGAAAACAGTGAGAGTTTTACCACTTCTTTTCCAATTTGGATTCCTTTTATCTCTTTTTTTCTCTGATTGCTGTGGCCAAAACTTCCAAAACTATGTTGAATAGTAGTGATGAAAGTGGGCACCCTTGTGTTGTTCCTAACTTAGGGGAAATGCTTTCAATTTTTCACCATTGAGGATAATGTTTGCTGTGGGTTTGTCATATATAGCTTTTATTATGTTGAGGTATGTTCCTTCTATTCCTGCCTTCTGGAGAGTTTTTATCATAAATGGATGTTGAATTTTGTCAAAGGCTTTCTCTGTATCTATTGAGAAAATCATATGGCTTTATTTTTTAATTTGTTAATGTGGTGTATTACATTGATTGATTTGCAGATATTGAAGAATCCTTGCATCCCTGGGATAAAGCTCACTTGGTCATGGTGTATTATCTTTTTAATGTGTTGTTGGATTCTGATTGCTAGAATTTTGTTAAGGATTTTTGCCTCTATGTTCATCAGTGATATTGGCCTGTAGTTTTATTTGGAAGTTTACCTTCCTCAGCAATTTTCTGGAAGAGTTTGAGTAGGATAGGTGTTAGCTCTTCTCTAAATTTTTGGTAGAATTCAGCTGTGAAGCCATCTGATCCTGATGTTTTATTCCACCCTTAGTCTAGCATTCTTAAAATCCACTCATACACCTGTTCCTGAGGTTTCTGTTGACATATATTTGCAAAATGTGGGGACTGTTTTGTGTGTCAGCTATTTCCTGCTGGATCATAGTATGTGTCTGGCCCCCTCTATCATGCTTATATAATACTTTAGCTGTGAACTTGGTGCCAACAAGGAGCAATGGTGGTAGGCTTGAGGAGAATCATTACCTCTTTATAAGACACATGCTCAGGTTAAGATTTAGAGTTTTCAGCAAAATGAGGTAACTCTTTATTTTTTTAAAGTTTTATTGGGGTATAGTTGCCTTACAATGTTGTGTTTGTTTCCACTGTAAGGCAAACTGAGTCAGCTATGCATATACATATGTCTCCTCTTTTTTCAATTTCCTTTCCATTTACAGGCTTCTCTTGTGGTTCAGACTGTAAAGAAGCTTCCTGCAATGCAGGAGACCAGAGTTTGATCCCTGGGTTGGGAAGATCCCCTTGAGACTGGAATGGCAACCACTCCTGTAGACTTGCCTGGAGAACTCCATGGATAGAGGAGCCTGGCAGGCTACAGTCCATGGGGTCGCAAAGAGTCAGACAAGGCTGAGCTACGAACACTCTCACTCTTAGGCCACCACAGAGCATTGAGTAGGGTTCCCTGTGCTGTAGAGCAGGCTCTCAGTAGTTATCTATTTTAGACATAGTATCAATAGCGTACAATTGTCAGTCCCAATCTCCCAATTTATCCCATGCCCCGTTTTCTCCTTGGTATCCGTTGGTGTGTTTTCTATGTCGATGTCTCTATTTCGGCTTTGTAAATTGGTATAGATTGTCGATGCCAGTTTTTTCTGATTGTACCGTGTTTGTTTTTTTCTTACTTCACTCTGCATGATGGTATCTAGGTCCTTCCATGTCTCTCCAAATGACCCAATTTTGTTCTTTTTTATGGAGGCGAGGCTCTTTAGATGTAAATCAACAGCTACATCCGCAGACAAAGGAGCCAGGGTGACTGAGTGCACAACATTCTCAGCATAAGTAGAGCCTGGTAAATGTCTTCATTCTAAAGGTCTTGGCCCTTGTACTTCCCAATCAAAGCCCTAACTTTCATGTGAGAAACTGAGCAAGATGATAACTTAAATTAGCCTTCTAATTCTGTAACTAGCACAGTTAAATTTTTGATTTAATGGTGAAAATTTTGACTGTGAAACCGCAAAACATAGATTATTTTCTTTCTACAGTGGAAGCTGTCTGGTTGTGTACTCATGAACTGAGCTGATCATTTATTAATCAGAGCTTTCCCTGGGAAACTTGTTTCCATTGTCATATATTACATTTAAACACAAGGAACAATTTGGTTTATTTTGATGCCGGTTTCCACCACAGATTATTATTATCCTGTTTTCCTTTAACCAGATGTTCAACAGCATCATGATTAAACCAACCCCAAAATCCTATAATTGAAGGACAGGGACAACCACTGGTATCAGTCAAGGTCCTGATATAAGGCAGAAAGTATGCTAGTAATTTAAATGGGCAGAAATTTACTAAAATACAACTTTCTCAGTGAAGCATTCTTTTAACACTTTGTTTAAAAATGCAACCTCCTGTATTGCCTAGATGACATGTGATTTAGTTTCCTCCAAAATTCATACTGCCACTTTAAAAAATACATATTTTTATTGTTAAGTCTTATATGTGTTTTATTACACTAATGTGTATGCTCCACACTATCAGAGGTATTTGTCTCTTTTATTTATTGTGTTATTTCTATCACTTAGAACAGTGCCTGTGAAACGGCAAATCTTAGGAAACATTTGATAAAGAAATTGACCAAATTCTATTTGAAATGAAGAAAGAGTGCTTCCTAGAGAAGGGGAGTGGGTGTGGATTTCCTTTCCAGTATTAGGACAAATTATAATCTTAATACAATTGATGTATAAGTGAAACATATACATTTTTAGAAGCCTGATGTGATGTTCTTATAAGAGGTTATTCTAAGAAAAATGATGTGTTTATGAATAATTTTTGACTTTAAATATTGAAAGCACAAAACTTTACCATTTGAGAAAAAGTAAGAGACTTTAAAAAATCATTTTAAGATATATATATATATTAATAATAAAATGGAAATATGGTGGTAAAGACCTGATGATAGTGCAATGAAGTTATATATTTAGTAAATGTTTATGTGCTTTTAGCTTCACTAAACAAAGTAATATTTCTGACATTGAAAATTAATATGTTCTTACACCTACTTTAGAAAAAGTATTCCATCTGCACATTGGTTATAGCTGTCTTTTCTGTTTACATCCTGGACTTCTTGCCCAGGGCAAAAGGAGCAAAAAGAACTAGCAATGGTATTTATTACAAAGAGTAATCAACCATAAAGACTGTAATTGAACACCCAAGTGTAGTCATTACATGATTAATTACTTTGGCAAATCAGCCTCCTACATATATCATGAAAATATTCAAAGGAGCTAGAACAGAATATACAAAAAACAGGCTTGTCATTAGCAAACTCACTGCCATCCATAGCTTGTTTTTTTTCAGTACTTCTTAGTTTTCACCATTGTTCCTCCCTTTAATCCTCTATACTAATGACATTTTAAGATAAATTCTTTGATTGCATAGTAGCAATGCAGGCAAATGTTTTTTCAAGTTTTTGTCACACAAACAGACTGAACATGATGGCTTATTTGGCAACTTACATGTCTATCGTTGATGAATCTATTTTTGATTGATAAACTGCTCTCATTTCTAAATTTCTATATTGCTTCAGTTTAATAGGAAACATACCAAAATAGATTTTTGTTAAGTTAGAAACATTCAGTACTAATTACAAGGCTCTGGGGAAAAAAGTGTAGAGAATAGAGTCACATGTGGTGAAAACTGTGATGGCTTCTTTTGCTCTGCCTGTTCTCATGTCTGGTTATAAAACTTAGGACTTCTGAATCTGTACTACAAACTGGAGAAGAAGCAGGCTGAGCTGGAATAGGAGGGGAGTCACAGTTTAGATGGCAGATCAGAGCTAGGTGGGAAGAACCCGGATCTGGATTACATCACTAAACTATTGAGACAAGGAAAGGTAGAATGTGTCCTGATTTTGAACATGGAGTATCCTCAGGTGCATTCTCTTACTCAGAAATGTTCTACATTGTTCTACAATGTCCTACAATGTTCTTCATTACACCTATGCAGTTATTAAGATCATTTAATTTTACAATTATAAAAACACAGGACTCTACGTTGGATTTACTTTTTCACAATATGACTTGGAATGCATTTTATTTATTTTTTTATTTTTATTTTTGGAATGCATTTTATATAGTCTTCTTTCTGGATAATTTTTTTGAGCATAATCTCCTCTAGCTTCATTCATGTTATTGCAAACGGCAGGATTTCATTTCCTCAGTTCAGTTCAGTCGCTCAGTCATGCCCGACTCTTTGTGAGCCCATGGACTGTAGCAGGCCAGGCCTTCCTGTCAATCACCAACTCCCAGAGTTTACCCAAACTCATGTCCATTGAGTCAGTGATGCCATCCAACCATCTCATCCTCTGTCATCCCCTTTTCCTCCTACACTCAATTTTCCCCAGCAACAAGTTCTTTTCAAATGCATCAGCTCTTCGCATCAGGTGGCTAAAGTACTGGAGTGTCAGCTTCAACATCAGTCCTTCCAGTAAACACCCAGGATTGATCTCCTTTAGGATGGGCTGGTTGGATCTGCTTGCTGCCCAAGGGACTCTCAAGAGTCTTCTCCAACACCACAGTTCAAAAGCATCAATTCTTTGGCACTCAGCTTTCTTTACAGTCCAACTCTCACATTCATATATGACCACTGGAAAAACCATAGACTTGACTAGACAGACCTTTGTTGACAAAATAATGTCTCTGCTTTTTAACATGCTGTCTCAGTTGATCATAACTTTCCTTCCAAGGAGTAAGTGTCTTTTAATTTCATGACTACAGACACCGTCTGCAGTGATTTTGGAGCCCCCCAAAATAAAGTCAGCCACTGTTTCTACTGTTTCCCTATCTATTTGCCATGAAGTGACGGGCCCTGGGTTGGAAAGATCCCCTGGAGAAGGAAATGGCAATCCATTCCAGTACTATTGCCTGGAAAATACCATGGACAGAGGAGCCTGGTAGGCTACAGTTCATGGGGTCACAAAGAGTCAGACACGACTGAGTGACTTCACTGTCACTGATGGGACCAAATGCCATGATCTTTGTCTTCTGAATGTTGAGCTTTAAGTCAACTTTTTCACTCTCCTCTTTCATTTTCATCAAGAGGCTGTTTAGTTCTTCTTCACTTTCTGAGGTTACTGATATTTCTCCCAGCAATCTTGATTCCAGCTTGGGCTTCATCCAGAACACTGTTTCTTATGAAGTATTCTGCATATAAGTTAAATAAATCAGGTGACAATATGCAGCCTTGACATATTCCTTTTCCTATTGGAACCAGTCTGTTGTTCCATGTCCAGTTCAAACTGTTGCTTCCTGACCCTCATATAAACAGATTTCCCAAGAGGCAGGTTAGGTGGTCTGGTATTTCCATCTCTTTCAGAATTTTCCACAGTTTATTGTGGTCCACACAGTCAAAGGGTTTGCCGTAGTCAATAAAGCAGAAATAGATGTTTTTTCTGCTACTCTCTTGCTTTTTCCATAATCCAGTAGATGTTGGCAATTTGACCTCTGGTTCCTCTGCCATTTCTAAATCCAGGTTGAACTTCTGGAAGTTCATGGTTCACATATTGCTGAAGCCTGGCTTGAAGAATTCTGATCATTACTTTGCTAGCATGTGAGATGAGTGTAATTGTGAGGTAGTTTGAGCATTCTTTGGCATTGCCTTTCTTTGGAATTGGAATGAAAACTGACCCTTTCCAGTCCTGTGGCCACTGCTGGGTTTTCCAAATTTTCTGGCATATTGACTGCAGCACTTTCACAGCTTTGTCTTTTAGGATTTGAAACAGCTCAACTGGAATTCCATCACCTCCACTAGCTTTGGTCATAGTGATGCTTCTTAAGGCCCACTTGAATTCACATTCCAGGACGTCTGCCTCTAGGTGAGTGATCACACCATCATGATTATCTGGGTTGTGAGGATCTTTTTTGTACATTTCTTCTCTGTATTCTTGCCACCTCTTCTTACTATCTTATGCTTCTTTTAGGTCCATACCATTTCAGTACTTTATTATGACTTTTTATTTTTTCTGTCCTTTATTATTTCCTTTTGTATGACTGATTAATATTTCATCATATAGTTTAATATGTTTATGTATATATGTATACATGTTATGTATATAGGTTATATATATACATATATGCATATGTATACACACACACGTATACACACACACCCACACCATCAAAGGACATTTATTTTGTTTCCTCTAACCTGGCTGTTGCAAATAATGCTGCAGTAAAATGGGTGCACACATATCTCTTTGAGATGCTAATTTCCATGCTGCATGCTAAATTGCTTCAGTCATTGCGACTCTTTGCGATCCTGTGGATGGTAACCTGCCAGACTCCTCCATCCATGTGATTCTCCAGGCAAGAATACTGAGTGGGTTGTTGTGCCCACTCTGAATATATACCCAAGTGTGGGGTTACTGGATCATATATCATTCATTATTTAATTTTCTGATTAAAAGATCTATTTTCCATAATGGCTGAATCATTCTACATTCTTACCAACAATGTTTTCTCTACATCTTTGCCAACATTTGTTATGCTTGTCTTTTTGATGATAGCCATCTTAACAGGTGTGAGGTAGTATCTCATTGTCATTTTTATATGCCTTTCCCTGATGTTAAGTAAGTTCAAGCACCTTTTCATATATATACTGGCCATTTGTATATCTTCTTTGGAAAAATTTTTTTTTTTTTTTTTTTAGGTTCCTGGCCCATTTTAATTTTATTATTATTATTATTATTATTTTGCTATTGAACTGTATGAAACCTTTACATAGTTTGCATATTATCCCTTTATCAGATACAGTGCCTTTTACAGGCACATAGTTCCCTGGTGGCTCAGACAGTAATGAATCCACCTGCAATGCAGGAGACCTGGGTTTGATCCCTGGATTGGGAAGATCCCTTGGAGAAGGGAATGGCTAACCACTCCAATATTCTTGACTGGAGAATTCCATGTTCAGAGGAGCCTGGCAGGCTATGATCCATGAGGTCACAAAGAGTCAGACATGGCTGAGTGACTAATACACACAAAACAGACTAGTGAAATAGAATAAAGAGTTCCAACACAAGCCCACATATTTATGATTCAATAAGTTTTCACAAAGGTGCCAGGAACATACAATGAAGAAAGGGTAGTCTCATCAATAAATAGTGTTGGTAAAACTGGTTATCCACAAGCAAGAAAACGACAATGGAGTTTTGTTTTATACCATTCACAAAAATTAACTCAAAATGGATCAAAGAATTAAATATAAGACCTGAAACCATACAACTCCTAGAAGTAGCCTTATGAAAAAAATATCCTTGACATTAGTGTTGACAATATATTTTTCTGGATAATACATCAAAATAATAAGCATACAATAAACAAGTGGAGCTACATTAAACTAAAGAGCTCCTGCACAGTAATGGAAAAGATAAATGGAAAAGACATTCTACAGAACAGAAACAATTTTTAAATCAAGTCAAAACAGATCTTCTAATATAAAGAATATATCCATTAAGAAAAATAAACCTCAGAGTGTTTGACTGAAAGTTAATTAAGATTTACTACAATTAGAAATGATAAATTTATGAGGAAATCACCAAAATACAGCACAAAGATAAAAATATATGAAAATATCAGTGCCTTAAGGGAAGGAGAAAGGAAGAGTAAGACAATAGAAGCTGAAGAAGAACTAACTAAAGATTGGGAAGGAAGTCAATATTTAAAGAGAAGTTGGTATATGTATTATAAAATGCTGAAAGAAAAAATAATTTTCTGATGGAAGAAACACATTAAGTACTGAGCAAGACTAACAAAGTAAATGCCACTGGAAAAGAGCCATAGTGAAACCGAAAAGCAAGGCAAATCTGAACAGCTACCACAGGGAGGAGAAATGTGGGCTAACTACAGACTTTACTTATCCATAGTAAGATGCCAAAAGGTCATGAAATATGTTCAATTATTGCAAAAAATAATTTCCTATCTCAAATTTTACATCTGAGGAAAGTAGACATTTAGATGAACAAATTCAGAAAGGTTGTGGTTTCCTGGGCATAATTTTTAAAGTACTAAAAATATCCTCCAGTTAAACTAAAACCAGAGACAAGTGGAAAACTAAACATACTAATGAACAAGATAGTTGTCAAATGTGTGTATAAATTACAATTGACTGTAAAAACATAAATAATACTGGGTGTTCATGGTTGGAAAAAAGTTGGAGATTTAAGCTTTCTGTATTATGTACTCTGGATATTGGGATTATTTCTCCTATAAAAAGTACTGATATATTACCTTAAAAATGTTAAATTTATAGCTGAAATTACAACAAAGGAAATCTAAAGTGCCTAAAGAAATGTCTGAAATATAGAAATCATGTTGCATTTCTTAAAAATGTAGAACACATTTATTAAATGAGAGTACAGAAGAAAACAAAGTAAAAATAAATAGAGATATACAGAGCAGACATTTCTTTCTTCCTTTGTGATCATATAGACATGTGCCTGCTTTATCAGTGTGGTGAATACATGTCAGATCTTGTTAAGATTATGGTATTTTATAGTTTTTGTTATCTTTGTCCATATTAATGAATTAGCTTTTAAAACTTTACTACTTTTAGAATTTTTGCTTTGTTCAGCATTGTTTTTAATAGTCTATACATTCTCTTTATAAAGCTGTTCTTTCACTGATTTTTTTAAACAGGACTTTACACTTAAAATGCTTTCTCAGTATTTGTATTTATAAAATGTCTTTAATTTTGTCACAGTCTTGTATGATGATTTTAATAGACATAATATTTCTAATAGTTATTTTTTTCTTTGAAAATACTTTGTCTCCTGGTATCTTTATTCACCAGAAATAAACCTAAAATTAATCTAATCATTGTTCCTGTGTAAATAATCTTTTAGTTACTTTTGCCTCATTAAGTACGTATATGTGAATTTATTTTTTTTTCCACCACTTAATAGTCAAAGTGAATTTTAAATTTGCCACCAAGTGATAATCCAGTGATTTAAAGTTTACCTTTGAAATTAGGCTGTTGACACCCACTATTCCAAGTTATCTTAATAACACATGATTATTGGTTATTCCATCTTCCTTCTGATTTCCCTGGTGGCTCAGATGGTAAAGCATCTGCCTACAATGTGGGAGACCCGGGTTCAATCCCTGGGTCAGGAAGATCCTCTGGAGAAGGAAATGGCACCCCACTCCAGTACTCTTGCCTGGAAAATCGCATGAGCAGAGGAGCCTGGTAGGCTGCAGTCCATGGGGTTGCTAAGAGTCAGACACGACTGAGTGACTTCACTTTCACTTTTCAATTTCATGCATTGGAGAAGGAAATGACAACCCACTCCTGTGTTCTTGCCTGGAGAATCCCAGGGACGGGGGATCCTGGTGGGCTGCCGTCTATGGGGTTTTACAGAGTCGGACACGACTGAAGTGACTTAGCAGTAGCGGCAGTGTGTATATGTCGGTCATAGTCTCTCAGTTTGTCCCATCCTCTCCTTCCTCTGTGTCCATTCTCTACATCTGCGTCTCAATTTCTGCCTTGTAAATAGAATCATCTGTACTATTTTTCTAGGTTCCATATATATGCATTATTCTATAATATTTGTTTTTCTCTTTATGACTTCACTCTGCATGACAGACTCTAGGTCTATCCACACCCCTTCAATTGACTCAATTTCATTTTTTTTATAGCTGAGTAATATTTCATTGTATATATGCACACATCTTCTTTATTCATTCATCTGTAGATGGACATTTAGAATGCCTTTATGTCCTGGTGATTGTGGATAGTGCTGCAATGAACATTGGGGTACATGTGTCTTTTTGAATTATGATTTTCTCAGGATCTATGCCCAGTGTGGGAGTTCTGGGTAAACTTAGCATGTCTAAAACTGAACTCCTGAATTCTTCCAACCAACAAGATAACTTCACCTCTCCTTCCTTTCCAGTTTCTGACTACCCGATCCTTTCAATCCCTTTCATCAAAACTTTAGAGACATTCTTAACATTTGTTTTCGTATCCCCTGCATCCAAAGCTGTCATCTCTACTTTACAAATACATCCAGAATTCAGCCTCTTCCACTTCTCTGCAATTCTTAGCACCGTGCTGGGCTAAGCCATGATTTCTCCTGCCCACATTCACACAGGAGAGTCCTAACTAGTCTCAATGGGACCAAGTTTGCTCTATATTCCATGACATGGGTATGCTCATGTTACCCCTTTGGACAAAATTCTTTACTGGATCTTCACCTCACTAGTAAAAATCCCAAAGCCGTACAATGGCCTACAAATCCCAACCAAATGACAGCCTCCAGCATGTCTCTGATCTCCCCTCCTGTACTTTTCCTCTTTATTCATTCTGCACTCCTGCTGCTCTGGCCAGTGTTTCTTCCTCCTGGAATGTTCTGTTCCCAAATATCCTGATGAATACCTTGCACCTCCTTCGAGCATTTTGACATGTGTTGCTTTCTTTATGGAGCCAGTACTGATGATAGATAAAATTGCAAACCACTTCTACTTTATTCACAAGCATTTTATACCTCTTACTCTAGGTTGTTGTTTTTTTTTTAAGCACTTATTATCTATTAATATAGTAGATCTTTAAATTATTTACTACATGTAATACATTGTATCTTTCCACCAAATAGGATGTCACCTATTTCAGGGAGAGACTTCTTGCATTTATAATGTAATTCAAGGACCTAGAAGAGCCCATGATACGTACTAGATGATCAATATATATTTGAATGTGTATTTCCATAAAAATTTCTGAAAGAATAAATAAGTAAAATATTGATGAGGAAATTGTGTGTTTTAAAGCAGAAAAATGAAGCCACAAAAAGAAGTATATGAAAATCTAGGATGAAGCGATAGTTTACATAGTGTACTAGAAGAAGTGAGAGGGGATTAGATGAAGTCCATTGATCAAAAATGATGAATCTTCAGGCAGAGATTGCTCAAGTTGAGTTGAAAGTGTGTATAATTATTAAAATGAGCACAGTGTCTGATACACAAGGGCCAGTCAATAAATGTCCGTTAAAGTGAATAAAATATCCTAATATCACAATCTCATAATTGGGGTACTGGGCTACATGTTAAAACAAAAATAATAAAAGCAGTAAAACTGTATATTTCCTGACCTGTTAGGACTTAACTCCTGAAGTGTGATACACCAATATGTGAAAATATCAGACTAAGGTAGTATTTAATGGCTTCAGTGAGGTTAGTTAAATCATACAAAGTTTTTAAAATATGTGTTTCATTTTCCATGGATTTTTTGTCATCTTAGAATCAGTATATTTGAGTTTAGTTTCAGCAAGTGAGCTATAAGAATCATGGGGAGATACATCTAGACCTGCTTCTGCTAACTGCTGCTAAGTCGCTTCAGTCGTGTCTGACTCTGTGCGACTCCATAGACGGCAGCCCACCAGGCTCCCCCATCCCTGGGATTTTCCAGGCAAGAACACTGGAGTGGATTGCCATTTCCTTCTCCAGTGCATGAAAGTGAAAAGTGAAAAGTGAAAAGTGAAAGTGAAGTCGCTCAGTCAAGTCAGTCTCTTAGCGACCACATGGACTGAAGCCTACCAGGCTCCTCCGTCCATGGGATTTCCCAGGCAAGAGTACTGGAGTGGGGTGCCATTGCCTTCTCTGACATCTAGTCCTAATCTGTTCTAATTCTCCTTGAATCCTTTCTAAGGCACTGCTGATATTTCCTTGCACTCAGTTTTCATCCCAAGGATTTCCCTGTGATCACACTTGGCAGGAAACTCACACTGAGTAATGATCAGTATTAAAAAGCTCATTTTTAATAGAAACAATAGTATTCTTATTACAGTTGATTGATTAAATACATAAGTGATCATCATCCAAGTTTTTATGATGATCTGGAATTTACCTCAGAAATTAATTAACTGCTTTTTATCATAACTAACTACATGATTCATAAAAGCTTGTGGAAATTAACTCTAAATCATTATATTGTCAGTGAGAAGACTGCTTGATGATATTAATAAGTAAATGACACAGGAAGATATATCTCTAATTATTCTGAAATAATTATGTTCATTATTACCACATTTGACTTTATTGTTTCTATGAAATTGTTTCCTTAAGAAATCAGACAGAGGTGTTTTCAACAAAAACTGCTAACTATACCCTATTCAAAAAAGAGACTGTCTCATTTATCCAAAATTCATTCATGCAACAAGCTAACCTTTCCATAAGAAAGCCAACAAACCAGAAATGAGTGAAAGCACAATGTTTTTGAGTGGCAATAGTAGACATAATACATGATATAAAAATTATAGGTTCTTATGAAAGAATGTGAACATGTTTAGGACGCCATAATGACATATAAATGAATTAAAGTTCAAAAGATGATATATTAAAGAATATTTAATTGTCTTATGGATATTTTCTTCAGCAATGTGTATCAGTTGTTTAGAAGCAATTCAAAAGAAATTCAGGTGAGAGTAGACTTGTTGATGAAATTCAGCAAAATGTGTGCGGGCACCTTTGACATACAAGCTTTGGGCAACAGAAGAGTTGGGTGTACATACATGTGCTTGCTACATATATATAAAATGTCTAAGAATGTAAGTTGGGATAATACTTGGAACAAGAATAATGATTTAATAATATGCATTTTTTTCTTTCAGTCTGTAATTTGTTTCACTTACCCAAGTATACTTGCATTTTTGCGCTCAATCAAGTCAGTTCTATTTGACTCTTTGTAACACCATGGACCATAGCTCAACAGGTCTTCTGTTCATAGGATTTCCCAACAAGGAATACTGTAGTGGGTTGGCATGCCCTCCTCCAGGAGATCTTCCCCATTCAAGGATTGAAGCCAGGTCTCCTAAGTCTCCTGCATTGCAGGAGACTGCTGAGCCACTGGGGGAGCCAATTTATATTTTTCAGTTGAGCTCAATCACTCAGTGGTGTCCAACTCTTTGCAACCCCATGGACTGCAGTACCCTGGGTTTCCTTCTCCATCACCAACTCCCGGAGCCTTCTCAAACTCATGTCCTTCAAGTCAGCAATGTCATCTAACCATCTCATCTTCTGTAGTCCCTTCTCCTTCTGCCTTCAATCTTTCCCAGCATCAGGGTATTTTCCAGTGAGTCAGTTCTTCCCATCAGGTGGCCAAAGTATTGGAGCTGCAGCTTCAGCCTCAGTCCTTCCAATGAATATTCAGGACTGATTTCCTTTAGGATTGATTGCTTTGATCACCTTGCATTCCAAGGGACTCTCAAGAGTCTTCTCCAACACCACAGTTCAAAAGCATCAATTCTTCGGCGCTCAGCTTTCTTTATAGTCCAACTCTCACATCTATACATGACTACAAAGCCATAGCTTTGACTAGACAGAACGTTACTAGCAAAGTAATTTCTCTACTTTTTAATATGCTGCCTAGGTTGGTCATAGCTTATCTTCTAAGAACAGTTCAGTTCAGTTCAGACACTCAGTCGTGTCCGACTCTTTGCGACCCCATGAGTTGCAGTACACCAGGCCTCCCTGTCCATCACCATCTGCCAGAGTTCACTCAGACTCACATCCATCGAGTCCATGATGCGATCCAGCCATCTCATCCTCGGTCATCCCCTTCTCCTCCTGCCCCCTACCCCTCCCAGCATCAGTCTTTTCCAATGAGTCAACCCTTCACATGAGGTGGCCAAAGTACTGGAGCCTCAGCTTTAGCATCATTCCTCCCAAAGAAATCGCAGGGCTGATCTTCAGAATGGACTGGTTGGATCTCCTTGCAGTCCAAGGGACTCTCAAGAGTCTTCTCCAACACCACAGTTCAAAAGCATCAATTCTTCGGTGCTCAGCCTTCTTCACAGTCCAACTCTCCCATCCATACATGACCACAGGAAAAACCATAGCCTTGACTAGATGGACTTTAGCAAAGTAATGTCTCTGCTTTTGAATATACTATCTAAGTTGGTCATCACTTTTCTTCCAAGAAGTAAGCGTCTTTTAATTTCATGGCTGCAACAAGTGCCATTTAATTTTGTGGCTGTAGTCACAATCTGCAGTGATTTTGGAGCCCAGGAAAATAAAGTCTGTCACTGTATCCATAGCTTCTCCTTTATTTTCCATGAAATAATGGGACCAGATGCCATGATCCTGGTTTTTGAGTGCTGAGTTTTAAGCCAGGTTTTTTTTTTCACTCTCCTCTTTCACCTTCAACAAGAGGCCCTTTAGTTCCTCTTTGCTTTATTCCATAAGAGTGGTATCATCTGCATATATAAGGTTATTGATATTTCTTCTGGCAATCTTGACTCCAGCTTGTGCTTCATCCAGTCCAGCATTTTGCATGATGTACTCTGCATATAAGTTAAATAAGCAGGGTGACAATACACAGCCTTGATATACTCCTTTCCCAATTTGGAATCAGTCTATGGTTCCATGTCCAGTTCTAACTGTTGCTGCTTGACCTGTGTACATTTTTCACAGGAGGCAGGTAAGATGGTCTGTTAATGCCATTTCTTTTGAATTTTCTGCAGTTTGTTGTGATCCACGCAGTCAAAGGATTTAATATAGTCAATGAAGCAGAAGCAAATATTTTTCTGTAATCCTCTTTCTTTTTCTATGATCCAAAGGATGTTAGCAATTTGATCTCTGGTTCCTCTGCCTTGTCTAAATCGTGTTTGAACTTCTGAGAGTTCTCAGTTGATGTACTGTTGAAGTCTAGCTTGGAGAATTTTTCAAAATGATATTTAATGATTAAATAATTAAATGATATTTAATATTTAATCACCAGCATCTGACAACGCCTCTTGCTCCATTAAATTATCCTTGAATTTTGAGAAAATTAATTAACCCTATATACTAGCTTATTTCTGGAATTACTATTGTATTTCATTGATCTATGACATGCAACAACAGACTGGTTCCAAATAGGAAAAGGAGTACGTCAAGGCTGTATATTGTCACCCTGCTTATTTAACTTCTATGCAGAGTACATCATGAGAAATGCCCGGCTGGAAGAAACACAAGCTGGAATCAAGACTGCCGGGAGGAATATCAATAACCTCAGATATGCAGATGACACCACCCTTATGTCAGAAAGTGAAGAGAAACTAAAAAGCCTCCTGATGAAAGTGAAAGAGGAGAGTGAAAAAGTTGGCTTAAAGCTCAACATTCAGAAAATGAAGATCATGGCATCTGGTCCCATCACTTCATGGGAAATAGATGGGGGAAACAGTGGAAACAGTGTCAGACTTTATTTGTTTGGGCTTCAAAATCACTGCAGATGGTGATTGCAGCCATAAAATTAAAAGACATGGATCACAATAAACTGTGGAAAATTCTGGAAGAGATGGGCATACCAAACCACCTGACCTGCCTCTTGAGAAACCTATATGCAGGTCAGGAAACAGCAGTTAGAACTGGACATGGAACAACAGAATGGTTCCAAATAGGAAAAGGAGTACCTCAAGGCTATATATTGTCACCCTGCTTATTTAACTTCTATGCAGAGTACATCATGAGAAATTCTGGGATGGAAGAAGCACAGCTGGAATCAAGATGGCTGAGAAAAATATCAATAACCTCAAATATGCAGATGATACCACACTTATGGCAGAAAGTGAAAAGGAGCTAAAAAGCCTCTTGATGAAAGAAAAGAGGAGAGTGAAAAAGTTGAAACTCCAATACTTTGGCTACCTCATGCGAAGAGTTGACTCATTGGAAAAGACCCTGATACTGGGAGGGATTGGGGGCAGGAGGGGAAGGGGATAACAGAGGATGAGATGGCTGGATGGCATCATCAACTCAGTGGACATGAGTTTGGGTGAACTCTGGGAGTTGGTGATGGACAGGGAGGCCTGGAGTGCTGCAATTCATGGGGTTGCAAAGAGTCGGACACGACTGAGAGACTGAACTGAACTGAACTGATACTTTCACAAGTACTACATTGTACTGATTTACTGATTAATGTAATTTGTAGTAAATCATAAAATCATTCTCTACATTAAGTTTCTTGTACAAAATTGCTTTTGCTCTCCTCTCTCCACTGCTTACCATAAATATTTTGTATGTATTTGTTGATTTCTACCCAAGTAAACCCTGAAATATACAAATAAAAAAGTTAGTGCTGGGATTATATGAAATCTATAGATTAGTCTGAGGAAAACTGACATCCTAGAAACATTAGTTCTTCAAATTCAAGAAAGTAGGATATAGTCCAATTTTTTAAGGAACTTTTATTTCTGTCATCAGTATTTTATTGTTTTTAACAAATAGATGTTATTAATTTGCAAATATATTTTGTTAAATGTATATTCACCCCTACCATAGGCAATCACTAATCTGTTCTTTGCATCTATGAATTTCATGGTTTTGTATTGTTTTAGATACCACAAAAGTCCAGTTGAGTGATTTCAAATCCTAAAAGATGCTGTGAAAGTGCTGCACTCAATATGCCAGCATATTTGGAAAACTCAGCAGTGGCCACAGGACTGCAAAAGGTCAGTTTTCATTCCAGTCCCAAAGAAAGGCAATGCCAAAGAATGCTCAAACTACTGCACAATTGCACTCATCTCACACGCTAGCAAAGTAATGCTCAAAATTCTTGAAGCCAGGCTTCAACAGTACATTAACTGTGAATTTTGGGATGTTCAAGCTAGTTTTAGAAAGGCAGAAGAAACAGAAAACAAATTGTCAACATCTGCTGGATTACTGAAAAAGCAAAAGAGTTCCAGAAAAACATCTATTTCTATTTTATTGACTATGTTTAAGCCTTTGACTGTGTGGATCACAATAAACTGTGGAAAATTCTGAAAGAGATGGGTATACCAGTCCGCCTGACATGCTTCTTCATAAACCTGTATGCAGGTCAGGAAACAACAGTTAGAACTGGACATGGAAAAACAGACTAGTTCCAAACAGTGGAAAGAGTACATCAAGGCTGTATATTGTCACCCTGCATATTTAACTTATATGCAGTGTACATCATGAGAAATGCTGGGCTGGATGAAGCCCAAGTTGGAATCAAGATTGCTGGGAGAAATATCAATAACCTCAGATATGCAGATGACACCACCCTTATGGCAGAAGGTGAAGAAGAACTAAAGAGCCTCTTGATGAAGGTGAAAGAGGAGAATGAAAAAGTTGGCTTAAAGCTCAATTTTCAGAAAACTAAGATCATGGCATCCGATCACATCACCTCATGGCAAATAGATGGGGAAACAGTAGAAACAGTGGCTGACTTTATTTTTCTGGACTTCCAAAATCACTGCAGATCGTGATTGCAGCCATGAAATTAAAAGACGCTTACTCCTTGGAAAGAAAGTTATGACCAAACTAGACAGCATATTAAAAAGCAGAGACATTACTTTGCCAACAAAGGTCCATCTAGTCAATGCTATGGTTTTTCCAGTGGCCATGTATGGATGTGAGAGTTGGCGTATAAAGAAAGCTGAGCGCCAAAGTATTGATGCTTTTGAACTGTAGTATTGGCGAAGGCTCTTGAGAGTTCCTTGGACTGCACGGAGACTCAACCATTCCATCCTAAAGGAAATTAGTCCTGGGTGTTCATTGGAAGGACTGAGGTTGAAGCTGAAACTCCAATACTTTGACTTCCTGATGTGAAAAGCTGACTCATTTGAAAAGACCCTGAGGCTGAGAAAGATGGAAGGTGGGAGGAGAAGGGGATGACAGAGGATGAGATGGTTGGATGGCATCATCGACTCAATGGACATGAGTTTGGGTAAACTCCAGGAGTTGGTGATGGACAGGGAGGCCTGGTGTGCTGTGGTCCATGGGGTCGCAAACTGTCGGACACAACTGAGCGACTGAATTGAACTGAACTGATAAGTTAGATAATATATTATTTGTTTTTCACTGACTAATTTTGTTTAACATAATGCCCTCAAGGTCCATTTATACTGTTGGAAGTAGCAAGATTTTTCTCTTTTTGTTGCTGAATAATATATACATACATATGTTATGTATATGTGAGTGTTTGTGTGTGTGTATTACATTTTCCTTACCCAGTCAATCATCAATGGATGCTTAGATTGCCACCATGTCTTGGCTATTGTAAAAAACGCTGCAATTGGATACATTTTTGAGTTATCATTTTCATTTCCTTGGATAAATACTGAGAAGTGAAATTACTGTTATCATATGGTAGATCTATTTTTAATTTTTTGAGGAATCTTCATACTGTTTTCCATAGTGGCTGCACCAGTCTTCGTTGTTAACAACAGTGCTCAGATGTTCCCATGTCCCCACCATAGTTTTTCCTCATCCTGGATTACACTTGTTACCTACTGTCTTTTTGATGATAGCCATTCTAACAGGCTTAAGGTAACATCTTATTATGGTTTGGACTTGAATTTTCCTGATGATTAGCGATGTTGAAATCTTTCCATTGTATGTGTTGGTCATCTTTACATCATCTTTGAAAAATGTGTACTTAGATCTTTTGTTTACTTTCTCTTAACTAGATTTTTTGCCTGCTATACAGCTGTATAAATTCTTTGTTTTGATTATTAATTCCATATTGGATATATGATTTTTAAATATTTTCACCAATTTCATAGAATGCTTTTCCATAGTTTTGGTGTTTCCTTTGCTATGTAGAACCTTTTTAGTTTGTGTAGTCCTATGTGTTTATTTTTGTTTCTGTTATCTTTGATTTTGGTGTCAAAATAGAAAAAAATAATCTCTAAAGCCAATGTTGAGGAGCTGTTTATCTTTCTTCTAGGAGTTCTATGGTTTCAGGATTAAGTTTAATTTATTTTGAGTTCATTTTTTCCTTGATCTAAGATAATGGTCCAGTTTTATTCTTTTGTTTGTGGCTGTTAAGTTGTCCCAGCACCATTTACTGAAGAGGTGACATTTTCCCCATTGTATATTCTTGGCCCCTTTGCCATAAATTGACCACATCTGCATTATATTTTTCTATTTATTTTGTTGCTATTATAGAGGGACATTTAAAAATCTTAATTTCCAACTGTTTGTTGCTAATATGTAAAAATAAGATTTTAAAAATGTATTTACCTTGTAACCAATGATATTGCTTAACAAAATTATTAGTTTTATTTGGGAATTATACATGTCAAAAGACAACAGTGACATCATTAACATATGGATGGGGAAAAAAAAGCACTCTAAACCAAGACTTATATACTCAGTATGTAAGGGTGCTGCTACTGCTGCTAAGTTGCTTCGGTCGTGTCCGACTCTGTGCGACCCCATAGACGGCAGCCCATCAGGCTCCCCGGTCCCTGGGATTCTCCAGGCAAGAACACTGAAGTGGGTTGCCATTTCCTTCTCCAATGCATGAAAGTGAAAAGTGAAAGTGAAGCCGCTCAGTCGTGTCCGACTCTTCGCGACCCCATAGACTGCAGCCTACCAGGCTCCTCTGTCCATGGGATTTTCCAGGCAAGAGTACTGGAGTGTGTTGCCATTGTCTTATCTTGTATGTAAGGCAGTTGACTGTTATTTTATGATATGGGTGTGTATTAGTGTTGTGAATAATTAAAATAATTTTAAACCTGAGTAGGAAGTAGTATTTTAAGAGGTATAAGTAATGAGCCAACTTCACAAATAAAATGAAATCATTAAAATAATTAATCCAAATAAAATAAGCCAAGATAAATCCCAATGGAACAAATAGAAAATGAAAAATATGGTAGATATCAATCCAATTACATAATTAATTGCCCCTTTAAGTTGAAAGATACTTGGTTTTGCAATTCAGGAAATATACTTAAGTTACCAAAAATATATGTAATTGCTCAATAATGTTATTATGAAAATATGGAACAGTAATGTTTTCATATGCTGTTGGTAGAAATAAGAATTGGTATAATCACTTTGGAAAATTTTGAAAAATTTTTCTTCTTTAAGAGAAACATACTTTTTAATTCAACTATTTTATTTTTAGATATTAGCCTAAAAGAAACTTGTTTTGTTTATTGAACAAAAATATTCATAGCAGCATTATACATAATAGTGACAATCTAGAAACAATGTAAAGGTTCATCAATACAAGAACAGAAAAATTTTAAAAAGGAATAGAAAAATAATATCATTACAAAATGGAATGCTATAAAAAATGAGTATAAATTATAACTGTACACAATATGGACACATTTTCAAGAATGCAGTTTTAAATAAAATATATATATATGGCTCTAATGACATATATTACTTTGCCAACAAAGGTGATACAAACAGACCTTTGTTGGCAAAGTAATAAGTACATATATATTTTTTAATTATTGGAATATTTAATACAATAGATATATATATTTAAATATAATACAGTAAAAACTACTATCATCAAAAGTATATAAATAAGTGACAGAACTGCAAAGCAGAGCCTAACAATTGAAAGCATTCAAAATTTAAAAGTTATTAAATGATTAGAATATATAATATTGTGCACTTAAGAGTAAAGTTGAAATAATAGTAAAAAAAAAAAGAATTACATTATATATTTCAAAACAACAAAAATACATAAAATGTATACAGAATAAGAGTACAGACAATGTTAATCAATAGTCTTCATCTAATATCAGAAAGTGATACTATATTGATACATTAATAAGTTCAGATCAGTTCAGTCACTCAGTCGTGTCCATCTCTTTGTGACCCCATGAATCACAGCACGCCAGGCCTCTCTGTCCATCACCATCTCTCGGAGTTCACTCAGACTCATGGCCATCGAGTCAGTGATGCCATCCAGCCATCTCATCCTCTGTCGTCCCCTTCTCCTCCTGCCCCCAATCCCTCCCAGCATCAGAGTCTTTTCCAATGAGTCAGCTCTTCTCATGAGGTGGCCAAAGTACTGGAGTTTCATCTTTCGCATCATTCTTTCCAAAGAAATCCCAGGGCTGATCTCCTTCAGAATGGCCAGGTTGGATCTCCTTGCAGTCCAAGGGACTCTCAAGAGTCTTCTCCAACACCACAGTTCAAAAGCATTAATTCTTCAGTGCTCAGCCTTCTTCACAGTCCAACTCTCACATCCATACATGACCACAGGAAAAACCATAGCCTTGACTAGACGGACCTTTGTTGGCAAAGTGATAAGTACATATATATATTTTTAAATTACTGGAATAGTTAATACAATAAGATATATATATATATTTAAATATATTTAAATATATATAAAATAAATAAACTTACAACAGTATTTTTCCAAGCCACTAAAGAAACAAAACACAAAATATTTTCATATTACTAAAAATAGGAAGCAATTAAGAAGTATCCAAATCTGAAAGGAGATAAAATACAGTTGAGTTAAAACAGTTAAATTTGTTATGTAATTCAGTGTTGATAGACTGAGCTTCTCTATCAAATGACCAAAATAGATGACTCATACCGTAGAAGAAAACATATTTTGCTGTTTATGAGACCATCTTAAATTGTCACAGAAGGTTTTAATATTGGGGAGACAAAACCAAAAATAAACAGAAGGGTATACTTCTATCAAAAATTATTTTTAAATTATTTAATAGACAATTTATATTCATAAACTGTCAATGGTAACTTATATAAGGTTTTAGAAAAGTTTGTATTTTAGAACACTTTTATAAATGTTCATACACAAAATTTAGAAGTAGACATAAAAACTTTAAATACTACGTTAGTACATTTTTAAACGTTTATTAATTTATTAATGTTTCACTGCAGGAAATCTTACACTCAAGCACTTGTAAAATTTTAGAAATATATGATTAAAAATTTACTTAATTGCAAAGAGCAGAAATCAAATTAACAAAATATGATGGGATTAGAAATTATTAATTATTATGGAAATGTTAACTGACTTCTTAGAAGCTACAGATTCGATTCTAATAATTATTAAATTAAAAAAAAAACACTACAGTAACAAACTGCAGAGAAAAACAATGGAAGCACTCCATGTCATTAGTAAAAACTGCACACACACACACAGAGGTATTCACAGTGTTAAATGTGCTTATTGTATAATTAAACCAACTGAGAAATAATTAAATACATTAGAAAAATCAGTAAAAGTAATTCCTTAGAGAATAAGAGATATTATAGTAACAAAAAAGTTATCTATACATAAAAGTGTACTGGAGAAAAAGTACTGGGTATTTATATGATCGCATAGCTATGAAAACATTTTAACCTTGGAGGAAGAAAATTTTCTTTTTTTCTGTCTGTCTTTATCTCTGCCTCACTCTCTCGCTCCTCCCACTGTACCCCAAGAATCAACCCTTCTATTTGTATACAGTGCTCCATCATATTGAAGGTTAAGAAACATTTTCGCATCTTTTCACATCTGAACACAAGTAATGCAGAATGACACAGATGACATTTTATTTTTAAATTCTTTGAAAAGAAACGGCTGACAGCTGTCAGTTTTCTTGTATTCAAGTTTTGAGCTCTTACTGGACATGGAAAGCAAGGAAGAGAACAGTCATAAACCCGTGAAGCTAATGGAAGTAAGTGAGGATATTTTGGCTCTCTTCACACCAAACATTCTGAAAAAAGAGGATGCGGAGGGGCCCAAAGGAGACACAAGTGAATTTGTGAATTTATCAGTTGAAATTTCCTAATCTTCCATTAAAACTTAAACTTCCGATGGTAATATTTTTACTCTGACGTCATCTGAACTAAATGGCTCTTTGCTCTATTTTCCTGAAGAAAAACATCTTCTTTTCATAAACACACATTCAGATTAGAAATAGGAATTGCTTCCTAAGAAATCTGGAAGTTAACTTTTCTGAGTTTTGTAAGCTTACCCTCTAGTTTTTATGTGTTTTCCTCTTCAAGTCTTCAGTTACGTTGTGGAACATACTGTTTTATTTTAGATAATAAAATATTGAATATTATTGATTTAGGTAGCCTTTATTCACTAGATTATTGTCAAATTACTGGTCCATATACAGATTTTTTTCCTTATTTTGTAATTTGATGAAACTTGTCAGCTCTTTAATGAGTCAATTTTCTAGCCTCATTGTGGTTTCAGTCTTAATGTGCCTTAATCTATGGTTTGGTACCCCAGATAGCACATTTTTACATGTAGTCTCTGAAAAAAAGTCATTTTGTTATTATGAAAATGAAAGAATCAATGCAGACTTGCTCATGCATGGCAAACCTATCTTAATTATGTAGCTTCCACAGTGAGCAAACTGAATTAGTTCTTGCCTGTCTTGACTCTTTATATAAATAATACCTAAATTATATATGCATATATATATATTGATATATACAGAGTAAGCCCTTCTTAAGTGCTTAATTAACTCTGAAATGTTATCTTCCTTAATGATAGTATATGAAATCTCTTCTACATTGTTCTGTGATAGCATACATATGAATTATTTTGATATTATGAGAAATGGAAATTCTTTGTTGTGAGACTTTCATTTAATTTTATATGGTTAAATGAATTTTTCATACTTACTCAACTATCAGGCCCCTCAATTTCCTCTTTATGATATTATGTCCATCAAGGCTATGAAGGCAATCTATGTACAGTATTTTTGTTCTACTTGTTTACTAAGTTTTTGCTATTGTAATAAGATCATTTTTACTTATCTTCCACTTTTTTATAGTTAAGTTGCATATCAGAGCAGTCCTTTCACAACAAATATGGCATGTTTCCTCTTCTTACAAAAGTTCACAATCACATGATCAGAAATGTAATTCTCAGAACCCTTCAGCTTTTATGAACTGTGTTAAACTATAAAGTCTGTAGACATCAGATACATTTTTTGAAATGTTAAGATTCTTTTTTGAAATACAGGTTAAGTGAATACCTGTGAAAGATATGATCTCATTCTGAGACTTGCAACTATATGACTTCTTTAATAAGGCAGAAGCTTATTATATTGGTGGAATGAAATGGGAATTTTAATAAATAGTATTGATTGCTGAATTCAGTTCAGTTCAGTCGCTCAGCGTGTCCGACTCTTTGCGACCCCATGAATCGCAGCACGCCAGGCTTCCCGGTCCATCAGCATCTCCCGGAGTACACTCAGACTCACGTCCATCAAGTCCATGATGCCATCCAGCCATCTCATCCTCTGTCGTCCCCTTCTCCTCCTGCCCCCAATCCCTCCCAGCATCAGAGTCTTTTCCAATGAGTCAACTCTTTGCATGAGGTGGCCAAAGCACTGGAGCTTCTGCTTTAGCATCATTCCTTCCAAAGAAATTCCAGGGTTGATCTCCTTCAGAATGGACTGGTTGGATCTCCTTGCACTCCAAGGGACCCTCAAGAGTCTTCTCCAACACCACAGTTCAAAAGCATCAATTCTTCAGTGCTTAGCCTTCTTCACAGTCCAACTCTCACATCCATACATGACCACAGGAAAAACCATAGCCTTGACTAGATGGACCTTAGTCGGCACAGTAATGTCTCTGCTTTTGAATATGCTATCTAGGTTGGTCATCACTTTTCTTCCAAGGAGTAAGCGTCTTTTAATTTCATGGCTGCAGTCACCATCTGCAGTGATTTTGGAGCCCCCAAAAATAAAGTCTGACACTGTTTCTACTATTTCCCAATCTATTTCCCATGAAGTGATGGGACCAGATGCCACAATCTTCGTTTTCTGGATGTTGAGCTTTAAGCCAACTTTTTCACTCTTCTCTTTCACTTTCATCAGGAGGCTTTTTAGTTCCTCTTCACTTTCTGCCATAAGGGCGGTGTCATCTGCATATCTGAGATTATTGATATTTCTCCCGGCGATCTTGATTCCAGCTTGTGTTTCTTCCAGTCCAGCGTTTCTCATGATGTACTCTGCATAGAAGTTAAATAAGCAGGGTAACAATATATAGCCTTGACGTACTCCTTTTCCTATTTGGAACCAGTCTGTTGTTCCATGTCCAGTTCTAACTGTTGCTTCCTGACCTGCATACAGATTTCTCAAGAGGCAGGTTAGGTGGTCTGGTATTCCCGTCTCTTTCAGAATTCTCCACAGTTTATTGTGATCCACACAGTCAAAGGCTTTGGCATAGTCAATAAAGCAGAAATAGATGTTTTTCTGGAACTCTCTTGCTTTTGCCATGATCCAGCGGATGTTGGCAATTTGATCTCTGATTCCTCTGCCTTTTCTAAAACCAGCTTGAACATCAGGGAGTTCACGGTTCCCCTGTTGCTAAAGCCTGGCTTGGAGAACTGTGAGCATTACTTTACTAGCATGTGAGATGAGTGCAATTGTGCGGTAGTTTGAGCATTCTTTGGCATTGCCTTTCTTCGGAATTGGAATGAAAACTGACCTTTTCCAATCCTGTGGCCACTGCTGCGTTTTCCAAATTTGCTGGCATATTGAGTGCAGCACTTTCACAGCATCATCTTTCAAGATTTGAAACATCTCAACTGGAAATCCATCACCTCCACTAGCTTTCTTCATAGTGATTCTTTCTAAGGCCCACTTGACTTCACATTCCAAGAAGTCTGGCTCTAGGTGAGTGATCGCACCATCGTGATTATCTGGGTCGTGAAGATCTTTTTTGTACAGTTCTTCCATTTATTCTTGCCACCTCTTCTTAATTTATTCTGCTTCTGTTAGGTCCATACCATTTCTGTCCTTTATCGAGCCCATCTTTGCATGAAATGTTCCCTTGGTATCTCTAATTTTCTTGAAGAGATCTCTAGTCTTTCCCATTCTGTTGTTTTCCTCGATTTCTTTGCATTGATTGCTGAAGAAGGCTTTGTTATCTCTTCTTGCTATTCTTTGGAACTCTGCATTCAGATGCTTATATCTTTCCTTTTCTCCTTTGCTTTTCACGTCTCTTCTTTTCACAGCTATCTGTAAGGCCTCCCCAGACAGCCATTTTGCTTTTTTTGCATTTCTTTTGCATGGGGATGGTCTTTATCCCTGTCTCCTGTAGAATGTTACGAACTTCATTCCATAGTTCATCAGGCACTCTGTCTATCAGATCTAGGCCCTTAAATCTGTTTCTCACTTCCACTGTATAATCTTAAGGGATTTGATTTAGGTCATACCTGAATGGTCTAGCGGTTTTCCTTACTTTCTTCAATTTGAGTCTGAATTTGGTAATAAGGAGTTTATGATCTGAGCCACAGTCAGCTCCTGGTCTTGTTTTTGTTGACTGTATACAGCTTCTCCATCTTTGGCTGCAAAGAATATAATCAATCTGATTTCGGTGTTGACCATCTGGTGATGTCCATGTGTAGAGTCTTCTCTTGTGTTGTTGGAAGAGGGTGTTTGCTATAACCAGTGCATTTTCTTGGCAAAACATTGATAGCTGAATAGTTATTTGCAAAAAGATACAATGGAATTAATATCTCACACTGGAAACCAAGATAACTTCCAAACATATTATATACCTAAATACACTAGCAGAAAAGAGTTAAATTTTTTTACAGTTATAATATAAAAACATCTTTCTAGCTACAATTTTAAAACCAGAAGCCACTGAAAAAATTCAGCAAATTCAGCTACAAAGACCCCCATAATAAATATAGTATAAATAATGAAGAAAAATGTGAGAGTATTAGTATACAAAATCAAAAGTTATATATCAAGCCAGTATTAAAAAGTGTGGGAAATATATATTTACATTTGATTTCAAATTCATATCTATATTTAGAAAGCAGAATGCTGAAAGACTCAGCCAGTCATTTGACCTCATCATTTTCCTATAAATGCAAATGACAGAAATTGTGAACGAAGGAACTAATGGATTTGTTAATAGGACATTTTGTACCTGTACAGAGCAATTAAAAATATACATTTCAAATTTCTCTACCTTTTGAACCATAAAAATTTAAATTTCAATGAATTAGTACTCTGTTAGTCCTAATCTCTCAATATAGGGCAAAAAAGTTAAAAATCATATTTGACAGATAACATTTAAAAAGCCTAAATGTATTAGAAAATTTAAAATCCACTGTGGCTTCTGGCTTCACCTTATTTTGTAGAAAACTAAGAACAGCATCACTCTCACTGTGATTACAGAAAAGCCAGGTAATCTGCTAATTTATAATATTTCTTTTTTCACAGAGCTGATGCTGCAGGACCATCAACTTAGCCAGAAATCAAAAGAAAGATAGACACTTCCAAGGAAAGACAAGATGTGACCACAGCTTCATATGTGGCAGAGCACTTAAGGAAGAAAGGTAAATAAGACAAATTACAATTTTTATCAAACTTTTGAAGACCAAATGTGCCCAAAATACTACCACTGGAGGCCTGAGATTACTATCTTTAATTTGTCAAGCTTGTGAGTTTGGACTTTGGCTGGTGTCTGGGACCTGAGTTTTAGGGAGAATCCCACAGTTCTGTAACAAGAATGCCTTCCTGTGCCTAAATCGTGTGAACAATGTGGTTTCTGCAGAATATCTGCTATTCTTCTGGGAGTCTGGAATTTGGTTAAATGCCCGGCAGAGGGTGCCTATGTAACTATCCCTGAAAAAAATCTTGGGAGTGAGCCACTAATTAGATTTTCTGGTAGATAATACTTCATTTGAATTGCTACCAATTGTTGCTAGAGGAATTAAGTATATTTTGAAAATATATGTATATGGTCACCAGGAAAGGACATTCTAAGCAAAATGTAAAATGTGTTAATCAAAAAGAAAATGTTTGATACATTTGATGATGTTAAAATAGAAATCAAAATGTACCATGAATAATTGAAAAGAAAAATTATCATCAAGAAGAAAGATCCATATGTGACTAATATATTACAACAAAGGACTGATATATAGAATAGATAAGATCTTCAAAAACACAAATATACTGTCAATATTAAAATGGGTTATTAACTCATCAGGAACCAGTTAGGAAATACCCTCAGTTAAGAAACAAATTTTAAATTTGTAAAAACTAAGAGGTACTGACTAAACTGGCAGAAGTCACATATGAGATGTGGATAATGTCCCAACCCAGGGATGGAACCTATGTCTCTTAGGTCTCCTGCATTGGCAGGTGGGTTCTTTACCACTAACTAGGAAGCCCAATCCATATGACACTGTCTAGTAAATATACACATGTAAACATTTTTATTCAGAGGTCTCATCCCCATGCATACTGGAAAAACTCAGGCATGTATATTTTCCCAGGTGTGTGTGGTACCTTAGCTTGTAATAGCAAGAAATTAGATGTGCTATCAGTAACCATCATGGTACATCATACAGTGGAATATTCTGCACATGTAAGCTTGACTAAGATAATTTTTAAATTGCTTTCCCTGCAAATATTAAATTAACTGCATTCTCATAGTAGAATTAAAGTCTATAATATTAAAAAAAAACCACCTATAATCTCACCACCTGGAAATATTTACTATTATTCTTTCAATTTAATTTCCATGTGTAAGGGCATAGTCTATGTGGTTAGCCAACACTAGCTTTTCCACTTACACACAGCTTTAGTTTGGATTATTTAATTTATATAAAAGCCATTACCTAATCTATAAGCATGATAACAATAACAGTCATAATAATCATGATAATATTGATAATTATTCCATAGTTTTTATGATGATGAGATGAATTAGATGATTCATCCGATACTCTACATTCTGTTTCTGGCTCTTTCTCTATCTCCCCCTTTCTTCTTCCCTCCATATTTCTCATATAAATGTATGCAAATGCATGCACATGCACACACATACACTTAGCTTGCTTTCTGAGAAGTTCTCCTTTGTTGTCATCCACAGCTATGTCTGACCTGGACTTTTGGGAAGATACTCTTTGTGAGAGATGCGCAAGTTCTTCTAGGGAAGGTCCTGGGATACCAGGCTCTCTTTTAGAAAATTAAGACTGTTTTATTGGCCACAAAAGTACTAAAAAGTATGAGCAGCTGTCTGATATATTTCTTCCAGTCAACTTTACATACCAATGATCATAAGCTTCTCATCTAGACACAGTTGGTAAGTCTGAATATTCTCTTTTGCATAGTGAATTTTGTGTTTTTCCTATCTTCTGTTCATTAAAATAACACTGTTTTGAATCGACTTGAAATAACAGGGTCATGTAGGCTTGCCATGCCTTATTCTGACCTTCATCAATGTGTTTACTCCCATTGTATGACAAAGAAACAATTAAGAATATTGTTTGAAAGATTTTAACCATGGTGTTATCTCCGACTGTTGTTGCCTTTTAACAGCCAGGGTTGATAAATGCACCAGGTTAGAATAAGCACAATTTATCATTTTTTATCCCAGCTAGATTCCAAATTAATGAACTCTCGGTGAAATTAGACTGCAAGCCATTGGCAGTTAGCTTCCTCAAGACTTGCTTCTTTGTTCTCTGTTGATGTCCTTTCCAGCTCTAATTTCAGTTTTTCATTTCAGAGTAACAAAGAAGACTGAGTATGTGCTATGCTTTTATTTACTTCTTTTGTATAATAGAAGAGGTGTAATATTACAAGTTTGGTTGGCATGTTATCTGCTTTCTAATACAGGGCAGACTAAAATATAAACCTATATTTTGTTGTCACATAGCAAGAATCATCAGTTCTGTAGTTTGCACTATCTGAATGTTTCATATTTGCCCTGACATTTTCTCCCTTCAGTCAGTTCCATGGTTTATGATCTGCTAATTGCAATAGACACTTCTAGGTACCAAACTTTATATTGGTTTTGATTAAATTTATCTCTGTAAAATAGTAACAATATTAAAATCTACTTTCTTTAAGTATTAAGTTTCTCTTATGTAAAATGATTCCTTCCAGATGTAGGTAGGTCAGGGTTGACATAGTTTTAATGGAGTCTCTAGTTATTACACATCCATTCTATTTTTATTTGTTCTGTGATCTTTGTGACAATTTTCCAAACTCAAGGTTGACTCATTTTCAAAAGATAGTAATTGTAAGTTTAGTCATGAAATCCACATTCTAGAAAGCAAGAAGGAAGGAGAGGAAAGCATTAAGTGAAAGGTCAGAGTCAGCCCTCTTTAAGTAGATTTCTGGGAAGCAAAACTGACAGTTTCTGTTTGGAAATATAACTTTGTAACCTAGGACTTCTTCATATATTTAGTGTTTTTAAAAAATGGAGAATAGATGGTAGGCAGATAACTAGGGTTCTGCAGTCTAATCCTACATTATTTTTGTCTTATATGTGACTGATATGTTAGACTACATGCACTCCCAGAATATAATCATTATGAATAAATATGGGTTGGTGTTGAATCCTCATAAAATTTCTTGGGAGTTCTGTTGAAGTACACACTTGCAAATGCAGCAAAACTGTACGTGTTTCAATATATTCATTTCCTGATAAACATGTTTTAGTATTCCACTACATGGAGACAACTTTCCTTTTTTTTTAAATTTTATTTTATGACAAGTAGCAAACACCGATATGGCTTTAAAAGAAAATGCCCTGCAGTAAATTTCAGATTAGATTTTGTTTGTATATTAGCACCATTGTTATTTTTAACAAAATTTTCTAAGACAATAAAACAACTCAAGATTAAGCTTTTTTTAATGAAACCAACTTTACACATTAAAAATTAATGTGTTTTACAGATGAACTTATTTGTAACGCAGAAATAGACACAGATGCAGTAAGCAGACATGTGGGTACAAGGGGAAGGGAAGTAGGATATACTGGGAGATTGAAATTGACATATACACACTACTATAGATAGTACAAAATAGAAAACTAGTGAGAACCTACTGTATAGAACAGGGAACTCTACTCAGTGCTCTGTGGTGACCTAAATGGGAAGGAAATCCAATAAAAAGAGGCTATATATGTATATATATTTATACCAGGGGCTTCTCTGGTGGCTCAGATGGTTAAGAACCTGTCTACAATGCAGAAACAGTGGGACATTATTCAGGTTTAAAGAGAATGAAGCTTGTAACTAATGCTACAGTATAAATCAAACTTGAGGTCATCAAGCTGAGTGAAAGTCACAAAAAGATAAACACTGTATGATTTTACATATATAAAGTACTTAGAGAAATAAAATTCATAAAAAGTATCTCCAGCTAAGCAGAGACTATTTAGCAAAACTTGGACTTTCCAGGTGGTACTAGTGGCAAAGAATATACCTGTCAATGCAGGAGACACAAGAGACACAGGTTGGAACCCTGGTTTGGGTTCAAACCATAAAAGAGAAAATGCAATCCATCCTAATAATCTTGCCTGAGAAATCCCATGGGCACAGGAGACTGGCAGGCTATAGCCCATGGAGTCACAAGGAGTCAGACAAAACTGAGCACAGGCACACACACGTGTCAAAGTATTCACACCAAATGTGATAGAGGACTTCAACTCCCTGTCAATTTTGTTAAGAAACCCAGTTTCACATTGCTTCAAAGTACATGTGTAAGAACATATACCTAGCTATTGTCTGATATAATAATAGCATATAATTGTGTAACAGTATAACTGTGTGTTCATGCATCTGTGGTTTATTACTTGTGTTTAACATAGAATATGAATTTATTGCTTTCAAACAGGGAAACATGGCTATGTTTTCTTCATTATTCACCACATTCATTCCTTTTGTCCTCTTCTAGCTGTGAAGATGGTTGCAATGTTTAAAATGTCTCATTCATTTCACAGAATGTTATAAATACATTGTTCAAATTATTACAGTTAACAAATGTGTTAATCTTGATATTGAGTACAAAAATTTTAAAGAGAAATATTTCATGTTTTAAACCCTCAATTGAAGAGAATGACCCACTTGCTACCGTGTATGTACATGTCAGTATTTCATATTTGTTGTTCAGTTGCTCAGTTGTGTCCAGCTCTTTGTGATCCATAGACTGCAGCACACCAGGCTTCTCCATCCTTCACCATCTTCCAGAGCTTGCTCAAACTCATGCCCATTAAGCAATGATGCCATCTAAACATCTTATCCTCTGTCACCTGCTTTTCTTCCTTTGCTCGATCATTCCCAGCATCAGGATCTTTTCCAATGAGTTGGCTCTTCACATCAGGTGGCAAAGTCTGGGAGCTTTAGTTTCAGTCCTTCCAAAGAATATTCAAGGCTGATTTCTTTTAGGATTGACTGGTTTGACCTCCATGCTGTCCAAGGGACTCCCAAGAGACTTATCTAGCACCACAATTCGAAAGCATAAGTTCTTGGCACTCAGCCTTCTTTATGGTCCAACTCTCACCTCTGCACATGACTACTGGAAAAACCATAGCTTTGACTATATGAACCTTTGTTGGCAAAGTGTTGTCTCTGCTTTTCAGTACACTTTCTAGGTTTGCCATAGCTTTTCTTCCAAAGAGCAAGCATCTTTAACTTTATGCAGTCACCATCCATAGTGATTTTGGAGCTCAAGAAAAAAAAGTCTGTCACTGTTTCCATTTTTTTCCATCTATTTGCCATGAAGTGAAAGAACCAGATGCCACAATCTTAGTTTTCTGAACGTTGAATTTTAAGCCAGTTTTTCCACTCTTGTCTTTTACAGTCATCAAGAGTCTCTTAAGTTACTATTCATTTTCTGCCATTAGGATGGTGTCTTCTGCATATATGAGGTTATTGATATTTCTCCCAGTAACCTTGATTTCAGCTTGAGCTTCATCCAGCCCAACATTTCACATGATGTACTATGCATATAAAGGGATCTTTCCAACCTAGGGCTCAAACCCATGTCTCCCGCATTGCATGTGGATTCTTTACCATCTGAGCCAGCAGGGAAGCCCAAGTTAAAGTCAGGGTGACAATATACAGCCTTGACATACTCCTTTTCCAAGTTTGAACACTCCATTTTTCCATGTCCGGTTCTAACTGTTGCTTCTTGTCCTGCATACGGCTTTCTTAGGAGGCAGGTAAAGTGATCTGTTATTCCTGTCTCTTTCAGAATTTTCCACAGTTTGTTGAGATCCACACAGTCAAAGGCTTTAGTGTAGTCAATGAAACAGAAGTAGATGTTCTTCTGGAATTGTCTTGCTTTTTCTATGATCCGATGGATGTTGGCGATTTGATCTCTGGCCCCTCTGCCTTTTCTAAATCCAGCTTGTATTTCTGGAAGTTCTCGGTTCACATACTATTGAAGATAAGCTTGAAGGTTCTTGAGCACTTCCTTGCTAGCATGCAAAATGTGCGCAATTGTGAAGTAGTTTGAATATTTATTGGCATTGCCCTTTTGGGGATTGGAATGAACACTGACCTTTTAAAATAACACAATAACTGATCTATTAAAATAATACATATAAAAATGTAAAGGGAACTATAAGAAGAACTTATAAATTTCCTAATATGAGTCTTTACCATGTTTTAAATATAAAAATAAATTTTGTTTATAACAATTTTTCTTTTCCTGAAATAAACTTTATAGTGATCAAATAAGTGAAATACTTGAATCAGAATAAATATTTACTAATGTAGTTGATATTTAAAATATAAAAATATGGATTCTAAAAGATATTTTAACTGATACAGATGTTTATAATTTAAACAAATATTTCATTAACAAAATTATTATTGAATTTATGAATATGAAATGAATATTTATATTCAACATCATTAATATGAAAATATATCCAGAAATTTAGAGATTCTCTAATTTATTGCAAAACATGCCAGGTAACTCAATCTTCAAATGTCTATTTTTATCTTAAAAGAATCTTTTAGCATAAAAAAATTGCAGCAAGTTGAATTACAGAACTTTAGAAAGAAATGTAAATTACCTGGTGTATGTGCATTTCAAAGATATTCAAAAGAACATGATTATCCCATTGCAATTCAGTTTTAAAATCTGGATACAACATACACAGTATTTGTCACAATTTCTCTTTTAGAATTTTAGAAGCTGACAGTCTACACATTAAGTGCAGAGTCTTCAAAAAATATACTTATGGCACAAAATGAGTTAGAATAATAGGAGATTATAAACACTCAATTTTGATCTTTAAACTTTCATTTTAATATAAATGCTATATTGTTACATCAACTGCTGTTGTTAAGTCATGTCCAACTGTTTGCAACCCCACGGAATGGAGCACGCCAGGATTCCCTGTCCTTCACTATCTCCTGGAGGTTGCTCAAACTCCTGTCCATTCAGTCGGTAATAACATCCAACTGTCTCATCTTCTATTGCCCCCTTCTCTTGCCTCAATCTTTCCCAGCAACAGGGTCTTTTCCAATGAGTTGGCTCTTTGTATCAGGTGGCCAAACTATTGGGGATTCAGCATCAATCCTTCAGTGAATATTTAGCATTGATTTCCTTTAGGATTGACTTGTTTGATCTCCTTGCTGTCCAAGGGACTCTCAAGAGTCTTCTCCAGCACCACAGTTCAAAAGTACTGATTCTTTGATGCTCAGTCCTCTTTATGGTCCAACTCTCACATCCGTACGTGACTACTGGGAAAACCATAACTTTGACTATATGGACTTTTGTTGGCAAAGTGTTGTCTCTGCCTTTTATTACACTGTCTAGGCATGTCATAGTTTTTCTTCCAAGGAGTGAGTGTCTTAATTTCTTGGCTGTAGTCACCACCTGCAGTGAATTTGGAGCCCAAGAAAATAAAAAATCTGTCACCATTTCCACTTTCCCCCATCTATTTGTCATGAAGTGATGGGACTAGATGCCATGATCTTAATTTTTTGATGTTGAATTTCAAGCCAGCTTTTTCACTCTCCTCTTTCACCTTCATCAAGAAACTTTTGAGTTCCTCTTCACTTACTTCCATTAAAGTGATATCATCTGCATATCTTGGGTTGTAGATATTTCTCGTGGCAATCTTGATTCCAGCTTGTGATTCATCCAGTCTGGCATTTCACATGATGTACTCTGCATGTAAATTAAATAATCAGGGTGACAGTATACAGCCTTAGTGTAGTCCCTTCCCAACTTTGAACCAGTCCATTGTTCCATGTCTGTTTCTAACTGCTATATATATAAATAATGTATATTTACATTCTGTCTGGTATCAGGCAGAAGATATTTACAAAATGTGTTCAGGAATGGTAGAGAATTTCATTTGTTTTGGTTTGACTTTGGCTGCTCATATTGCAGAACTCATGTTACAAACTGGCAGACAAATTGGAAGTCAAGTACAGATTATTGCATACCATATCATAAATAAAATGCATAATCTTATGGCCTTTATTCTGCAAAACGATGGTTACTATGACAGGTTTTTTATCTTTTAATCAGAAGGTGAATATCATAGCATTTTAGAAGTCTAATCCTGGAAAATGAAGAGACTCAGAGTTGAGGAATGGGCAGGGCTCAGAGAACCAGTTTAAAGACATTGCAGCATTCTGACTCTGAAGCACCAAGGTCTTGGTCTATGTCAGTGACTGTTTGATAGAATTAAAATATTCTGAGGGAAAAAAATCAATGCTTTTAACTTATTTTTCTTCTCCAACAGCTCTGGCTAGGCTTTCTAGTACTATGTTGAACAGATGTGTCAAGAGTGGTTATCTTTGCCATATTCCAGATCTTAGAGGAAATGATTTTAGTTTTTCACCATTGAGTATGACATTGATTGCCAGATTTTTACATATGGCCTTCATTGCTTTGAGCCTAGTTCTTTCTGTACATAATATGTTGAGAATTATTGTCATGAATGGGTTTTGAATTTTGCCAGATTTTTTTTCTACATCTAGTAAGGTAATCTTTTATTCTGTTTTGTGGCTTATCACAGTTATTGGTTTTCACATGTTGAACCATCCTTGCATCCCAGGGATCAATCCTACTTGCTTACGGTGTATGGTTGTGGTAATGGTACATATGCATATGTATATTATGGTGCATAATGTACCTTATGGTGCTTAAATGTGCTGTTGCAGTTGGTTTGCTAATAGTTGGTTGAAGATTTTTACATCCATGTTTATTAGGATATTGGCCTGTAGTTTTCTTTCCTTGTGATGTCTTTGTCAGAGTGATGCTGGCTACATAAAATGAGTTTGGAAGTATTCTTTTCTCATCTATTTTTGATTAATTTAAGAGGACTGATATTCATTATTGAAATGTTTGGTAGAATACACCTGTTAAGTCATTTAATCTTGGACTTCCATTTTTGGAGACTTTTGATTAATGATTCAGTCTTCTCATTTGTTATTGATCTGTTCAAGTTTCCTGCTTCTTGAGTCAGTCTTGTGGCTTGTATGTTGCAAAAATTTATTTTTCTAGGTTGTCCAATTGGTGTATGCTGCTGCTGCTGCTGCTGCTGCATTGCTTCAGTTGTGTCCGACTCTATGCGACCCCATAGACAGCAGCCCACCAGGCTCCCCCATCCCTGGGATTCTCCAGGCAAGAACACTAGAGTGGGTTGCCATTTCCTTCTCCAATGCATGAAAGTGAAAATTGAAAGTGAAGTTGCTCAGTTGTGTCTGACTCTTAGTGACCTCATGGACTGCAGCCTTCCAGGTTCCTTCATCCATGGTGTTTTCCAGGCAAGAGTACTGGAGTGGGTTGCCATTGTTGTTCATAATTTAATAGTGCCTTATAGTTTTTTTGAAACTTCTGTGGTTTCAGTTGTAATATCTCCTGTTTCATTTTATATTTTATCTATTCTAGTTGGCTTTTTTTCTTGTTTAGTCTAGCTAACGGAGAAGGCAGTGGCAACCCACTCCAGTACTCTTGCCTGGAAAATCCCATGGATGGAGGAACCTGGAAGGCTGCAGTCCATGAGGTCACTAAGAGTCGGGCACGACTGAGCAACTTCACTTTCACTTTTCACTTTCATGCATTGGAGAAGGAAATGGCAACCCACTCCAGTGTTCTTGCCTGGAGAATCCCAGGGACAGAAGAGCCTAGTGGGCTGCCGTCTATGGGGCCGCACAGAGTCGAACACGACTGAAGCAACTTAGCAGTAGCAGCAGCAGTCTAGCTAAGGGCTTGTCAGATTTGTTTATCTGCTCAAAAACCATCTCTTTATTTTGTTGATCTTTTTAAACTGCTTTTACGTTCTCTATTTCATTTCTTCACATCATAATTTTAGTTGTTTACTTTCTTCTGCTAACTTTGGACTTAGTTTGTTCTTTGTTTTCCAACTCCTTGAAGTTTAAAGTTAGGTTATTTGAATTATTTCTTTTTCTTAATGTAGGTTTTTTTCACCATATATTTTCTGCTCAATACTGCCCTTATTGTATCCTGTAAGTTTTAGTGTGTGGTGGAATTATTTCACTTGTATTGAAATATTTTCTAATTTCTCTTTTGATTTTCTTTTTACCCAAAGACTATACACTTGTATGTTGTTTAATTTCCATTTATTTGTGAGTTTTCCCATTGCCGTTTTGTTATTGATTTCTAGAGAATTTTACAATATATTTGTCAGTTTATTATAGGGGGGAAAGAGATGGTAGAATTAAAATTTTATTTGTGATTTTTGCTTTAGGCATTAGAATGATACTAAGTAAAATGCAGAAATCAGTTTGGGAATAAGAGATGATGAGTTGAATGGAAGATTTATAGTCAACTTAATTTTAAGGTGAATGCAGTTTTCTAGATGGATAGAATATTCAAATGGATATGACAATTTGAATGGAAATAACACATAAAGATGTAACTGCTTCTGGAGAAACAAGTGTTTATGAAAATTATATTTGGGTGAAGGATATTACGCCTCTCAATGTAAGGAAGTCTCTGAATCTGGATTGATTCTAGAGAGGATCATAAAGTGTGTGTGTGCACGTGTGTGTGTGCGCGCGTTTTTCTTCACTGTTGACATCACTGAAATATAAAGATGTGGCATTCTACATTGTAAGCAGTAGCTAAAATTCTGTCTGCTGGTGAGCCTTGCTACTAGTGTCTGAGTTACTATTTCTCAACTCAATAATCTAGTCATCAGTTTTATTCATAAACACTGCATCCACCCTACTCTCAACTCTGAAAGTAATATCACAGAATGAGAAGATTATGTCAGGGCTATACCTTGTATTATGAGCTGATTATGGATTTCTATCTTAACCTAGCAGGAGTAACTAAAATGTAATAAAACTTTATTTTTTTTGATGTTGTTCTTTTCAGTTAGTCACTAAGTTGTGTCTGACTCCTTGAGACCCAATAGGCTGTAGCCCACCAAGTTCCTCTGTCCATGGAATTTTTCAGGCAAAAATACTGGAGTGGGTTGCCATTTCCTTCTCCAAGGGATCTTTCCGACCCAGGGATTAAAACCACATCTCCTGCTTGGCAGGCAGATTCTTTACCACTGAACCACCTGGGAAGCCCAAACTTTATTTTAGCCACCTCCAAAATATCCACGTTGTATTCAATTAAGCCATCTGGCTGTTGTTTACTATTTTTTATTTACTAGGTAAGCAAAGTGTTATTTATCTATAGCTTAGAAAAAATGGATCTAAATGTATTTATAGATCCTGAACTTTCACTGATATCATGAATTCAGTTTGCACTATTTTAGATTTTAGACTTAACAAATAAAAATATACTAGGTGGTGACACTTTACAGTCAAGGGGTTGAGGGTGCAAAGAAAAAGGAAGAGAATGTTACCCAGGAAGACAAATGGAACTGCATTATAGCTCCTTAATTCCAAAGAAAATGATTCATTATTCATAATAAATTTATGTGGAAAATATTAACATTATTTTGTTTCAGAAGCCTATTCTATCTTAAACATTAAAATGTTGTTTTCCTCCAGGGCATATTTTATCATTTAAATATAAAAAAATGTGATGAACATAATATTTGAAATAATAGAACTTAAGATTTATCTTAAATGAAATCAGATTAGATTCCTAAGGTGTATGTCATTTTTAAACAACAATGGCAAAAGAATTTATCATGTCAATATGAATTCTAAAACAACCACTGTATATCTTTTGAGATTAATTGACTATTCAATATTTCTCATCTATATATTAAAAAAGAAAAAGAAAAGAGATGCTTGAGGTCTGTATCTGAGACAGTTAATTCAACTATGAAAAGACATGTTCATGGGTGCTAAGGGGTACGTAATAATCTCTCTATCCTTTTCAATAAAATTTTTGTTGGGTTTTCAGGAGAGGTGATGGGGAAGCCTTGACTAAATACAGAAAGTATCTCATTTTTTATACCTATATATTCATAAATAAAATATCCACAGGGAAAATTCTGTGTGAGACACATTTAGCACATTACCCATTTAGTAAATTAATACCCTGAATGAGTTACACATTTAACATATTAATATTCAAAGGGGGTCCCCATTTTAAGATGACTTCTCATTTCTTAATTAGCTTCTGATTTGCTAACAGAAATTTTACTAGAGGCATATGGAATTTAATGATTCTAAGACAAAAAATTATATATAAGTATATATCTGGAAAAGGAATTTTATCCCCCAGATAAAATTTTATCCCCAGGTATTTACAGTTTCAGAACACAAAAATCCTATGATTTTTTTCCTATGTAAAATGATTCATTGAAAAATATTTTATAGGGTTGTATTTACATGGAATAAGAGAATTCAATTCTCTTATTGACTCTCAGTTCTCTTATGACTATCGGTAAGTTGTATGACAAAACCTTAAGATGTCACAGAGGTAATGATATGACTCATACTTGCATTTCATCATATGTGAAGTAATATTGAATCCCAGACAATGTTTCACTGGAATATACACAAAAAAACATGCAACTAAAAATAATCCCTTCTATCCTTGGTTAATTTTCTCTAGTTTTAATGTTTTAGTAGTACTATTTTGGCCTATAAGTTTCCTTTTTTCAAAGCATAGTTGTCAGTGAAATTTTAAGTTGTTCTTTGAAGACCATACTTTGGCTCTGCAATTATAAGTAAAGGAAAATCTCATTATAATTACAGCACATGATACCTAAAGTGGAAAGAGCAAAAGCTGCAGGTGATGAGAAGTGTTAGTGACAAGAAGTGATGAAACGAGGTCAAAGCCTAATGTTATCTGCTTCATGAGCTTCCTTACTGCTGTCGCTACTCAAAAGATACTAGTTTCCCTGTTGCTATATTAAAAGCAGAGGTAATTTCTCCATATCATCAGGGGCAAGTACTTCCCAATTATTACTTTATTCTCATTATAGATACTACAAAAATGTTCTATCTTTAAAATTTCTGCAATAGATTGTTTCAGGCTTAAAATATTTTAGCCTCCTTTTCATTGTATATAACCTATTTACTTTGAAGCAATATTAAACAGAAACAAGTTAAATATTAAAGTTGTTCATAAAGTAAGATAAAAATTTATAAATATCATCATATATTATTAATGACACTTCATTTTTGTAATAACTTTCACCAATGGACAATATTCCCTTGTCTACTTTTTGCCTAGTCAATAAAATAAAATCCATGTGTAACCCTAGGATATTTTTTAGGTGCAAGTTGAATTTACTCAGCTATCTTATATTCTGTCATGGCAAGACTATAATATTTAAAATATATTAAAAATATATTTAAAGGTGAGAGATACTTTTCTCAAAGTCATTACTTTGAAAAGTGTCATATTCTGTTGGTTAAAGTATACTTTGAGACAGAGCATGCTCTTATTTATTGTATTTATGTTCTGTTTCTTTGTAGGAACTGATATATTTTAAAGAAAAAGAGTTAAAAAAAAGTAATTAGATTCCAATTAAAATAAATAAATTTAAATAAAAATAAAACCTAGAAAGAATGTTCCAGGAAGGACAAAGTGGACTAGATTTACTCTACTGCCTGAAGCAACCAAAAGATGAACCAAATTAATAGAACAGTAGTTCTAAAGGTACTAAATAGCAGGCTGAAAAGGATCTCAATCCATGAGGCTAAGTTGGTAAATCAGGTGAGAACTGAGCTTACTCAACTGTACTAACTTGAATGAATTTTCAGGTTCTGACAAACAGAGAGAAAGAACCCAGGCAAGCTCAGTTGTGTTAAGTTGAAGAAATGAAGCTGAGACCAAAGTGACTAGAATGCACAGGATACACTGCTGGAATGGAGAGAAAATTGTAGCCAGTACTTTGCAAGTGTGAAGAATACAGATTGATACATAAATATAAAGGAACCACGTGAGATTAAAAATATTAGAGATGTTAGAAGTTCTTAGAGTGCCTGAAAAAGGTCCGTCTAGTCAAGGCTATGGTTTTTCCTGTGGTCATGTATGGATGTGAGAGTTGGACTGTGAAGAAAGCTGAGCACCAAAGAATTGATGCTTTTCAACTGTGGTGTTGGAGAAGACTCTTGAGAGTCCCTTGAACTGCAAGGAGATACAACCAGTCCATTCTGAAGGAGATTAGCCCTGGGATTTCTTTGGAAGGAATGATGCTGAAGCTAAAACTCCAGTACTTTGGGCACCTCATGTGAAGAGTTGACTCATCGGAGAAGACTCTGATGCTGGGAGGGATTGGAGGCAGGAGGAGAAGGGGACGACAGAGGATGAGATGGCTGGATGGCATCACTGACTCAATGGACGTGAGTCCAAGTAAACTCCGGGAGTTGGTGATGGACAGGGAGGCCTGATGTGCTGTGATTTATGGGGTCACAAAGAGTCGGACACGACTGAGTGACTGAACTGAACCTAATTGAACTGAGAGTACCTGAAATTCACAGGTGCCCAGAAACATCATCAATACTCAATAGCCAAAATACAAAGCCTAGAGATTAAAAGAGAATTAGGTAGAATACACAGAAGGTCCTGGGTGATAAATGCAGACTATATAAACTTAAGCTGAGCACTGCTCTGATATTACTTAGTAAACTTCCAAAACAAGATTCCAAGGATTGAATTGTTTCTAATTAACTTAAAGGAATCCCAGACAAAGATCAAGTATATTTACAGAAGTCCAGAAATATCCAGCATCAAAGAAAAGAAAATTCAGTTCAGTTCAGTTCAGTCGCTCAGTCATGTTTGACTCTTTGTGACCCCATGAATCGCAGCACTCCAGGCCTCCCTGTCCATCACCAACTCCCGGAGTTCACTCAGACTCACTTCCATCGAGTCGGTGATGCCATCCAGCCATCTCATCCTCTGTCGTCCCCTTTTCCTCCTGCCCCCAATCTCTCCCAGCATCAGAGTCTTTTCCAATGAGTCATCTCTTCTCATGAGGTGGCCAAAGTACTGGAAAATTAGTGATTGCTAAAATATAAATTACTAAGCATGCAAGAAGAAAAATACTTATAATGAAAAGATAAATAATAGAGACAGAGTCAGAACTGAAATATATTTTAGTATTAACAGATAAAAACATTGAAAGGATTATTATGACTGTATTTAATATATTAAAAATTTTAAGTAGAGACAAATGGAAGATGCAAACAATGATCCAAATAAGGCCTACAATATGTGAGATGAAAATTTTATTGTATAGTATATTAATGGCAGATAATCAATTCAGAAGAAAGCATTAGTGAACCTGAAGACATAGTAACAGAATATGTCTAAACAGTTGAAGATAATTTTTAAAAAATAGTGAGTTTCAGGACAAATTCCTATCACCCAGTATGTGCAAGTGGAGTCTACACAGAAGAAGAACAAACACAGAAATGAAATATGCAGAAAAAATGGTCAGATATATGCTCAATTTGATGAAATGCATAGCTCACAAATGCAAGCTCCTCAACGAAATTGAAGGAAAATAAATCTGAAAAACCTGCATTATGGTGCATCAAAATCCAATTTTTAAAAATCAGAGATATGAAAAAAATTTAAAAATCAACCAGAAAAGTGTATGTATAGAAGCATAAATATAAGGATACCATCAAACTTCATGCTGGTAAGAATGTAAGTGAAAAGCGAAAATATAACAATATTAAATGTTATTCAACAATATTCAATAAACAGTGTAAGTGAGACGAGAATATAACATCTGTATAGCACTGAAAGAAAAAAAAATGCTGTCAATGTAGAAGGCTATACTCAGCAAAAATATTTTTAGAAAATGAATGTTAAAGATTATTTTATACAACTTGAAAGAATTAATCAATAAGAGACCCACACTACAAAAATTGAAAAGAATTTGAGGTAGAAGGAATATGAAAGTAGACAGAAATAAGGCTCTATTAGAGGGAATGATTTTATGGGCTCCAAAATCACTGCAGATGGTGATTGTAGCCATGAAATTAAAAGACACTTGCTCCTTGGAAGGAAAGTTATGACCAACCTAAACAGCATATTAAAAAGCAGAGACATTACTATGCCAACAAAGGTCCAGCTAGTCAAGGCTATGGTTTTTCCAGTAGTCATGGATGGATGTGAGAGTTGGGACTATAAAGAAAGCTGAGTGCCAAAGAATTGATGCTTTTGAACTAGGCTGTTGGAGAAGGCTCTTGAGAGTTCTTTGGACTGCAAGGAGATCTAACCAGTCCATCCTAAAGGAGATTAATCCTGGGTGTCCCTTGGAAGGACTGATGTTAAAGCTGAAACTCCAATACTTTGGCCACCTGATGTGAAGAACTGACTCATTTGAAAAGACCCTGATGCTGGGAAAGATTGAGGGCAGGAGAAGAAGGGGACGACAGAGGGTGAGATGGTTGGATGGCATCACCGACACAATGGACATGGGTTTGGGTGGACTCCAGGAGTTGGTGATGGACAGGGAGGCCTGGTGTGCTGAGGTTCATGGGGTTGCAAAGAGTTGGACACGACTGAGTGACTGAACTAAACTGAGAGGGAATGAAGAGCAATAGAAATGGTATGTGAGTAAAGACATATGATTATTATTATTGAACTGTTATTCACATAATTTAGTTTATCACTTCTGATTTATAACACAGCAGCAATGTAAAATGTAATATTGTACATGAAATTAAAAACGTGTTTAAAAATTAAGTAATAGTACATAGCAAGGGGGAATGAAAGATATGATTATAAAAGTTTTATACTATAAAGGAAATGTTATAACACAACTTGAAAGTAGACTAAATTAAAGAATTCAATCTGCAGTTGGTTAAATCTGGATGTGGAAGCCTCAGATACAGAACACCGCTTGTACTATTTGATTTTATGTAAGGGACTTAGATGTCTATGGGAGTATTGGAGACAGTTCCTCAAGAAGACACAGAGATATGACTGTATAATATGAACCAAATATTCTCCAGTAAAATAGCACATCAGATGAGTATAGATGCTAAATAATTAAAGTGGATAAAATAAATTCATTTTTTAAAGATTCAGTAAATTTAAAAAACAGAAAAAATAATAACAAAGACTGAGTGGGATAAATAGAAAAGTAATAATAAGATGCTAGATTTAATCTTTAAATAATTTCAAAATTTTAAAAATGTAAAATGATCTAAATAGCCCAACTAATAGAGATAGCTGAGGAAAAAAGCAACACCTGACTATGAACTACCTACAAAAAATTCATTTCATGAATAAAGACAAATAGAACATTTTGAGAGTAATCACAAATCTGGTAAAATTAGGTAAAGTTGATTTCAGAGTGAAAAATACAACCAGGGATAGTCATTCCCCAATTATAAAGAGGTTAATGAATCAAGAGTGCATGGCAGTCTTAAACCTTATGTACTTAGAAAGCGAAAGTGAAGTGAATCAGTCGTGTCCAACTCTTTGAGACCCCATGGACTGTAGCCCACCAGACCCCTCCATCCATGGGATTCTCCAGGCAAGAGTACTGGAGTGGGGTGCCATTTCCTTCTTCAGGGGATCTTTGCGACTCAGGGATGAACCTGGGTCTCCGGCCTTGTGGGCAGATGCTTTACAGTCTGAGCCACCATGGAAGTCCATACTATTAGTATGTACTTAATAGTACTTCAAAAATATGACAGGAAAACTTATAGAACCATACAGAAAAAGAGACAAATTCACATTTATCGTCATACATTTCAATACTTTCTTAATGGTTGATAGAGCAAGTACACAATAAAGATGTTAACAATTTGAGCAACACTGTAAATCAGCCTGACCTAAGTGACGTTAATAAAACATTCCATCACAAAACAACAGAATATACATTTTTTCACGTGTATGTAAAACATTGACCATGATAGAACAAATTATGGACATAAATCTCATTAAACTTAAAAGCACTAAAATTCCAAAGAAATATGTTCTCTGCCCTGAATGGATTTACATTAGTATTCAATATCAGAAACTTTTCGGGCATCCCCACATGCTTAGAAAATGAATGGTGCACTTCTAAAAAAGTCACAAGTCAAAATGTAAATCAAAAGTGAAATTACAATATATTTTAAACTGAATGAAAATGAAAAATTATATATAAAAATGTGTGTTCATACCCTATAAGCAATATTTGGGGGGGAAGGTATCACTAAATATTTGTATTAGAAGATGTGAAAATCTTAACTTTATCACCTCAGATTCTGCATTAAGCAAATAGAAAAAGAAAAACAAATAAGTACAGATTAAAAAGGTAAATTGTGTTTTCTTTCACAGAAAACTGAGCATGTCAGCTTAGCCATGGATAAACAAAAAAAGTTTCCCTTCATTTACATCAAAGTGTTCTCCACTCTAGGGATATTTTTATAGGTTTTCATGTATTTTTATGTCAGGGTCACTTCCTTTTATAAAATCCTGATCCTGGACCAAAATAATAAGATTTTAATTTTAATATTGCTAATTGTCAAGAGGAGCCAGAGCTCAAAATGCAAACATCTGCTAGATCATCAAAGAGCAACAGAGTTCTGGGAAAACATCCATTTCTGCTTTATTGACTATGCCAAAGCCTTTGATGAGTGGATCACAGTAACCTGTGGAAAATTCTTCAAGAGATGGAAATAACAGACTACCTGACCTGCCTCTTCAGAAACCCGTATGCAGGTCACGAAGCAACAGTTAGAACTGGACATGGAACAATAGACTGGTTCCAAATAGGAAAAGGAGTACATCAAGGCTGTATATTGTCACCCTGCTTACTTACTTATACGCAGAGTACATCATGAGAAACGCTGGGCTGGAGGAAGCACAAGCTGGAATCAAGATTGCCAGGAGAAATTTTAATAACCTCAAATATGCAGATGACACCACCCTTATGGCAGAAAGTGAAGAGGAACTAAAGAACCTCTTGATGAAAGTGAAAGGAGAGGGAAAACGTTGGCTTAAAGCTCAACATTCAGAAAACTAAGATCATGGCATCTGGTCCCATCATTTTATGGCAAATAGATGGGGAAGCAGTGGAAACAGTGGCTCACTTTATTTTTGGGGTCTCCAAAATCACTGCAGATGGTGACTGCAGCCATGAAATAAAAAGAAGCTTACTCCTTGGAAGGAAAGTTATGACCAACCTAGACAGCACATTAAAAAGCAAAGACATTACTTTGTCAACAAAGGTCCGTCTAGTCAGGGCTATCTATAGTTTTTCAGTGATCATGTATGGATATGAGAGTTGGACTATAAAGAAAGTTGAGCGCAGAAGAATTGATGCCTTTGAACAGTGGTGTTGGAGAAGACTCTTGAGAGTCCCTTGGACTCCAAGGAGATCCAACCAGTCCATCCTAAAGGAAATCAGTCCTGGGTGTTCATTATAAGGACTGATGTTGAAGCTGAAACTCCAATACTTTGGCCACCTCATGCAAAGAGCTGACTCATTTGAAAATACCTTGATGCTGGGCTCCAAGATCACTGCAGATGGTGACTGTAGCCATGAAATTAAAAGACGCTTTCTCCTTGGAAAGAAAGTTATGACCAACCTAGATAGCATATTCAAAAGCAGAGACATTACTTTACCAACATAGGTCCATCTAGTTAAGGCTATGGTTTTTCCAGTGGTCATGTATGGATGTGAGTGTTGGACTGTGAAGAAAGCTGAGTGCCAAAGAATTGATGCTTTTGAACTGTGGTGCTGGAGAAGACTCTTGAGAGTCGCTTGGACTGCAAGGAGATCCAACTAGTCCATTCTAAAGGAGATCAGCCCTGGGTGTCCTTTGGAAGGAATGATGCTAAAGCTGACACCCCAGTACTTTGGCCACCTCATTTGAAGTGTTGACTCATTGAATATACCCTGATGCCTGGAGGGACTGGGGGCAGGAGGAAAAGGGGACGACAGACGACAGAGATGGATGGCATCACTGACTCGATGGATGTGAGTTTGAGTGAACTCCGGGAGTTGGTGATGGACAGGGAGGCCTGGCGTGCTGCGATTCATGGGGCTGCAAAGAGTCAGACACTTCTGAGGGACTGAACTGAACTGAACTCATGCTGGAAAAGATTGAGGGCAGGAGGTGAAGGGCATGACAGAGGATGAAATGGTTTGGATGGCATCACCAATTCAATGGACTGGGTTTGGGTGGACTCTGGGAGTTAGTGATAGACAGGAAGGCCTGGTGTGCTGTGATTCATTGGGTCACAAAGAGTCGGATATGACTGAGCGACTGAACTGAACTGAATTGTCAAGAAAAGAAGAATGACCATTTTTTTCATTTAAGCTTTAATAAAGTGTTTAGTGATATAGTCATTATTTCAATCATAAAACTTGCTATAATTAATTTTTTAAAAATTTCAACATGTGATTTGGATTAAACACTTAATTTTAAAGTGTGTAAATAAGCCAAACTATCCCACCTGTTTTAGTAGTATATGAGTGTGATTTCTTATCAAGTTCAGTTGCTCAGTGGTGTCTGACTCTTTGCAACCCTATGGATTGCAGCACGCCAGGCTTCCCTGTCTATCACCAAGTCCCAGAGCTTGCTGAAACTCATGCCTATTGAGTTGATGATGCCTTCCAACCATCTCATCCTCTGTCAACCCCTTCTCCTCCTGCCTTCAATTATTCCCAGCATCAGGGACTTTTCCAATGAGTCATTTCTTCACATCAGGTGGCCAAAGTATTGGATTTTCAGCTTCAACAAATCCTTCCAAAGAATATTCAGGACTGATTTCCTTTAGAATGGACTCTTTGGATCTCCTTGCATTCAAGGTACTCTCAAGAGTCTTCTGCAGCATCACATTCAAAAGCATCAATTCTTCAGCGCTCAGCTTCCTCTATAGTCTAACTCTCCCATCCATACATGACTCCTAGAAAAACCACACCTTTGAATATATGGACCTTTGTTGGCAAAGTAATGGCAGTGCTTTTCAATATACTGTCTAGGTTGGTCATAGCTTTTCTTCCAAGGAGCAAGCATTTTTTAATTCCATGGCTGCAGTCACCATCTGCAGTGATTTCAGAGTCCCTAAAGTCTTTCACTGTTTGCACTGTTTCCCCATCTAATCGTCATAAAGTGATGTGACTGGATACCATGATGTTAGTTTTCTGAATGTTGAGCTTTCAACCAACTTTTTCACTCTCCTCTTTCACTTTCATCAAGAGACTTTTTAACTCCTCTTCACTTTCTGCCTTAAGGGTGGTGTCATCTGCATATCTGAGGTTATTGATGTTTTCCCGGCAATCTTGATTCCAGCTTGAGCTTCATCCAACCCAGCATTTCACATTATGTACACTGCATGTAGGTTAAATAAGCAGAGTGACAATATACAGGCTTGACATACTCCTTTCACGATTTGGAAACAGTCAGTGGTTCCATGTTATGTTATAAATTTTGCTTCTTGACCTGCATATAGATTTCTCAGGAGGCAGATCAGGTGGTCTGGTATTCCCATCTCTTTAAGAATTTTCCACAATCTTGTGATTCACACAGTCAAAGGCTTTGGCATAGTCAATAAAGCAGAAGTAGATGTTTTTCTAGAATTCTCTTGCTTTTTTGATGATCCAGAGGATGTTGGCAACTTGATCTCTGGTTCCTCTGCCTTTTCTAAAACTAGCTTGAATGTTTGAATGTCTGGAAGTTCATGGTTCATGTATTGTTGAAGCCTGCCTTGGTGTATTTTGAATATTACTTTGCTAGAATTTGAGATGAGTGCAATTGTGCGGTAGTTTGAGCATTCTTTGGCATTGCCTTCCTTTGGGATTGGAATGAAAACTGACCTTTTACCGTTTTGTGGCCGCTGCTGAGTTTTCGAAATTCGCTGGCATATTGAGTGCAGCACTTTCACAGCATAATCTTTTAGGATTTGAAATAGCTCATCTGGAATTCTATCACCTCCACCAGCTTTATTCATAATGATGCTTCCTAAGGCCCACTTGACTTCCCATTCCAGGATTTCTAGCTCTAGGTGAGTGATCACACCACTGTGATTATCTGGGTCATGAAGATCTTTTTTTGTACAGTTCTTCCGTATATTCTTTCTACCTCTCCTTAATATCTTCTGCCTCTTTTAGGTCCATACCATTTCTGTCTTTATTGTGCCCATCTTTGCATGAAATGTTCCCTTGGTATCTCTAATTTTCTTGAAGAGAGATCTAGTGTTTTCCATTCTATTATTTTCCTTTATTTCTTTGCATTGATCACTTTTGAAAGCTTTCTTTTCTCTCCTTGCAATTCTTTGGAACTCTGCATTCAAATGGGTCTACCTTTTTTTTTCTCCTTTGCATTCCTTTGGGATTGGAATGAAAACTGACATTTTCCCATTTTGTGGCTGCTGCTGAATTTTCCAAATTTGCTGGCATATTGAGTGCAGCACTTTCACAGCATCACCTTTTAGGATTTGAAATAGCTCACCTCGAATTCTATCACCTCCACCAGCTTTGTTCATAGTGATGCTTCGTAAGGCCCATGATCTGAGCCACAATCAACTTCCGGTCTTTTTTTTTTTTTTTTTTTTGGTGACTGTCTAGAGCTTCTCCATCTTTGGCTACAAAGAATATGATCAGTTTGATTTTGGTGTTGACCATCTGGTGAAGTCCATGTGTCAAGTCTTCTCTTGTGTTGTTGGAAGAGGGTGTTTGTTATGACCAGTGTGTTCTCTTGTCAACACTCTCTTAGCTTCTCTTCTTTTCACAGCTATTTGTAAGGCTGCCTCAGAAAACCATTTTGCCTTTACGCATTTCATTTTCTTGGCGATGGACTTGATCACTGCTTCCTGTACAGTGTCACAAACCTCCATCCGTAGTTCTTCAGGCACTCTATCCATCAGATCTAATCTCTTGAATCTGTTTGTCACTTCCACTGTATAGTTGTAAGGGATTTGATTTAGATCATACCTGAATCATCTAGTGGGTTTCCCTACTTTCTTCAATGTAAGTCTGAATTTGGCAATAAGGAGCTCATAATCTGAGCTACAGTCAGCTTCCGATCTTATTTTTTTGCTTACTATGTAGAGCTTCTCCATCTTTGGCTACAAAGAATATAATCGGCCTGATTTCGGTATTGACCATCTGGTGATGTCCATGTGTCGAGTCTTCTCTTGTGTTGTTGGAAGAGGGTGTTTACTATGACCAGTGTGTTCTCTTGTCAATACTCTCTTAGCCTTTGACCTGCTTCATTTTTTACTCCAAGGCCAAATTTGACTGTTCCTCCAGGTATCTCTTGACTTCCTACTATATCATTCCAGTCCCCTACAATGAAAAGGACATCTTTTTTGGGGTATTAGTTATAGAAGGTCCTGTAAGTCTTCATAGAATGGTTCAGCTTTAGCTTCTTCAGCATTAGAGGTTGGCGCATAGATTTGGATTACTGTGATATTGAATGGTTGATGAGCGCATGTCCTTCTAATCCACCATCTTGTTCTTATTGAATTTTTTGTCAAATGCAGATGTTAATTAAAATCTAATTTGGAAATTGAACATAAGACACTATTCAATAGCAATTACCTATATGTATTAATGTCAATTAAATAAAAATGTAATGGGGTATTAAAGCAGAATAAATAATATAATATTTAACAGAATGCAAATCTTGGCATCTCCATTAGATAAAATGTAATAATTTATGGCAAGATGATTTTCCCTTCATTACAATGAATTTTACAGTTAAAGAAAATATCCATTGATGTGCTTTTTCCTTTTATCGCCACAGTATAATCTGATTTTCTTCTAGCAATATTCATAGGCACAAATGATGAACCTAACATCACTTTATTAAGTCTAATGTATTAATGGCATTATTAATATTCATAATACGTTTAGAAGTTAGAATTTGAAAATTTGTTTAGTTGTGAAAATAGTAATTATAACTATTATTTGGTTTGTTAACTAAATAAAGGTTTAGGAAATATACAATGTATGTGATAAGTTATTTGTCATTAGGCAAATTCCTTAACTCTCCATGCAAAATTGGCTCAGCTGGTAAAGAATCCACATGCAATGTGGGAGACCTGGGTTCTATCCCTGGGTTGGGAAGATCCCCTGGAGAAAGGAGAGGCTACCCACTGTAGTATTATGGCCTGGAGAATTCCATGGACTCTATAGTCCATGGGGTCACAAAGAGTCAGACACGACTGAGCAACTTTCACTTCATTTCACTTCCATGCAACATATAGCAAAATATCTAATTTATACAGACTGTTACACAAAGTGTTTTCATAAACTTCTTTCATATACCACCAGAACATTATCTTTTGAATAGGACATTACTTTTTTTTTTTTTCATAAATGGATAGAATGTTAACTCTAAAGGACTGGGTTCTTATCTTTGTCTTTAGGGTTTTGTTATTTTATCACCTCTGTTTGATTTAAGCTGCAGTGTCTTGATAAGAAAAAATATGTAATTTTCACTTGATATGTATAATTTTTCAATAACGTTTTATAAAATTAGATATATTAGTTATGAAATCCTCTCCTTGAGATATCTAAAATATATACAAATCTACACTCAAAATATAATTTATAGTACTAGTAAATTAGAAAGATTATTTGTTACTTGCTGACTTTAAATTTTCTGACATTCAAACATTTCATAAATCAAATTGATGTATGCAAATCAACATTATTGAATTAACATAAACCGTTGGATGTCACACAATATATAATACAAAGCTAGAATTGGAACAGGGAAATGATTTTCCTCATCATTTAACTTCAGAAAACAGTTAACTTAGAAGAAACTATTTTAAAATTTCTTGTACTGTTTTCAGTGTTATTATACTAGTATTCCAAGTTGAAGTCCTTTCTGAAGGGCTATAAGATGTTCCAAGAATAAATTAACTTTTAAAATAATTATATTAAATGATAAAATTGATTTTGTAAGTATTTAATACTCATTCAAAATCAAATCATAATAAATGCTAATCTAATGAGTATAAACATTTAAGTAATTATTATATCTAAATGGTAAAGTATTGTGAATTTATTTGGGATTTTCTGTTGTTTTTATCATTTAAAGGTCTAGACATATTGTATCAGAAATGTTGCATATGCTTGCTTTATAAGAAGTTGCTTATTTGAATTCAACATATGTTTACTAATTGACTATTCTATTTGCAAAATTTTCTAGAATCTTTAAAAAGCTATAAAGTTGAACAGAGTATCTTTGTTTGCCCTCAATGAGCTCATATATCATGAAGGAAACAAGAGATATGCATAAATAAACATAAAACAAGTTATAAGTACCATAAATTTAATAAATCAGTAAAGATAAAATCATGTGCCAATTCATAGATGGATGAACAATTTTAGGCTAACATTTTATGCTATCACATTATTTTTTATCTAAATAAACAAATATGGAAAAGTCAATTAAATTTTAAAGAATAACAAAAATCTCCGATATCACTTATTAACATAGGTGCCTGTGTTAATTGATGCCTATGCAATACATTTCAGTACATCTCAGTGGTTTGGTTTTATTTACCAGAAGATTGTAGAGGACATTTTGCTTGTTTTTTTTTTAAGCACTGCTCTGGTAGCAAAAGCATAGTCAAAACACCAATATCTTTAGGTTTTTTTATCTTGAAAAAAAAATGTATATCCATGTCCTTGGTCCATTTGAAAAAAATCGAGTTGTTTGATTATTGGTATTGAATTGTATAGACACCTTAGATACTTTGGATAATCTCTAATAAGATATATGGGCTTTCCTGGTGGCTCAGACAGTAAAGAATCTCCCAGCAATTCAGGAGACCAGAGTTTAATCCCTGCAACCCACTTCAGTATTCTTGCCTGGGAAATCCCATGGATAGATGAGCCGAGCAGGCTATAGTCAGAAATGACTGAGTGAAATATAATCAGAAATGTGGTTTGAAAAGATTTCCTCCCAATCCTTAAATTGCCTTTTAAATTTTGAATTTACTTTTCATGGACGTATAATTGACTTACAATGATGTAAAGACTCTTTTTTAGACTTTTTTCCCATACAGGTCATTACAAAGTATTGAACAGAGTTCCCTGTGCTGTACACTAAGTTCTTATTAGTTATCTATTTTATATGGAGCAGTGTGTATATGTCAATTTCAAGCTCACAATTAATTTCTTCCTCCTGCCCACCCTTTTACCCTTGGTAACCATAAGTTTGTTTTCAACATCTGTGATTGTATTTCTGTTTTTAAAATAGGCTCATTTGTACCATTTTCTTGAAATTCCACATATAAGTAATAATGGTTTATAGGCTTCCCTGGTGGTTCAGATGGTAAAGAATATGCATGCAATCTGGGAGACCTGGGTTCAACCTCTGGGTTGGGAAGATCGCCTGGAGAGGGGAGCAGCAAAACACTCCAGTATTCTTGCCTGGGAAAACCCATGGACAGAGGAGGCTGGTGGGGTCAATGGAGTCAAAATGAGCTGGACATGACTGAGCGACTAACTCTTTCACTTTTCATAAGTAATAATGTATCTTTGTCTTTGTCTGTCTGACTTACTTCACTCAGTATGACAATTAGGTCTATCCATGTCATTGCAAATGGCAATATTGCCTTCTCTCCTTGCAGAACAGCACAGATTTTCCTTAAAAAGCTAAAAATAGAAAAAAAAAAAAATGGAACTACCATATGACCCAGCAATCCCATTCCTGGGCATGCATGTGGAGAAAACCATAATTTGAATAGATACATGTACATAAATGTTCATTGTAGCACTATTTACAAAAGCCAGTACATGGAGGCAACCTCAATGTCCATCAACAGACGAATGGGTAAAGATGGGGTACTGCATGCTCAGTCAGTTCAGTTGTGTCCAGTTCTTTGTGACCCCCATAGATGGTAGTCCTCCAGGCTCCTCTGTCCATAGGATTTTCTGTGACTTAGTGACTAAACAGCAACATTTATTTTTGCTTTTGTTGCCTGTGCTTTTGGTGTCATATCCAAAAATTTTTTTACCAAAATCAGTGTCAAGAATATTTCTTTATGCTCTCTTCTAGGAATTTTATAGTTTTAGGTCCTACTTTAAATATTTAATGTATTTTGAATTGATTTTTGTATATGGCATAAAATGAGGGTCCAATTTTATTATTATTATTTTATTTGTATATGGATATCCAGTTTTTCCTGTGCCATTTATTGAACAGTCTGTCCTTTTCCAGGCAATGTAAATATAATAGCTCTAGCCTATTGTCCAGCTAAATATTTTCCTTGGAAATATTCTCGTGGGATTTACTGACAAAATATATTTCAAATGCCAAATAAATTTAGGAATCTCTGCACTACTTTTAGAGATTTTAATTGCATTTTTACACATTGAAATCCTTCTGAACCCCTGTGGTAAGGACACATATGTTGTTAGTTTTTTGTTTTATCCCAGTCTCTCAAAGCTATTTGCTCATGGAGTTAAAAAAAAAAATCTTGTTAGAATATATTTGCATCCTACAGAGTAATGTTCTATGGGAAATATTTTTGGGGAACCATTGACATAAGCTGAGAATATACCAACTGAGTAAGTTTTTTGTTTGGTTTTTCTGAGTTGTAATGGGTCTATTTCTGGAACATCTTTTCTGGATATTTTTCTATCTTTTATCTTTTCATTATATATTATCTCAATTACTGGAGCTTTTTAGAAAATCTTAGCATAAAGTAGTGTTGATCTTAAATCTTTGTTGCTCTTTTAAAATACTATTTTTTCTACTTGAGATCCTTTTCATTTTTATGTAAATTTTAGAAACAGGCTGACAATTTTTTCAAAAAGATGCTGAATTTTGATTTGGATGGCATTGGATTCATATACCCTTTTAGGGAAAATGAATATCTTGACAACATTGTGTCTAGTCTTGAAAAATTTATAGATGGTATATAACTCCACTTATATGGGTCTTCTAAATTTAGCTCAACAATGTTTTGTTAGTTTCAGGTATAGTTTTTCTACATCTTTTATTGAATTTAATTGATATTTTTGATGCCAATGAGACCCCATGGACTGTAGCCTGCCAGGCTCCTCTGTCCATGGGATTCTCCAGGGAGGAATACTGGAATGGGTTGCCATTCTCTTCTCCATGGAATAGTCCCAACCCAGGGATTGACCCCAGGTCTCCTGCATTGAAGGTAGACTCTTTATCGTGTGAGCCACTTTAACTTTTATTTTCCAATTATTTGTTGTTGGCCTATAGGAATACATATAAGTTGTTTATATGACTTTGTTTCCACAAACTAAATGCGTTTGTTTGTTATAGGAGTTATGTTTGTATTAGTTGCTAGTACTGCTGTAATAAAGTATCATAAACTGAATGGCTTCAACAGCAAAAATATATTGTTCCCAGTTCTAGCGAGTAGGTATCCAACAGTGAGCTATTGGCAGGGCCATGGTCCCTCTGAAGATATTAGGGGAAGATCTATTATAGGCCTTTCCCCTAGCTTCTGGAGGATCCTTGTCTTGATGGCAGTAAAACTCCAATTTCATGTAGTATTCTTTCTAAATGAATGAATGTGTCCAAATTTCCCTTTTTATAATGACATCAGTCTAGTTATGATCTCATCTGGACTAGTTACATCTGCACTGACCCTATTTCTACATAAGTCACATTCTGAGGTTTTTGGGGTTAAGACTTCAACATATGACTTTTAAGGGACACAATTTAACCCATAAAAATGATTTCATGTAGATTTCATAGGGCTGGCTACATACACAATCACATCATCCTCCAACAACAAGAATTTTCCATTTTCTTCTAAAATTTAGCCTTTTGTATCTCTTTCTTATTGTCCTCAAGGTTTTCAGTACAATATGGAATGAAAGTGGTGAAAGGGGGTATAGTAGTCTCCTTCCTGTTTTAGACAAAAAATTTAATATTTATCATAAAGTTTAATGTTAGACATGGATTTTCCATAGATATAACAGATGCTGATAATAGCATTCTATTCCTAATTCAATAAGATGTTAAAATTATGATTTTATTAAATTTTTCAAATGTTTTTTCTTCATGTATTACAATGATCATATACTATTTCTAATTTTTTGTGTAGTACTGTTAATTTCCAACAGCTAAACCAAATTTTCATCCCAGGGATATGTACACGGAATTTTATATATAGCATTTATAGAATATACTGAAATCGACTTGCTAATTTGTAAAAGGTTTTTGTGTGTATGTTCACAAAGATAATTATTTTCTAATTTGACTTTCTTGTAATGTTAAATGTTGCTATCAGACTTTTCAGGTAGTTAAGTTGTAAAGAATCTGCCTGCAATTCAGGACACATGTATTCAATCCCTAGGTCAGGAATATCCTCTAGAGAAGGATATGGCTAACCACTCCAGTATTCTTATCTTGGAAATCCCATGGACAGAGGAGCCTGGGGGGCTATAGTCCATGGGGTCACAAAGAGTCACAGATGATTTAGCCACTAAACAGCAGCTAGGTATTGTTGCTAGGCTTGGTATAGGGTAATAATGGGACCCCTTTCATGGATCACAGTCTTTTCATGGCAAAGGACCTTGCATAACTCAATAAAGCTATGATCCATGCCCTTCAGGGCCACCCAAGATGTACATGTCACAGTGAAGAGTTCTGAGAAAGCGTGATTCACTGAGAGAGGAAAAAGCAAACTATTCCAATATTCTTGGTTCAAGAACCCCATGAACAGTGTGAAAAGGCAAAAAGTTTATGACACTGGAAGATGGACCCCCCAGATTGGAAGGTGTCCAATATGCTACTGGGGAAGAAGGAGGGCTATTACTAATAGCTTTAGAAAGAATGAAGTGGCTGGGCCAGAACAGAAAAGATTTTCTGTTGTGGATGTGTCTGGTGGGGGAAGTAAAGTTCAATGCTATAAAGAACAATAATGAGTAGGAACCTGGAATGCTATGTCTGTGAGCCAAGGTAAATTGCACATCAAGCAGGAGATGGGAAAAGTGAATGTCAACATTTTAGGGATCAGTGAACTGAAAGGGAAGGGGATGGTGGATTTAATTCATGTGACCACTTTATATACTACTGAGGTCAAGAATCCTTTGAAAGAAACAGGGTAGTCCTCATACGCAAGAAAACCATCTGAAATGCAGTACTCTTTTGAGAATGGGTGCAATCTCAAAAATGACAGAATGATCTCATTGGTTTCCAAGGTAAACCTTTCACATCACAGTAATCCAAGTCTATGCCCCAACCACTAATGCTGAAGAAGCTGAAGTTGACTAATATTATGAAGACCTACAAGACCTTTTAGAACTAGGACCAAAAAAAGGTGTCCTTTTTATCATAGGGGATCGGAATGCAAAATTAGGAAGTTAAGAGATACCTGGAATAACAGGAAAATTTAGTCCTGGAGTACAAAATGAAGGCGGGCAAAGCCTAACAGAGCTTTGCCAAGAGAATACACGGGTCATAAAAAACACCCTTTTCCAACAACACAGGAGATGACCTTACACATGGACATTACCGAATTGTTAATACCAAAATCAGATTGATTATGTTCTTTGCAGCCAAAGATGGAGAAGGTCTATATGGTAACCAAAAACAAGACCTGGAGCTGACTCTCGCTCAGATCATGAATTCCTTATTGCACAATTCGGGCTTAAATTGAAGAAAGTAGGGAAAACCACTAGGCCACTCAGGTATGACCTAAATCAAATCTTGTAAGATTATATGGTGGAAGTTACAAATAGATTCAACGGATTAGATCTGATAGAGCGCCTGAAGATACATGGATAGAGGTTTGTAACATTGCACAGGACGCAGTGACCAAAACTATCCCCAAGGGGAAAAAAAATGCAAGGAGGCAAAGCGGTTGTTTGAGTAAGATTTACAGATAGTTGAGGACAGAAGAGAAGCAACGTAAAAGGGAGAAAGGGAAAGACATATCCAACTTAATGCAGAGTTTCAGAGAAAGCAAGGAGAGATAAGAAGACCTTCTTCAGTGAATGATGAAAAGAAATGGAGAAAAAACAACAGAACAGGAAAGACTAGAGATCACTTCAAGAAAATTGAGGATATCACAGGAACATTTCATGTAAGGATGGACACAATAAAGGACAGAAATGGTAAGGACCTCACAGAAGCAGATTAAGAAGGGGTGGCAAGAATATACAGAGAACTATATATAAAAAGTTCTTAATGACTGGGATAACCACCATGGTGTGGTCACAAACCTAGAGCCAGGCATCCTACAGTGTGAAGTCAAAGGGGCCTTAGGAAAAATGCCTACGAACAAAGCTAGTGGAGATGGAAGTACAGTTGAGCTATACCTAACATTATGTCTTTTATTAGGTGATAAGCGATTATATATAAAAGGGATTAGAAACGGAACTGGAGCTCAGGAAACCCAGCAATATTCGGAGCAAAGGGCAACATTGAGAACATAAATCAATCGGTCTGTGACATTGTACTGTGCTGATGTGAACTGATTTTTAAATTCTACTCATAGAGAATAGAAATTTTACTTAGAGGTTTTTAATTATCCCCACTTTTAGTATAATGAGTGAAATTTAATGTCTGTACGAAGAACCCTTCTGTATAGGGAACATCTCTTTATTGTACCTTAGACTTTTACCTGTATAGTTTAGTACCTGTTAATGAACAGGTACTAAACCTGTTGGTAGGGAATTATATGAGGGTCATATTCTTCAGAGTAATCTTTTACTAGTTCTCTCTGATAATTTCACATGTGAATGCATTTGTCATAAAAATGCTACAGCAAATTTAAGGAATTTCCCTGTAAATATGTTATATCCCCAAAGTGTTTGTTTTATAAAAGTGTTGTATATGTGTGCCTTGTCCAAACATTTTGCATCCCTCAGGCCAATGCAGATATGCAGGTAAATACTGTGCTTTTTTAACCTTCTATTAATGGGAGTGTTGAAAGACTGTAAAACAATATCTGGTGTCAGTTTGAAACTTCCTGAACTGGATTATTTATGTCTAATATGTATTATTATATGATTTAATACTAGATAACTCAGGTTTTCAGAAATGCACTTCAATACTACAGGAAATTAATTCTATGGAACATATTGGCAGGAGGGGTATTCTCTGGGAAAGAAGTTGTACATTCATGAAGGAAAAAAATCCCAATATTAACTGTGAAGGATCAGAGAATAAACTGAGTTTTGAAATGAGACAGTAACATTTTGCATGCATATTTTAGGGTCTGGTCATTATTATATCTGAAATAGAAATTGTGAAGATACCTGGAGAAGGCTAATGGTGGGGACTAAAGTGGACCATATAGTAAGAAGCTAAGAACTCTGACATCATGTTTGGACCTATGGACCCTAAAAGTAAGTAATTCTAACAGAAGTTTTATATTGCTCTACATCTGAATTTTTCTCAATCTCAAAGCATGAGGAAAGCTTTCTAAAAGTCACAGCCTGAACTCAAGCTAAACTATGTATAATTATGTAAAAGAATATACCCTCCCTGAGTCAGAATGAGGGCATCAGAAGAGATCACCACCAACAGGAAAATAAGTATCAATATGCTTATACGCTAGTAAAGCATCAATATGCTGAAGGTACTCACCATCAAGGCCAGCTACTAGGACAAGGAGAAGGTAAGGACCTGGAGACTTGTCCAGGACACATGGATAGGAGTTTGTGTTCACTAGTCTCATTTGACTCAAAAGTGAATTTGTCACAGGTTGCGAGTGAGCGTCTATGCCATAATAACTTGTTTATACAAAAGAAATGTAATTTCATTTCAGCAAGGTCAGTGACATATTAAGTAATTAAAAGAGAAATGATAGAGATAAAATAATAGATGCAGGGCAAAGTGATGTGTGTGAAGTGCTTTTAAATCTTTAGAAATGGTAAGTAACGTAACCAAGGTTAGTAAAGCTAGTGATAGGGGGAACTGGGATTTGAACTCTCTAACCTGTGCTCCTATTGACCATGTACTACTACCTACTGGCAGAAGCTGGATAAGACTCATTCTTTCTTTTGGGAACTGACATTTTTATATTTTACAGCACCCTACTTTTTAGGTTCCTGGGTCTTACTTCATTCCAGTTTTTTGTCTTTTATGTAGTTCCAAAGTAGAGACTTTGAAATTCCCGAGGATAAATTCTATGCTGATTTCATCTTTAACACACTACTATTTAGCAGAATGGCCAGTACATTGTAAACATAAAATATATGTTTCAGGTATCTGAATATGGAATGGAACCTTTAATTGCAGTGAAAATTCAATGAGAAGTTCAGGTTCAACATGACACCTTAGGAGGACCCTAAAACTCACCTCTTCCCATGGATGTAACCAAATCTATAACTACATACGGAATAACTTATTCTGGGAAGAAACCTGCCTAGTAACTCCTACACATTGGCTGAACAAGAGAAAACTCACTTTGAAGTAAGTAGGAGAGGCTGAGTCACGATGTCACTATACACTCCACACCTGGCACGCTTACTCCAGTGAGTGCTCAGTTATGTCCAACTCTTTCTGTGACCTCATGGACTACAGCCCACTTTTCTGTCCATTCTTTCCTAGGAAAGAATGCTGGAATGGGTTGCTGTTTCCTACTCCAGGGTTATCTTCCCAACCCAGAGACTTAACCTACATCTCCTGAATTTCGTGCATTAGCAGGCAGGTTCTTTAACACTGAGTCACCTGGAAACCCACAACTGGGAGGGAACTCAAATCCCTAAGTTTCTCACTGAGGAGTAGAGTTTGAACTCATCTGACAGTCCAACTTTTAAGACCTACACCTGGGAGATGAACCCCTAAAGCATCAAGCTTTGAAATCCAACAGGCCTTGCATCCATGAGACCCACAACACCATAGCTAACTGAATTGAACTGTTCAAACTTTAGAAGCCAGAACCTCAGGCAGCAGCTTTTAATCAACCTAATCTAGCTACTCAGATCTTCCCCTTGGGAACACCAACAATTGTCGCCACACCTCCAACAACTTTGAGTCACACAATATACCAGGCTACTTGGACAGTTACAAAGATTTGAGAGACAACCTCAAAGAGTTATGGAAAGAATAAGATATGTCTCTTACATGAGACCACTCCAAGTCTCAGAGAAGTGGATGTTTAATGCACAGAAACTAATACAGAAAGTAAAAGGGAAATGAGGAAACAAAAGATGTTCTAAATGAAAGGGTAAAATAACACATCAGTAAAATACCTTAATAAAGAGGACAAAAGAAATTTACCTGATAAAGAATTCAAAATAGTGGTTGTTTAACAGTGTTCACCATACATAGGAGAAGAATGTATACACAAGTGAGAATTTCAAGGAAGAGAAAGAAAATCTAAGAAAGTGCCAATAAGAGTCACAGAGCTGAATAATACAGTAGAGGAGAGCAACGGCAGACTAGAACAGCAGCAGAATAGATCTGTTAACTTGAAGACACATCAGAGAACCCACCCAGTCAAGGAAGAAAAATAAAGAATTAAAAATGTTGACAATAACTTAAGGGACTTATGGAGCAACATCAAGTGCACTAACGTCCCCATCACAGAAGGAAACAAAATAGAGAGCAGGACAGAAAACTTACCTGGAGAAAGAGAAGCTGAAAACTTCCCCACCTTGATGAAGGAAATACATCCGGATTCAGAAAGCTTAGTGTGTTTCTAATGATGAACAAAGATGCCTACTCTTGACACTCTTATTCAACATTGTATTGGAAGTGTTAGCCAGAGCAATTCAGCAAGAAAGACAAATTAAAAGCTTTCCAAATAAGAAAGAAATTAAATTGTCACTATTTGCAGGTGACATGATTTCATGCATAGAAAATCCTAAAGACTCCATCAAAAAAAAAAAACTATTAGAAATAATAAAAAATAGTAACACTGAAGGACACAAAATCAATATACAAAATTCTGATGTGTTTCTATATACTATCAAGGAAAGAAAAGTAAGAATTTAAGAAAACAGTCCTATTTAAAATTTCATTAAAAAAAGAATAAAATACCTAGGAACAAACTTAACCAAGGAGGTGGAAGTCCTGTACACTGAATGCTATAGGACATTAATGAAATAAACAGAAGACACAGACATATGGAAAGGCATACTCATGAATTGGAAGAGTTAATATTGTTGAAATGTCCACTATGCAAAGCAATCTACAGATTCAATGGAAACTCTATCTAAATTCCAATAGCATTTTTCACAAAAATAGAACAATCCTAAGATTTGTATGGGACACAGAAATTGAAAATAGCCAAAGCAATCTTGAGAAATAAAAATAAACCCATGTATAAACTGGTCAATTAATTTACAACAAAAGAGCCAAGAATATACAATGGAAAAATGACAGCCTCTTCAATAAATGATGCTAAGAAAACTGGACAAATACAAGTAAAAGAATAAAGTTGTACCGATAACTTATAGCCTACACAAAAATTAATCTAATATAGATTAAAACTATGTAAAACCAGAAATCATTAAACTTATAAAAGAAAACAAAGTTCTGTGACATCAGTGTTTGGGGTGTTTTTTTGCTTATGACAACAAAACCAAAGACAATGAAAGCAAAAATAGACAATGGGACACATCAAACTAGAGAAAACAAACAAACAAAAACACTCTGGACAGCAAAGGAAATGTCAACAAAATGAAAAGACAACCTATTAAATGGGTGAAAATATTTGCAAATTGTATCTGACAAGGGGTTAACATTTAAAATATATAAACAACTCATATAACTCAATGCACTACAAAGTGAATTTGGGTTTCCAAGGAGGTACAGAGGTAAAGAATCCACCTGTCAATGCAGGAGACACCGGTTTGATCCCTGGGTCAGGAAGATCCCCTGGAGTAGGAAATGGCAGCCCACTCTAGTATCCTTGCCTGGAAAGTTCCATGCACAGAGGAGCCTGAGTGGCTATAGTCCGGAGGGTTGCAAAGAGTTGGACACCACTGAGGATGCACACTATACTATACAACTCGCTTCACTAAACATAGACTCAATCAGCTTTTGTCATTTCATTTAGAATTTAAAAACAGCATAGTCTATAAGTAGGACACTTTCAAAGTAAGGGATCACATAAAAGTAAAGGGAAGGAGAAAAATACACCCTGATAACAATTATAAACAGAAATCGTGAGTAGCTAAATCATTTCCCAACAAAAATTTAGATGAAGCTGATCATTAGAGATAAGAAAGAATGTAAAATAGCAATAAAAAGGGCAATTCTCCAAGAAAAATCCTAAATTACTATGCACCTGACAACAGAATTTCACAAAATAAAAAGAAAAACAGAATTGGAAGGAGACAGATAGATCCACTATTAGTGTATATTTTCTTAATTGTGTCTTTTTTTTTGGGGGGGGGGGGTAATTGGTATGCCAAATAGGCATAAAACTAATAAGGATAAAATTGACCTAAAAAGCATTATTAATCAATTGATGTCACTTACAATGAAAGAATTCTCTCTCTTGCAATAGCAAAATATACATATTTTTAAGGCTCATATGGACTGTTGAATAGGACAGATCACACTAATTAAAAGACCATAAGCCATAGAAAATATGTTTTCAGGACACAATGGAATCAATAATTAATAACCTTCCAAAATAGAAAGTAGTAGGTCCAATTGATTTCACTCGTGAATTCTATCAGACAATTAATGAAAAAGTAATAGCATACCTCCAGAATCTTATCCAAATGGAAGCAAGGGTAACACATTCTAATTCAATCTATGAAGCCAGCATTATCTTAATAACAGTATCAGATGAAGCTCTTACATGAAAGGAAAACTAAAACTAGATTTCAAAAATATATCAGCCAATGGGATCCAACAATAAAAAACTTGTACAACAAAGTTGAGATTTACTTCAAGCATGTAGGATTATTTCAACATTTAGAAGTCGATTAAGTTATCTATCCCATGAAAATGTAAGGAAACGCCATGCACATGATCAGATCAACCCATGCACAGGAAGCATTTCTTAAAATCCAACACTGATTCATTATAAAACTCTCAACAAGGCAGAAGTAGGAGAGGCCTTTCTTAACATTATAAAGACTATCATTTACTTCACAAAGGTAAAAAATAAATAAATAAACAATCAGGGCAATATGTTAGTCTCTCAGTCCTGTCCAACTCTTTGCAACCCCATGGACTACAGTCAGGTTCCTCTGTCCATGGAATTCTCCAGGGACGAATACTGGGGTGGGTTGCCATGTCCTTCTCCACGGCGAAATATAGGGCAAGTAAATATATGAGTGAGCATATTTCCTGGTGACGGAGATGGTAAAGAATCTGCCTGCAATACAAGAGACTTGGGTTTGATCCCTCAGTGGAGAAGATGCCCTGGAGAAGGAAATGGCAACCTACTCTAGTATTCTCGCCTGGAGAATTCCATGGACAAAGGAGCCTGGTGGGCTACAGCCCATGGGTGGCAAAGAGTCAGACACAACTGAGCAACTAACACACACATTCCTTATTCACCCTCTGTTGGGTTGTGGAGGGTAGATGTCAAATTTTCTTATTGATAGTTGAAATTCTCATTTAGTTTTCCATCCCATCATTTCTAAGTAGTGTGAAACATTTTCATTTGTAAGTATAGCTCTCTATGATTGATAATAATAATAGTAATAATAATTGCTGTTAATGTACTAGCTAATATTTAACATTTATTGAGGTATTATTGCAACTTCAAAACAATTCCATAGTTTACTTTGGACCCCATTTATAGCTAAAGATTCTAGTGTACAGAAAGCAATTTGACTCATGGTGTGAAGTTAGCAGAAGATGCAGGAGTCAGGTCTTCATAATCAGGCTCAAAAAGCAACTCTCCTCTCTCATGTTTAACTTCTTCTCTAACAGGTAAGTATAGTTTGAAAAATAAAACCTCTCAATTAATTCTGCTGAAACCCAAGGCCTTCTCTCCTCTGGAAATTCCTGATCCAGGTCTTAAATCTCTGTATCAGTGGTCAGAGAACCAATTATAGAATTTCAGATAATACCTGCCTTCTCAGATACTCTATTTTCAGAAAATAAAGGCAGAATTTACCATACCTTGAAGCCAGCCCTTTTATTTCTCCATCCAATTCCATCTCACTTTTTATCATTATTACCTTTTTTCCACATCCTGGCATCAGATTATCTGTGAGTATCAATATCTGAGGTTGTAAGGTTTTTTGTTTTGTTTTGTCTTTTTTTTCTTGTTTTATTTCATCATAATGGGAAAACAGAAATATTTCTTTAGGGGAAGTTGGAAATGGGACATTCTATCCAGATGCCTAAAACTAATTTGTAATTGGTTTAGGTAATAAATTTATCCCAAACCAAGGAGTAGGTCTTTCTGAAGTTTTAATTTTCTTATTTAATGTTTCCAATACTTATAAAAGCAACAACAACAACAAAGACACTAGGTATTTTAATTTAAGAAAATGTAAACACTTAATAAATAAGCTGTATGGAACTGAGTGCTCTTATTTCTTGGTCTTGGCCACAAAAATGTATCCCATGTAGAGAAGTTAATAAAGATAAATGGTTTGTTTATTGAAGAAAAACACAGAGCACTAATCATGGAGTTACTATAATTAAATTACAAAGTAGATAAAAATATGGAAATACCAAATAGAATTCTAAATTATTTGTGCTTTATATAAATATATGACTTGCTTAAACAATATAGTTCCATTTTTCATGGCAATTGTATATATCTCTGCAACTTTACGGAGTAGAAGCCCAGAATATAAAAGGAACAATAAAAGTGATAACAAATAAAAACACATACCCTGTAGGTAAATTTGAAGTTTTTATTTGTTAATGAAATAAAGTAGAATACACATTAAAATTAGACCAAAAATTCCAAGGTTGGAAATAAGCATATTTTTAGAAAGCTTCCAAACTGTGTTCTTTCTTTTAATGGCTTACCTTTAAAACAATTATGACTTTTTATCTTCCTTAATTAGTCTCCTTTGTCTCCTTCTCAGTAAAATACGTGGGGAAATATCCTTTAGTCTTTATATATAAGAAAACTGTACATAAACTATAGAAGAGCTGTGTTAAGTTGAATATGACTTTTAGAGTTCTTTATAATAAACTACCCAGGTAGGCTACAGTCCATGGGGGTCACAAAGAGTCAGACATGACTTAGCAAAAAAAGAGCAGCTGCAAAAATTGTACTCTACAGACCTGTTTAACAGTAGAGTACAATCTATTAACAAGAGTGATTCATGGGATTTTTCTTCTTTCAATCTTGAAAAACATCTGTATTAAATTCTTCTTCTGCTTACAACCAGGATAAACTAATAGCACCCAAATCTGCACTCCCAGTTCAACTAAAAATCTATGCAATATATAAATAACACTCCAAAGCATTGGGGATTCAGCAACTAGAGGCAGTATTTCCTGTAAGATGGTTCACAAACAAAGGGAGCTCTATAACTGCTACAGTGCACTGTCTGGAGAGAATTTCCAGGCTGTGTCACAGTAGGGTGAAACCCAGGCAAAGGATGATTCCTTCATGAGTTGAGAAGTGGGTGTCGAAAGTCTGAAAAGGACAAGAGGCTAGATTAAAGAAAGGCAGAGACTTGAGAGGAGAAAGCTGCATGGAGTAAGCAATCTAGAGATGTGCAGATGGTCCCCCTGGAGCTGAGTACTGATCAGTTTTCATGATGAAGAAACTACCTGAGACCAAGAGAATAACCATCTAAAATAAAAAGAGAAATAATCCTCAGTGCTCACCTGAAGCCAAGTGTGGTTCCTATTCCCACAGAGTGGGAAAGCTCATAATTCACAGGTCATTGGGCAGATTCCTCAAAAGGAATTTGTCCCTAAATTGGGGGAAATTTAGACCCAAACTAAAATTGTTTTGGTCCTGCCTAACAAAACTTAAAAATCAAGATAGGAAAATATCATACTATTTTCAGGTAACTTAACTGTAACAAATAAAGTTCAGCACTATTTATAAGAATGAGTGTGTGCTTAGCCACTCAGTCATGTCCAGGTCTTTGTGACCCTATAGACTGTAGCCCACCAGGCTCTTCTGTTCATGGTGGAGGATGCATACAGACACAAGAAGGTATTCAGTTAAAAATTACTAGGTATACAAACAAGCAGGAAAATATGACCCACAATGAGGAAAAAATCAATCAAAATTAATCCCGTGAAAATCAATTGTAACAATAATTAGTGATAGTACTACTAAAACACTTACTACGGCTGTACTATGTATAAGAAGCTGCAGAAAAAGAGAGCATTTTATAAAACATAGAAAAATCAAAGATGCAAATTTAATTCTAGAGATGAAACCTATTAGGATATCTGATACACAGTGCACTGGATAGGATTAATGGCAGATCAGACATTTCAGAATAACAGATCAATGGGCTTGAAGATATAGTCATGGAAATAAAAATAATGTTGCGTTGTGGACTTTGTAACATATATATGACAATAAAGACATTGGCCAATAAAGGAAAAATGACAGAACAATGCTGTCAGGTTTTTATATTTTGTGTGAAGTGGCATGATGGAATTTCAAAGTAGATTATCATAAGCTAAAATGCACAACATAAACAAAAACACCAAAAAAAAAAAAAAAAGACTTATAGCCAATAATTCAACAAAGGAGACAAAATAAAATAAAATACACCAAATTAATCCAGAATGATACATTACAGTGGAAGTATGTGGAGTAGGAACAAACAGGACAAAAAACAAATAGCAAATGATGGATTTAGATCCAATCATGGTAATGATCCTGTTAAATGATATAAACTGTTTAATAGGCAGTGATTGTCAAAGGGGATTAAAAGCAAGACATAACCATATTTTGCTTACAAAATGCTCGCTTTTAATATTAGACGTAATATAACAAATTAAAAGACAAAAAATACACATGCTTATTCAAGAAGAAACATGTTATAAGAATAAATTGTATATATCCTTCAATCAATAATTTGTATTTATCTTTCCCACAAAGAAAAATACAGACCAACGTGTCTCACTTCGGTAAATTAAGTATAAAAATTCATAAGAGGTATAATAGTCCATGCCTTGAATCACTTATAAAATTTATATAATATGGATCATGAACCTAAATATAAACACCAAACTTTTACAAGAAACCAAAAAAATATTTGTGGTTTAGCATTAGGCCAAGATTTCTTAGAAACATGATAAATAAATAAAATAATTGATAAATTGTGTTTTATCAAAATAAGAACTGCTAGTATTTGAACATACTGCTGGTATGTTAACATAATGCAAAGATAGGCCACAACTGGAAAAAATTATATATCTGACAAAAACCTCATTTGCTGAATATCTAAAAATTCAATAATAGGAAAACCAGCAACTCATTAGAAGATGTGTAAAATATTTAAATAGAAAAATTTTTATTCACTAAGGAAGAACTATATGTTGCATAAGCATTTGAAATGTTATTCAAAATTATTTATAAAAATGTACAAATTAAAATCATAATCTGATAATACTCCACATTTTTTAGAATGTCTAAACTTCAAAACCCAAGCCAAACAAATTATTGGCAAGACTGTGCAGCATTTTTAAATCCCTACTGGTAGGTACTCAAAACAGTAAACATAGTATGGAAAATAACTTGGCTTTCCCTGAAAAAGTTAAACACACCTATACAATTCAGTCCAGTTCAGTCACTCAGTCATGTCCCACTCTTTGTGACCCCATGAACTGAAGCACACCAGGTCTCCCTGTCCATCACTGACTCCTGGAGTTTACCCAAACTCATGTCCATTGATCAGTGATGCCATCCAACCATCTCATCCTCAGTCACCCCTTCTCCTTCTGCCTTCAATCTTTCCCAGCATCAGGGTCATTTCCAATGAGTCAGTTCTTCCCATCAGGTGGCCAAAGTATTGGAGTTTCAACTTCAACATCAGTCCTTCCAATGAACACCCAGGACTGATCTCCTTTAGGATGGACTGGTTGGATCTCCTTGCAGTCCAAGGGACTCTCAAGAGTCTTCTCCAACACCACAGTTCAAAAGCATCAGTTCTTTGGCACTCAACTTTCTTTATAATCCTACTCTCACATCCATACATGACCACTGGAAAAACCATAGCCTTGACTAGATGGACCTTTGTTGGCAAGGTAATATCTCTGCTTTTCAATATGCTATCTAGGTTGGTCATAACTTTTCTTTCAAGAAGTAAGCATCGGTTAATTTCATGGTTACAATCATCATCTGCAGTGATCTTGGAGTGCAGAAAAATAAAGTCATCCACTGTTTCCACTGTTTCCCCATCTCTTTCCCATGAAGTGATGGGACCAGATGCCATGATCTTCGTTTTCTGAATGTTGAGCTTTAAGCCAACTTTTTCACTCTCCTCTTTCACTTTCATCAAGAGGCTCTTTAGTTCTTCACTTTCTGCCATAAGGGTGGTGTTATCTGTGTATCTGAGGTTATTGATATTTTTCCCGGCAATCGTGATTCCAGCTTGTGCTTCTTCCAGCCCAGCATTTCTCATGATGTACACTGCATAGAAGTTAAATAAGCAGGGTGACAATATACAACCTTGACGTACTCCTTTTCCTATTTGGAACCAGTCTGTTGTTCCATGTCCAGTTCTAACTGTTGCTTCCTGACCTGCATACAGATTTCTCAGGAAGCAGGTCAGGTGGTCTGGTATTCCCATTTCTTTCAGAATTTTCCACAGTTTATTGTGATCCACATAGTCAAAGGCTTTGGCAAAGTCAATAAAGCAGAAATAGACTTTTCTGGAGCTCTCTTGCTTTTTTGATGATCCAGCAGATGTTGGCAATTTGATCTCTGGTTCCTCTGACTTTTCTAAAATCAAGTTGTATGTCTGGAATTTCATGGTTCATGTACTGCTAAAGCCTGACTGGGAGAATTTTGAGCCTTACTTTACTATTGTGTGAGATGAGTGCAATTGCGAGATAGTTTGAGTATTCTGCATTGCCTTTCTTTGGGATTGGAATGAAAACTGACCTTTTCCAGTCCTGTGGCCACTGCTGAGTTTTCCAAATTTGCTGGCATATCGAGGGCAGCACTTTCATAGCATCATCTTTGTATATTCTGTATTTTATAGCATTTTGATATTATTTTTATTTACAACCCTCTCACTTTCTATTGGAGAAGGAAATGGCAACCCACTCCAGTGTTCTTGCCTGGAGAATCCCAGGGACATGGGAGCCTGGTGGGCTTCCGTCTATGGGGTTGCACAGAGCCGGACATCACTGAAGCAACTTGGCAGCAGCAGCAGTACTTTCTATTTCCCTCTACCTACTATATAACTACTGTTAACCTGATGGGGAATCTCAGGTTCATAATATTATTATTACTATACATATGCACACATAAAGTGGATCTTTGCCACTTTCGTGTAACAAGTATGGGACATTTTAGACACTTTTATGCATCGTGCTCTTCTCAGTTCAGTTCAGTTCAGTCACTCAGTCGTGTCTGACTCTTTGCGACCCCATGAATTGCAGCATGCCAGGCCTCCCTGTCCATCACCAACTCCCGGAGTTCACTCAGACTCATGTCCATCAAGTCGGTGATGCCATCCAGCCATCTCATCCTCTGTTGTCCCCTTCTCCGCCTGCCCCCAATCCCTCTCAGCATCAGAGTCATAATAGCATCTAAAAAAATCCCTCTAATTAGAGATATAAATCATACTTTAATTTTTATATATCTTAATTTAGTCATCAGTACCACTATTTATTTCCTAATATTTTGCCTATTAAGATATGCTGTAATAACATTTCCCCTTTTATTTGAATGCCTATGAGTATTTTAAGTTTTAGCAGATACTTTTGAGATTTCTCTTCCAAAATAATGAAAACCAATCAATATTTTCATGAGTATTCATGATTAAGACACTTCCCTTGCATTTGCCACAGAAGTATGTGTTATCTTAATAACTGTTATTCAGAACATCTTGTTGTTACTTTTTATTTTCTTTATGCTGACACTGAACATATTTACATGTATTTATGGTTCATTTGGGGGCTTCTTGGTAACCCATGGTAAACAATCTTCATGCCAAGGCAGAAAATGTGAGCTTAATTCCTGTGTCAGAGAGCCCATAGAGAGGGAAATGGCAACCCACTCCAGTATTCTTGCCTGGGAAAATCCCGTGGACAGAGGAGCCTTTTGGGCTACAGTTCTTGAGTCACAAAGATTCAGACACGACTTAGCAACTGAAACAAGAACAAATTATAGATTTTGAGTTAAAAACTTACATTAATATTATTTACTAATTTTCTTTTAGTTGAGTTGTAGGCCTCTAAAGAGCTCTAGAGCTTTGTTACTATGTATTTTGAAAAATCATTCCCTTTCATATAATATGCTTATAAATATCCTTGTTCAACCTATTCCATTTGGTATAATTTATATATGGTTCAATTTATATCATTCAATTTCTCACATTTTCACATATGCTTCACAAGTTTTGGAAAGCCTAGAGATCTCTTCAACCTTGTTCAGATTTACAGGGGATAAGTGAAGGCTTCACCTCCCTAGGATATTTCATTTGACTTTTCTACAAAGCTTATATGTGCCTCTGTGTGCAAATCTGTGCTTGGACGTCTGCCTAGGACAGAAATGGAGTGTCATATTGTATGAATGTTGGGCTGGAAGAAGCACAAGCTGGAATCAAGATTGCTGGGAGAAATATCAATAACCTCAGATATGCAGATGACACCACCCTTATGGCAGAAAGTGAGGAAGAACTAAAGAGCCTCTTGATGAAAGTCAAAGAGGAAAGTGAAAACATTGGCTTAAAGCTCAACATTTAGAAAACTAAGATCATGGCATCCGGTCTCATCACCTCATGGCAAATAGATGGGTAAACAGTGGAAACAGTGGCTGAATTTATTCTTGGGGGCTCCAGAATCATTGCAGGTGGTGATTGCAACCATGAAATTAAAATATATTTACTTCTTGAAAGAAAAATTATGACCAAGCTAGACAGCATATTGAAAAGCAGAGATATTACTTTGCCAACAAATGTCTGTCTAGTAAAGGCTATGGTTTTTCCAGCAGTCATGTATGGATGTGAGAGTTGGACTATAAAGAAAGCTTAACACCAAAGAATTGATGGTTTGAACTGTGGTGTTGGAGAAGACTCTTGAGAGTCCCTTGGACTGCAAGAAGATCCAACCAGTCCATACTAAAGGAGATTAGTCCTGGGTGATCCTTGGAAGGACTGGTGTTGAAGCTGAGACTCCAAAACTTCAGCCACCTGATGTGAAGAGCTGACTCATTTGAAAAGACCCCAGTGCTGGGAAAGATTGAGAGTAGCAGGAGAAGGGGATGATAGAAGATGAGATGATTGGATGGTATTACTGACTCAATGGACATGAGTTTGAGTGAACTCCAGGAGTTTGTGATGGACAGGGATGCTTGGCATTCTGCAGTTCATGGGGTCTCAAAGAGTCGGATACGACTAAGCAACTGAACTGAACTGAACTAGAAAAAAAGATATCCCTAGGGTAAACATATATAAAAAATATGTGGGAGAGGGTTTAGGGAAAATCTATAATGGCATATAAAAGAACATTATATAAAATCATTACACTACTCAAGGCAATCTATAGATTCATTGCAATCCCTATCAAATTACCTATGCCTATATCAATAACATCAGATATGCAGATGACACCACCCTTATGGCAGAAAGTGAAGAGGAACTAAAAAACCTCTTGATGAAAGTTAAAGTGGAGAGTGAAAAAGGTGTCTTAAAGCTCAACATTCAGAAAATGAAGATCATGGCATCTGGTCCCATCACTTCATGGGAAATAGATGGGGAAAGAGTGGAAACAGTGTCAGATTTTTTTTTTTTTTTTTTTGGACTCCAAAATCACTGCAGATGGTGACTGCAGCCATGAAATTAAAAGACGCTTACTCCTTGGAAGAAAAGTTATGACCAACTTAGATAGCATATTCAAAAGCAGAGACATTACTGTGCCAAATAAGATCCGTCTAGTCAAGGCTATGTTTTTCCCAGTGGTCATGTATGGATGTGAGAGTTGGACTGTGAAGAAGGCTGAGCACCAAACAATTGATGCTTTTGAACTGTGGTGTTGGAGAAGACTCTTGAGAATCCCTTGGACTGCAAGGAGATCAGCCCTGGGATTTCTTTGGAAGGAATGATGCTAAAGCTGAAACTTCAGTACTTTGGCCACCTCATGCGAAGAGTTGACTTATTGGAAAAGACTCTGATGCTGTGAGGGTTTGGGGGCAGGAGGAGAAGGGGACGACAGGATGAGATGGCTGGATGGCATCACTGACTCGATGGACGTGAGTCTGAGTGATCTCTGGGAGCTGGTGATGGACAGGGAGGCCTGGTGTGCTGCAATTCATGGGTCACAAAGAGTCGGACACGACTGAGCAACTGAAGTGAACTGAACTGATTAAACTACCAAAGCATTTTTTTCACAGAAGTAGAACTTTTTTTTTTTTTTTTTAATTTTTAAAGAAAGACAAAAACCCTTAATAGCCAATGCAATCCTGAGGAGAGAAAAAAACAGAGCTGGAGGAATGAGGCTCCCTAACTTCAGACAATAGTATTGGCTTGGCCAAGAAAATTTTTTGTTTGTTTGTTTTTCTGTAACATGGAAACAGAAACTTTTTTGCCAACCCAGTACAAAACTACAGTCATCATGACAGTATGGTTTTGGCACAAAAATGAAATATAGATCAATGGAATAGGAGAGAAAGCACAGAAATAAACCTACACGCCTATAGTCAACTAATCTATGTCAAAGGTGGTAAGAATATACACTGGAGAAAAGAAAGTAGCTTCAATAACTGGTGCTGGGAAAACTGGGCAGCACTGTAAAAGAATGAAATTAGAACACTCTCTAACACCACATACAAAAATAAACTCAAAACGGATCAAAGACCTAGATGTAAAGCCATACATTATAAAAGTCTTAGAGGAAAGCACAGGCAGAACACTCTTTGCCATTGACTGTAGCAATATCTTTTTCGTTACACCTCCTAGAGTAATGAAAATAAATATGAAAACAAAGGGAAGCTATTAAACTTAAATCTTTTGCACAGGAAAGGAAACCATAAACAAAACGAAAAGACAATCCACCGAATGGTACAGAATATTTGCAAATGAAGCAAAAGTGAAGAAATTAATCTGCAATATATACAAATAGCTCATGCAGCTCTATTTAAATAAAAATAAAAAATGGGCAGAAGATCTAAATAGCCATTTCTCCAAAGAAAACATACAGATGAATAAAAAGCACATGAAAAGATGCTCAACATCAGAGAAATGAAAATCAAAAGTACAATGAAGTGTCACCTCACAACAGTAGAATAGCCATAATCAAAATGTCTACAAATAATAAATGCTGGAGAGGGTGTCCAGAAAAGGGAACCTTCCTACACTGTTGGTGGGAATGTAAATTGGTACAACCACTACTGAGAACGGTATGGAGGTTCCTTAATAAAGCAAAAATAGAGCCATCATATGATCCAGCAATCCAACTCCTGGCCACATATCTAGAGAAAACTATATTTCAAAAAGATAAATGCACCCTAATGTTCATTGCAGCACTATTTACAGCAGCCAAGATAGAGAGGCAACCTCGGTGTCCATCAGTGGAGGAATGGATAAAGAACATGTGGTCTACATACACAATGGAATATTATTCAGCCATAAAAAAGAATGAAATAATGCCATTTGCAGCAACATGGATGGGTCTAGAGATGAGCATAACTAAGCAAAATAAACCAGACGGGAAGACAAATATAATATGATATCACTCATATGTGGAATCTAATTTAAAAATAATAGGATCGAACTTATTTATAAAAGAGAAACCGACTCATAGATTTCAAAACCAAACAAACTTATAGTTATAAAAGGAGAAATATAGTGAGGAGATAAATTAGCAGTTTGGGATTAGCATACACATATTGCTATGTATAAAATAGATAACAAGGTCTGAAAAAGAATGAATCTATGTATACCTGAATCACTTTGTGTACACATGAAAATAACACATTAAAAATCAACTATACCCCAATAAAATGAAAATGAACTATTAAAAATAAAATGCATACTTTTGAAATTCTTAAAAAAGAGCATTACAAAAATAGTAATGGTGCTTCTTTCATGAAATTGAGGATATTTTTACTTTCTCACATGCTTCTGTGTATTGCTTAATATTTTTATAACTTTGTATTATAAAAATAGGGGAAAAATTATTAAGCATATGAAACTATGGAGGAAATTCAGTTCAGTTCAGTTCAGTTCAGTTCAGTCACTCAGTCGTGTCCGACTCTTGGCGACCCCATGAATCGCAGCACGCCAGCCTCCCTGTCCATCACCATCTCCTGGAGTTCACTCAGACTCACTTCCATCGAGTCCATGATGCCATCCAGCCATCTCATCCTGGGTCGTCCCCTTCTCCTGCCCCCAATCTCTCCCAGCATCAGAGTCTTTTCCAATGAGTCAACTCTTTTATAGGATATTTTTTAGAAATTATATTATGGTGGAAAATATGTTAGAGAGTTCTCCTTTTAAATCCAAGACAGGTTACAAAGGTGTATTTAAACTGACATTTTAAAATGTAACAACTTAAAAATTTATCCACTTGTATAACTAACTGAAGAGTCCCAAGGGTAGCCTGAGTTTTTGGCACTGTTCACACTGGTATCTAAGCAGTATCATCAGAAATGTGTTTCTCTTCATCCTTCTGCACTGCTTTCCTCAGTGTTGGATTTATCTTCAGGCAAAGACCACTGAGGGTTGACAAGATAGTCATGAAAAATCCTAGGCTTATATTCACAAGGGCTCCAGTGAATGAATAATGTCTTCTCTCTACGTGATTTAATAGCATAAGTCCCAGGGTTGACCTTTCCTTGTTTCATAGCCTTGGTCAGGTGCTTCAGCTCTGATCTTGGAATATAGTTCACTCACTGTCTAAGTCAGCTACATATAAGAATCCTTGGAGTCTAAGTGGAGTTGGTCTCACCTGATCGACTGAGTGTCAGGGTGACGTCCTTCAGGAAAATAAGGATGCTAATATCAGATGCACAAAAATGGGTAATTGTCCAAAGGACAAAAGAAGCTTATTACATTATATTCTTCCTAAGTGAGACAAAATTTAAAAGGTACAATATTTTGAAGTTTCTATGTGAAATCATTATAAGCATAGTTAAAAGATAAGAAATGGTTGGAAATACATATATTACAATAAAATGTTTAATATTTTTGTATGAAGAATCTCTAACTTATAAAACAAGAGAAGGTAAGTGATAACAAAATCAGTTATCCTCAGTAAAAAAGGTGAATATCCAAAAGATTATAAAATATAATTGTTGTGAGTAATCAGTAATGCAAATAGATATGATCATAAGATTTCAATTTTCATTAAATAGATTATGGAACAGGAAATGAGAATATAATAGATTACAGTAGTGAAACAGCCTGCTGGTGGTATCCTCATACGCAGTTGATGGAAGTATAAATTGGTAGAGTTTTTGTCTCTGGTACCTTTTAAAGTTGACAAGTTGACAGTAATCTGTCAAAATTGAAAATCACATATTTATGTCAACCCTACAAAAATAATTACAAATACATATTTATAGGAATGGTATTACACCATTGTAGTAGTAAAAAAAATAGGAAACTAAATATCTATCAGTAAGATAATGACCAGTATCTTCCCTGGTGGCTCAGAGGTTAAACCATCTGCCTCCAATGCGGGAGACCCGGGTTCAATCCCTGGGTTGGGAAGATCCCCTGGAGAAGGAAATGGTAACCCACTCCAGTATTCTTGACTGGAGAAGCACATGGACGGAGAAGCCTAGTAGGCTACAGTCCATGGGTTCGCAAAGAATCGGACACGACTGAGCGACTTCACTTATTTACTTACTTAAGATAATGACTAACAAATGATAAGGTAGATATATATGTATTGAATAATATGAAAGCTCATGAAAGTATGTATGTAAAAGTCCGTATAGCTCTATACAAACAAAAATGTACAGCTCACTGGATGATGTATATGTAATTTTATTAAAAGTAATTCTATATTTATGGACAAATACACATTATCCTTAATTATCCCCTATCTGTTTCTATTTGTGTCTATGTATGTGTGTGACTCCATAAAGAAAGTAGAAAAATAGACCTAAGCTACTAACTGAGGCTACTTCTGTAGGCAAACAGGAACATTGGGAGGGAAGAAATATATTTCTGTGTTGCTAGATCTTTTTTGACTATATTTTTAAATAATTTTTCAGTTTTTGGTGACTTTGGGAAAGTGCTACAATTATTAGAATAAAGAAATAATGTGTCATATTTGCAGAAATTATAAAAATATTTTGAAGCCTTTTTTCAAAGAAATAGTTTGTTCATATGATTTACTACTAGTGTTGAATAGTGGTTATATCACTTATTAGTATAAGTTATATACATGTAATATATATGCACATATATTATGTATAATGATAAATATCTTATTGTTTAAATAATACATATATATATCATGTTGTTCTTGGGGTTCTCACAGCAAGAATACTTGAGTGGTTTGCCATTTCCTCCTCCAGTGGGCTACGTTTTCTCAGAACTCTCCACTGTGACCCATCCATCTTGGGTGGCCCTACACAGCATGCCTTATAGCTTTACTTCACCATGATAAGGCTGTGGTCCATGAAGGTGGCAGAGGATGAGATGGTTAGATAGCATCACTGACTCAATGAGCATGAATCTGAGCAAACTCTGGAAGATAGTGAAGGACAGGGAAGCCTGACATGCTGCAGTCCATGGGGTAGCAAAGAGTCGGACACAACTTAGCGACCGAATAACAGTTCATATATAATCTAATGAAAACAACTATTCACATCTATTTGTTCTCTCTGTGGACTCAGAGATGCCCACATAAGCCAAATATTGCAAGTTCCCATGGTCAGTTTTGAAGGCTGGATAAGAGGTTGGAATGCAATGAAATATACAATATCTGGTAGCTCAGTTTGCTTTGTTTCAGCAACTCTATTAATTCACTATGGTAATAGTTTATCTCATCTCAATCAACATATCTGATATTTGTGTGTGTGATTTAAAAATGAAGAAATTAGATATTATATATTAAAATAGTTTACAATCTAAACTTTTAAAATATCAGATATGTAGTTTAAATAAAAGACTAAAACATAGGTTCTTCTTCCAGCTACAATCTCATTTTATACCTTCTCTTGCTGTCACAACCACACTGGATAATTTCAGTATCTCTGAAAACGTTAAATTTTCTCTCACCTCAATGGCCCCATTGATACTATTCAATCACTATTGGATATTCTTCCAAGCACTTGTTAGAGAAAGAGGTCATGGATTTGAACTTACACTTTTTAATTAAAAAATTATTGACAAAGAGTGTTTGAACATGTTTGTTCTTTAAAAGAAGACAACACAAGATCTTCCTACAGTCCCATCATTTGGCAGATTAGTTATGACTTAGAGGAGGGCATTAGCTCTCATGGTGACTCAGTTAATATATCACTCCAAATTTATGTCAAAGCTCTGACCCGTAAAATGACTGTTTGTGGGTATAAGACCTAAACGGATATAATTATGGTTAACTATAAGAAAGCCTTCTTCAGCAATCAATGCAAAGAAATAGAGGAAAAGAACAGAATGGGAAAGACTAGACATCTCTTCAAGAAAATTAGAGACACCAAGGGAACATGTCATGCAAAGATGGGCTCAATAAAGGACAGAAATGGTATAGACCTAACAGAAGCAGAAGATATTAAGAAGAGGTGGCAAGAATGCACAGAAGAACTGTACAAAAAATATCTTCACGACCAAGATAATCATGATGGTGTGATCACTCATCTAGAGCCAGACATCCTGGAATGTGAAGTCAAGTGGGCCTTAGAAAGCATCACTATGAACAAAGCTAGTGGAGGTGATGGAATTCCAGTGGAGCTATTTCAAATCCTGAAAGATGATGCTGTGAAAGTGCTGCACTCAATATGCCAGCAAGTTTGGAAAACTCAGCAGTGGCCACAGGACTGGAAAAGGTCAGTTTTCATTCCAATCCCAAAGAAAGGCAATGCAAAAGAATGCTCAAACTACCGCACAAATGCACTCATCTCACATGCTAGTAAAGTAATGCTCACAATTCTCCAAGCCAGGCTTCAGCAACAGGGGAACCGTGAACTCCCTGATGTTCAAGCTGGTTTTACAAAAGGCAGAGGAATCAGAGATCAAATTGCCAACATCCGCTGGATCATGGAAAAAGCAAGAGAGTTCCAGAAAAACATCTATTTCTGCTTTATTGACTATGCCAAAGCCTTTGACTGTGTGGATCACAATAAACTGTGGAAAACTCTGAAAGAGATGGGAATATCAGACCACATAACCTGCCTCTTGAGAAATCTGTATGCAGGTCAGGAAGCAACAGTTAGAACTGGACATGGAACAACAGACTGTTTCCAAATAGGAAAAGGAGTACGTCAAGGCTGTATATTGTCACCCTGCTTATTTAACTTCTATGCAGTGTACATCATGAGAAATGCAGGACTGGAAGAAACACAAGCTGGAATCAAGATTGCTGGGAGAAATATCAATAACCTCAGATATGCAGATGACACCGCCCTTATGGCAGAAAGTGAAGAGGAGCTAAAAAGCCTCTTGATGAAAGTGAAAGAGGAGAGTAAAAAACTTGTCTTAAAGCTCAACATTCAGAAAATGAAGATCATGGCATCTGGTCCCATCACTTCATGGGAAATAGATTGGGAAACAGTAGAAACAGTGTCAGACTTTATTTTGGGGGGCTGCAAAATCACTGCAGATGGTGACTACAGCCATGAAATTAAAAGACGCTTACTCCTTGGAAGAAAAGTTATGACCAGCCTAGATAGTATATTCAAAAGCAGAGACATTACTTTGCCGACTAAGGTCCGTCTAGTCAAGGCTATGGTTTTTCCTGTGGTCATGTATGGATGTGAGAGTTGGACTGTGAAGAAAGCTGAGCACCGAAGAATTGATGCTTTTGAAGTGTGGTGTTGGAGAAGACTCTTGAGAGTCGCTTGGACTGCAAGGAGATCCAGCCAGTCCATTCTGAACGAGATCAACCCTGGGATTTCTTTGGAAGGACTGATGCTAAAGCTGAAGCTCCAGTACTTTGGCCACCTCATGCGAAGAGCTGACTCTTTGGAAAAGACTCTGACGCTGGGAGGGATTGGAGGCTGGAGGAGAAGGGGACGACCGAGGATGAGATGGCTGGATGGCATCACTTACTCGATGGACATGAGTCCGAGTGAACTCCGGGAGGTGGTGATGGACAGGGAGGCCTGGCGTGCTGAGATTCATGGGGTCGCAGAGTTGGACACGACTGAGTGACTGAACTGAACTGAACTGAAGCATACATTTCTTTGTATAAAATGCAGTGTCATAAAATAATAAACACAGAAGTGAAAGCAAATGTCAAGCCTCTACCTGTTTCGTGACTGTTAGCACTTTATTGACTGAACCTTTCTCTAGCATCTTGTCCAGAAAATATTTACTGCCCTTTTATAAAAGCTAAGTGTCCTTCAAAGTAGCTTTAAAACTGGTAGGGACAAAGGGACAGAAGAAAAACAAATAAACAACAAAAAAAAAACACCTGCAGTTCTCCTAGCCTTCTACTATTTCCTTTAACATAATAAATCTTGACGTTAAAGGATAGCCTTAAAAATAATCTGAAAACGTTGTTATTCTGCTCTAGCATGATCTGTGGAATAATTCTTCCATTATGCGGTTTCAGAGATGTCTCAGTATTCTGATATAAACACTATTCATTAAAGCCTTATAATTCTTTCAATATGTTGTATATTAATTTCTTCCTTAAACTTTTAAAATATATGCTTGACTATTTTTACAAGAAACTTCAGAAACTCTTAAGTCATTTTGAAATAAATTAAATAAATACTTTAAATGATTAAATAATAATTAAAATCTTTGTAATTTTTAGTGTACCATCTAAGAACAAGATGTTGAATCTCTTATTAAATATACATTCATTTTTTGACTTCATAAAGCTATTCCTACATATTTATATTTTGTCACTAATTTTTGTTAATACAGTATTTTTCTTATATTTTCTAAATTGCTGTTGAGGGTATATAGCAACTATATGTATTCTCTATTTTTATTAATACAGGCTAACTTATGAGACTCTCTTATTGGCTATAACTTTTCTCAGTTGATTAATGTAGACTATTGTTCATCTCATAAAATAGCCCTCATATAATTATAACAAATATCATACTTGTGTTTTATGTTTTAATTAATTATAGCATCAGAAAAAAATAATTTTTAAAAAACTTGAAGAAATTTTATGCCATGGTTTACCCCACAGGGATAATAGATAATTTGGGCAAAAATATTTTAATATTCATTTTGTATTTGATTGGGATTGTTTAGGCCAGGAATAGCAATCTTTTAGATGCCTGAAGGCAGAAATCTTACATTTACTTAACAGTTAAAGAATGTTTTAAAGTTACATATCCTCAGGGACATTCTGAATTTGTCCAAGAGAATTCCCAAATGTATAAATAATATTACAAATTTGTATTCTCATAAATATGTCCCTACCACAAGTAATATGTATCTATTATACATAAATAAAAGCAGACAAAGAAAGCATGGAACTTATAGACGAAAATGGTCCAACTTACAGAAAAGACTCCATTTTATAGTTAGCTTCTGAGGTTTAAGAAAATCATTGCATTTGTTCAAAAAATGGTTTGATTAGCTCAAACTCAGTATCTGATCTTCCCATTTATGGTCTAGTAGAATAACATTTAATCCTATTTGTGATTAGTTAATAATGTATATAGCAACATCTATTTTGATTCAGATCATGTTCAGGATAGTAAAGCAGGTTGCCATTTCCTACTCCAGGGTATCTTGCAGACCCAGGGATTGAACCTGTGTCTCCTACGTCTCCAGCATTGGCAGGCAGATTCTTTACCACTAGCACCACTGGGAAGCCCAAAGAATTTATACACTCTCAGTAATTACAATTTCAGTTTGTTTATTCTACTTCAATTGTGTATCATTTTCTGTATATTAAAGTACTGCCTAAGAGAAGTGTATTTTTTAACTTTTTATTTTATATTGGAATATAGCCAATTATCAGTGCACTGATAGTTTCAGGTGAACAGCAGAGAAACTCAGCCATACATATCTATGTATCCATTCTCCCCCAAACTCCCTTCCCATCCAGGCTGCCACATAATGTTGAGCAGAATTTCATGTGCTATAGAGTAGGTCCTTTTCGGTTATCCATTTTAAGTATAGCATTGTGCACATGTGGACCCCAAACTACTTTTGATCTCATCTCTTCTGGTGTATCTATAACTTAGATGATTATTCACTGAAAACACATCTTGATCCTGAATAACTACTTTGTGTTAAATCATATATATTATCACTGTCCAATAGCTACTGCTTACAGCAACTGAACACTTAAGATGTGGCTTATCCAGGCTGAGAGATGCTGTAAGAGGAATATTTGTCAGTTCAGTTCAGTTCAGTAGCTCAGTCGTGTCCGACCCCATGAATTGCGACCCCATTCATTTGTGACCCCATGAATAGCAGCACACCAGGCCCCCCGTCCATCACCAACTCCCAGAGTTCAATCAAACCTATGTTCATCGAGTCGGTGATGTCATCCAGCCATCTCATCCTTTGTCATCCCCTTTTCCTCCTGCCCCCAATCCCTCCCAGCATCAGAGTCTTTTCCAATGAGTCAACTCTTTGCATGAGGAGGCCAAAGTACTGGAGTTTCAGCTTTAGCATCATTCCTTCCAAAGAACACCCAGGACTGATCTCCTTTAGAATGGACTGGTTGGATCTCCTTGCAGTCCAAGGGACTCTCAAGAGTCTTCTCCAACACCACAGTTCAAAAGCATCAATTCTTCGGCGCTCAGCTTTCTTCACAGTCCAACTCTCATATCCATACATGACCACAGGAAAAACCATAGCTTTGACTAGACGGACCTTTGTTGGCAAAGTAATGTCTCTGCTTTTCAATATGCTATCTAGGTTGGTCATAGCTTTCCTTCCAAGGAGTAAGCGTCTTTTAATTTCATGGCTGCAATCACCATCAGCAGTGATTTTGGAGCCCCAAAAAATAAAGTCTGACACTGTTTCCACTGTATCTGACTATGAAAACTTGGTGTGTGTAAGATTATTAACTATTTTATTAACATTTTTCATATTATTTGCCTGTTAAGATTATCTTTGGGCATATCGAATTACAAAAAGTGTCACAATGATTTTGCTCTTAAATGTTTTTCAATGTGCTGATAAAAATTTTTAAATTATACATTTGAGTTATATTATATTAATATTAGACCAAATTGGGACACATAAAACAGATATCAAATGCATATAACTTGCTCTCAAATAATGATAATTTTTTTTATTATTCCTGATGCTTTCACTATTTTGAAAACTCATAAATGCCTAGTAGGTAATACTTTGTATTTACATTACATCTAGAGATTTGGTTAAGTAGTTTTTTCAGTGTCTTACATTGGGTAAATATAGAACCCAAACCTATTTAGGATTCATAGACATAGTTTTTTCCTCTTTACATCTCTAGATGGAGCAAAGGTCCAGTAAAGAATAATCAAAATATAAAATGATAGAGTTTTGGCACATGAACAAGTTCAAAGCTTACCAGAGAATTTTTTTAGCTCTCTCTATATCCTCTCTATATATCCACTTCATGCAGAGTTGAAAGACTAACTATCTGGGCAATGATATGAAACTTTTGTTTCAGACTTCTCAACTAAAAGTTAACTTTTCACTTCCATATCATGTTTTAATAAAAAGCCTCATGTTCTTTCCAGTCAAACATTATTGTTGAGTCCACTCCTCTCCAGGGTCACTGAGTTAACTGTTGGAAAACTGAGATATGTTAAGCTTGCATTCTTTTAACATTTGAAACCAAACCTATTACAGCTAATAAGAGTACCCAATAAAAAGCAAGGTCCTATTGTATAGCACAGGGAGCTATATTTAATATCCCATAATAAAGCATATGGAAAATAATATTAAAAAGTATGTGTATGTATACACACACACACATCTGAATCATTTTACTGGACAGCAGAAATTAACACAACATTGTAAATCAACCATATTTCAATTAAATAAAAAAAGAGAACCACAGTGCTGTACATTTTCATGATGTTTTGGGTTGGTCAAAAGGTTCATTCAGGATTTTTCATAATATTACAGAAAAACTTGAAAAAAATCTTCTGGTCAACCCAATACTACTTCTTTCCCTTAGAAAAGCTTTTGACATTGAGAAACATGCTCACATATTTTCTTTTTTTAATCATAAACAAATATAATATCCTCCCCCAAAGAGGGAAAAATGAAAAGGAAAGGGATGAGGCATCCACAGTTCTGTTAGCACCATGATTCCGAATTGCTCACATGGTTCTGACTCCATATCATTTCCCTGGACTTAGTCTTGAAGTGTCTGGTATTAGAAAGGAGGCTGGCAAACACAGTCTCTGATTGTCTAAGGGCTCAGATGTATACAGCTGAAAGGAAGGAGAGAATTGACAGAGGTTCACAGTTAGAAATGTCTGCAACAGCATTTTGCCTAATACTTTTCCCCAAAATTTCCATGTTAGGTTGAAAAGGTACAGTCGCTATCCTCTGATCCATCACTTACACATTTGAAACTATAGTCAATTTGGTGTATTCTCTAAATGTCCAGTTCCTCCTAATGTATGAAATGAAGATATTTAGCCCAATGATGTTAATACTCCAGTATCATTGAGATGTGTAAAGACACACTGTGAATTGCAAAGTTCTAAATTAAATCAAAGTAAAAATTAATTGTGAAGGAAGACTTGCTCTTTTAAGTATCATTCAAAAGCTATCAAAATTGACTCTTAGGACAACTGAAAATGAAAGAAATGTTATATCAAATTACAAAAAAAAGTTCAGAACAAAAATTATTAAAAATGGATAAAGTATTTAAGCAGAAATATTCTTAAGCCCTCCCTATTTAGCAGGCAATATGATTTGTGCACATAAATATAACTACATATACAATTAAACACAAGATCCACAGATATAATTTCATTTAAACTTGGTGAAATTCTTTGAGGCAAGTTTTTTATTTTCCAAATGAAGAAAATTGAGGTTCAAAGTGACTATGTAGCTAAACTGGTAAGGAATAGAACTGATCCATAATCCATAGCTGATACTAATGCCAGAGCTAAAGCTTAAACATTTATTCACACTTTATAGTGACTGAGGTAAACATTATTTTATTAATTAATCTTGGGCTTAAAAGTATCAATGATATTATCAAAAGTAATCTTACTATACTGACTTTAATTCTAAACATTATCTTTATCTTGGAGAAAAGATATGGGCAGTTTCAATTAGATTACTAATCCAAATAGGAAAAAATACAAAATACACACACACACACACATATATATTTTTTACAATTACAAGCTTAATTCATAATGATAATATTTTCTAAGCAAAACGTATGTATCATGGAGTATTCATAGCCTCATGATTGAGACTGGAGAATTTTATCAATTTTGTTAATTTTGTTAAATATGAGATGTCAAAAATTAGAACCATGTCTTCATATGCTGTCATTGAGTGAACTGAAAATGTTTGATCCCTGAGGATATACTCATATTTATTCAATTCAATGCGAATCAATAATGATTCATCATCTTTAGTTCACTGGAGACAACATCCAAGTGTCAAATTACAAGCTCATCAGCTTCATCGACATTTAAATTTCCTTTAAGACAGAGATGTGGGGAATTGAATTTGCTTATTGTAAATGGAAAAAAGATTGGATTGCAGCCTGGTTCCCAGGATGATTGAATCTTTTCTGGGTGAAGCAGTGTTAAATAAGATGATTAACAAGAGATTGTATTTTTTTTTCTTTAACAATGAAAATAGATCAGTTTTCAGAGTGAATGACAGAGTAGTCATACAGCTACTCAATCAGTTTTAAAAAATGAGTAATGAAAACCTTATGGAAAATTAATGCTTGTTAAAATGTCCAGATTAGCACAGACTGAGGCTGCTCCAACTTCCGGTTACATGAAAGCAGGCACACAGCAAAAGCAATTCTTCAACCGTCAAGTTGCAAAGTTGGTGGGGGAAGGGGGAAATGTGCCTTAGAGACTTCTGAATGTTACTTGCCCTTCCCTGCAAATCCATCAGGGTAATGAGGGATTCATACCTATATAAGGCATTACTGCCTCAGTGAACACTTCAAGATATGAACTTTCTTTGAATAGTGGGAAATAAAAACGTCAAGCCCATCCTATTAGGAACCACTGAGTTCTTAAGTTTTCTTGACAAGTGTAAATAGATGAGTAAAAGAGAAAAGATATGATGACAAAGAAGCATTGAATCATTTTTATGAAGAGTCTTTGTATATCATATAGGAAAACAAGTTTGAATCGCTTCTCTGGAGACCACCTCAAAATGCACAGAACCATTGCTTCTTGGGTCTCAGCTATACAGCTTTGACTAAATTTGTGAAATAAACGTTCTTCATCTGCCATGATTACCTTTCATTATTTCATCTTGAGCCCAATAAATTAATATTCTTTCCCCACATCTACTTTTAGAAAATATTCTCAGCCACTTTGATCTCATTAGCATTTATAATTACCAACAGCCTTAAAATACATGGTAAGATTTATTTATACCATGACACTCAATGCCCCAAAATTAATCCAATGTTAGAATGCCCAGTGTTGTCAATAATTCTCACTCTACTATATGAATTCCAAAATCTTCTCTTAAAGTGAAAGACTCAAACCCTGACATCATTTATTATATAATATTCAAATATTTAAAAATTTAATTTCTCACCATTAAAAAAAAATGTTTCAGTATCATGTCGTGGATTTTTATTTTATACTTTGTAGTATAATCCAATAGTACACTGGTCATAGTTAATTTATTTCAATTATAATATTAAGATGAAGGATTTAATTTGGTTTTCTTTTATGGTTTGCAATAGTTCTTTCCAAATTTTTTTTCAAAATTCTCTTCAAGTTTTTTCAAAGTCTATTATCTTATTAAAACTGATTTTCTTTCTAATATAATTTATAATTATCTGAATACTTAGACACAATCTGATAAATCCAAATTTTTGCCATTATTGGTTGGCTTCTTTTGACCACTTTTTAAGGATGGAACACATTTAATCTTTCTTTGAGTAACTGGTAATTTTACAAAAATTTATAATGGAAACTGTGGCTTCTACATTGTGGAGGTTCTAGTTTCTGCTCTGGTCTTCTAAAGCATTGATTTTTATTTTAGTGGTCAGTGCAATTACTGACTGATCATCTTGAACTTGGATAGGTTTGATTTTATGTCTGTTATACCTGGGGAAAGCCCCGTACATTTTCCAAACTTTTCTAAATTAGCAAGGAACAATCTCTGAAATCAATCTCCTATGCAGATATAACCAAGACCCAGCTTCTGATTGTGTTAGTGTAGATCTATAGAAATCTTCTCAAATGAGGCTATAACTCCTAAAGCATGGCCTTGGTAGAATGTCTAATCAGATGCTCAGTGTCCTAGGGGTGGGTTGGAACACCAATGTCCCTAGCACACCTCAACCTCTAGTATCTATGCATCCCTCTCAGCCTCAGCTGCTGGTTTCTGGTTGTACGGTACAGTCTCATTCTGTGTACAGATAGGCCAGTCTTAGCCGAGAGCTTTGGGAGAATGTCTTCTTTACATCTCTGGACTCCTTTCTTCTATATTGTGCTTATTTATACATTACAGCTGCTTTATCTGACCCAAACTCTGACTTTTGCCATCTTCCCTCAGCAGGACTACATGGCTTATTTGGACTCCACTTCATTGCACTGTGGTCAGAAATTTGTCCCCAGGAAGAAGACAGCATTGACAGAGGGACTGCCCTTGGACAGGTTCATTCTCTCAAGAACAATGTTCTTGCATTAGTTGTTGTCTAATTCTGTAAGACATTTGATATACGTATATATGAGTATACACGTATGTATGTATGTATGTTGGTTTAATTCTCATCATTTACAGTGGGAAGGTTAGTCTGATAGTAGAAGGGGGAAAATGTGCCCCTAAGAAGTGAGTTGAATTTTTTTTTTCATATTTATAAAATGTTTTCACAAATAATTTTAACCTTCACCATTGCCCTTAGGAACTTTGTTGTAAATCAAGTCTTATTTTTCCATTGTTCTTCCATGTAAAATGAGAATTTTGTTAGAAAGTGCTGGGGATTATTTGTCAATGTATTTTCCCCATTTCTAGACTCCTAAGGATTTTGAGTACTTCCAATTCGAATTCCAGACAAATGTTCATAAAAATAACACGAAGTTGTGTCCAGTGGATTTGCATTTAACTGTGTAACATCATCTCTGAACCACAATCAGAATTATTAAAGCATAGTTCAGTTCAGTTCAGTCACTCAGTTGTGTCCAGCTCTTTGTGACCCCATGGACCACAGCACGCCAGGCTTCTCTGTCTATCACCAACTCCTGGAGCTTTCTCAAACTCATGTCCATTGAGTCCATAATGCCAACCAACCATCTCATCCTCTGTTGTCCCCTTCTCCTCCCACCTTCAACCTTCCCCAGCATCAGAGTCTTTTCTAATGAGTCAGTTCTTTGCATCAGGTGACCAAAGTATTGGAGTTTCAGCTTCAACATCAGTCCTTCCAATGACTATTCAGGACTGATTTCCTTTAGGATGGACTGGTTGGATCTCCTTGAAGTCCAAGGGACTCTCAAGAGTCTTCTTCAACACCACAGTTCAGAAGCATCAGTTCTTCAGCACTCAGCTTTTTTTATAATCCAACTCTCACATCCATACATGACTACTGGAAAAACTGCCGGGGGCCAGCATGAGGAACTCCGCCCATGGCAAAGGTCATGAGGAAGGAGGCTTGGCATACGCAAAGGCTTGATCAAGCCTCAGGAAACCCCCTGTTCCCAAGCACCTAACCCCAAAACCAGAGTCTGTTTTATGCTCTCACATACACCTCTGACTTTACGGGGGGCTCTCCCCCATAACCGTTTCTCTCGGAGAAGGAGTAAACATGCAGCCCCAAGGCAATAAAAATTCTTGGGCATGACAAGAGTGTTTCAGCTTAGGGACTCCTCTGAAGGTTATCTAGCCCTCCTGTATAGGTTCGTCCGGCCACATGTGATTGTTTACAGCCTCCCAACCTGAGAGGCATGAGATGTTTTAGACTTACTAAAGGCAAATTCTTTGGGGGAGTTGGAAATTATTAGTATAGTGGGTTGGTTAGGAATTATATTGCTGAAGGGTTTTTCATTTGTTGTGCCAATAATTGCTGCTAATTCCCTACCCTGGGTGTGAGAAGGGTGTTTCAGGTCAAACCTCTCTGCTGACAGATTAGCTTGTGTGACAGGATTATCCATACTCCTGCCACTACACACATGATTGTTTACTACCTCTCAACCATAAACAGCACAGACTTTTGGAGTATTTTGAGAGTTTTAATTAGCATAGGGCTTTTTCTTCTTTGTGAGTCAATGATTGCTGCCAGGCCTCCATATCCTTAGGCACCTGGGAATATATTAATCAATGTATTTGGACTATAGAAAAGGAAATATAGTAGTTTTTAAGGTTAGCAATACTAGACTTTTTGAGTTAATGAATTTTCTCTTTTGTAATAGATCACTGTACTTTGTTATAAATCACTGTGTCCTTGCTATGCAAAAATGTAACTTTATCATATCTTAAGACTAAATAGATCTTAAGGGGAACATTGGTGAAAGGATTTTCACTTGTTGGGCTGATGTTTGCAGCTAAATCTCCATACTCCCTGCCCTTATAATGAATATAACTAACATATAGGAGAAATAAGTATTAACCTTTAAGATTAATCATGTTAACCTTGGGTTAAATAAATTCCTTTCTTGATTGTAACTTACTACACCCTCACCCTATAGGAAGGTAACTTTATTTGGAGGGTGGTGCCTGGTTTAAGAAAAAACACCCTTGGAAAAAATAAGTTTTTTGTTATCAGAAAGAAAGGATCATAAAATCCCTAAGACCTTTTTATGTGAAGCACCTGATTTTGATAAAGGTCAGGACTGCTGACCCCCACGTGACTCTGTATTCATCCCTGTATGTAACAAAAGGTATATAAGCAAACCCCAAAATAAAGAAATCAGATCAGTTTCCAGAAAGACTGATTCCCTCATGTCGTTCTTTTCTGCTCCCCGTTTTTCTGGCTGAATTCCCATCTGGAGCGTGGGTGCCCTCCAAGTCTACTTATTTGCCCTGGTTTTCAAGCCCACGCGAGAAGGAGCCCAAGGAGGGGCACCTTCTGATATTCAAGTGGCACTGGTGGCCCAACGTAGATGGTGCAAATTCTTTGTCTTGGAATTTTATTGGTATCCCACGTAAACCAAGTTATTCAGCCTCTTTTTCTCTCCTACTATTTTCTGGCCAAATTCCCATCTGGTGCATGGGTACCCACCAAGCCTATTAATTTTGCCTGGGCTTCTAAGATCGGACCGGGAAGACGCCTGCGGCCTACGTAGGTGGTTCCCATGTGAACCAAGTTATTCAGCCTCTTTTTCTCTGCTAATCTTCTAATCCCTCTCTATCTGTAATTAAATAAGTTATTTCCAAAGACGCCGACTCCATCCCCCCACCTTCGAATCACCCTGGATCCACCGGGGCTGGACCCCGGCAAAAAACCATAGCTTTGACTAGACGGACCTTTGTTGGCAAAGTAACTTTGCTTTTTAATATTCTGTCTAGGCTGGTCATAGCTTTTCTTCCAAGGAGCAAGCACCTTTAATTTCATGGCTGCAGTCACCATCTGCAGTGATTTTGGAGCCCCCCAAAATAAAGTCTCTCACTGTTTCCAATGTTTCCCCATCTATTTGCCATGAAGTGATGGGACTGGATGCCATGATCTTTGTTTTCTGAATTTTGAGTTTTAAGCCATGTTTCTCACTCTCCTCTTTCACTTTCAAGAGACTCTTTAGTTCTTCTTTGCTTTCTTCTATAAGGGTGGTGTCATCTGCATATATGAGGTTATTGATATTTCTCCCAGCAGTCTTGATTCTGGCTTGTGCTCCATCCAGCCTGGCATTTCACATGATGTACTCTGCATATAAGTTAAATAAGCAGGGTGACAATATACAGTCTTGACACACTCTGTACTAAAGCATAAGCATCAGTTAAAAGAAAATTAACTTGGAACAAACAAATGAGACAAAACCCTTCTCTCATTTCTAAAAACTTTTTACTGAAACAATTCAAGATGCATAGGTCCAGAATCCAAATTACACTGACCTCTTTCAATTGCTATCTTTGTTAACTTCATCTTTAAATATTTTTTTTCTGTCCATTGAATCACAATTTTAGGTCACTATGAAAAGTAAGCATCATTAAATTGATATTTTAAATAGTGTGTCTTTAAGTGATTATAATCCCTTGGCAGTACACAGCCTTTACTCCTTTGTCCTCTATGAGTCTCTTTCATTAGGAAATTTCTCTTACTTGTGAAATTCCTACAAAGACGTGTATATTGATTCTTAAAGTGTTAATCAAATTATTAACTAAACATCTAGGTACTGATTTCACTTCTCGTTTCATCTTTTAAATATCACTGCTGCTGCTGCTAAGTCGCTTCAGTCAAGTCCAACTCTGTGCGGCCCCATAGACGGCAGCCCACCAAGCTCCCCTGTCCCTGAGATTCTCCAGGCAAGAACACTGGAGTGGGTTGCCATTTCCTTCTCCAAAGCATGAAAGTGAAAAGCGAAAGTGAAGTCGCTCAGTCGTGTCCAATTCTTAGCGATCCCATGGACTGCAGCCCACCAGGCTCCTCCATCCATGGGATTTTCCAGGCAAGAGTACTGGAGTGGGGTGCCATTGCCTTCTCTGTTAAAGATCACAACTAATAGGAAATATTCCCAGAGTTACTGCATTGTCATCTAACAGAATAGACTTCATTGCATATGGTTTAGAATCTCTATGGGCAGATATAAACTGCTCGCATTGGCTCTTGAGGCTCAGTGTGAAGGAAATAATTGTTTTTCTCCTTTAATTCTAACTAATTCCCTATAAATTCTTCATCATATGAAACATGACTTTTCTTTCAATTGAGGACTTAAGTAAAATTTGAGAACTGCCCAGACATGTCAGAAATAAAGAATACATGTAAGAGAGTCATGTGAAATGAAGTTTAAAATGTAAATAGGTATACCATAAAGGAAATAATAAGAAATTTTTATAAAATGAACCTAGAGAGGAAAATTTCACTAAAGAGTTTAATTTTATCTGTTACTCATTTGACATTTTCCAAGAGTCTTTGAAAGATTTTATGCAAGTATGTAATGAGGTCAAAACTTCACTTTTGTGTGCCAAAGACATATCAACCACCAAACACTAGGAGTGACTTTCCCAAGGTGAGATGAACTATAGTTGGCTGTGATGATTGTGTCCTTTATTCCTTCCCATATTCCTTTCTACTGCTCTTTATTGCAAGGCACATTCATCCCTAGGGCCATGCAGTCCAAGTTCTCTTTCTCTCATTGAAGGAGGAGAGTGTCTAGAGGATTGATCTGAGGTTCATATGAGGATAAGCAATGTGATTAACTTAGCACTCCTGAGAAGATGGATTTCAGACTCTCTTCTGTGTTAACAATGACATGTCATTTATTACTTGAATCGTTTTAGATAAATGCCTTAATATCTGCTAGCGGGAACTTTTGGTAATGTCTAATGCTATGAAAAGGACAAGGAAAATTTCGCTGGGACTCTGAAAATCTCATGACACGTTGACTGATTCTAGAAAAAGAGAAGAGTTTGGAGGATCACATATAAGTTCAATGGTGCCATTCTTCTTTAGGAGTATAATGAAGAAAAATTAATAATGGAAAACTTTAACATGCTCAAGCTGTACTTGCTGTCTGTAGTTAAGTTTTGTGTAGTCCTGGTTTTGATTTTAGCTGCTCACATATTTGGTGAGCATTTGGAATCTTGACATTTTGCCATAAAATAATAAAATTTTATATTTGAAAGATTGTTCAGCCCAACATTTCCTCCCTTTATCCTTCTCGCTGAAATATCCTCAATTCTCTCCTCTTTCATAAATGTCAAGGTTTTCTAATTCTTTTCCACTGTTTACCATTCTTCCTTCGATAAGCTACTTTTAATCCCGTGCCCTTTTCAAATCTTTCACTAGGAAATAAAACCATGTTACAGAAAGAGACCAAGATACAAAGGGCCAGTAACTGAAGAAATTATTATAAAATTATTTATCCTCTTTAAATGTTCTAATCCAGTCATATCAGAGGTAAGGATTCTAATACAAAAGAAGGTTATAAGTAGACCAACAGTAAGTTCTCATGTACCCTGGAGAGGATTTAATCCTGTTTTCCTCACATCATGTTATCCTTCAAGTCCTCTATTACTCAAAATTGCCACAAGTTAGAGGACAAATTTTTACAATGATCATAGTTTTAAGCAGCAGGATATATTTTAGGCAGAAATTTATTAATTTTTTAGCCAAGTCTTTTCTTTTATGAACCACCTTTATCCATACTACATTTCATTATTTATTTTGCTTGTCTTATACCCCTAATAATAGAAAGTATTTAGGAGATGGAAGCTAAGGAGGGAAGGAAAGCTGTCTAACCCTACCTAGTTTTACCATCTTGTATCACTCCTAAAAAATATGTATATTCCTCTCAGTTCCTTAGCATCAACAGATTTTGGAACTTCAAAGACAAGAAGAGACTCTTATTTCTCTGCTATTACACAATCAGCTCTCCCATGTGAGACTGTGAAATGCAATGACTGAGTAACTTAGGCTAAGGTGGGTCAAAGGAGAGAGGGATGAGAGCTTTAAAAAAAAGAGATCCAAATTCATTATCCTGTTAAGTAAATCTTTGCTTTTCTGGTAGTGCCTTTCATATAAAAGTCCTCATTAAACATTTGGTGAGTGAATGAATGACCTGGGATGAACTATGTCTGTATACAAAATCTGAGGTGACCAGGACATCGTCCAATTTCAGAAAGTAATATTAGACAGCTGTGACCCTTGAGATACCATTGCTTCAGCTGGAGCTTATGTAAATTCAGCATGTTAAAGAATGTTAATCTTTTGTTGTTGAATATTCAAAATATGGCAATTGGTTAGAAATTGCTGGAAATTTATTTCAGTTTAGAAGTGTTCTCAGCTTTAAAATGAGCTGCTCCCCAAATCAGTGAAATAATTTTGGTGAGGTGATTTTCACATGGGCTTACAGAGAGCTGAGATGTGTATGAAAAAAAATGCCAAAAGAAATGTGTATGGATGGGCAAGTTGTAAGAGTGCCCTGGGGCCTGGCATCACACCTTGTGTCTGGCAGTGTTGGAGAGATGGGTGAGGGCTTGAAGGAGAACAAAGTCTTGAGGAGTTTTTTGGCAAATCATGGGGCAAAAATAGGGTTCCTCTGATGGTCATAGAAAAATGTCTGGATCTGAATTGAAAGGAAAATTACTCCATATACCTGCAAGGCACAGCCTTGTTTTGGTGTCTTGGTGCACTGGATTCTCTGGGGGAATCAGTGTCACCCTGACTTCTTCCAAGTTTTGTCTTAGATGCCAGTAGATAAGCACCAGAAAGTAATGGCGATGATGAGGAACTTGAAGGGGTTGAACATAGGTGGTAACCACTAGTGATTTGAGGAGGAGCATCAGGAAGAGAAAATTCAAAGTCCCAGCCAACCAGAATGTGGTGGGTGTGGGAATGCGGGAAGGTGCTAACAAAGGTGAGTGTTTCTTCATAAACCTGGATGTTTACACAAGGATGATTATTATTAATGCAGTCCCATTTGTACCCACTACTGTCTGACATGATTCACTTGTATATATTTGTCAGTGATGCTTGCATTCACCGTCTTAGGAGAGTCAATTTGACAACTCATTCTCTGTTAAGATGGGCCCTTGGAATGTCTCTAGGTTAGGATTACCAGATTATCAACTAAAATACAGTTGTTGATAATATAGTATAGTGTACTACTATAATGTAACTTTAAATAAACAACAAATAATATTTGAAGGTAAAAATGCCCAAAATGTCACCTGGGACATATTTAGACACTGTTGTTCAGTTGCTAAGTCATGTCTGACTCTGCAACACGCCAGGCTTCCCTGCCTTTCACTACCTCCAGGAGTTTGCTCAAAGTCATGTCCACTGAGTTGTAGATGCCATCCCACCAACTCATCCTCTGCCACACTCTTCTCCATTTGCCTTCAATCTTTCCCAGCATCAGGGTCTTTTCCAATGATTTGGCTCTTTGCATCAGGTGGCCAAAGTATTGGAGCTCCAACTTCAGCTTCAGTCCTGCCAATGAATATTCAGGGTTTACTCCCATTGCGTGGAGAGTGCTAAGTCACTTCAGTCCTGTCTGTCTCTGCAGTTCTATTGACTGTAGCCCACCAGGCTCCTCTGTCCATGGGATTCTCCAGGCAAGAATACTGGATTGAGTTGCCATGCCCTCCTCCAGGGGATCTTCCTGACCCAGGGATCAAACCCATGTCTCTTACGTCTCCTGCATTGACAGGTGTATTCTTTACCACTAGCACACCTGGGAAGCCCCATTATATCCCCACTCCCCCACCAAAAGTTCTTTACTTAAAATTCATATTTAACAAAATATACTTTCTACCTGGCAATTCTATCCTAGATTTCTAGGCCCACTGCATCAGTAATCTCCGGCTGTCAGATGGCCATCTTATCTCATTTCTTTGCAAAGTTGAAGAGGTAGGGATTTCCACCTATGTAATTATATCTGCCTCTAGTTCTGCGGTCAATAGGCTCCCTTCCTCACTGGTATCCCCTGCCTCTAGGAGGCGCTCTTCACAGTCTAGGCTTTCAGACTGCATGTGGGTGAGATCTACTCCGGTTAGACTTCTGTAGTCAGTAATTCTTTATGGTCAATTTGCCTCCTGTTATTCTGGCCTACTTTTTCTCTAATTCAAGAGAAAATTCTTTCTCCTGCTTACCTCTTTTAGAGCGTGTCTAACAGAAAAAGGAAATTTTTTTTCTCTCTCTCTTTTCTAATCATACAGCTCTGTGATTTGCAGGAGTGTGTATGGGGATGATAGTTGGGACATGTACAAGGTATATTGAGGGAAAATTGGTTCAATACTCTGAATCATAGCTCTCTTCAATGTTTACTCCCTAGCTCTTTTCTTTGGGATTTCTGAGCCCTAAGTACATAAGGAACTATGGTGAAACAGATATTTGCCTGTTGCTATATGAAAATTAAGAAGCCTTTTTTAAAATTTTCCTTTGGTTTGCTTCCTTATTGTTGTTATTTTTTGGTGTGTTTACCCGCTGTTGCTTCGTTTGGTTTTGCAAAAAACATACAAGGGAACTCATCCTTACGTCACCTATCTCTTTTCATGGTTTATTTTGAGTGTCAGCTCTGACCCAGATAAAACACTTCTGTGGAGAATAATACACTATGGTATTGTAAGAACACATTTGAGTTTTTGGGGGGTTATTTGTTATTAATGGTAGGGTAATAATATATTCTGGAATTAATCAGATACATAGTCTTGATATATATGTGTGTGTGTATGTGTGTGTGTGTGTATTACAGTTATTAGTAACACTTAGCTTTAAAAAATGAACTCTAGATGGGAATATCGGATTTTGATCCCACATTGTGATAAGAAGATTTTGCCCATTTCTTTCATATATTAATTAAATGCTTAAATAAGTTAATACACATCTCACCTTTAAATAACTCTTTGATGCCTGATTTCCAGCAATCCTATGAATTTTTCCATTTTCAAAAATATTGCTTCCATGGGACAGATTGTCATGGTTTCTTCAACTTAATTCCCAGCCACATTTATGTAAAAAGGAACTTGGTTGTCAATCAGACAGGATTTATTCATCCAAGAAAATAACCACAGGAGAAGTGTAGACACAAAAGTTCCAGGATGCTGAAAGGCTAGATGAGCTCTTCAGCTCAGTTTCCACAATGAAAACTTCATGATACTCACTCAGAAATCTCTTTAACCTTCCAAGGTCTCAATTTCTTTAAATATGAAATCATGGCAACAGAATGATTTGTGATTCCAAAATACAGCTGATAAACAGAATCACCTTGAGATTTATTTTCTTTCAATTTTAGATTCCTGGGTTCCATCTGACATCTAAAGAATCTGATGACCACATCTGGGGAGTCTCCCTATGACAATGATTGCCTTACAAAATAGAGACAGTCAAGGAACAATTGGTTTGCTGCTGCAAAAAATATGAGTTAATAATATTTACCTAATATCAGAAATACAGAGTTAAGTGAAAAAAATAATGTCTATAAATAGTACTGCACATTGAAACTACAATGAGATTAGGGAAATTGCAACGTTCATCTATGTAGGAATAATGAGTTTAAAAAAAATACATTATGACCAGTACATCTTGGAAATCTTTACTTTTGATCTGTTCCCAAATGATTCTGAAAATTAGTGATTTGAAGGAATGACTGGATTCTTCTCGGTATCACATTTCATTTCATGTAAAGTTCTGACTGCTACAACCGTTCTGTTGTTTCTTTCTATGAAAATAACTATTCAGTAATTGACAGCAATCAAAATGAAAATGTCTTTCATTAGAAAGTCATATGGCAGTCATGCTGGATTTTTAAAAACTGCCATGATGTATAGATAAGAAGGAGCAACATTTCAAGCTGTCTGTTATCTATTGTCCTTCACCAGAGGGGACCCTTTCCTTCAAAGCAGTTTTCTTTGTACTATAAGAAGCCTATATGAACAACATGCTCCAAGTCAAGCCTCCATGTTTCAAGCCCTCAGACAAATGAGCTTTATATTTAGTTCCTAAATCAAAACTCAATAACTACTCAAGGTTTTATGATGTTTTCTTTCATATCTTTGTCTTGAATTTACAGTGTTCATGAAGCAACTCTTCTGTGTTTAGAACTACATACAAAGGATAAAATCACTATATCCCTGTTCTCATGAAGGTGAAAGAAGATAGTTGACTTTCTAATGAAGCAGATACAGCTGTAGGCCATTATTAAAAAATAAGTAAAATGGTTTTGAGAGTTTATGAAAGGAGAAGAATTACTGGTGGTGAGAGTAATCCAGAAAGTTTGCATGATGACAAGCGTGTGATATGAGGGAGTAGAACCTGGTTATGCTGAAAGTAGGAAAGGAGAAATAGATGTCAAAATTTCACAACTAAAACCAAGTCCTTTTGTCATTCACTTTCAAGTCTTCTAAGAAAACCTCATATATCAAGCATGTATCCTACCACCAACCACTCTTTATAGCCTGCTGGTTGTATTGTATGGGTTTTTTCTGTTCCTAAATGTTCTACATAAGTTATACAAAATTGAAGTGATTTCTTTTTAAATATATTTAAGTCTTTTTTTCTTTCTGCATTGCTCTTTGATCAAGTACTATTCAATGCTTTTGTTGCGCCTATGACCACTTTTTAACTTTTGACATAAACTCTTGAGTTTCTTAGAAATTTTAGTGTAATCTTAGTCCTTAAGGAAGTTTCAAGTACTTATTTCCCTAACACTTACACTTGATCATCATTTTCTTTCCAAAATATGAAAAAGTGAACAACAAATTATTTTTACCTCCTTCTTGGGCAGTCCTGTTGTTTAGTCAAATTGGCATCATTATGCTGTAAAAATACATCCAAATTCATTTTGGTCCTTATAATCTCTTCAAAACACTGAAATACAATTTATTGTTATCATATTGAAACTACAAATTCTAGGTAATTATATCTTCTCCCTTAAAACTGTACAATTTCCACTTTTCCTCTTAAAGTTGCTGGTCAAATGTGTGTTTTTAAGAAAGTCCTACCTAAATGAATGCTGCAACTTTCCTAATGCAAGTTTAGCCTCAATATGCAGTATTTATTATTTGTATACATCATTTTTTTACTTAAGTCTAGTCTGTACTTCTGACATTAAATACATAAATTCATATTTTTCTGTAGCACTAGAATAATTGCTCTTTGCATGTTTCTGTAATTTGCAGTAGTATCGATACAGGAAGATTCCCCAGACAGGATTGCCAGATAACATACTGGATACCTAGTTAAATTTGAATTTCAAATAACTAACAAATAACCCTGTATAATTATGCATATGTAGGTCTTACCTATATCAAAACTATATTAATTATTTATTTTAGATTCAAATTAAGTGTATTTTTATTTGTTAACTCTGGCAACACTAGCAGGAAATTATTACCAAGATTCTATTAGGCTTCCCCAAAAAGACTTGCTTCATTTTTTTTTTCCTTTCTCTTTCCCTCAATTTCTTTCTCTTCTTATTTTGTTTAGTCCCTTCAACTGTTGCTTTCACTCCTGGACCATTTTTAATACATACGCTTCCTTATCCTTTCTCACAAGTCATTCTTATCTGACATATTTGTGCCTGCCATCTGAAACCTTTCTGGCATGCCCATAGTATCTGCTCTAAAATCTTCCAGTGTTCTCCGGTACATTCATGACGGAGGCCAGCCAGATTCTTAATTTAATTTTCAGGCTCCTTCTTAATTAAATGCATCTTTCTATTCAACTTCTTTCCCACTCATTTCGCAAACTAGTGCCTCATCCCAAATGCCTTTCAATTAAATGTGTTAATTGTACGCCTCCATCCCACTGAGCCAGGCTACTTGTCTTCTTAGATATGCATGTCTTCTCATCTGATTAGTTTATCAAACTCTCATACAAATGCTTTCTGGGATGCTTTCCTAAACCTTTTATTCCTCCGTCATTCATTTTCTATTGAAATTACAGGTAACAATTACTTTAACACACGATCCCACACTACATTTCATGTTTTGGCCATGTTACTTTCCTCTCCTTCTGTAAAATACTAGTAATTTTTAGGCAATGAGTGTGTCCTTTCTACTAATCAAATACCAGGAGTTCAAAAACTACCTTCTGCATTGAGTAGAAGAGGATAATGACCGCCAAATTAAAGGTGAAGCAATTACCACTGAGGAGGAAATGACTAAAACAGTTGCCAGGTTATGGACATCACCATCTCTTCTGCCGAAGAATTGATGCTTTTGAACTGTGGTGCTGGATAAAACTCTTGAGAGTCCTTTGGACTGCAAGGAGATCCAACTAGTCTATCCTAAAGGAAATCAGTCCTGAATATTCATTGGAAGGACTGATGCTGAAGTTGAAACTCCAATACTCTGGCTACCTGATGAGAAGAACTGACTCATTGGAAAAGACCCTGATGCTGGGAAAGATTGAAGGCAGGTGGAGAGGGGACGACAGGGGATGAGATGGTTGGATGGCATCACCGACTCAATGGGCATGAGTTTCAGTAAACTCCAGGAGTTGGAGGTGGACAGGGAGGCCTGGCATGCTGCAGTCCATGGGGTCACAAAGAGTTGGACATGACTGAGCGACTGAACTGAACTGAACTGATCTCTTCTGCTTTGGGTATCTGCTGAGCTGGATGAAAGCTGCTGTTAGTAACAATCAAAGGGGACATGAAAAGTGTAACCAAACCATCAGGCTTTAATCATGCATCTCAGAATGAAAGATGCTCTAAAATAGGATATTTTTCCAGAGTTCATTTCGGGACTTGAGAAATTTAAAGGTTGATCTTCCTTGTTCTGATTGTTCATCTTGGAAGCTCCAGTCTGACATCTCACTTCAAGTTCAGATTCCTACAGCTGGTTGTTCCTGACTATTGCAAGATGTTATTGCTTTATATTTGAGGCCAGATCAGCAGAGGTCCAGGTGCAGGATGCTTGACTGAAGATATGGTGTTAAGAAAGTAGGCATTTCAGAATCATTCTGAACTTGATATGGAGACAAATAAGGCAGAGGCACCTCTGATCTACCAACTGAGGCCCAGACATGGCCTGGTATTTTTTGCTAGTACCATATCTCTAGAGTTCATATAAATCAATTTACAGGAACATTATTTATTCCTCTCTCCAAGACAACTTGTCAGAATGAGGTCAGAAAGAAAGATTAATATGACACCTAATAATGCAGCAAGAAGAAAACTGTTTTACAATTAGGGTCAGACCTTAAAGAGGCAGGTGTGCTTGCTCTGCAAGAAAACATTAAATTCAGTCTCCCTTTAAGGAGCCTGATAGATCCTATTTGGGTGTATCCAATGGCACTGCAGCCGTGACATAAGGACAGGCCATGGGTGTCTGAAATCCTAGCTTGACAATCCCCTTAACTTCTCTGAGCCTCAGTTTCATCATCTGAAAATAAGAAAATGTCATGGTGTCTTGTGAGAATTAAAGCTGAAAATGGGTGGGAGATGGAAGCCCTGTGCTAATAGCAGGCTCTTGATAAATAGGTACACTTGACTCTACCTCTTATAATCCATCTTTTCATGCCAGTGGAACCAAGGTTTGGGTCTAGGTAGAAATGTGTACAGTGCTTTTATATTGTGAAGCTCTTTGAAGTCCATAGTCTAATGTATTTAAAAATACTGCATTGAGCACCACGGCTTCTGTCACTCTCCATATATTTTTTGTGAGAAAGAAGCTGAAATACAGAAGAAACTGTAATAGTGCAAAGATTTCTAAGCAAGAATCTGGAAAGTTGGTTAAATTTCCAACTGAACCACTGAGTACTTGATGCCCTTGAGCACATTAGCCCTCTTGTATGTAAAGTAGAAATTCTGACCTGGATGTTCACCATATTCTGGCATAACTCTGAAAGTCTATAATGCAGCCTAGACAGGGACAAAATTATAAACAGAATTTGGGCTTATGAAGTGGTATGACTTTTCTCTCTTGATGACATTGCTTCCTTTGCAGTTATTTGCAGCATTGATTCCCTACATTTACATGAAGAAATATAAATTTCTTTGCCCTTTAAAATCCACTGCTAAATGTGCATGTCTTACAGTAAATGTTGCTCAACCACCAATGATTTGTTGTAACTGCATGGGGGATACACATAAATCAAAAATGCATTTAGAGCTCTGTCCAAATTATAAATTCAATAACTCAGTCCAAATTATAAATCAAATATCTGACTACTGTGCAAGTGCCAATCAACTGAAATAGATTAATAACCTCAACTGAAGTGACTTGATGAACGGTAGAAGTTATGGGAACTAAAAGATTTCAGCTCTAATTTGAAGAGCCCTTCAAAGTGTTGGCAGAATCCTTCTGCTCACTGGGTAATACAAATAGAGAAATTTAGAGAACACAGGCCATGGGCTTCTCTTAGACTGCCTTTTTGTTCTCATGCCTTCCCTATGCAGAAAGTACTCATCATTCTTAATGCTTCATAGATGAAGGAATGAAAAGCAGAGTTGAAGTGGCTTGTCCCATGTCACATGCTACTAAAATGTAAAGCAGGACTTCAACTTTCAGAGAATCTTTCTGTAGACTCTTAACAGTTCTATGATACTGGTTCCCATACCATTCTACATAGGGGATAACTGGTGGGTGGAATTTCACAGTCAAATTATCTTGAGTTGAAATGATCTCTATGGGGCTAGAGAATATAAAAGTTCCAAGAAATCTAAGGTATGTTGGATTTATCTCCTTTAATGATGAAAAGATTTCTTTAATTTTCCCTGCTCCAATGCATTATTTCAGCTTATCAGGATGTGCATTGCCCCCGTGTAGTCTTCTTCACTTTAAGAACTCCATGATCACTAATGTTTGCATAATTAGATTGTTTTGGTTTTTCTTATTTTTATAATAACTTTCCTGAGCCATTTATCCACTACCTGCAGCTTCCTCCCTTCTCCAGACACAGAAGTGTCTGGCCATGTCATGGGGTTTTATGAGGATTAAAAAGGGAAAAGAAAGATTTTATATCAATAGCTCAATATTCTATTTCTCATACATCATATATCAGGTTGAGATAAATGGGTTTTATTTATAATTTAATGTGAAATGAGTACCTACTGCAAGATGGCTCTGTTAGCTATCTTCCTATGTGCTATCTAATTATCAAAACAACACCAAGTGGTCGTTTTTATAATCCTCAAGGTGTCTTTAGTACTCATGAGCCCTATGGAGTTACTAGGGAACTATAATGGCTTGTCTTAAGGAAACTTAGGTTACTTTATTGACCTAGTAGAAAATATAAAATCGCTAACACTTCCCATAGGAAAAAAACTTCCACAAACATTTATGGAGGTAAATCTCTCTCCACATTGCCTCGCCTTTCAAAATTTCCCACAATTCCCCAGCCTCTCTCTCACTTGGGCCCGCCTCTCCCCATTGCAGTTATTAAAAGCATTTGTGCTTTCACACTGTTTGTAGTACTAGTAGTAGTATCTCCTTTCAATAAACCTTAAACACTTCAATCTGGATCAAGGTAACCAGTAGCCTTGAGCTCAGCATGATTAAGAGCCATCACCAGCCACTGGCACTAAGACCACTCAACTACAGCTTAAAAGAAGATGGAGCATGTCCTTTCCAGTGCAGGAAAACACAAAAACATGTTTAGGAAAAGAGGATGTTGGATGTTACAAGAATAGAAAATATTAGTGAACATAATATTCCAAGGGAACATAGGGAAGGAAAAGCAAGCAACACAGATATTTGAGCTAGTCACTGCACTTCCTTACAGAAGTATAAACCTTATCAGTTCCCTGATGGGGCTAAAGGGTGGGCATTATTTTGCACATTTCATTTGGCAAAACTGAGGTATGGAGAAGGTGTAATTTTAACAGACAGCGTGGCTATCAAACAAGGTAAACTGATGCAGGTACATTCAACAAAGCTCCTTTCAGAATGGCACAGCCCTATCACAGAAGCTTTTGCACAGCAAAGGAAACCATAGACAAAATGACAAGACAACCCAAAGAATGCGAGAAAACTTTTGCAAATAAAGCAAACTACAAGGGACTAATCTCCACAGTATACAAAGAGCTCATGCAGCTCTATGTGAAAAAAAAAAAAAATGAAACCCTCAATCAGAAGATTAAATAGATATTTCTCCAAAGAAGACATATAGATGGCTAAGAGGCACATGAAAAGATGCCTGACATCCCTAATTATTATCGAAATGCAAGTCAAAACTACAATGAAGTGTCTCCTCACATCAAATGGCCATCATCAAAATTCTGTAAAGCAATTATCCTTCAATAAAAATTAATTAATTAAAAATCCCCCCCAAAAAAGAGCCTACAAACAATAAATACTGAAGTGGGTGTGGAGAAAAGGGAATCTTTCTATACTGTTGGTGAACATGTAAACTGGTACAACCACTACGGAGAATAAGATTGAGGTTTTTAAAAAACTAAAAATAGAGCTACCATATGATCCAGCAACCCCACTCCAGGGCTTACATCTGGAGAAAAACATGGTTTGAAAGGTACATGCACCCCAATGTCTATTGCAGTGCTGTTTACAGTAACCAAGACATGGAAGCAACCCAAATGTCCATCACAAGAGGAATAGATAAAGAAGATTGACCCATATACACAATGGAACACTATTCAGCCATAAAAAGAATGAGATAATGCCATTTTCAGCAACATGGATGGACGTAGAATTATCATGCTAAGTGAAGTCAGTCAAGACAAATATCACATGATATCACTTGTATGTGGAACCTAAAATAAACATATTTGCAAAACAGAAACAGACATCAAAAACAAAACAAAATGAAAATACACACACACACACACACACACACACACACACACACACACAAACCTTGTGTTTACCAAAAGGGAAAGGTAGGGGGAGAGAGAAACTAGGAGGTGAAGATTAACATTCATATATAATGAATATATAACAAGATTATATATATTAGATACACACTGTGAAAGTGAAAGTTGTCAGTCGTGCCCAACTCTTTGCAACCCCATGGATTATACAGTCTGTGGAATTCTCCAGGCCAGAATACTGGAATGGGTAGCCTTTCCCTTCTCTAGGGGATCTTCCCAACCCAGGGATCAAACCCAGGTCTCCCACACTGCAGGCGAATTCTTTACCAGCTGAGCCACAAGGGAAGCCCAAGAATACTGGAGTGGGTAACCTATCCCTTCTCCAGGGGATCTTCGCGAACCAGGGTTTCCTGAGTTGCAGGCAGATTCTTTACCAACTGAGCTATCAGGGAAGCCCAGATACTCACTAATATATATAAAATGGATACTCAACAAGGATCTACTCTTTAGCTCAGGGAACTCTGCTCAATACTCTGTAATAACCTATATAGGAAAATAATCTGAAAAAAGATATATGTTCATATAGAATTAAATCACTTTGTTGTATGCCTGAAACTAACACAACATTGTAAATCAAATGTACTCCAACATAAAAAAGAAAAAGAAAAAATCTTTAAAAAAGTAGTCAGAAATAACATCTATCAAATTAAAGGGAAGCAAGCATAGTTTCTGATTAGCAACTTCTAACTCCCACCATTCTTAAAAATGTATTATGTAATATTTCACATGATGTATTTGTATAGCTAAGTTAATAAAAGTCATATTTGTTTAGGGAATAGAAAATTATCTTTGCTTCTGAAACACCACCCTCCCAAAGGAAATTACTATTCTGAATTTAACATTAATAATTTAATTGTTTTTTTTGTGTTTAATTGTGATAAGCTATATATATCGTAACATTTACCAACTTGACCAACTTAAATATACGGTTCAGTAGTATTAAGTTCACTCATGCTGTGTTGTCAATCCAGAACTGTTTTTATCTCGTAAGACTGAAAACAACACTGCGTTGCACAACTCCCCACCTCTTCTCCCCAACCCCGGTAACCAGGATTCTACTTTCCATCTCCGGGAGACTGACTACTGTATGAACCTCATCTAAGTAGGACCATATACTATTTGCCATTTTGTGTCTTTTATTTCTTTTAGCATAATGTCTTCAAGTTTCAGCCACATTGTAGTGTGGGTCAGAATGTCCTACCTTATAAGCCTGAAATGATACTCCATCATGCATACAGACTACATTTTGTTTATCCATTCATCCAGTGGATATTTTGACAGTTTCTACTTTTTTGGCTACTATGAATAATGCTGCTATGAATGTGGGCACGCAGATAATAATTTCCTTGACTTTAGTTTTAATTTTCTTGTGAATGAAGATATCTTTAAACAATACGTTATTTACTTTAATGTTGTTACATGCATGCTTGCCACTAAGGTTCATTTTCCCTGTTAAATTGAGTCCTACAGTGTAATACTACCATTTCTTCCGTGATGGACATTTGACTTGTTTCCACTTTTTTTTTTCCTTGCTAAAATGAGCATCCTAATGTGAATATCCTTGTACATCTTTCCTTGTATGTCTTCTACAAACTTGCTAGTCAACTGTAACTAGTGTACTGAGAAGCACTGGCATTACTTAAAGTTTATCAGAAATTCAGAACACTTGGTGCAGACCCCCAAATCAGAATCTTCCGTTTATCAAGATTTCCATGGCACTTGTAAGCATCTTAAAATCTGAGGCAAGCTTATCTAGAGCAGTGCTATATGATGTGGTAGGCACTAACCATGTGTGGCTTTTGAGCACTTGACATGTGGCTAGTCTATGCTGAGACGTGGACTTCAAATGCAGGACAAAAATGTGAACTATCTTGTTAACAATTTTATATTGATTGCATCATGAAAAGATAACCTTTTGTAAATACGAAGTCAAAATATTTGTCAAGTTATCTTCATCTTTTTACTTGTATACGACTATTACTGGAAAATTTGAAATTACGTGTGTGGTTTGTGTTCTAATTCTATTGGGCCGGTCTACTCACACAGAGCATTGGTATTGTTGGGCCATTATGCTCCTCAAGGTAATGCTGAAGTGGTGGCCAGAACAGTTAGCTTAGTTTATTCTCTTACCGTGAGGGAATGAGACTTCCTGTTTCACACCTTCACAATATTTACTCTTGTAGGAATTCTATAATCTTTGTAAACTGTTAGTAAAATGGCATTTCATAGCTATTGAATTTTGAAATTCTCATTCGTTTTTTCCTCCTAGAAAATGTCTATTCTGTCCATATGCCAATTTTACTATGTAAGTGCTTGTCTTTTCTTTTTAGGGGATTCATAGAATCTAACTTCTCTGGATAATAAATTCATAAAATTACTGCAAATATATTCTTCTTGGTTATAGACCTTTTTATTAAAGATATGTTATTATTTTTATCTCAATGTAGTTAAATTTACCATTTTTTCCTGCATGTTTTGAATATAGTTACGAAATTCTATATTGAACAAGGTATCAAAGTGATGCATTTTGGCCAAGACAGCTAACAAACTTGATTCTATACACAAACAGCACGTGTTTAAATTCTGGTTTCAGGACTTAACTGCTACATGACTTGAAGCAAGATATTTTACTTCTCTCATTTTCAAGTTGCTTATCTATAAATTGTGAATAACAAAAGATACAAATAACACTATGTTTATTGAGGATTAAATGAGCTAATATACCTATTCTTATAAGAGCAGTTTAGGTTTATCTTTCATATTTTACTATGTAATCTGCCCAAAGTTAGATTTTTGTGAATGGTGCAAGGCTCTCACATATATTAACTATATAGGTTGAACTTTACGTGTGTGTGTGTGTGTGTGTGTGTGTAATTATCTTTTGATCCAGAGCCATCTATTGAAAAGCCAGTTACTTCTTCACTGATTGGCTCTGCCATTTAGTTCTGTCGCATTACATTATTTCTGGAGTCTCATTGTACGCTCCATTTCATTGCTCTAAAATCTGAACAGTCTATTTACTAATATATCACTGCCTTATTTACTAATACCCCTTAAAAATATAAAGGTCCTTAAGATAAATTCCCCAAATTTTGCTTTTATCCTATAAGAGTTCCTTGGATGCTTGCCTCTTGAATTTTCTACATACATCTGGGAATCAGCATGTCAATTTCAAGCACTCATTCTCTCCCTCAAATACACAAAACCATTAGGACATTTAATAAAATTCATTAAGTGTAGATGAGTTTGGGGAGAATTAAAACACAAGCTGGAATCAAGATTGCTGGGAGAAATATCAATAACCTCAGATATGCAGATGACACCACCCTTATGGCAGAAAGTGAAGAGGAACTAAATTTTAAAGCCTCTTGATGAGAGTGAAAGAAGAGAGTGAAAAAGTTGGCTTAAAGCTCAATATTCAGAAAATGAAGATCATGGCATCTGGTCCCATCACTTCATGGGAAATAGATGGGGAAACAGTGGAAACAGTGTCAGACTTTATTTTTTTGGGCTCCAAAATCACTGCAGATGGTGACTGCAGCCATGAAATTAAAAGACATTTACTCCTTGGAAGAAAAGTTATGACCAACCTAGATAGCATTTTGAAAAGCAGAGACATTACTTTGCTGACTAAGGTCCATCTAGTCAAGGCTATGCTTTTTCCAGTGGTCATGTATGGATGCGAGAGTTGGACTGTGAAGAAAGCTGAGCCCTGAAGAACTGATGCTTTTGAACTGTGGTGTTGGAGAAGATTCTTGAGAGTCCCTTGGACTGCAAGGAGATCCAACCAGTCCATTCTAAAGGAGATCAGCCCTGGGTGTTCTTTGGAAGGAATGATACTGAAGCTGAAACTCCTTGTAAAGTAAATAAATAAATAAATAAATAAATAATAATATTAAAGAAAGAAACTCCAGTACTTTGGCCACCTCATGCGAAGAGTTGAGTCACTGGAAAAGACTCTGATGCTGGGAGGGATTGGGGGCAGGAGGAGAAGGGGACGACAGAGGATGAGATGGCTGGATGGCATCACTGACTCGATGGACGTGAGTTTGAGTGAACTCTGGGAGATGGTGATGGACAGGGAGGCCTGGTGTGCTGCAATTCATGGGGTCACAAAGAGTTGGACATGACTGAGCAACTGAACTGAATTGAACTGAATATCCTTATGATATGAAATATTCCAATCCATGGCATTCCATATTTCTTAATTATTAAGCTATTTTTATTCTCATAGAGTAGAATCTTATATTCTCCGTGAAAATATAAACATTTTTATTAGATTTTTTTCAGGCACTGCAAATAATCTGTTATTTTAAGTCATATCTTTTAAAGTCTCTAGCTGAGTTTTTTTTCTTTTACATAAAAATGTAAATTTTTGCATATTGACTTTGTTTCTAACAATCTTAATAAAGTTTAATTCTATAAAATATTTTAATATCCCTTTATATTTCTCCATAAAAAATTTTAACATCTGCATACAATTAGTTTGATTCTTTTCTCTCCAGCCATATTTTATTTATCTTATGGTACTATATTTATGTGATTATTGTAGTCTTCTTTTGTAAATTTCTACCATGTTAAATAGAAATTGGATTAGTGTGCATATTTATCTTCTTCCTGACCCAAAGAAAACTATCAGTATTTCCCCATTAGATATCACATTTGCTGTAACTTTTTTATAGATTCCCTTCATAAAGCTAAAAAAATCCAATGAATTTGTAAATTTTTTTTTACTTTTAAATTCATTTTGAATTTATTGAACACTTCTCCATTTTATATTTAAAAACATTTCTCCAGTTTTATTATTTTTTTTAATTTATTTTGTATTGGACTATAGCCAATTAACTATTTGTGTGTCTAACTCTTTGTGACCCCATGGACTGTAGCCTACCAGGCTCCTCCATCCATGGGATTTTCCAGGCAAGAGTGCTGGAGTGGATTGCCATTTCCTTCTCCAACTAGTTGTGATAGTTTCAGGTAAACAGCAAAGGGACTCAGCCTTACATATACATGTATCCATTCTCCCCTAAACTACCTTGCCATTCAGATTGCCACATAACACTGAGCAGAGTTCTATCTGCTATACAGTAGCTCCTTGTTGGTCATCCATTTAAAATATAGCAGTGGAACACTTCTCTATTTTAGGAAATTTAGGCTTTTCTCCTAAACATTTCATCTGGTATGTGCATGTTCAGTCATGTCTGACTCTTTGCAACCCTACGGACTGAAGCCCACCAGGCTCCTCTGTCCATGGGATTCTCCAGGCAGGAGTGGATTGAATTGCCATTTCCTCCTCCAGGGTTTGATGTAGATTACATTTGTTTTTATTATTATTATCTAACATTAAACTAATATTATTCAAAGTATTCATGATGTATTTATTTTTTATGTTTTACTCAATTCATTTATTTATATTTGGTTTAGGTTTTTATACTCTTACCCTGACTTAGTTTAATCTATTTTATTCCTTTATTGTACTGCCCCTATTTGGATTTGCATCAAAGTTATCTTAGCATTTTTAAATAAATTACACAATGTTCCCCAATTTTCTACCATATGGAAAATTTTACTTAGTATTTGAAGTCTAACTATCACAATTGACTGACATAAATAATGTTTATTAGTCTTACGATTTCCTAGAGGTAACATATCTAAATACTGAACTAATTTCATTGATGGCTATAAATTGTGGGTTTTCTATTTCATCTACAGTCAGCTTTGGCAAGTTTCATTTTACTAAGGTTTAAAAGCTTTTCTTCACAGAGTTCATACATTTACTGACATAAATTATTACTTTTTTTAACATTTCCCATCTCTTCAACATCAGTAGGTATGTCCTCTTTTACAGAATAAATTGTTATTATATTATTTCATTTTCATTTATTGATATTTTCTTCTCTTTAATCAGTTCAAAGCACTAGCATAATACTTGGTCTTTTCTATATTATGATTGTTTTCCATTTTATTCCTTCTACTATCACTCTTCTTTCTTTCTTCTATGTCATTTAGATTTCTTCTGTTTCTGTAATACTGTTATTGTTTCATCACCAAGTCCTGTCTGATTCATTGCTACCCCATGGACTGCAGCACACCAGGCTTTGCTGTCCCACACCATCTCTTAGAGTTTGCCCAAATTCATGTCCATTGAATCAGTGATGCCATCCAGCCATCTCATCCTCTGCCCTTTTCTCCTTCTGCCTTCAATCTTTCCCAGCATCGGGGTCTTTTCCAGTGTTATTTG